>NW_026606322.1:31657500-32340000 GCF_029834395.1 Sorex fumeus | reverse complement strand
AGAGGACCAACTCCTCCCCTGTCATGTGAGGCCTGGCATTTCCCGCTACCGTCACCCATAGCTGGAGCTTTTCACTGAGTTCTAGCAAATGATAGCAGTCGGGATTCCTAGAGGGCAGGCGGAGAAACAGTACCTGCCCCCAGCTGGAGCCACCCGATGGCCCTCTTTTTTTTTTTTTTTTTAGGGTTTTGATAGTGTTTTTTTTTTTTTCCCTTTATTTTATTTTATTTTTTTTAAAGTTGTAGATTTACAATTTTTTGTGCTTTGGTTTCAATCATACAATGATCAGATACCCATCCCTCCACCAGTGCCCATCTTCCACCACCATGGATAATATCCCTCCCACCCCCATCCCCCCGTCCCCCCGTCTCTGTGGCAGGGCAATCCCCTGTGTTCTCTCTCTCCTTTTGGGTGTTGTGGTCTGCAAAAGAGGCATTGAGTGGCAAACATGTTCAGTCCATAGTCTACTTTGGACATGCATCTCCCCTCCTGGGAGGATCCTCCAAACATCCTTTATTTGGTGCTCCCTTCTCTATCTGAACTGCCCTTTCCTCTAGGATACCCGGCTGGCCTCTAAGTTATGGAGTAATCCTCCTGGTGCTGATCTCAGCTATTCTTGGGTATTAATCTCATACTTTGTTACTTTATATCCCCCAGATGAATGCAATCTTTCTATGTCTATCCCTCTCTTTCTGACTCATTTCGCTTAGCATGATACTTTCCATATTGTACCACTTGTATGTAAATTTCATGACTTCCGATGGCCCTCTTTTTAAAAGGACTGTAAAATCATGATGAAAAATAGCAGAGTATCTTTCCCTGGTACTATTGTCCACTTATGCTATCAGAATTTTAATAAACATCCCAGGTTAAAATAACTATTAGAGACACTAAGTTATTTTAAAGTATGTGAAATACTTCTTTTCAAAAATCATTGTCAGAGTTTGAAGACTTATGTGTACCTCGTATTTTTTCATGAAGAGAAGATTTGCAGCTAGGTTTGTCTTAGTCTTCCAAACCAAGGTTGGAAGTAATCACTGTCACTGTCCTCCCGTTGTTCATCGATTTGCTCTAGCAGGCCCAGTAATGTCTCCATTGGAGACTTTGTTGTTACTGTGTTTGGCATATCGAATACATCACGGGTAGCTTGCCAGGCTCTGCCGTGCGGGCGAGATACTCTCGGTAGGCGAGATACTCTCAGTAGCTTGCCGGGCTCTCCGAGAGGGGTGGAGAAATCAAACTCGGGTCGACCATGTTGGCTGCATGCAAGGCAAACGCCCTACCGCTGTGCTATCGCTCCAGCCCTTGGAAGTAATACAGCAGTGTAAATAGCTGAGAATGGAGTTCTCATATTAGGTGACTAATTTTAACCTAATATTGATAGGAAATCCCTGTGTCAAAAATGCAGAACAGCATATCACTGTTTAAGTTGGCTTTTGGGGTTCTTTTTTTTTTTTAATTTTATTATGTAACTTACACTCTGTTCAGGAGGTTGTTTTCTGAAATTTACATCTTTGAATAATTATCAATTCAATTTGAGTAGACTTAGAGCTAAGAAAGTAGAAAGGAAATTAATCTCAGGTTTTAAAATCCCACCATTATCCATCTTACTTTATGTAGTAAGAAGTTGAATGCCTAATAACTAATGCCTGGAGCTCTATCCTCCCGTTGTTCATCGATGTGCTCGAGCGGGCACCAGTAACATCTCCATTGTGAGACTTGTTACTGTGTTTGGCATATCGAATACCACGGGGATTACCACTAATGCCTAAATGTTGAGAAAATAAAGATATGTAAATGAAGCCTTTAGAATCAATAGCCTAAGCTTTAAAAGGTAGGAGCAATAATATCCTATCTACTTAGGAGTTCTTACTGAAAACTAGGTGTGTGAATGATCTTTGTACATTATATAGTATTACAGGTGTGAAATATTATATCTGGCCTAATTACTATCTGTTTGAGAAATATAAACTATATCTATTTCTTTTGTAAAACTTACTTTCCTTTGTTTTCTAGATTGTTATGTTCTGTCAGTAATTAATCCATAAAGTGCCAACATGGGAAAGAAACGGACAAAGGGAAGAACTGGTCCAGTTGATGATTCTTCTGAAATTTTAGGTATTTTTTCACCAGTTCAATCCTTAACATTTTCTTTCCTAAAGGGGTATGTCTTTTAATATTTAAAAATATGAGCAAAGTGTCCATTGTTATTGTTCATTAACTTGTCTTTTCATTTATTATTTTATATCTGCATGTCATTATCTTCTGTAATTTTTGTTTTTGGGCCACACTTGCAATGCTCACTTTGAATTACTCCTGGCTCTGCACTCAGGAATCACTCCTGGTGGTGCTTGGGGGACCATATGGGGTGCCTGATTGAACCCAGGTTGTTCACATGTAAGGCTAGCGTCCTTCCTAGTGCTAGACTGTCACTCCAGCCCCCCTGTCTCTACATTTCTAATGATTATATTCTGATAGTAAATAGTTTTGTTGCTAAAGCTTTTTCCATCCCATCATCTTCTTAGTAGAGATCTTAGAAATAGAAATGCTGAGTTGAATAGTGGAAATCTGGGGTGGGTGTGGGGAGGGTGGTGCTTTGGGCCACACCCAGCAGTGATCACTCCTGGTAGGGCTTGGAGGACCATTTGGGGTGCTGGGGATCAACCCTGGGTTCGCTTGCATGCTGGCAAATACCTTACCCGCTGTACTATTGCTCTGGACCCCAGTAGTGAAAATATTTTTACACCTATTTTGGTTCTTTTGCAAATTACCCTCCAGATAAATTTTACTAAGTTATAGGTCTTGTAGTACCATAATAAAATGCCCTTTACTTTGAACATTTATCAATATTGATTTCCATTTGTCAAAAGCTTTGCTGAGTTAAGAGCTGAAAAGGGGTATTTTTTAGTTTGTTTTTATTTACTTAAGTACTTACTGGGTAGGATTCAGTAGTTTTCGACTCTTTTTGTTGTGGTGGTTGTTAACTTTTGTTGTTGTTGTTTTTGGGCCACAGCTAATGTTGATCTGTGCTTACTGTTGGTTCTACACTTAGGGATCACTCCTGATGGGGGTTGGGTGGCAGGGATTGAACCCAGGTTAGCTGCATGCAAGATAAGCTCACTAAACTATCACCCACTAAACTATCACGTTAGCCCAGAGTAAATAAATTTTTTGAAGTTCATATGAAGGATAGTTTTTGATATCAGCCGAATAGAACCATAGTTTACCTCTTCATTGATTCCTTTATTTTTTGTTTTAATAGAACCTGTATGCAGACATCTTAGAAAAGGATTAGAACAAAGTAACTTGAAAAAGGCTCTAGTGAATGTGGAATGGAATATTTGCCAAGACTGTAAGACGGACAATAAAGTAAAAGATAAATCTGAAGAAGAATCAGAAGAAAACCCTTCCATTTGGCTATGTCTTAAATGTGGCCATCAGGTATGCTTACAGTTTGATCAATATGGGATTCTAGAAACTCTTTTTTTTGCTTTTTGGCTCACACCTGGTGATGCCCAGGGGTTACTCCCGGCTTTGCACTCAAGAATTACTCCTGGCAGTGTTTGGGAGACCATATGGGATGCCGGGAATTGAACCCGGGTCGGCCGCGTGCAAGGCCAAAGCCCAACCTGCTCTACCATCGCTCTAGCTCCTCTAGAAACTCTTTTTTTTTTTTTTGGCTTTTTGAGTCACACCCAGCAGTGCTCAGGGGTTACTCCTGGCTCTGTATTCAGGAATTACTCCTGGCGGTGCTTGGGGGACCATATGGGATGCTGGGAATCAAACCCGGGTCTGACACATGCAAGGCAAACACCCTACCCGCTGTGCTATTTCTCCAGCCCCTCCCCTAGAAACTCTTGACATTTGATTTTGATGGTGTTACCGCAAAGCATGGCATGAATGACTAAGATGCAGACTAGGATTTGTGTGCAGGTGGTTTAACGAGATGTTCTCGGGTACCACTCCAGAGAAATGTGAAGGAAGTTGGGTTGTGCATAGAGAGAAGCTTCAGTGTTATACGACCTCAGCTCGCTCCTCTGATGCTCTGTCCTTCAGAGATGGCCTGGCTGGTGGCGAGTGACCAGGCCTTTGGACTTGTGCATCGATTGGTCTTTGGATTTGGGCTGCTCCTGAGAAATGGGATAACCATGTGCGAGGCAATGATTTCCACCAACTTGTGAGCTACCAGTCCACATTCCTGGCAGTTGGGGGCACGAAAACCTTGGTCCTTTGTGTGAGCGGTATGTGGGTGGCAGAACAGTGTACCAGTGCTGCAGTGGGGCTTATGGCAAGGGCCTCTTAGTCACCCTGAGAGCTGACAAGTTAAGATTATGTTAGGAAACTACACAGATCTGTCATGAAGCTCTAAGGTGAGGCAGGGGAAATTCTTTTTTTAAAAAAGAAAACTTTTCCAGCTGAATTTTTGAACTGAAATAATTAGAGTTTACATACAATTTTAAAATAAAGTAGATGCGCTTGTGCATTTTGCCCACTTTACCTCAGTGGTAATGTTTTGCAGTCTAATGTCCCACCAGGATATTAACGATACAGTCTAGCAGTCTTCATCGGATCTTCCCCATTTTACTTCTGTGTTTGTGTGTGCACACGTGAGTGTGCCCTGATGTAAATTAATTTCTATAAAATTTTGTCACCTGTGTAGAAATCTGTGTAGAATCTACCCCAGAGCCAGGCTATGAATTCCAAGGGTCTCTGGTTTTGCCCTTTAATAACCGTACCCGTATCCCTACTGCCTTTTTCCCACCAGTCCCTGACAACCACCAGTCTATTCTTTCTTTCTTTTTTTTTTTTGGCTTTTTGGGTCACACCCAGAGATACTCACGGGTTACTCCTGGCTCTGCACTTAGTAATCACTCCTGACAGTGCTTGGGGGACCATATGGGAATCTGGGGATCGAACCCGGGTCGAACGTGTGCAAGGCATATGCCCTATCTACTGTACTATCACTCTAGCCCTTTTCTTTATTTCTAAAATTTTGTCATGTCAGACTGTTCTGAATGAAATCATACAGTATTCAAGAGCTTGGGTTGATGGTACCCAAGCTTCATCCAAGTTGTGTATATCAACAGTTCCTTCCCTCTGTCCTGCCTACCTGCCGAGCCAAACCCTTATACTTGTGAGTTATGTGCCTGACCACTGAGCCACATCTCTGGCCCCGCTCATTCTTATTGCTAAGGCACTATTTTAGGCATAGTTGTGCTATGGGTTTATCTGCTCAACTATTGGAGAATATCTGGACTTAGTTCTCTATTTGGGGGAGGTGGGTGCCATACCTTGCAGTGCTCTGTTCTTCTGGACTGGCTCAGGTCACAGCTGTCAGTGCTTGGGGGATCTTTGGTACCAGGGATCAAACCCAGGCCTGGCAGCCTGTATAACTACCTTTCAGACCCGATCTCATTTTGGGGCAATTACAAATAATACAGTTGCTCTGAACTTGGGCATACAAGTTTTGGTGTAAGCAGGATTTCATTTCTCTGGATGAAAATATCAAAGAGAGCAAATGTCAGGTGATAAGATAATTGAATGGTTTGTATTTTAAGAAACTGCCAAGGGGCCAGAATGCTAGTCCAAGGGTTCAGGTGCTGGCCCTGCATGTGGCTGAGCCCATTGTGTTCCCTGGCAGCACATATCCCCTGAGCACCCCTGGGAGCAGCTGTGGCGCCTCCGAGCATTGCAGGCTGTCTCTCTGGAGGCCCCCACAAGCCATGGAGATGGCCTGGGGAGCCCCAGCACCAGTTCCTCAAGAAACACTGATCCTCAGGCTAATGATTTTTTTTATTTTTAAAATTGTAAGTGGTAGAGTTTCTCGACCCATATGATCACTCTAGAACTATGAATTTTTCTCTTCATTTTCTGGGACTTTGTGGCTTTGGAGTTTACGATTATGATATTTTAGGGCTGCGGCAGAAATTCTCAGGAGCAGCACGCCTTGAAGCACTATATGACACCAAGATCAGAACCTCATTGTCTCGTTCTTAATTTGGACAACTGGAGTGTATGGTGAGTTTCAACTCATCTATCTACTCACTGGGAATTACTTGAAATACTGAAGAATAGAGATGCTTGAAAATAAAGGAATAATAATTTTTTTAATTGTAATGTTTTGCAGTTAAGAGCTTTTGCTTAGTATTGCACTAACACAAAAATTATAGTGTGTATAAGATATTTTGCTCTCCTGTTGTATTATGAAGTGTATGTTGTGTTATTAGTTTAAAGAAATAGAACACTGCAGATAAATTCCAAATCAGCTGAGATTACAGTAAAAATTGGGAATAAATTGAAAACAGGTGTCGGATTGGTATGTGTGTTTCCTGTACTCTAAAGAATGTTCACATCTTTAAAAATTGTTATCATAAAATGTGTTTTGATGGCACAGTATTTTAAAATACATGTGAAAAATACATATAGACTTTGTTTCAAATAGCCATTCCAGTAAAATATTTTTGTTTTCTTCACCATAATTATATGTAATTAACTTAGAACGAACCTTATTCATAATATATGAAGAGTTAATATGGATAGCTTTCTTCAAGAAAACAGAATTTTTATTTCAGCTTCTCCCTAGGATAATTTCATGGTTGTAGATTTTGGTGCCAGAAATTAAGATTTGGCCCCCTTTTGGGTTGTCAGTTTGTCATTTTTCATCTTTGTGCTCTTTTGGAACGTAGGTGTTACCTATGTGATGAAGAGGTGCAGTATTGTAGTTCAAATCGATTGGGTCAGGTGGTCGATTATATTAGAAAGCAAGCTGGTATTACCACTTCAAAAGCAGGTAAAAATGACATTTCTGCCTTTTTATTGTAATGTTGGTTTGTAGGTATCCTGACTTGCTGTACTGCCAGTGTTGTATGTAGGCAACATTCGTGATTTCAAACTGCAGAATGATTTCTGGTTAATAATTTGAAATGGCGCAAGGGATTAGAGAGATCATACAGGCATTGAGACTCTTGCCTTGTGTTCACTGACCCTGCTTCCATCGCTCAGACACTTGATGCCCTGAGTACCTCTGGGTTGGCTTTAGGCTTCCCTGAGGAAGGCTTTTGTGTCTTGCAGCAACCCCCTCCTCTGATCCTCACATTGAATACCTTGTGGGAGACCCTCTGCTCACCTTACCCCACCTACCCCCAAAACGACGTTAGAGGGCCTTTGAGAAATGAGATATGCTGGTGAGTCTTGAGTGTGGGCCTTAAAGCCCTGTGCCCATGCTCTGACGCAGTGGCTTAAAGTGCACCAGGCTTCTACTGAACATTACTACATTTATGTGGAAGATACAGATTTCAGGGTTTTGTTTTTTTGTTTTTTGCTTTGCTTTGCTTTGTGGGTCACAGTCAGCCATGCTCAGGGGTTACTTCTGGCTCTGCACTCAGGAATTATACCTGGTGGTGTCAAGGGAACCATATGGGATGCCGAGGATTGAACCGGGTTGGCCACATGCAAGACAGATGACCATCCACTGAACATTGCTTCTGCCCCCATATATTTTTTTGGCCTTTTTTTTCCCCATACATTAATTGAACTTGCATCTATCATCTGCTCTGCTTTTTGTGGCGTTTTGGTTGTTGATGTTTTGATTTGGGGTCACACATGTTGATGCTTAGGGGTTACTCCTGGCTCTTCACTCAGAAAGGCTTAGGAATGCTGGGAATCGAACCTGAGTTGACCACAAGCAAAGCAAATGTCCTATCCGTCGTACTATGCATCATTTGCTTTACGCTTCCTCAAATTTTTTTTGTTTGTTTAATTTGGTATATGGCACATACCTTGTGGTGCTCAGGGCTTTTTCTTGGCTCCACACTCAGGAATTACTCCTGGTGGCCATATGGCCAGTTACTCAGGGGACCATATGGAATGCCAGGTCTCGAATCCAGGTTGACTGCATGCAAGGCAAACGTCCTCCCCATTGTACTATCTCTCTGGCCCAAGCTTCCTCAAATTTTTTATACTCTCAAAAGTGCTTTTGGCAGAGTCAGACTATTTGTTCCTAAGTTCAGGTTTGGGTTTTGGGTTTGGTTTGGGGCCACACCTCAGAGCATTCGGGTACTCCCTCCAGCTTTGAGCCTGGGGAATCTGCAGGGAGGCACTGAACCTGGAACTCTCACGAGCCTGCTAGTCGGGCCTGCAGCACTAGAGATTGCCCCGTCCACACTGGCAGTGCCTGGAGGTCTTCAGGGCTGCACCCAATGGTCACCTTTTGCTGGGGATTGAACCAGGGTCTGCTGACTGCAAGGCATGGGCCCTAACCCCTGGACTCTCTCTCCATCCCCCCAGGGCTGGTGTTTGAGTTTTATTTAAAAATTTATTTCTGGGGGCCCAAAAGATACTCCGTGACATAAAGGCAGGTGTGCAGCTCCAGGTACTGAGGCCCCCCAAGCAGATCGCTGGGGAGAGAAAAGACTTTGTCCTGGTCCTGTGCACAGTCTTGACTGTTGCTTTATGCTCTAATTGCACACTTGCTTGTGTATGTGTGTGTGTGGGTGGGGGGTGGCAGGGGGCGTTGTGGGGGGGGGCTTGAGGGGTACATACCTGCCCATGCTCAGTACTTATTCCTGGCTCTGTGTTCAGGGGTCATTCCTGGTGGAATGGGGGGGAGTGGAGGACACGAGGGCCACACCCAATGGTGCTGGGGGTGGGGGTGGGGAGTAGCAGGCGGTTTTTGATCTCTTAGTGGTCATTTACTTACCAGTATTAGAAAACCTTTCATATCAAATCGGCAAATCATAATTGGTCAAAATAAATTCTGTTGGTAATATTAAGTCCCAAGTATGGTTGTGCATTAGTGTGTCTATATTACATATTTTGCTAAATTATGTTTTTGTTTTTTTTTCTCTCTTTCTTTTTGAAGCAGCAAAAGATATTGGAAACATTGAACTAGAAAATAAAAAATTAGAAAAGGAGAGTAAAAATGAACAAGAGAGAGAAAAAAAGGAAAACGCGGTTAAAGAAAATCCTTCCACGAATTCTGCTTCTCAGATAACTGTGAAAGGACTAAGTAATTTGGGAAACACATGTTTCTTCAATGCAGTTATGCAGGTGCCAGTGGTAACTTTTTTTCCTTTAAAAAAAATCACCGCAGTGTATTTTTGTGTATTTGTTGCTTCCAGTAGTTTTTTCTTCCTTATGTAACTTTTGTGTGTGCTTTCAAAGAAAGTGCAAGGAAATGTTTACTTTTCATGAGATGAAATGTGTGCTAAGTACTCAGGTACAATAGGGTTTAAAGAAATCTGGCCTTTGACATCATAAAAGTTGTGTTCTCAACTGGTAGGGGAAGTCCTGGCTCCTCTCATACAGAAGTAATAAGTAATAGGATGGTATGACAGCTATTTGGCGGTGGTGGTATAACTGCATCAGACTTGATGTGAGGAAACTGCCCCTTTGCAGTGAGGAATAAGCTTAGAATTGATTCTTTTGAGACCGTACCTATGGTCCTTAATAACTGTTTCCACTGGTGCTCAGGGGGCCATATGGTACCAGGGCTTCGACCCAGGGCTCCCCAATGCAGCATTTGTACCTTAGTCCCTGAGCCATATCCCTGACTCAGAACTGAATTAGTTATAGCCAAAGGGATGGGGGAAAAGAGCATGCCCTAAGTTTTTATGTTCCAGGACAGATAAAGATTGTCATGATATTACTGATTTTTTTTTATTTTGCTAGATTAAACATTTCAGAAATGTTTCATTGACTTATCCTTAAATGATTTTTCTTTTCTACCCTGATTTCCAGAATTTGTCACAAACACCAGTGCTTAGAGAACTACTAAAAGAAGTAAAAATGTCTGGAACAATTGTGAAAATTGAACCCCCTGATTTGGCACTAACAGTACGTACTTAAAATTTTTTTCTTTTATAGTCCACAATTTTCCTGTGAAAGTAATTGTTAAATTATTTTTAAAAGAGTTGGTTTTCACTTGTTTCAAATTTCTAGTTTGTTTTGCTTCTGGTTATCATGCTCAACATTTTTAGATTAACAGAAACTATAAGCAAAATATTTTCTGCTTTGCTTGAATGATTTCTTTCTTGGAAACATTCTTGATGTTTGAGTATTTCAAGGCTTTTTTACATAAGTAATGTGTACATTGCTTTTTTTTGATGTTTTTAAGGCAACTGTACTATTATATAGTTAGATTTGCTGTCTTCATTTTGCATTGCCTTTTTCAGTTCTTGGGCTCAGTGTAAGGTTCATGATACTGTATTACTAAAAGTAGAATTGTATTGTTCATCAAATTTCTACTGCTGAAGTCTCTTTTTTGATGTACATTTAAGATGGGGTAGCTCTCTGAGGAGCATTGCAGTAGGTTGATGGGTTGCAGTTGGTAAAGTAAATGATTCCTAAACTTGACTGAGGAATATAATTTCTATTCCCATATTCAGGAACCCTTAGAAATAAACCTTGAGCCTCCTGGCCCTCTTACTTTAGCTATGAGCCAGTTTCTTAATGAGATGCAAGAGACCAAAAAGGGAATCGTGACTCCTAAAGAACTCTTTTCTCAGGTCTGTAAAAAGTGAGTATCTGCTTTGATTGTGCTTTCGGTGCATCAGTATGATGCTAAGAAAATAATATTAAAAAAATTAATAGTATTAGTGCAAACCTATATATATGTGTGTATATGCGTACATACATATATATTTGTCACAAGATGGCTTTTTAAATTTAGATTAAAAATGTGCTTTATGTGAAAATTAAATTTTCCAATGGTATTGTTAAGACTAGTCATAGTAAGAAAAAAATTTGATAAACTAGGCTATGTCAAGATGTGGGGTGTGATCCCGATGCATCATAAGAACAACTGCATGTTTTAGTGAACTCATTGTTGCTTTTTTTGCCTTCCTTTGTAGGGCAGTGCGGTTTAAAGGTTATCAGCAGCAGGATAGCCAGGAATTACTTCGTTATTTATTGGATGGGATGAGAGCAGAAGAACACCAAGTAAGCATACTTTGGATAGTATGTGTATATATGAGTGTGTATGTGTGTGTGTGTGTGTGTGTGTGTGTGTGTGTGTGTGTGTGTGTGTTTAAGTTTTGGGGTCATGTTTGGTGATGCTCAGGGGTTACTCCTGGCAGTACTCAGGGGACCATATTGGATGCTGGGGCCCAAGGATGTGTCAGAGGCATCTGAAGCAATTGCCCTACCTACTTTTGGCTAGGATATTTTAAATTCATCTTAAGTTTTCTGTCACTTGATGTCTTGAGTGTGAGTAGAGATAGAAAAATAAGTTATTGAAGCCAGGTATTCATTGAATGCTTGAATAAAAACGTTATTTGACGGGGCCGGAGAAGTAGTGCAGTGGGTAAGGCTCTTGAATTGCAAGTGGCTGACCCAGTTTGATCCCCAGCCCTATATAAGGTCCCTTGAGCACCAAGCCAGGAGTAAGCCACCCCTGCCTGGTGTGACCCCAAAACAAACAAAAGTTTTTTGATATCTCTTGTAACCATTTTTTTAAAGTGAAGGAAAATAATTTAATTTAAATATAAGGAGACTCAGAGAGAAAGAGGGAGAGAGTACATATTGTAGTTTGTAAGGTAGAGAGCAGAGAATGCAGCTTCAATTGGGGGGAGCACGGGGAGGTGGGGTGTAGGGGAGGGTCTCCAAGAAGTCCTCAGTAGATCTGGAGCCTCTTCAGTGATACTCGAATCAGACCCATGGTTCAGGAAACTGGGCTGTCCGCAAGCACGGCAAGAATCTTAACCCCTGTTACTGTCTCTCTGACCCTTTAACCAGTTTTTTAAGTCATTAGAATGCATGACGAAAACTAAAAATGTTTCTTCTTTCCATGATGCTGTTTTACTGGTGTACGTAGCATTATTGTTCTCTTAAGGGTATAGTTATCCACAGAGAACAGAATTCTGGTAAATGTTTCTCTTGCAACAATTCCCTCTTTTAATAGATCAACTGTATCACTGTCATCCATTTACTCTTGAGCGGCATCAGTAACATCTCATTCATCCCAGCCCTGAGATTGTAGCAGCCTCTCCTTACTCGTTTTTCCCAGTGCTGCTGTATTGGAGGCTCTTTTAGGATCAGGGGAATGAGACTCTTTATTGTTACTGTTTTTGGCATATTGAATAGCCACGGGTAGCTTGACAGGCTCTGCCTTGAGGGTGGGATACTCTTGGTAACTTGCCGGGCTCTCCAAGAGGGACAGAGAATACAAGCAAGTATGTTAAAACCAAACACATGTGGGCTAGCCTATAAGAGTCTAGCACAGACTCGTTCGCTCTAAGAAATACTGCTGTCCTTCTCTTTTGGGAGCTTTGTTTATAGTCTCTCAATCTTAGTCAGTTTGATGAGATTACATGGGGCCAGGGGCAGTGTGTGGGTGTGACTGCCAAGCTACTGGAAAATGGATTTGGGTGGAGGAGGTCCAGCCCTGATCCCAGCAGGCTTGGAGATCTCAGTCAAGCATACCTGGGTCCTGCATACCTGGGTTCTTCTGCCAGTTCCTTCATGCCTGAGGCTCATCCAAGCCTGTGGAGAGTTTTAATAGATGCTTACTCTTAATTTGAGTGTCAGTTAATGTAGATTTTTGAATCTTGGAAGTATTTTCTTTTGGTAAGAATCAGGAATCACTTAATTGCATTTAAAGTTTTTTTGTTATTTGCACGGATATAAAATAATGCCTCTGGAGGTGAGATTATAATTAATAATAGTACTAATGTAGTGATAGTAGCTAATATATATATATTTTGCTCTTATTTATTTTGTTGTTGTTTGGGTCACACCCAATGATGCTCAGGAGTTACTTCTGCCTCTGCACTCAGGATTCACTCCTGGCAGTGTTGGGAGGACCATATGGGATGCTGGGGATTGAACCAAGGTTGGGTGTGTGCAAGAAAAGCTCCCTAACCACTGTATTATCTCTCTGGCCCTATATTTTGCTCCTACTTCATGTCAAGCACTCATCTGAGTATTTATGTGGATGACTTTTCAGTGCTTACAGTCATTCTTTGGCTGGTGTTGTTACCGTTTCTCACTTTACAGATTCTGAAGTTTGGGTATTATGAAGTTCAGAACGTGTAGTAATTACTTGACTTTGAACACTGGGATCTTGCCTGTAGCTCTCATTTATTGACACTGCATAGCTACCATGTATTTCAGTGGTCTTTCCAAAGGATGTTCTGAAACTTGGATTTGTTGAGGTTAAAAAAGTTATTTTGTCCTTTGGGAGGTCTTCCCTCCTGGGTGCTTGGCAGCCACTTGGCCCCTGCAACACTGGGGATTGAGGGAGCTCTCTGGCCCTTGTATAAGTTCACATCTTTTGGGAGGTGGCTTTCTCAAATGGTGCTACAGAAGCCCCAGAGCCTCTCCTGGATTCTCTGCCTGCCAGGCAGGTGGGTCGCTGCTGGGGCCCAAGGATGTGGTGCTGCTCAGGTCCTAAAGTGCAATGCTTGGGGACCTCCAGGGCTACACCCAGCAATGCATAGGGGACCCAGATACCAAGCATAGAGCCCGGCTCAGCCACATGCAAGGCATGTGTATTCCTTAGCCCTTACATTAATCTCCCTATTTCATGCTAGGCTAAAATGTTGAAATGGCAAAACAGTGCGTTTATGCAGGGGTTAGTAATTGCTCTATACTTCTTTTTAGCTGTCTGTTAATTTTAAAAATGTGAGTTTAGAAATGCTAAGTTTTATTCATAAGCTTAGGGAACTATATTTTGATTACTTGCTTGCATATTTTTCTAAGAGAATAATTTAAACTTTTGTGTTCATCTTACTGTTTTCAGAGAGTGAGTAAAGGAATTCTCAAAGCTTTTGGTAATTGTACTGAAAAGTTGGATGAAGAACTGAAAAATAAAGTTAGAGGTAATATCTGACTACTTGAACTAAACCACCTGTCGTTTAAATAAGACTTACAGCTTTCATGTGCTTAGGAAACTGGGTGATCTCATTGGACAGTATTATTCTGTTATCTTCTGTTAAACTTACTAAGAATATTTCCAGAAACATAGAAAAATTATAAGAGGATTTTGTATAAAACATTTTCCGTGTTTTCTGGGTTTTTAAAGTTTTAAATGGAGTTTAGCTTTATATATACATTGTATATACATATATATACATATATACATCTATATACGTAGAGATGTATATCTGTGTGCATATGTACAAGTTACAAAGTCTATTAAATAGCTGTATTACTCATGCCTAATGTTAAGACAATAGGTGTAGAAGTGATGTAGAAAATCATCAGCCTGGTTCAGTCTGCGCATTTTATTTTTAATTTTTTTTTTTTGGCTTTTTTGGGTCACACCTGGTGATGCACAGAGGTTACTCCTGGCTTTGCACTCAGAAATTACCCCTGGTGGTGCTCAGGGGACCATATGGGATGCTGGGAATCAAACCCGGGTCGGCCGTGTGCAAGGCAAACGCCCTACCTGCTGTGCTATTGCTCCAGCCCCTTAATGTTATTTATTTATTTTGGCTTTTTGAAATCATACCCAGCAATGCTCAGGGGTTACTCCTGGATCTGCACTCAGGAATTACTCCTGCTGGTGCTTGGGGGACCATATGGGATGCTGGGAGTCGAACCTGGGTTGGCCACATGCAAAGAAAATGCCCTACCAGTGGTATTGTTGTTCTGGCCCTAATCCGTTCTTTTTTACTAGTGGGATATTAATATATAGACAATCTCAAAAAAAAAGCCAAAAAAAAAAACCCAACAAAACAGAAAACAGCCAGGGGCCAGAGCTATAGTACAGTGGGGAGCTTTATCTCAAGGATCCCGGAGTACCACCAAGAGTAATCCCCAAGTATCGCCAGGTATGATCCAAAAAGCCAAAAAAGAAGTAAAAGAAAATCTCATTGACTGGCATTATTTTCCACTGACTTGATTTTGGATAAGACCTTTTCTTTTCATAAGATGGTGATATTGTTAAATTGTGTTATAATCAAAACTAAAATCTATGCTGCCAGTTATATAAGAAAATAGAATTATGGCAATTATAGGGAAAAATGAGTTTATGGAATTAGAAATAAAATGAATTGATATTTATATTTTATTTTTTATTTGCTCGAGCAGGCCCAGTAACGTCTCCATTGGAGACTTTGTTGTTACTGTGTCTGGCATATCGAATACGTCATGGGGAGCTTGCCAGGCTCTGCCGTGCGGGCGAGATGCTCTCGGTAGCTTGCCGGGCTCTCCGAGAGGGGCAGAGGAATCGAACTCGGGTCGGCCATGTTGGCCGCTTGTAAGGCGAACGCCCTACCGCTGTGCTATCTTTATTTAGTCACCATGAAGTTACAAAGTTGTTCATGACTGGGTTTCAGGCGTACAGTGTTTCAGCACCAGTCTCTTATCCAGTGTCCACTTTCCTCCACCAATGCTAAAATATTTTTTTTGGTTTTTTTTTTTGTTTGTTTTTTTGTTTTGTCACATTAACAAATATTCAGGACTTAATCCTGGCAGGCTCAGGGAACCATATGGGGTGCTGGGATCTAACCCAGGTCATCTGTTTGCAAGACAAACACCCTACATGCTCTATGATCATTCCAGCCCCCAACAATAAAAATTTGGAGCTAGACAGATGAAAATGTACTTTTACCTTAGTTAATTTGTTCATTGATTTGCTAGAGCGGGCCCAGTAATGTCTCCATTTTGAGACTTGTTACTGGGTTTCGCATATTGAATACATTACGGGTAGCTTGCCAGGCTTTGCCGTGCAGGTGATATATTCTTGTTAGCTTGCCGGGCTCTCCAAGAGGAGCAGAGGAATTGAACCCAGCTCGTCTGGGCTGGCTGAGTACAAGGGAAATGCCTTACCGCTGTGCTATCACGCCAGCCCAATTATATAATAATAATCAATAAACTTTCTTTCCCTTGTAGATTATGAAAAGAAAAAATCAGTACCAAGTTTTGTAGACCGGATTTTTGGTGGTGAACTAACTAGTACCATTATGTGTGATGAATGCAGAACTGTAAGTAGATGTAGTATGGATGAGATTTTATTAATAGTTTTTTTTTTCCATGTGGTGTTTAGGGCTACACCCAGCAGTGCTCAGGGCTTGCTCCTGACCCTGTGCTCAGGGATCATGCCTGGTGGGCTAGTGGGACCATATGGGATTTGGGGGATTAAACCTGGGTTGATTGCATGCAAGGCAAGCGCCTTACCTGCTGTACTATATCTCCGGCTCCAATAATTTTTTTTTTTTGTCCTTTTGGGCCACACATAGGGATGCTAAAGGGTTACTCCTGTAATTTCTGCAGTCAGAAATTACTCCTGGCAGTGCTTGGAGGACCATATGGGATGCCAGGGATCAACCAGGGTTGGCTGCGTACAAAGCAAATGCCCTACGCACTGTAGTATTGTTTCGGCCCCTAAATAATTTTAATAGGGTACAGTTAATCACTTGCTTCATTGAACTATCCATATATGTTTAGTTCTTTGTAGGAACTATCAGTACTCCTTGTGTCTTGGAGTTATAAGGAGTTATAAGTTAAAATTTTTTCCAATCCAAATTCTTAAACTGTGAGTAATGTTCTTTAGTTATTGTGGGTACCATGCCAAGTGGTGTTTTTTTGGGAGGGAGGGAGCATGATTGAGCCCAGGCCTGTGCTGTAGTGCCTGAGCTGTATCCTAGCCAAACCATTAATTTAAATTTAGTTTGGGGTTTAAATGATTTTATAATGGCCTTCAAAGGAAGATTAAAATCTGACCATGATCTGTCCAGCTGCATAGCTGCAGAAAGTTACCTTTCTAAGTTCTAACTGAGCGTTCCCCATTTCCTCTTACCCCTTCCCATCAGTTACTCTTGTGTTTAGTATTCATAGTGAATTCTTTTCATCCTTTCACATTTTCTTTTTTGGATTAAGGTCTCCTTGGTTCATGAGTCTTTCCTTGATTTGTCTCTACCAGTTTTAGATGACCAGGTAAGACAATTGAGTTTATTTTAGTAGTTAGTTTCTTCTGTTCAATTTTAATGGAAACTTTGTCCCCTTTTCTGTGTTTGTGCATTAGTAATTTGTGGAGAATTTTTCTTAATTGTTTGAAATAGAATTTTAAAGTTTTTATTATTAGTATTATTTTTTGGTTTGTTTTGAGGGCATACCTGGAGGTGCTCAGGGCTTACACCTGGCTCTGCGCTCAGGGAACATTCCTTGGGGGCTTGGGATAGCATATAGCGGCACCTGGGATTGAACCTAGGTAAGCTGCATTCAAGGCAAGCGCCCTACCCACTATACTGTCACTCCATTCTCAAGATAGATTTTTTTTAGATTTGAGTAAAACATCAGTAATTTTATTTTTAAGAGAATGGTATGCGTCAAATTTTTGGGAAGCAAGCCCACATCATGGGGTCAGAGGCTCTGTGTTTAGTGATTACTCCTGATGTTACCTTGGGGGCCCTGTGGTGACAGGAATTAAACTCTGACCTCCCACATGCAGAACATGTTCTTGAGCCCCTTAAGCTCACCGGAGAATTTTTTTTTTCTTTCTGGATCACACCCGGCAATGCACAGGGGTTAGTCCTGGCTCTGCACTTAGGAATTATTCCTGGCAGTGCTCAGGGGACCGTATGGGATGCTGGGAATCGAATCTGGGTTAGCCATGTGCAAGACAAATGCCCTGCCTGCTGTGCTGTTGCTCCAGCCCCTCACCGGAGAATTTTTTTTTTTTTTTTTTTTGCTTTTTGGGTCACACCCAGCAATGCAAGGGGTTACTCCTGGCTCTGCACTCAGAAATTACCCCTGATGGTGCTCAGGGGACCATATGGGATGCTGGGAATCGAACCTGGGTTGGCCACATGCAAGGCCCTTCCCGCTGTGCTATTACTCCAGCCCCTCACCCGAGAATTTTTAAAAATTCTCTTTCCACTATAGTTTTATTGAGAAATAATTGATTGAAAATCTTTAAAGATAAATAACTTACTTATGGGGAAATAGTTTCTTAACATTACAAGGTATGATTTCATTATTTAACAGCAATCACAGATCCCTGACAGTCTTAAGAGTATTTCAGTTTTAAACTGTATTAATTTGGTCCTTTTGAAGAAGTAATAGGAAAAAAGATGATATGTAATGAATGTTGAATATCATTGTTCAACTTAATATGAATTAGTGTTCTTTTTTTTGGGGGGGGGTCACCCCGCAATGCTCAGGGTTTACTCCTCGCTCTGCACTCAGGAATTACTCCTGGTGGTGCTTGGGGTACCGTATGGGATGCTGCGAATAGAAACCGGGTCGGCCGCGTGCAGGGCAAACGCCCTACCTACTGGACTATTGCTCCAGACCCTGAATTAGTATTCTTAGTAGTGGTTAAAGTTTTACCAGCCTGGTTCTTTTCTTAAAATCATATGCAAAAAGAGTAATGAACAAAAAGGAAATTTGATAATCAATTAGAAGGTAAAAATATTTAGATATTAATAATTAAAACAGCATATGTAATAAAATTAATTGTATTCCTTTGTATTTTACTTGTCTGGGTCTTTGCTTTCTTTCATTTAATTTTACTTTGGTTTTTGTGTCATATCCAACAGTTCTCAGCTTACTCCTGGCTCTGTGCTCAGGGAGCACTCAGGTGGGTCCTACCCATATGGGGTTCCTGGGCAGGACCTGGGTTGGCCTTGTCGAGGCAAGTGCCCTACCTGCTCTACTACCACTCAGGCCTTGCTCTTGTTTTAAAATTTTAAACTGGTTTATATGTTTTCTCAGTGCTCACAGATTGTTTTCTGGTTTTGAGATGAATGCATTTTGTCCTGGATATGTTTTCAGTTGTGGAGGGGAAAAGATAGCACAAACATATACGGAATAGAAACATACTTGGGTAACATGAAGTTTCTTTTCATCAAACATAGTAGTAAAATTTAATAATTGTCCCAATATTTTCTATTGTCTTCTTATTAAAGAGTGGTAAGAAAACCATATATGATAAAAATCTGAAAAAGACAATGGAGGATGAAGATAAAGAGAGTGAGGAGGAAAAAGACAATGACAGTTATATAAAAGAGAGAAATGATATTCCTTCAGGAATGAG
This sequence comes from Sorex fumeus, assembly GCF_029834395.1. Taxonomy (NCBI): domain Eukaryota; kingdom Metazoa; phylum Chordata; class Mammalia; order Eulipotyphla; family Soricidae; genus Sorex; species Sorex fumeus. Next base: position 32,321,021 of record NW_026606322.1, on the reverse strand, counting down.
TAAACACTTACAGAAAAAAGCTAAGAAGCAAGCCAAAAAACAAGCCAAGGTAAGTAGAAAGAAACCATGCCCCCCAACTTAAAATTTTGAATTATTAAAGTCAGAATGACATTGGTAAATAGATCTGTTTTTAATACATAGTACTTTTTACTTGGCAGACAGGGTAAGCTCATTTAGTTTTCTCTGCAGAGGAATTCATTTTAGTGTGCTTTTGTTCCTTATTTTTAAATCCTGCATTATATCTGGTAGCTTTCCAAAAAGTTTCTTGATTTGTTTCCATACTTTTAAAAATTAAATCATCCTGAATTTCAAAGTTACAAAATTATTCATGACTTAGTTCCAGTCATACAATATTCCAACACCAATCCCTTCTTCAGTGACCACTTCCCTTCACCTAAGTGAAGGTAGGTATCATTTTGCAGTTTGCATCTAAGGTAACTTTCAAAAAAGTTTCTTGATTTTCCCCTCCTCCCCCATATTTAAAAAAATTAAATCAACCTGAGTTTAAAAGTTACAATATTATTCATGATTGAGTTCCAGTCATACAGTGTTCTAACAGTAATCCCTTCATCAATAACCACTTCCATTCACCATTTTTTATTTTTTCAATTTTTCTTCTGGTCTTCTCTTTGGGCCACACCCAGCAGTGCTCAGGGATTTTTCCTGGCTCTGCACAAATGAATTACTCCTGGTGGTGCTTGGGGCACCAGATGGCATGCTGGAGATTGAACTGGGGTCGACCGCATGCAAGGCAAAAATGCCTTACTCTCAATACTATCTTTCCAATTCCCTTTTCTTGATTTTGTTTTTTTAAAACAATTTTGGAGTTTTAAATACATTGATGTTCAAAAGTTTAAAAAAAAATTTAACAGGACTAGGGATGTGACTCACTTGCCTGCATGTGTGGGGTCCCATTTGCAATCCTGGCATAGCCAAAAAGAAAGGGAATACATTGCATCTCCTTCCTACTTAGGACCTTTTATCACATAAACACTGGCTTTTTCGGTAGGTATCATTTTGCAGTTTCTTCTGGAAAATATGATCAAATGTAAATACAAATGCAGTCTTCATCCTTTTGGCTACAACCTTAATTTTCCTTTTCTCTATATTTTGAAGTAACATTGCATCATAACATAAATCAGTTTCAGATGTGTATCATTAAAAATCAGCATGTGTATATACTATATTAAGTTCACCACTTAAAGTCCAAATCTGGGGCCAGAACAAAAATAGAGCAGGTAGGGTGTTTGCCTTTATGTGGCTGACTTACTGCCAGAGGTGATCTCTGAGTACAGAGCCATGAGTGCAGACCAGAGGGCATTGGGGAAGGTGTTTGCCTTGCACACAGTGAACCCAGGTTTGATTGTCAGCACCTATGGTCCCAAGCACTTTCAGGAGTGATTCCTGAATAGACAGCCAGCATCACCAAGGGTGGCCCCCAAAACAAAAACAAAAAACCCACAAAAAACTGGGACCAGGACTCCTATCTCCTGATTTCAGATGCAGAGTTCCCCAAGGGTTGTGCAAATTCAGAGTCACGTTGTAAGAGTTGTTTTGCATTCATCTGATGATATCTTAAAATAGAACATATTTGGATCTCCTGTTCTTGATAACTGAGTTTTCTGGGTACCCCTTTCCTTTTGCACTCCATGCAAGTGCCTACCCCCACTCCCCTCCCTTCCATCTTTGCTGTTTCTGCACAGTAGGGGACACGGTGCTTCCTCACCCTCCATCTCTGGCAGAAGATGCAGTAAAGATTATCCAAAATGGGCTCAGGGATCACTCCTTGTAGTGCTTAGGGAACCGTCTGTGCTGCTGGGAATCGAACCAGCATCGGCCACATGGAAGACAATCTACTGGCTCTCTCTGGCTTTAGGCATTTATTCCAGTAACAGGAATCTTAACAAGATCCTTTTTCTAATATTTGGAAACAGGCTGCAAATGGCAAAAAGATGCTTTTAGAGGAAAAAGCCCTAAATTCCCAGACTCACGCAAGTTTGGTTTAACACAGTACTCTGTCTCGGCTGCTGCTTTTGGAACACAGATCATATCTAATTTGCCCGACTAAAATATTTTTTGAGGATTGACAGTAGTTTATTCCTGCTTCTAGTTAGGGGACTTCTCGATTCTGTTTGACCCATAGTAAAGGAGCTTTTGTTATTGGTACCTGAGAGAGAAACCAAGGCTATACTGTGTCACTGAGCTATGTGCCCAGAAAAGGAACATTTAGTCTCAGAATTCTGGGGGTGAATTCTTTCTTCTTGAGCTCTTGGGGTCGATGTGATATACACTAGCTTTTTCTCTTCTGGTCTCCTTTCTGTTTTGGATTGAACGTAGGGCCTTACACAGGCAAGGCATATATTCTACCGCCAAACTTCATCTCTGACTCTATTTATTTCTCTTGGTCTGAGAACTGGGCTGGAGCGATAGCACAGCGGGTAATGTGTTTGCCTTCCATGTAGCCGACCCGAGTTCAATTCCTCTACCCCTCTTCGGAGAGTCTGGCAAGCTACCGAGAGTATCTCGCCCACATGGCAAAGCCTGGCAAACTCCCAGTGATGTATTAGATATGCCAAAAAACAGTAACAAGTCTCACAATTTGTTGTGGACATTACGGGTGCCTGCTTGAGCAAATTGATGAACAACAGGAGGACAGTGCTACAGTGCTATAGTGTCTGAGAACTATTTTTTTATTTGTGTATTACAGAACCAACGAAGGCAACAAAAAATTCAAGAAAAAGTTCTTCATTTAAATGATATAGGTACCCTTGATCATTCTGAAGAAATTGAACCTGATATTGAAATGTCACCTCAGGAAGAAGAGGATAGTAAGCCCAACCATATTTCAGACGAAGATGTTGTAGATAAAGAATATTGTATTAACAATCAGAAGGATTTGGATGACCAAGAGAAAATGATCGACAGTGTAACTGACAATCAAAAATCTGTAGAGGAAGTAGACATGAGAAATGGCCACGGGGATAAGGACCTGGAGGACGTGGCATCTCCTCCGCCTGAATGTACCAAGCACTTAAACGGTGCTTACCTGCCGGAAGTGAGCAATGGCGAGGTAGACCTCTCTAGTGATTTCGAAAACCTTCAGTTGAATGCTGCTCTCCAACCTGACGACATCGATATCGAGCTTCTGAATGAGGGCCCTGCTCCCGGGCCCCCAGCCTACGAGGTGGTGAACGAAGACCCAGAGACTGCCTTCTGCACACTGGCCAGCAGGACAACCCTCAACCCCGACGAGTGTTCCATCCAGCATTGTCTGTATCAGTTCACCCGGAACGAGAAGCTTCGCGATGCCAACAAGCTGCTTTGTGAGGTGTGCACCCGGAGACAGTATCATGGACCAAAGGCCAACGTGAAAGGTACTGAGGTCCGCAGGGTGAGCAGAGCGAAAGTTCCTTCTGTAAGACTGGGGGTGAGATGCATCGTCTGCTCTCCTGACTTGCCAAGGCAGTGTTCCAAGACGCAGTTGGCATGCAGACAGTAAGAGTCCTGCTGTTCTCAGGGTGCCAGGGTTTGGACTGCGTCGGTAGGCTCCCACTTCCTTGGAAGTGTTTCCATGGGAGGGTGGCAGCAGAGCTCTCTGTCGCAGCCACAGTGAGACAGTTTGACTCTCTTTTGCTTCTCCCTGGGGCTGAGTCCTTGCCCACAGGATAGTTTTTTGGGTTTTTTTTTTTTTTTTCCTGCTTTTTGGGTCATACCCGGCGATGCACAGTGGTTACTCCTGGTTCATGCACTCAGGAATTAGTCCTGGTGGTGCTCAGGGTACCATATGGGATGCTGGGAATCAAACCCCAGTCGACTGTGTGCAAGGCAAGTGCCCTACCCGCTGTGCTATGGCTCTAGCTCCTTGCCCACAGTTTGTTATCACAATAGGGTTATCACAGATACTGGCTACTTCTCTGAAGGTGTAGTTTCTTGTTGGCTTTATTTTATTTTATTTAGCCACACCAGGCAGTGTTAAGTAGCTGCTCCTAGCCTCGTGCTCAGGAACCTCTCCTAGTGGTACCAAGGGGTACACACCGTGCCGGGGATCGAACCTGGGCTCTGGCATGCAAGCATGTGCTCCTGCTAATGGTCTCTGAGCTCTCCTGTTATCTTTTGCACTAAAGTGAATTCCCCATAACTAGACGGAGGGATCATAGTCCTTTCTTAGAATCTCCCCCAAGAACAGAGCAGAAACATGTTGCTAATTCCCTCCTCCCAGTCCTCTACTTTCCCTTTTGGACTTGGCTAAATGGAGGAGGTCATCAAAGTATTTCAGAGTCTAGCTTTTATTTATTTACACGATGGTGTGGAAGGTCAGTTGTGTGGCTTTTTATTTATTTTACTAAAAAAAATTTTGTGTATTTTGGGTCACACCTGGCGATGCTCAGGGGTTATTCCTGGCTCTGCACTCAGGAATCACTCCTGGCAGTGCTCGGGGGATCATATGGGATGCTGGGAATCGAATCCGGGTTCGCTGCATGCAAGGTAAATGCCCTACCCACTGAACTGTCTCCCGAGCCCCTGTGGTTTTTTAAAGAAATCTGTTTGTTTTTGAGAAGCCATCGACAAGCTATAGTCCACAGGCCAAGTTTGACCTTTTACCGTCTTGATATGGTTTCTGAGGTTTTAAAAATGTATTTTGGGGGCCGGAACAATAGTACAGTGGGTAGGGCATTTGCCTTGCATGCTGTTGACCCTTGCTCAATCCCTGGCATCTCATATGGTAACTCCCATAGGAGTAACTCCCAAATATTGCTGGGTGTGACCCAATATAAGGACTGGAGAGATAGTGTAGCAGATTTGATCCCCGGCATCTCATATGGTACGGTGGATATCGCCAGGAGTGATTTCTGAGTAACTCCTGAGCACTGCCATGTCTAACTGTGACTCAAAAACTAAGAAAAAAAAACTTTACAGATAGGTGAGCATTCAAAAATGACTTGCTGAAAAGAAACATTAACTTTGACCCACTTAAAGTATTCTTACTCCAAAGCAGTTCTGATAGTGTTCTCTTCAGCAGGTGATATTTGTACTCAATTATGATTCTGTTTTGAAATCTATCAGTCAAAATTTGTGAAGTTTTTTTGTCATAAATACCAAGTATCTTGATTTTTGTCTTATTTATTCCCAAAACTCAAAATATTGTCTGACCCTTTGTAGGAAGTTTTTTGTTTCTTATTTTAGCTGTTTGAAATGATTTTTATAGCAAATCAGACTGCTTGAGGCCTAACATGATTTTCACATCCTACTATTTCTTTCTTTAGGTGAAAAGAAACATGTTTACACCAATGCCAAAAAGCAGATGCTGATTTCTCTCGCTCCTCCTGTTCTCACTCTTCATTTAAAGAGATTTCAACAGGTACCCATGACTTGTTACCCAGATACTCTTGAAATGTAGCACCTGTTTTATTTGTTTTTGTGTCAATGTATTGCTATGTTCCTTTGGTTTTCTGTTATTTGTTAATTCTGACCTTAGAGAGGGAGGACAGTTTAAAAAAATATAGGTACTTGGATAGAAGAAAATGTTTTGTGTGTGTATATGAAGGTGGAGGAGAAATGTAGGCATAGTCCTTCAGTTTTATTTGAATTCATGTTGATCTTTTACAAAATTATTATTATTATTAAAATTATTGGGATGGGGACATCACACCTGGTGGTGCTCAGGGCTTACTCCTGGCCTATCCCTCAGGGATCACTCCTGGCAAACTCGGGGGAATATATGGGGTGTCACGATCGAACAGGGTTCAGCCTCATGGAAGGCAAGTGCCCTGCCTACTGTACTATCATACCGGGCCCTGCTCTCTTTATAAATAGGAACCTCTCACTCTGACTACAGATTAAAATACAAAGATCAGTTAACTAGCTATATCTCATATTTAGGAATTTCAGTGGTAATTTTTTCTGCTTTTTGTATTAATCCCCCTTGACAAGAGAATTCTACCTTGGAATTTTCCCCCAAGCTTTGCCTTTTTTCTCCGTTTTTAAAATTTCACAACGCAGAGTACTAACCACTATACGATCACGGCAAAAATTTCAGTGTTAGATTTCTTTTTGGTCCATTTTAGTCTGGGGGCTCCCAGGTGATGTACAGGAGGCTTCGGCGCCCTCGGTCAGGCTGGAGGGTCACTGTGACGCTTGAGGATGCAGCCCTGCTCAAGCCCTAAGTGCCCAGCAAAGCTCGGGGAACCTCGCAGTTGCAGGGATTGAACTGAGCTTGGCTGCTTGTGACGCATACACTGTAATTTCCTGTTATCTCTGGGACCCGTTTTCTCTACATTTATGCAGAGTTTTGGTTCTTCTGAAAACCAGAAGTATATAAACTCATTTTTTTTAACTACTGTCAGTGAATTTTCTTTTTTCTTTTTTGAATTGTAGCTCAGATAACATGGTTACAATAGCGTTAACTTGTAGGGTTTTGATTTACAGACTTCAAGTACTTTCACTGCCACCAAAGTGCCCCAGACCCTCACCACGATTCTTAGGTCACTTCTAGTCTTCCTTTTTCTTTTTCCCCCAGTCCGTTCCCCCTCCCCCCCCATCCCCCTCCCCCCCCCCCCCCCCCCCCAGCCGGAACCTTGGATCGTCATCATTTTGGTGATGTATATTGTGCTTTTTACACCAGAATCTTTTCTGGAAGAGCACAGATTCATGAGCAGTTCAGTTCCAAATTCCCAAAGTCCCCTCATCCTTCTCATGACAAATAGGGTAGGTTTTTGAATAATCTACTGGTCAGCTGCAAGACAAGCACTCAGCCCACTGTAGTATCTCTCTGGCCCTGAATAAGAATCATTTGGTCCAGAATGAGGCTAAAATGTTTGACAGAAGCATTCTAGGGTCCCTTGAAAGTGCAAAGGATTAAGACATGCCCTGCATGTGACTGACATAGGTGTGCCCTGAAGACCGCCACATGCCAGGGTTGCTCAGGTAAATCCTGGCACCACAGTCTGCAGTGCCAACACTGACCTCCTGGGTACCTCTACCTCATCTTCCACCCCATACCCCCCAAAGGAGTATTCTGATTTTGCTAATTTTTAAGTACTCAAAACTTCTCTTCCGATCTGACTTTTCCAAATGGCTAAAGCAGGAATGCTGAGGATTTTCACATGGGGGCCTTTAAAAAGGTGTGTGTGTGTGTGTGTGTGTGTGTGTGTGTGTTGGGGGGAGGGGTTGCGCATGCACATGTGCGCACTCAGTAAAAACAAACCAGCTCTTATTTGTGGTTAGGAAAAATAGTTTCTTTTTTTAAAATTTTTATTACTGAGACACCATGAGTTACAGTTGTAGACTTACAAATTTTTGTACTTGGGTTTCAATTATACAATGATCAAATACCCATCCCTCCACCATGCCCATTTCCCACCACCACGGATCCCAGTATGCCTCTCACCCCCCCATCCCACCCTGCCTCTGTGGCAGGGCATTCCCTTTTGTTCTCTCTCTCCTCTTGGGTATTGTGGTTTGCAAAAGATGCACTGAGTGGAAATCATGTTTGGTCTATAGTCTACTTTCAGCATGCTTTTCCCATCCTGGGAGGATCTTCCTAACATCCTTTATTTGGTGCTCCCTTCTCTATCTGAGCTCCCTTTTCCCCTAGCATATGTGGCTGGCCTCCAAGCCATGGAGCAAACCTCCTGGTACTAATCCCGGCCACTCTTGGGTGTTAATCTCCTATTTTGTGACTTTATGTTCCTCAGATGAATGCAATCTTTCTATGTCTATCTGACTCATTTCGCTTAGCATGATACTTTCCATGTAGTACCACTTGTATGTAAATTTCATGACTTCATCTGGAAAAATAGTTTCTTAAGGTTGAATTTCGGCTGGTGGTGGTTCTCTGGGACATTGGAGTGGGACTGCAGTTAACCTAACGTTACTGACTTCTCAGGCAATAAATTCAGTCTGTTGTCTTTCTCTTTCTCTTTTTAGGCTGGTTTTAACCTACGCAAAGTCAACAGACACGTAAAATTTCCTGAAATCTTGGATTTGGCTCCCTTTTGTACCTTGAAATGTAAGGTAGGTGAAAGTGATCTTTTCAAGAAATATTTTAAAGGGAAGTCAAAGTTCCTAAAGATGCCCCCAGCAGTGATGTGTTGCTGCTGATTTAGGTATCATGTAAGAACTACTGACCCAGAGTGGGTCTTTGACCCGTGTGGCTCACAGTTTTCAAGATCTTGTGATGAATCATTGGAGCATTAGGGTGTTAATTCAGTTCAACATTTCTTGGAACTTCCATTATCATGAAAGTCATTGTCTTGGGAGCAGAAGGATAGCTCAGTGGACTGAGTGCATGCATACTTTGCCTGATGCCGGGGTTCACGCCCTGTCATTATCATATGGTACACAGGGCTTTTACAGGTGTCACAGAAAACAAACAGAACAAAAACGATTGTCTTGGCTAGCGTCCACAAAATGAAATGTAAACAGGTAGATTAATCCGTAATCCCACTTTCACATGTTTGAGAGCTAAGGCTGTGGTGATAATGCACTTTGCCCAACTTGTTGGTCCGTCATCGAAGGCCCAGAGTAAGCCCACACATGAACTACTGTTTAAGAAGGAGTAAACGTTAGTGAATGGAACAAGAGGCGCAAGGAACCAGGCAGAGAAGCAATTAGTAGTGCAGTGTGAAATGGTGTGGCAGAAGCTAATTTGGATTTTACAGTTTTGGGTCCAGAGACTGTTGAGAGATGAAACTGAAAAACTGAGATCCCAAGGGACTTCTAGAGGCTTCTTCCATGCAGGGGCTTTAGGGGCATGCCCCGGAAGGGCTGAACAGTTTAGAGAATGGAGTGCGTGTAGATGTGTGTCTGTGACGTGCCCGATCAGAGGTCTTTAAGATAGAGACTGAGGGCCAGGGGAATGTTTCCACAGGTAGAGGTATGTTCTGTATTTGTGAAGCCCCATGTTTGATCCCTCACACCACATGTACCCCAGGCACTGCGGTGACGGCCTGCTCACAGCATCACTGGAGTGGAGCACTGAACCTCAGGATTTCTTGGAGTGTCCCCTGGCTCCTGAGGAGGGGCCTTCTGGGGAACCCCTCACCCAATTCACTTACACACAAATAAGGTTCAGGAAGAGGAGTTGGGTATGTTTCCCAGGGCCTGGCGTCAGGGACCAGGCAGATGGGCAGAGAGGAGCATTAGAAATGGAGGGGGGATTAGAGCAGGAAGAATAGGCTCAGAGGGGGAGAAAGGACAGTGAGTTCAGCTGTGGAGAATATTGGTGCAGTTTTTTAAAATAGAGACTCAGTATGGGCCCAAGGCAGCTCACAATGCAGTGTACCTGGTTGTTTTTGTTCAGGGAGTCCCTGTGCTTCTGTGCAGACCTGGGAGGCAGAGTGCTGGAGGTCTCATCCGCAGCCACCACCATGTTCCCTCCTGTTCTCCTACTTGAGCTGATGCCCTGGCTCCAGTTGTAGTTGTTTTTGAAATCTTTTCGGGGTGATGTTTCGAAGGCATTCAGGATCACACAGGTCTGGAGGCCCAGTGCAGTACAGTTAGGGCTGCAGGGAAAGGTTTGTGATTCAGTCCGCAGGGCCTCTAGTCTTCTCCAGGGCCAGAGAGCAGAGAAGGTCAGTGGCAGAATTCTGGCACACATGAGTGGGAAAGGCGGACACTGGCATGAGGCAAGTCAGAGAAACTGTCCCGTGACACTGTCTTCAGGTCACACAGACCTCATGCTGAACAGGGAAGGCCCATGCACAAGTCAAATGTAGAATGGCGGGAATACCCTTTCATTCCTTCCCAGTTTAGAATCTACTGAGAAAATTATGACTGGAAACTGTCAAGTATAAAGTAAGTTGTCATCATTTTATATTAGCACTTGGGGGAATGACCACCTTTTTGGGCTCAATACCTCTTATTTGGATTAGCTTTGAATATACAGTCAGCAGGAATCCATCTTTCTTGCCTGAAATTCCCTTGCCTTAGGTTCAAGTTTCACAGTAAGGAGTAAGTGGCCTCGGAGTTAGACTGTTCGAGGAAGAAACTAGAAAAATGTGGATTAGATAATACAAGGCTCATGGTAAAATTTTCAAGAAGTCTTAACTGTTGAGTAAAGAGGTGAATGAGAATATTGGTGATAAAGCACATAGATGTTAAAATTTGAAACTTTTGGGACTGTAGCAATAGCATAGTGGGTAGAGCATTTGCCTTGCACGAGGCCAACCTGGGTTCGATTCCCAGCATCCCATATGGTCCCCCGATTACCACCAGAAGTATTTCCTGAGTGCAGAGCCAGGAGTAACCCCTGAACATTGCTGGGTGTGACCCAGAAAGCAAAAAAAAAAAAAAAAAAATTAAAATAATTTAAAACTTTGTTAAGAAGGGAGAATGATGGGCCAATTAAGTGGGTCCTTTATTTTCATTTTTCTTTTGTAAATCTGGGAGACTTTTTCAAACCAAGATAAAACAAAGAAATTGAAAATACACAAAAAGAGAATACACAAAAGGAAGATACACTGAAGGAAAGGAGATCTGGAGGAGGCTGGAAATATTAGGAGGAGAACAAATTGGATTATTGTATCCAGACCAAAGGGAAAGGATCCTTTGTTTCCCTAAGAATGAGCAAGTTATAGTTGTGTAGGTTGTGTGCTAATTTTTCTGAAGTGCAAGATGAGGACATCAGCCATCGGGAAGGAAGCTTTGGCAGTCGGGAGACTAAGAGAGAGGTCAGTGTTTGTCCTGGTTGCTGTGGAACCCCGGATGAACTGTAAGATGATGCAGTCCTGTGGACTCCTGTGAGGCAGGTAGGAAGTTGGTGATTCACCTATCTTCAGGGCCATCTGATTGTGCTCCTTGCAGTAGCAGCTGTCTGCCTGTGGATTTGGGGAAAAATTCAGAGTGGGGTTCATGCTGGATTGGATATGTTGGCAACTCTTGGGGGCGGGTGTCAGAAAGGATTTTAACAGTGATGTTCATGGCTTATGTTCTCCTGGAAAAGTATAAGGAAGCACGTGGGCATCAGGAGAGTTCCTGCATTTCCAATAGCTTTCAGGTAATGTCCCTGCAGCTATTCTGTTACAGTTGTGGAGAGGGGGCACACCCAATGGTGCTCAGGGATTACTCCTGGTGGTGCTTGGGGGAACCATGTGTGTGTCAGGGGTGGAACCCTGGGTGATTGAGTGCGGGGCCCGCAGTTTACCCCACTGTGCTCTCCTCGCCCTCATGTGTGTCTTGAGTAGTGAAGTATTGATGCTATGGCAACAATGCTTCACAGTCGAAAAAGATTCCAAGAGAACTGGAGAACTCTGTGAGGCTTGAAGGTGGCAGGGTGGATGGAGAATGTTGGTGAGTTGAAATGTGGAATGATGGACGACCTGTGGTCTGAGTCTGAGCCAGTAGCAAATTTTAGTAAAGGCAAACAGCTCTGGCTGCTGCTGTTTTAGAATATAAGTTCTCACAGGTGACCAAAACATGTTGATGGGCACATAATCCCTGCAGAAGGCATTTCGAATAGAGGGGTACATCAGGACCTTAGTAGTGAGGGAGTCCTGCTCGTTTGGCACTTGTAACAAGTGTCTGTAGTGGTGTAGTTGTCTGAAAGTGCCCCTGCCAGGACAGTGCTATGCCTGTTCCCACCCTGTGGCATATGGGATCATACATACACATACGCCTCCCTGCACGGGGGAAGTGAACATTTGTGAGTTGAGTTTGTTTCTCATGGAATCCCTTGCAGATGTTTGATATGTAAGGGGTGTTATTTTGGGGGGGGGGGGGGGGCGTGGGGGAGGCACAGTGTTGAGTGCTAGCTACCGTAAGTGCTAGCGACCGTTAAAGGCAAAAGCTAGGATAGAGTTGTGAGGCATTTGGCAATTTTTGCTCCAAAGACTCCTAAAGAAACCCTGGCCAAAGTTCAGTTCAGGTTAGTTAAGCTTCTGGACCAGGAAATTACAGAGTAAGTAGCTTCTGATTTGTGGTTCATCCAGCAGGGCCATCACAACTTTCTGAAAACAGAACTTTCCAATCAAGTGCAACATTACTTACTAGACTGAGAAAAAACTAGGGAGAAAGTAATTCGAATACAGAAATGGTTTCTGTGTTCACAATGAAGGTTAGAGATCCTTTTTGAGGCTCTTGGGCGCCACCTGCAAATGCTCTTGCGATATTCAGGACTTTACTCCTGGCTCTGGGCTCAGATGACTCTGGAAGTGCATGGGGACCATCTGGGCTGCCAGGGATCAAATCCAGGTCTCAGCCACATACAAGGCGAGCACCCTACCCACTGTCCTCTCTGGTCCCTTAGAGACACTGGTAGTTTAAAATTAATTTTGCCAAGCACCATCTGCATAAGTGGAATAAGAATTCACTCAAGATTGTATTCATTTTTCCAGAACGTTGCTGAAGAAAATACAAGGGTACTGTATTCTCTCTATGGAGTTGTTGAACACAGCGGCACCATGAGGTCGGGACATTACACAGCCTATGCCAAGGCAAGAACTGCAAATAGTCATCTCTCTAATCTCGTCCTCCACGGTGATCTCCCGCAAGGTGAGACGTCTTCCCAGATTCTGCTCAGTGTTTCTGGCGGAACTCGGAAGAGAGCACACTTGAACCTTTCCATTTATGTTGTGAACTTTCTCTTGGCAGGGTTTGAAACGGAATCAACCAAAGGGCAGTGGTTTCACGTCAGCGACACACATGTGCAAGCAGTGCCTACAACTAAAGTCCTAAACTCACAAGCGTACCTCCTATTTTATGAGCGAATACTGTAATGATTTCAAAGGGCTTTCTCTGCAAACATGTTTGTCTTTTCTATGGCTAAAATAAAGAAGTAAAGGAACTATAAATCATGATCACTTAAAATTAAATACTTGCCAGGAGAAATCATGTTTGTTGAAATACTTAAGGGAAAAGTACAGTGGTTTCTACCCTGATTCCAGCTTCCAGAAAGGATTTTGTTCTTAATGTTTGGGTGGTGGGTTTAACACATCAATAAACTGACTTGGCCCCAAGACTTGTTTTATTACTTAGAAGATTTTTAAGTTTTATTGACTTTTAACCACTGATAGTTTTTGTTTCAGGCTGCCTATGAAACTTTATTATACAGTATAAACTTTTTTAAAATTCATTTTGTAATTGTTCATTTTGTACAGCACTATTTAAATGAAACATCAGTACTTGTGATAGCATGGTGCTCAGGTGTTCCAGGGTAACCCATTTGCTCTGCACAGTTCCTCTAGGAATATCAATTGGGTACAAGGTCCTCTTCCTGTGTGTGCCAATCTGTGAACTGTCCTAATAAATTCCTCCCCAAACCAAACAAGCCAGCTTTTGAGTTGCACGCATCTCTGCCAGACTTACAGATACCAAGCCTTTCTAAACTTCTCAAAGGCTCTCCTTGAGGATTTCTTTGCTGTAGAATGAACCCTTGTCATGAAGTATTACTGTTTTAATCTACTGCTGCTCCCACAAAACCAATGTAACACTCCATAGTGGTATCCAGGGTTTCAAACTGCCAATGCCATGTCCACAAAATATTTACAAAAGTTTCCTTTTTAAACACTAAAGATCCTTAAGGAAAGATTAATGAAAATTTACTTTGTATTATGTCTGGAGATGTAGCACCAGTATCTCTGGACTCTGCTACTAGAATATATACCAGCCACTTATGGTATCTTGCTGCTATCGGAACCATCTTGAAACTTACTTTTCAGGTGTGGGATTTTAAAAAAACAAATCAATTTGGGGCTTTAACTGATTTCCTCTGAAGAATGAGTATTAGCGTGTGCTCATACACAATTACTTGACTGCTGCAGATATCATAAACGTGAGTATGGCTGTTGTAATGATCCTCTCTACAAAGACAGGCTTCAATGAAATGATTTGCCTTAAATCCCAGAAGTAATGTTTGATGAGCAGACAGCAGAGGATTGGGTCACATTCTCAGGGGTTATACTTCTGGCTTTGCACTCAGTAATTACCTCTGCTCAGGTTCCAAACCACAGGGATGATAGAAGCGAACCTGGGGCAGCTGTGTTGCAAGGCATATGCCCAACTGCTGTTAATACTGCTCCAGTCCTAGATATTTTTCTTGTTTTGGATCACACTTGGTGGTGCTAAAGCTTGGCTCTGTGCTCAAGGATCACTCCTGGCCATCTTAGGGAATATATGTGGTGCTGTGAATCAAACTCGGGTTAACCATGTGCAAAGAAAGTGCCCTACCCACTGTATTATTGCTCTGGCCCCTCCAGGATGAGAAGAACACCATCACTTAGACCCAAGAGACTTTATAATAATGATAACATGTTTAGTTTATTACCAGCCAAAGATACAAACACAAAACACTTCTTAATTTAGGGAGAAATGTGAAAACATCAGGCAACTGCTAGAGTACTATGATGAAAGCCTTCCCCTACAAGTGAAAATGAAGCCTTTCAGTCATTTTGGTCTTCATCCCAGTCTTTCTTTCCACTTGGAGGTTTGGGCCCACCAGCTGGTTTTGCCATAATGATCTGTAAAACAAGATCATACATAGGAACATTATCTACGAGGATGAGGAGTAGTTTTCCGTTAGTTAGATTCAAGAATAAGCGACTCAGGAATGGATTTTATATTGTAAAACACTGGCACACTTTTGTTAGCTTCCAGTGCAAGCTTCCTGCCTTCGTGGGCAGGAACAGCAACAAATCCACAACGTTAGTGAAGGGCATTCCAACACACACTTCAAATGCTCCACAGAGGTGCATATGAAAAGTATCTGCATGCATCATTGGTATAGTATAAATCAGTTTAGCACCTGACTGGCATTCTATATATGAAGATCATCTTGCCAACCATCTTTATCCCAATTTCCTTGGGGATTAGGAGCTTTAGGTCCACCTGCCAGTTTTGCCATTATAATCTACAGTAGTTGATACATAAACAGATATTAAACATCAAAGTTTCCTAATACAAAGTTTTCTAGCACTATTTAAGTAGCAAGAAGCATGTGTTCATTAACCAAAAATCTAAATACCTACTTCTTAGGAAAATTCCAGCCTGGTTTACCTAAAACGTGTTAACCCAGCATCTCCCAAATAGAAGTCTCCAGTATTATTAAAGGGTTTACAAGGGGCTTGGGGGTGGGGGTTTCAACTTTGGGCTCGAGTTTAGAAGCAAAATTCAACTTTAGTTGGCTCTCCTCAAAATAGTGGCACTCATTCTAATTAACACCAAACATCAAAAGTGGAGGCATACGTTGCTTCCAAATTTATGGAAGCAAACATCAAGTTGTCTTGCTTATATTCCATGTAGTACAAATGTCTTCAATTTCAATTCATCATCCCTTTTCAGAATAGTCAATTAGATCTTTAAACCTTGTATTCTAGAAGACATTTTACCAATTGCCAAGTCAGACTGTAATAGAAACATTAAATATATTATGTACATGGTGCAAAGAATAAAAGCCTCCTACTATGAAACAGGATTCCCAGTTTAAAACCAAAATTCCAAAGTGCCTTAATGGCCAAGGTACTTGTGTTACAATTATTGTCTTGCTTTAGTAGTTAAGAATTTCAACCAGGCTTCAATGTATTTTAGCCCTCTTGTCCTCTTCTATTTTTTGCCCCTATCCTTATTTATAATCACACACTAACATCTTTCTTTGCCATTCTACTACTGAACACTATTAAAACCAAGCTAACAATATTAGCAAGTATCCAGTTTCTGTTTAATTGCCATTCAATTAAAACTCCCATTTCTTAGTCATCTTGAGCTAAGAAAGGTTTTCTTTTTGCCATGGTAAATATCTGTATTGTTAGTACCATTACTATTTCTAGCTGGGTTTAAACTGAGTCTAACTTCCCTTTCATTAATTTCTACTTATTATAATTTCCTTTAAGTATTTACAAATATCACTGCTTAGGATCTGTTTTGGGGCCACACCTGGCAGTGCTCCGGGATCACTCCAGGGTGTCTGTTGTGTGTGTGGCAGTAGGGAAGGGAGGTATCTTGTGGGACCAGGTAGGGTGTTGAGGACTGAATTTGATTGGCTTCATGCAGGCAATACCCCATCCGCTATCTCTTCAGCCTTCTAAACTTTTGTAAAACAGACTCAAGTTTGTTGGAAAACTGATTTTTGAAAAAGTATGATTATCTCTAGTCTTCATATTGCCTCATTACAATTCCTTAAAAAAAGGGGGGAGGGCAGGAGTAGAAATAATGACTTTTAACACTAAGATGTATTTACTACAGCAGGAAAAAAAACCTGGCTGTGGAGATGGATCGCTTGGGGCCACACCCAGCAATGCTGGGGGCACATGTAGTAACTCGGGATCAAACTAAGCTACATTCAAGGAAAATGCCTTAACTCTTGGTGACTGGACCTACCAGAAAAAATTCCAGATGCCGACCCATCACCATAAACTAGTAAATTTTTTTTCAAGTAGGTACTACTCTCAATGTGTTTCCAAGCTTTATGCTTTATGACTCACTCTCTCTACATATATATATATATAACATTAATCTTTCTCTTTAGATTATCTGTATGAGTTTTTTTTTTTTAGGTCCAAAGTCTGAAAACAATCAAAACCCAATATTTTTATCTTTACTGTTTAAAAATGATGTAATTTTTTCTTTCACTGGAAAGATCCTGGTTTCAGTTAGATTTGCATTTTCAATAGTAGTTAAACCATAACAAGAAAAAAAAAACCCAAAACAATCGCTAACATGAAGGCAAATATTTGTATAGAATGAAACTATACCCTAGTTCCATAAAATCTGTGTACTTTGTGAAAATTAGTATTTAAAAAGTTTTTCATATAGGCCACACCCAGCAATGTTGTGGGGGAGAGATGCCAGCGGGTGATGCAGTGCTGGGAAATTTAACTTAAGGCCTTGGGTGCACTCTACCACTTCAACTATCTCTGAGGAAAACCAGTGCATTTAAAGAGAAGAATTTTATCATCACTCACCTGGTCCACTCTAAGAACAGTAACTGCAGCATTGGTAGCCAGTTTGATAGCCCAGTATTTTCCCAGGTAAGTATCTAGAACACCAGCTTCCAACATATCCTTTACCGCAGGAGCTTCTGCCTGTTAACACAAAATATCCACTTTTATTTGAAATTCTTTTACCAAAAATGTTTACTTTCAGTTATGAAAATTCATGCCACCTCTAATCTAGAAAATAGCACTGTCCTCCCTTTGTTCATCGATTTGCTCGAGCGGGCACCAGTAACGTCTCCACTGCAAGACTTGTTACTGTTTTTGGCATATCAAATACGCCATGGGTAGCTTGCCAGACTCTCAGGGGTGGAGGAGGAATTGAACCCAGGAACCCAGGTCCGCCTCCTGCAAAGCAAATGGCCTACCTGCTGTGCTAGACAATAGCAAGGCTAAACAATTTTAAGCCTGGAGCACAACCTGCAGTGGCCTGATCTATCTCCCCACCCCCTCCCAAAGTAAAAACCAATCAGACAAATGAAAATCTTTAAAACAACTGTTAAGAATATCATTCACTTTCATAGCAGATTATTATCTCACCAATTTTTCTAAAAATATGTACTACTTATATCTTTAGGTTATGCATCCACAAAAGCAAACAATATAAATAGTAATTTTTCAAATACCTCAATGTCTAATCCAACATTTTTATTTCCTTCTTGATGCACTGCATAAAGCTTAGAGATTATTTCATTGGCTTTCACTCCAGAATTTTCTGCCAGTGCTCGAGGAAGAGCTTCAAATGCCTCAGCAAACTTCTTAATGGCATATTGTTCTAGTCCAGGGCATGTCTAAAACAAAAATGTTTATTATTTAATTATTTTACTCAAGCATCAAGGAGACAATCCATCTGTATACCCAAAGAAGGCTTTACCTCTCCATAGGATGTAATCTGTTTGGCTAATTCAATTTCTGTTGCTCCACCTCCAGGTACAAGACGTTTATCCTGTAGACAGTAGCAAAACAAAAGTAGTTTTACGCTACCAGTTTGTTACCCAACTTCAAATTACTAATTTATGAAGACTGATACGGCAATTTATCCTACTGTATACAGTACCTCTTATTAGAAAAGCAAAGGCCACAGTTTAGCACCATAGTTAACCAACATTTCTGCAATTAAGATTAGCACTAGACTTTATAATCAAAACCAGCAATCATCCCTTTACAGTCTCCTTGCAGTTAACGTGGTTTGGGGGGGAAGGAAGAGGAGAACCTCTAGCAATGCTCAGGAGTGACTATACTACTAGCTCTATACTCAGGAATCACTCCTGGCAATGCTCAGACGACAATGTGGGAAGCTGGGGATCAAACCCAAGCTGACTGCATGCAGGGCAATAAAGCACCTTACAGGTTGTGCTATCACTCTGGCCCCACGGTTAACATCTTTGAATAATCAAATTAATGCACATCACAAACTTAAGGTGTAAGAATTAAGATGCTGTGCTTACGAGAGCCATTTATTTTGTAGTTCTCAAAATGTCTAGGTGTCTGCGAACTTTTTGAGGCCTTATAAATTATTAAAATTACCAGTACTGACCCTTGTGAGAATTTTGAAAGTATTCACACCATCATCTACTGCTCTTTCTATATCATCCATTAGATTGTCTGTAGAGCCTCGAAGCACTATGGTAGAAATGGCACCATCTTCTTTTTCTGCCAAAAAGTTTTAAAGTATTTGAAAAACCACAAATACACACAAAAGAAAACACCACTTGAATCAATTTTTCTGATTACTACATACCATGCTTGAAAACCACCACCTGTGTGTCTCCAACTTCTGAGAGGTAAACATTGTCACAATGACCCATTTCTTCAAGGACAGGAGGCGTCTATAAAACCAAGTGGTTGCTTTAATAATAGTTCAGCGGGTTATTAATCAGCTTTAATGTACTCCCAAATACATACCAATCTAGGAAGAGCTGTAGCACCAACTGTTTTACAAAGTCTTCTGAGATCCCATTTCGAGTTTAGTCTTAAAAACAACAAAATAAAGACCTGTTAGACTTCAGACCCTTAAGTCCCCAAATACAACAGAGTTGCATCCAGACACAGGTGGGTGCGTCTAGAATTGGGAGTTTTTAGGATTTTAAGGGTTTTTAGAGTTCGGTAACACCAAGAAACCCCTGGTATAAAGAATAGCTTCTCTTTACTTTGGGCAACCATTGGTTTCCTGAGAAGAGAACGGAGCTTTACTCCACATCAGACTAGGTGTTGGGATAGGTGGGAAGAGGCATAATTGTCTTACCTATCCCCTAAACACATTCCATTTATGTTCCTGACCCCACACTCCAGCTGACAATGTGCTCAGGATTAAATCTAGTCACTCAAAATATTCCTGTCACCTGCACGTGTCCTCATATCCTTCATAGAGCATGTTATTTATCCTTCTGCTCACTTTGTACATATTCACAGTTCTTTCCTATCCTTTTATACCAAGGAAGTCCTTCCTCAATTTTATCTTTCTGATCTTTTGGGAACCAATTTCATGGTCTTTTGAATGGGTCTGTTTTATAGACTCACCACCAATGAAGATTTACAAATTAGATTAACAGAATGCAGCTCTTACCTCACCAACATGATCTTGTATTTGTTGGCATAATGAAGAGCCATGTCTGCTACTTTGCCACCCGTTACTATAACATTAGCGCCGGTATCAGCAATAGCTTTGACTTGTGCATCCATGAGATTCTCTTCTCCCTTACTAAAATTCATTAATTCCTCAGCAGTCTTTATCAATACCGTTCCCTAGCAAAACAAGCAAACACACCTTTAAAATCAACTCTTCTCATTTCTTAGTCTTTTGGTTAAGATCAAGTAGGGAATAGAGTCACTACACTACTTTAGTTCTTAGCCACAAGGAGTATTTTATGGAAAGAAACGACGATAAGGATTTGGGAGAAAAGAGACAATTATGAATTTACTTAAAGCAGAGTACAAAATCTACATAAAATAGGAATTCAGCATATTCCTGTACTTATTGTTCCCACTTTAGTGTGAAGGCTGGACTGCTTGATCAGGAATAGAACTGGGGCCTCACAGGTGTGTGTGGTCCATCTCTGTCCTATAGAAACCAGCTGTGCAGATCCCTTAAAGCATACTCACCTTTGTTTCTGTGATCATGCCATCAAAAGGACAAGAGTACACTGCTATTTTTGCATCTTTGACAGATGTTATGTCACCTTCAGTTTCCTTCTTAAAAACCATTCCATGCAATACCGAAGAGGAATAGATACCCGAACCCTAAGAAAATACACATAAAAATGTTATCCAGAGAAAGCTGTCGCTGTTGTTGAGTCAACAAATCTATCCTTTACAAACACTGAGGCAATGACCCCAAAGGATAAACGCTGTGGAAGTAGTGGACATAACAAATTTGCTGAAGACTGAAACACTATTGGAATGAGTCATTATTTTGGCAACTCCTTTGACACACTTTAAGAACCACAGCTCTTCAAACCATTAGTTCATTCAAAGTAGCTAGTGTTCATACACTAGATGTAGCTATCAATATGGAGGACAAAATGAAGAAAGAGTAATTTTTGATCTCACAAACGTAAGATATAAATGGGAAGGGAGGGCTGAGCAGGACATGCAATCAAGAAACGCAGAGTGGAGCTGAAGTGATAGCACAGCAGGTAGGGCATTTGCCTAGCACACGGCTGACCCAGGTTCAATTCCCAGCACCCCAGATGGTTCCCTGAACACCGTCAGGAGTAACCTCTTGAGTGCAGAGCCAGAAGTAACCCCTGTGCATCGCCAGGTATGACCCAAAAAGGAAAAAAAAAGAGTGAAAATAAAAGCATATTTATTTTAAATAAAAGCATACATATGAACATTCAGCTAGCCTATGTATTTATTTGTACCAGCTAAACGTAACTTTTTCATGAAATGCAAATGTAACTTACATCTATAGTCTTTATTTTCAAACTGAAAAAGATTATCTTTTTTGGCTGAAGACAGTTTTTATTGAAAATTATTTAGAAAGATTTAAGGGAAGAAAATGTACATGTTGGAGAACACAGGCTTCTCCAGAGTCAAAACACACAAGCAAATAAACAAAGACAAGCAAGCAAGATGCACGGAAAACACGGGCTAGACTAGCAAGCCTGAATCAAAATTGATTTTTATATCAAGACTGTAACACCACTACAGAACTAGATAACTTTTTGTTCAAACTTCCCTCTATATATAATTTAGCAGCTACTGTGTTCATGTACCATCATCCTCAGAGAGGCATATGGACATCCCAGTAAATTTTAATATAGTAGCAATGCAACCTTATGTAACAATACCAAAATGTTACCTCAAAAGGCAGATGTTCAAAACTTGAGGGAAAGTCTGTACTTAAATTAACAGTATCTTTCTCTATTCCTGCAAAACACTGACCTATGTTAGATAATATTAATGTGTTTTCTAAACTTACCAGGATTTTACAAACTCTGATGTTATCAACATTGAAATGGCCGGAATCAGGAAAAATAGATACTGTTAAGAAAAATGAGATATATTAAAAAATACATTGGGGAAATCAGAGAAAATAATCTTGGTCATGGAGACATTTCTATATTACCGATATTTACTTACCGCAAGCCTGAGCAATAAGCTTGGCCAGAAACACGTCATTACCATACTGCTTGCTCATTATGGAGGTACGAAGTAGAGAAGACACCTCGTCAACATCTCGAAGATTTTTTGCATTACAACACACCAAACTAGGAAGAATCTCATGAGCTTTTCTGCAAGCGATTTCATAACCTTCTATAACCTTAAACATGAAGAGCAAAAGCAATCTTACAAAAGATACAAATTTGACAAGATCAACCAGGGTTCAATCTCTGATATTACATAACCCCTGAGCACCACCAAAGATCTGAGGACAGAGCCACTCCTCTCCTTACTTAGTGTTCTGCTTTATAATCCAGAGTCAAGATTTGTCATCATTTAATTCTATTTATTCTCCTGTTTGTCACATCATAAAGTGAGATGATATGTAATCTGTCCTGTCTCTGGTTTGTTTTGCTAAAAAGTAACACCTTTCAGTTCCACTCAAGTTGCAGCAAATGGCATTATCTTTTTATATGGCTTCTCAGCACTCCATTAGATGTTCGTATTGACATATGGAAATGTAAATATATACATATATATATCACAACTTAATCCCTTCATGAACCGACAAGACACTAAACAGGATTTCTCTTACTCAAGTTTCATTCTCATTTAAAATAAAAGGTTAATTTTAATATAATCTCATGCATAAGGATTTTGAAGAACAGCAATATATTGCCTATTATGCAAATGTCCAACAATGATTCACATGCAAAGTATAATCTGTTTCTTAAGCCTGAAACAGTATCAGACTGTATAGTAAACACTTGCCTCTGAAACTGACAGGCCAATTCTCAGAAGCTCTTCAGCTAACTCTAGAAGCGCTCCAGCAAACACTAGAACGAAGTTTGTGCCATCCCCAACCTCTTGCTCTTGCATATGAGAGGCCATTACAATCATTTTTGCAGCAGGGTGCTGTACCTGGGAGAAGGGATTTAATTAAAACATGACATTAAAATGTGATCAAGTCACAATAAAATCATTTAATTTCTCAGTCAACAGAGTGCAATCTCCTTATGGTCCAGGTAAAGTCATTTATTCAATGTTATAAACTATCTTTAGTATGGTCATAAGAAAATCCCTACCCTTTAGACCTATCAGCAGAAATACATCCTAAAAATGAAAATTTCCATGTGCAGTGCCTTGTGATGGTCAGTTATCAGATACATGCATCTCCGAATATAAAATTCAGAGTATTTTATGTTCATTATAGTCAAAACAGCTATTCTAGGCTGGGTAGATAGCTCAAAGTGATAGAGCATATAATCTGCAGATTCAGCTCCTAGCACTTCTATGGTCCACAGAACAATAGAGACAGGAGTGGCCCTGAGCAATGCTGTGACTCAACCCTCCCTCTCCTTCAAGAACAGAAATTGTAATTTCAGCTACTAAATCTATGCACTAATCAAGATGGTTTAGCTCCACAGGAGCTTAAACAGATGTTAATTTGGCCACTCATTTCAATTCCTATATACAGTTGTACTGCACAGGCATTGATTTTATTATCTTTCAAACCACTTTAAGGGTGGTACCAGAGTTTACAATACTATTCACCATACATTTCATGCATCCATCATTCCAACATCAGACTCCCCACTAGAGAGCCCACATCCCTCCACCAGTGTCCCACTGTCCAACTCTCCCCATGTAAGCTGTTTGGTAGACAATTCAACTCTGATGACCGATCATTTTAGTTCTATTACTGCACTTCCTTATCCCACATAAAACAGGAATCTTTGTGTGTTTGTGTCTGCATGTGCATGTAGGTGATGAACCTACATAGAGAGTAATACAGTCACTCTCCTTAAGTTCCACAAAACTGTCAACCAAAGACAGGTTGCTCAAGTAAATGAAAAACATTTTTATAAGGAATACAAAATGTCAATTACAAGGATTGACAACAGAAAGCAATGAAGAAAAGCAAAATTTAGGACAGGAGAGATACTACAGGGGTTAAGGAGCTTGCCTTCTGCACGATTGACCTGGTTAGATTTCCAGGACATGATGCCCAACGCAGGAGCGATCCTTGAGCACAAAGCCAGATTTCAGCTTGAGCCCAGTCAGTTGTGGCCCACAAACAGGAGGGCTGAAGTGACTGTACAGCAGGTAGGGCACTTGTCCTGCATGCAGCCAAGACCCAAGCACATCATACGATCCTCCAAGCACCACCAGTAGTAATCTTTCAGTGCAGAGCTAAAAGTAACCTCTGAGCATCACTGGGTATGGTCCAAAAACAAACCAAAACCCAAACTACAGAAGTTAAAGTTGATGCTATTATTTTATTCATGTATGTTTTGGATTTGGGGTCACACCCGGCTGTCTCAGGGGTTACTCCTGGCCCTGTACTTAGAAATCACTCCTGGCCAACTCAGGGGACCATATGGGATGCTGTGGAGTTGTACATAGAGTTACATTTCAAATGATTAAATTCTGATGTTTTAAGATCTAAGCCCACAAGGATTCCCTGACACTGAAGATACTTTTCAACTACAAAACAGTTAGATGAGGAATCTTTAGATTAGAAAGTTAGTGGCTTTCTCTTTGTGTTCAGATGCTAAAGTTGCCTTATAACCCTGCTGATAGAATCTACTCTGCGACTTAGTAACATTAAAACTGCAGAAGACACAAAAGTGCATCTACATTTCTAAAGCCAAACAACAGCCCTTGGGGGTTCCTGGTTCTATGATTCCAGGGACTGAACCTGGGCTCAGCTGCATGCAAAGTAAGTACCATACTCCTGTACTTTCTCTCTGGTCACGGTTACTTTTTCTGATTGCAGAATAATTTATGTTGGTGACACACTCTAAAAAGCAAGATGATATACTCAATTTAATACAACTACAAATCGTTTTGGGGGACAGAGGAATAGTACACACAATCTTATACATCGACCTGGGTTCGATCCCCAGCACCCTCTATGGTCCCAAGTCTGCCAGGAGTGATGCGCGAGTGTGCTGTCAGGCATAAGCCCTGAGCACAACTGGGGCAGACCCAAACAAACTAAAACCAAAACAGTTACAAATAGCCTTATCACAATTAACCCCTTCATAAATAAGAAACTCTATAGTAAGGAGTATTAATTAATTTATCAAACCCTATAAACCAGGATATAAATTTTTGGTTGAGTTAAAAAAATTACCCTGCCTGAAATACGCTTTCTTCTACATTAAAACATCCTTGTAATTTTAGAAAGAATTTTAATTTTTTTTTTTTGTTTTTTTGGGCCAAACCCGGTTATGCTCAGGGGACCATATGGGATGCTGGGGTTGAACACAGAGTGGCTGCATGCAAGGTAAGTGCCCTGACCAGTATGCTACCTCTCCAGTCCCCATACTTATAACTTTTGACAGCATCAAAATACTTGATGTATTTTAAGAAAATAACTTACTTCTAGCTCTCTTAAAATGGTTGCAGCATCATTTGTCACAAACAACTTCTCTAGGTGGTTGATAACCATTTTGTTCATTCCTAAAAGGTAATTAGAAAAGAAAATACATTACTCAAATCCTACCCAAAAGCCAAGAAAAATGTAATCAATATAAACTTGTACCTGCTCATTAAAATAACTAAAAAACTATTAAGATTATCTGAGAGTTCTTTGGCTTTCCCTGAAGGTATATCCAAATTATCTCTTTCCTTTCTAATCATCATTACAGACATGCCTTAAAGGACATTTTAGACAATAAACAAGAGTGGTCCTAACAGGCAATATTATCTAGCCCAGAAGAATAGGTAGGCAAGCTAGATCTATGTAATTATACTCTATGACATTAACAGATCAATGAACTATCCAAGGAAAAACTTTTAAGTGATGCATGACCATAGTATCTTAAATGATGGGCTCATGACTAGCTTTTGTTTTCTGGGCCTCATCTAGTTGTGCTCAAGAAACACTCATGGCAGTGCTCTACGGCCCATATGTGATGCCACATATTGATTAAAGCCAGAGTTAAGGCAAATGCTTTAACCCATATACTACTTCTCAGATCCCAAAATTTTAGAGCTAACTTATAAATAGAAATTAAATTAACAAGTAAAAACACTAAAATAATCTATTAAAAGTATATTCAGTTTATTAGGGCCAGAGTAATAGTACAGCAGGTGGGGTGTTTGCATTGCTCAAGGTCGAGCTAGGTTCAATTCCTGGCATTATATATGGTTCCCAGAGACCACCAGGAGTTAATTCATTAGTGCAGAACCAGAAGTAACCACTAAGCACCCCCCAGGTGTGCTGCCCACCACCACCAAATAAATAAAATTATATTCTGTTTTTCTGAATCCACGAAACCCAGCTGATGCAGGAAGCATGCTTTTTCTTCCTTAAAGCTCCAATTTATGTAAAAAAAAAAAAAAAAAAAACCCCTGTATGAGCACATGTCACAAGCAGCATCAGGAGCTATCTCAATGTTTACTCTCTTAATTTCTCATAAAAATTGTATTTCTCTAAATACCTCATAATTTTTAACTCTCTCCACTAGGATAATTACAAAAAAATTTTTTTGGGGGGGACGGGGGGGCAGGACACACCAGACAACTCTTGGTGTTACTCAGGTTACTCCTGGCTCTGTATTTGTTAATTACTCCTGGCGGTGGTGCTGGGAGACCATCTGGGAAGCCACGATTGAACCTGAGTTTGCCACATGCAAGGTAAGCACCCTACCCACTGTACTATCACTCAGGCTCCTAAAAAAAAAAAAAACACCACATTTAGATCCTCATTTTCTGAAAGAGAATTGCTGATTAAAATCTGGAAACACTTGGGGTCAGCAGTAGAGCACAGGCCTGAGCTGCAGGAGGTCCACAGTTTCTGCAGCACTATGCTGAATGATCCCAGAACATTACTGGGTCAAAACACCTGTGAGGCCTATCCATACTGATAGGGTGGTTAAGCACTGCCAGGAACAGCCCCTATTTTAAACAACACCACCAACAAAGGAATGTTGTACTGCCATCAGTAAACCATGAAATAATTTTCACAGTCATACTATATCATAGCCCAAACTCAATTTCCATGTAATATCTTCACAGCAAGTCTGAAAAAGTTAACCACAAAATTCTATCCCTATATCTTAAAAAAAAAGGTCAGAAATTACCATTGGGTCCATATGCTGTGCGAGTAGTTTGGGCAAGCTCTTTACAAGCCTGAATGTTCCTGTAGACAGCTTCTTCCAATCCTGAAAAATGCTGTGAAAGATTTTGGATTAGACAGAAAACTGAACCAAATCACTGAAATAAACAAGGTTAAAGCATGATGTTTAATATTTGTCACAAGCTGAATGCATCAAGCATAACATTTTTAGGAACCACATGTCCTAAAAATAAAAGGTCTATAACTTAAAACAAATACACAAACCAAAAAAAAAAAAAACCTGAAGAATGCTAAGGCCTGAAAGACAAACTATTTCAGATAAAAATACCATTTCAGATTTTATCAATATTTTCCAACAAGATGATGAAAAACAATATAGTTCCTTTTTGAAGAGTCTATATCTGTAAAGCCAGATTTTCCATGTTCCCTGGGAATTCCCACTTATTAGGGATGGGGGGAAGGTGAGGGAGGGGAGAATGTACTCACAACCAGCAGTACTCCCAGAACCATGCTGATGGAACCTCAGCCTCTTTCATGCAAAACATTCACTGAGCTATCTCTCCCACACTTGTAAACGCTCTTTTGAATTGCTTTCTGTTCTAAGATTAAGTTTTACCTGGGATTTTAACATTGGGATTTATTTGTGGTTTCATGTAGTATTTCAGAGCTACAACACTTCAGCAGGAATGATTACTAACCAATAGCTGAACTTTTCAATAGCACCAGTCCTTACCCCTGGCTTATACTTCTGCTTCTTCCCAAGTCCCATTCTGGGTAGGCACAGCCATCCCACCATAAACTATTCATTATAAAACGCCTCGCATCTAAAATAAGACGTAAGCCCCTCTGCAAGGCTCCCCAGCCCCAAGTGTCCTGGCCCCCGCCCAACAGTTTCTCCAAGTTCACTGACCCTCCGCTTGCCTCCTTCAGCCCCATCACTGTCCTCCTGTTTCTAACACACCAGACTGGTCCCATTATCAGGTTTTATTTGCAGGACCTCCACAGGGCACATTACCTCTTTCTTCTTGGCCTTCAGTCACTGGGCAGTTGTTCTTCCCCCAGCATCTTGTCTAACTGTAAGCCTTTTGGAGCAGCGGACATTCTAACATCCTGCAGATACTGTGTATTTATCATAATTTGAGGCCTGCATTCTCAGTCTACCTTTACAAGCAAACAGCTTATGTTTCAACAACATGGACGTTAAACCCCGATATTTACTTAGCACACTCACTGTAGGGGACCACTGCATAAGCACCCACCCGGGGCTTAACTCCTGGCTCTGTGCCCACGGATGCCAGGGCTTGATTGTAGGGGCAGCCACAAACAAGGTAAGTTAAGTAACTGTGCTTGCCTGTGCTATCTCCACCTCAGTTACACTCATTTTTAAATTCAAAACACATCCTGCTTCAAGAAGATCCTAGTTCTAGGGCTGGAGAAATAGAGCAAGGGGCGTGAGTGTAAGACACTTGCCATGGAGACCATGGGTCAATCGCTGGCCACACTTAATTTCCCCCCTCTTCCTCCAATCCCCCAAACTTGCTTCTAAAAAAAGCTGCTATAAATTGATCCACACCGACCTGTCTTATTTTTAAACTCAAGAAATTGGTGCATCCTACCGATCAATCTTAAACTCAAGAAACTGGCTGGTGTATTAATTCACGCTTGTCTTTACTTAAACTCAAGAAATCGGCCAGGGTGTGTGTGTGTGTATTAAACCACACTTGTCTTTACTTAAACTCAAGAAAAAGGGGGAGTGGAAGGGGGTTTGACCCATCCATCACACCTGTCTTTACTTAAACTGGGTCAAGGGTGTGCGTGCATTCATGCACAGGGACCTGTCTCGGTCAAGGGGTGTGTGTGTGTGTGTGTGTGTGTGTGTGTGTGTGTGTGTGTGTGTGTGTGTGTGTGTGTGTGTGTGTGTGTGTGCATTCATGCACAGGCATTCATGCACAGGGATCTGTCTCGGTCAAGGGTGTGTGTGTGTGTGTGTGCATTCATGCACAGGCATTCATGCACAGGGATCTGTCTCGGTCAAGGGTGTGTGTGTGTGTGTGTGTGTGCGGGCATTCATGCACAGGGATCTGTCTTTACTTTCCGTAAACTCAAGAAATCGGGCGAGGTGTGTGTAAGTGTACATTGATCCACAACGATCTGTCGATCCGTCTTTTCTTAAACTCAAGAAAATTGGCCAGGGGGGTATGTGTGTGTATGTATGTGTATGTTAAAGAAATGTCACAGTTTAGGAGCCCAAGAGATAATTGACCAGGGGCGTGTTTGTGTGTGTATATGTGTTAAATAAAGGCCACAGTTTAGAAGCCCAAGAAGTAAACTTAAAGCAGTAATGCACGAAAGTCGTAGATACACACACACACACTCATACACAAGGGATCAAATAAATACAACCCCCCCCCCCCCCAACTTTTACCCGGGTCAGGGCGTGACTTCCCCCTGTCGGGCACGCGGGCTAAGTCGGGGTGAGTGCAGTGCAACCCGCACGCACCCCCCTTTCCGCCCCCTTCCCCGCTGGACACGGCGGAGAGAAGCGCGGGGGTGCTGTGTCCCCGTCGGGCGGGGCCGGGCGCACCCACGTGGGGAGCGGACGGGCGTGCCGGGCCCCTGCTGCCCACCTGCTCCGGCGGTCCACGCGGCCCAAAGGGCCGTCTCGGAGCCGGGCAGCAGCCGATTGCGCCCCACCCCGGGGATCGCCCCTCAGCACCCTGCCCGGGGAAGGGGGAGGGGAAACGCCTGGAGGAAGCAGCGCTCGGCCGGCGAGTGCAGACGGCGGGTCCTCAGGTGTGGACACCCTCCACCACGCTCTCTCCCCGCCGCAAGGGAGGAACCGACGGGCCCGCCGGGCGCCCACCAGGAAAACACGCCTCCCTTTCTGGAACCTTCTCTCGCCGCGGAGGCACGCCCGGCCCGTTACCAGGCCCCGCTTTTCTCGCGGCCGCCGCCCGGCCTTCGCCAACTCTCCCCCTTCCCCGCGACCCCCTGCACCCTCCTTCCCCGGTCCTCTCACCTTCGCGCCTTCCTTGAGCATCTGGGCAAAGCCCGGGGCCTTGGGGACGTGAAGCGCCATGGCTAAAGCACAGGCAGCCGCTCACACGCTCGCTCGTCGAGATCCCGCAGGAAGCAGGGCAGGTTGGGGGGGGGGGGGGGCGCGCGCACGGCCTCCTGGGAACGCAGCGTCGCGCCGCCTCGCGCGCCCAATCGGCCTCGCGTGAGGTATCGCGAGAGTTAGCAGGGCTCTCGCCGCCAGTGCTGAGTAGATGATCCTCGAACGGGTCGAACCGACATCGCGAGCGCCGGAGAGCCGAGCGCCGAGCCGCGGAACTTCAGGCCCGTACGCATGCGCGTGTTCCCCCCCCCCCCCGCCGCCTTGCGGTCTCCTCGCGATTTTGCCGCGTATTCGATTACTTCATTTTGGGTTGTTCTTTTTTTCTCTCTCTCTCTCTCTCTCTCTCTCTTTTTTTTTTTTTTTTTAAATTTTGATCGGGAAGGTACGCCTCCTTCAATTAATCTGCACATAACCTTCCCACTTCATTGAGAAAAACTTTGGTAATTATCCACTTTTTCTTTTTTTCCCCCTGTAGGGGGAAAAAAAGGGACTTTTACTAAAGAGACTTTTACTAAAGTCCCTTAGGGGACGAGAAGGGGGAGACAAGTTTGCAAAACTTTCCATCCTGGGATTTCACTGCGTCAGGATTGCAACCCAGATCAGAGAGTCGGGAAAACGCACGTTTTCCGCTTTTCTGCTCGATCCCTGATAATGTGCATCCTCTTTTCTCCTCCAGAATCTCAAAAACCTAATCTTTGTATCTTCCCACATACTGATTTTAAGAAGATTGAGTGATCATAACTCTAAATTTTAATGATCATAATTTTAACTCTCCTCACCATGAAAACAATGTATTCTGTTGTCGAAAACATACACACACACACACACACACACACACACACCCCTCGACTTAGCATCTTTCAGACTGGAACAGATTTAGGATGCCTTAAGAAATGAGTACGTGTCAGGTGTATTAGCATTTAAAATAGATATTTTAAAATCTGTTTTTGAGTCACACCAACCAGTGCTCAGGGTTTACTTCTGACTCTGTGGCTAGGGGATCATTTCTAGACGTTCTGGGAGCTGGGGGTGGGGGGAACGTTGTAGGCTAGGGGGAATCCAACCTGACAGTTTGTGCAAGGCAAGCTCCCCTTCTGCTCTATTGTCTCTTGGTTCTAAAAACTTGTTTTTGCCTCTTTTTTTGACTATCTGGAAAAAAAAATTGAACCTTTTGTTGAGAAGCGGTATAAATCCTTGTTCCCAAAGTGTGCTTCCTGCACCAATGAAGTTAGCCAACACCCTCTGGATGCTCCAAACCAAAACGGTTTTCCTCACAGTCTTTGAAGTGGGACATTTTCAGGAAATGACTTCCCTGCCCTGTAGACCCTGAGCACAAGTTACTGAGCCTGACAAAAGAAAGAAACCAGTTGGATGTAAAGAAATTGGAAGCCAATTAATGAGCTTCAGTGAAGCTGGATATACAAGAGATTTGGAAAAATGTTAGAGTATCATTTTTTTTTAATTAGAGAAAGTTGTGTGTTTAAATTTTCAAAATGTTCAATCCTCAGACACTTGGGAAGATGCATTTGGTTCTCTTTAGTCTTTTTTGTCTCTGTCTATTTCATTGAATTTCATTTATCTGATGATTCTGCGCTGTCTTCTGCTGCTTTTTTGAATATGCTATCTCAGTTTTTTTTCCTCCCATCTTGTCTTATCTTACTTAAATTTCTTTATTTGCATCATTTTGTAGTTTTCCTTCACTGAAGTGACTATTAAAAAATATATAGTGGGTGTAGGGGGTAGTAGAGTCAGTCAAGTTATTTGTGAGTTTTAAAAGCCTAGGCAGTAGAGAGAGTAAGAAGGAAGGTGTCTGCCACCCAGGCAGGGGGTAGAAAGAGATGGGGGTGGCAGGAGAGATGCTGGGAACATTGATGGAGGTGCATTGGTGGAGGAATGGTTGTTCGATCATTATATAACTGAAACTCAATCATGAAAACTTTGTAGCTATCTCACAGTAAAGGTAAAGGTAAAGGCCCTCCCGTTGATCGTCGATTTGCTCGAGCGGGCCCAGTAACGTCTCCATTGGAGACTTTGTTGTTACTGTGTCTGGCATATCGAATACTCTCGGTAGCTTGCCGGGCTCTCCGAGAGGGGCGGAGGAATCGAACTCGGGTCGGCCATGTTGGCTGCGTGTAAGGTGAACGCCCTACCCGCTGTGCTATCGCTCCAGCCCACAGTAGTGATTCGATAAAAAAAAAAAAATTAGTGTGGGGTTGTAGGCTAGAGAAATAGAGCAAAGGTTAAAGCACTTGCCTTACTTGTGGCTATGTCTGTGATTGTGACCTTCTTTCAAATTCTGGTACTGCATAAGACCTCCTGAGCACTGTCAGGTGTGGTCCCTGAGCACAGAGCCAGAAGTCGCTCTTTAGCACTACCTGCTAGGGCTCAAAACTAGAAAATAAAAGTTCTAGAGCTTGAGTAGGTTTGAAAAGGATCCTGCCATAAGATTGATTGGTGACCATAACAAAAAAAAAAGATTTTGAGGCCCCAGGTTCAATGAACCTTGAGGTATAAATGGTGTAAATTGTTATTTGATGCTTTCAATCAAAGAGTGGATAAATCATTCCAGAAGTTTCTGGAGTCAAGAATAAAGTTATTTGCACCTTGAAGCTTCCAGGTCAGTGTTTCCTGGATTAGTTACTGAGGATTTGGAAGTAGTGAAGTCATGCCAATATAAGCAGTGAACAGAGGGGCGCTAGTTGGCTTTATTTGTTATTTCTAACTCACCCCCTCCTTTTTTTTTCCGTGTCACATCTCACTTTTTCCAGTGATTGTTAAGGAGGATTCCCTTCAGGATCCTATAAATGATTGAATCTCCTGGCATCTTTATCCAGAAAACCAATACTTTTTCTCTCCTCCAAACGATGGCGGAGCGAATTCAGAAGACGGAACTGTCTCACACGCTAGGGGAAAAGGCAGCTCAGATAGAGAAGGGAGCACCAAATAAAGGGTGTTGGGAGGACCCTCCCAGGATGGGAGATGCATGCTAAAAGTAGACTATAGACGGAATATGATTGCCACTCAATGCCTCTTTGGCAAACCACAGCACCCAAAAGGAGAGAGAGAACAAAAGGGAATGCCCTGCCACAGAGGCGGGGTGGGATGGCGGGGGGGGGGCGATGAGGGGGTGGGAGGAATACTGGGATCAGTGGTGGTGGAGAATGGGCACTGGTGGAGGGATGGGCACTTGATCATTGTACAACTGAAACCCAAGCACAAAAATTTGTAAGTCTACAACTGTACCTCATCATGTTTAACTAATAAGAAAAAAAGGTGATACAGCAAGAACGGAAGGGTGGGGTGCCAGGTGAATTTAGTATTTATTTATTTAAATCGAATCACCGTGTGATAGACCCTTTCCAAGCTGTTCATGATTAGTTCAGTCATACAGTGTTCCAGCACCCATCCCTCCACTAGTGTACACTTCCTAGCACCAGTGTCCCCAGTTTCCTTCCCATCACCCCCCATTCCAC
Organism: Sorex fumeus; assembly: GCF_029834395.1. Taxonomy (NCBI): domain Eukaryota; kingdom Metazoa; phylum Chordata; class Mammalia; order Eulipotyphla; family Soricidae; genus Sorex; species Sorex fumeus. The sequence goes on along the minus strand of NW_026606322.1, from coordinate 32,287,814 downwards.
CCCCTAGCCTGCCGCTATGGCAGGTGCTTTTCTACTCACCCCCCCCCCCCCCGCTCCTTTTGGGCATTGTGGTTTACACTATAGATCTTGTCCAGCATGATCATTCCCAGCTATTGTTGTCATCATCCTGGTCCCTTCTCTGTCTTACCTACTCTCCTTCACCTACACACTTGTGGTTGATTTCAATCATTGACTAATTCTTCCTAGCTCCTGTTTTCCCTGGCCGTGGATATTCGTCTTCTAGTATAGGTCACTTTGAAACTCACCCGTGGGCCAGGTGGCCATCAAAATAGACAATGGGATGGCAGTGGGGGGGGGTGGGATATGGCAGCAGATAAAAGGAAACCCCCAGGCTCTGGACTCTCTCCAGCCCTCTCTCTCTGGACCACCAACTCCCCGTCTCCTGAGCCCACAGGTAGGGCTCCCACACATGCCTGAGTCCAGGGGCAGAATATAGGCAGGCTCGGACACCCAGGAAAGCTCAGGGTCAGGCAGGGTTTGGACACAGGTGTCTCACCCACACACCTGTAGCTGTGGTGTGAAACTGGGAAGGCATTGATAGGATGACAGGAACTGCAGGAGTGTGGGTGGGGAGGACCAGTGACAGGTGCAGAGCACAGGGATCTCCCCACACACATGGCCATGGCCTGAGACTGGGGAAAGTGTACGTGGGATAGAGTGGCGTGGGGACAGCACCTGGCTGTCGTACCTGGGAGACTAGTGGACTCTCCAGCATGGGGCAGCATTAGGAACAGGACAGGGGTAAAGGAGAGGCCTGGACATCTGCGGAGCAACCAGACCACTCTATTTGATCTGTGCGGTAAGCTTGAACTTTTAATCTTCTGAGTTTTGTTTGCAAATCTTACATACAATTCTCAAGAACCCACCCACACAGGAAAATCCATTTTTGAACTAACATGAGCAGACACAGCGTTGGCTGATATCAATAGCATTATATTAGTCTTCTAATACATATAGACATATAGTATATGCCACAAGTAATGAATGTAATCATTCTATATCTGTCCCTCTCCTTCTGATTCATTTCACTCAGCATGATACCCTCCATGTCCATCCATTTGAAGGCACATTTCATGACTTCATTTTTCCTAACAACTGCATAGTAGATGTGTCATAGTTTCTTTATTCATTCATCTGTTTTGGGGCACTCCAGTTGTTTCCAGATTCTGGCTATGGTGAATAGTGCTGCAATGAACATAGGAGAGCAGATGGTGTTTCTGCTGCGTGGTTTTGGGTGTATATTCTCAGAAGCACACCATCTTATTTTAAGTATCCTCAACCATTTAGACACCTGTGCTGGTCTTAAATTCACGATATATTTTGGCTATATTAATCACTCGACAGCAAGACACCATAAACCTATGGTTTTAGATCCTTATTTCATGGGGGGGAGGAAGCGGTGGCACACCCAGCTATACTCAGAGTTTACTCTCGGCTCTGCACTCAGAAATCACTCCTGGCAGTGCTTGGGGATGCTGGAATTGAACCTGAATCAGTTGTGTGCAAGACAAGTTCCCTACCCACTGTACTATTGCTCCAGCCCCAAGATCTCTATTTTCTTAGGTTTAAAGAAAAAAAATATTTTTGAGAGGTAAGGATAGGTTAATTAAGCTCAGCTTTTCTTTTTCAAACTTGTTAGAGGTAGAGGGATGGTGGATACCAAAGAAACCTTAAGTTAAGAAATACTGGGTGGGTGTTTCATTCCAGAGACCACTTTGGAACAAAAATATGCCCCTTCCCCTCACTCAGGATTTCTGAAATAGTCTAATCAATCTCAACTGAGTTATGCTATTTTTAGTAGTTCCTGAATGTCTTTCTGTATCTGAGCAAAGTGAAAATGAAATAAAATGGAGTATAGATCATCTCTCTCTGCTCATGACTGAACTGAGGATGAAGAACTTGGACTGAATAAAAGTGCTTATTTCCCCCGTACTTTAAAGGTTAGCACAGAAGTCCTGGGCCTGTTGGTGCCTGCTGTGATGGAACTGGCCGAATTTGGAGATGGGACAAAGGTGACACCCAGTGAGACATATTTCAGTTCTACCGGAGATGGCCTTAGATAGCTGGTAGTTAATGGGAGTCTCTATGTTGAATGGCTTGAGCAAGTAGTTTCCCTTCAGCTTTTGTGAATGAATTGTTGATAAACTAAAACTGTCCATCAGTGCTTCTTGAAATAAATTTAGCAATTACCATCATCCTCCTTATGATGGACCCACATAAGTGGCACGTGTGAGTGATGGCAGAGACCAGAGCCAAAACTGTATTTCCCAGATTCCTTTGTAGTTATGATTCTGGATATAAATAAATCACCACCAATTAGATCCCCTTAATGGGTGTCTTGGAATATGGGGAATAGACAAAGTCTATTTTCATGCTGCTTTGGCAGTTCTGCCAGCCAGCAGTCATGAGAGGATGCCCAGTTGGCAGCGCCCATCCAGCTGAGACTGTGGAGATGGTGGAAGTGGAGAGGACCCTGGCTCCCTGGATCACTTCTGTGGTCGCGTGGTCTTGATCTCAGTCCAGGCAGTGTAATTTCCTGATTCTGCCTCTCTCTGATCTTACAGGAAGTGTCTTCCCTAAAGAGTCACTTCTGTGACATCTGGAATTGATTCCCAGAGACCTATTAGCCTAGATCAGCTTCTGTTTTTTTGGATGGGGGGGCGCAGTTAGAGGGGCTCTCTCAAGGGGTGCTGAGGAGACCCAGGAGGCCATCCTGGTAATTCTCAGTCAACCAGGTGGATAGTTTGGATGCAAGGGTTTGAGGATGCACTGCTGCTCAGGACGTGAGGTGCCAGAAGTGACCTGGGTCACCCCAGCAGTTCTCGGGGGTCCTATGCCCTGTTCCTTTATTTTATGCTCTGTACTATCTTTCCAGCCCCATCAGAGCTGCATCTTTATGCCATCAGGGATTTCTGAAGTAACTGACTCCTTATGCCAAAGCCCTTCCTTTTCTACCTACTTGTGTGTTTTTATACCTACTTGTTTAGGATGCTAATGGAGACAACTTCTGCGTTTTGAACATTAGGGGGACTGAAAATGGTCAGGACCAGCCTTCTGCACTAATAAGTTTTATTTAGAAGTCATTCAGGATTTTGTCAAGTCCAATGTTACTTTTTGCATACAAATGTTTCAGACAAAACGTGAAGATGGTGCAAGATGATAAGCTCCTTGACAACCCGAGAGATGTGTTTGGGGACCAGAAACCAACAGCAAAGGAAACAAAGGCAAGAGCAAACATAGGACCCTGTCTAACTGAAACGTTCTTGCAAGCAGAAGAAACTGGTATCAAAACCAAAGGCATCTCACTGAACTGGAGATGTTTGCACATCATGTATTCAATAAACAGTTAATATCCAAAGTATATGAAGAGGGGCTGGAGAGATAAGCTCACAGATCAGACATGTGTCTTGCATGTTTGATCTCTGGCACCATATGTCTTCATGTCTTCAAATATCTGACTTGGAGCAATAGCACAGCGGGTAGGGCGTTTGCCTTGCACGCAGCCAACATGGCTGACATGGGTTCGATTCCCAGCATCCCATATGGTCCCCCAAGCACCTCCAGGAGCAATTTCTGAGTGCATGAGCCAGGAGTAAACCCTGAGCATCGCCAGATGTGACCCAAAAAGCAAAAAAAAAAAAATCTGACTTGGGAAGAAGAGTCTGTTGATCAATTACATAATTGTGCCAGGAGGAGTAAAATGGGGATGTTTTGATCATCCTCTTTCACAAGTTTCTTAGTACTGCCTATTCCATTAGGATGAGCACTTTGAATCTATTCTTCCACTCATGGAGAGTAAAATTAGTTAAGTATTTTCTAGAAATATTATTTTTATTTTTGCTTTTTGGGTCACGCCCGGCGATACACAGTGGTGACTCCTGGCTCTGCACTCAGGAATTACTCCTGGCAGTGCTTGGGGGACCATATGGGATGTTGGGAATCGAACCCAGTTCAGCCGCATGCAAAGCATACGCCCTGCCCTCTGTGCTATTGCTCCAGCCCCACTAGAAATAAGTAAAGTAAAGTAAAGTAAGTAAAGGCTCTCCCGTTGATCGTCGATTTGCTCGAGCGGGCCCAGTAACGTCTCCATTGGAGACTTTGTTGTTACTGTGTCTGGCATATCGAATACTCTTGATAGCTTGCCGGGCTCTCCGAGAGGGGCGGAGGAATCGAACTCGGGTCGGCCATGTTGCCCGCTTGTAAGGCGAACGCCCTTATTCAGAAATTAATTTTTTATCTCTTGGTTCTGTTTTCGGATGTGACATGAAAGAGTGGTTTGAAAGAGGCTGGGAAAAGGTTCAGCAGTTAAAGTCCCTGCCTTGCAAATGTGAGAGCTTAGGTTTGCTTCCTGCTGTGGTCCTAAAGCTCAGCTGTCTGAGGTCTTTGGTGCCGTAAGCAACTTCCAGCTACATGATAGTCAGGTGTGAGAAGAGCACAAAACTCTGGACCATGACCCATGGTGAGCATTGCACCTCCAGAGGCGCCATGCATGCATCCTACCTGGGCTTGATCCCAGGCACACCATGTGGTCCCTTGAACCCCACTAGCAGTGATTTCTGAGCAAAAAACCAGGAGTCATCTCTGCGCACTGACGGTGTGGCCCCCAAACTGACAAATACAAAGAGGAACTCATGCAATTTGTTGCTACATGGATGCATCTGGAGAGTATCCTGCTGAGTGATGTAGGCAGAAGGAGAGGCACAGAAATGGAACGACCTCTCCCCTATGTGGGCTGTAACATAGCATAGAAAGGAAATAACAGATGCTCAAAGGCAGCAGAACCTGAGAGCTGGGCTTCGGTAGGAAGCTTACCACAGCAGAGGGACGGTGATAAGATGAAGGGAGACACTCTGGTGGAAAATATGGTGCTGGAATATTTTCTTATGGAGCCTTAACCATTAGCGGCATTGTAAACTACAATGCTTCAAGTGAATTCATTTAAAACAATTTATTATCATAAAGTTATTCACAATAATTGATCACATTCGGTATTTCAACACCACTCCCATCAGCATTACACCTTCCCACCACCAGTATTTTGAATTTTCCCACCATCAATTAAGTCTGCCCCATAGGCAGATGCTAGGTAATTTATTCTGAATTGTTAGGAATAGTATAAGAAGTCTGTAAGGGTCCATCTCACAGTGATTCCAAAATAAAAAAAAAAAAAGAAAGATAAATCCTGTGGCCACAAAAGCAGCCATGCACATGTGTGTGCGCGTTCCTGGGATCATACAAATTTAAATAATTGGGGTCCGGAGTCATCCCTGCAATGAGTTGCTGTTCAGTTCCGAGATTCATTTGTGAGTTTCTGGGTCATGGTCCTCAATGCCCTTTAATAGCAACCGGAGGCAGTTCATGGGCATCACAGAAGAACAGGGGATGGGCAGGGATGGCCCAGTCCCCACCCCATGAGGCCTGGCGCTTTGAGTCAGTGGTCTGGCATACCTGGCTTTTTCAGCAGATTTAGTCTCTTGCGTGGGGGGCCCAGGGCAAGTCTGTGAAGACCAGCCGTGAGGGTGGCGGTGATTGGTTTCTGGAGGCTGGGGGCTGCCGGGGTTCATCTGGTGCAGGCGGAGAGAGAGGATGCCTGCTCCCATCTGAGGTGCCCCCCAAGAGGTCAGCCCGGCAGATGGTCTGGAGCCATCCCTGCAGGGAGCTGCTGCTTGGCTCTGAGATCATAAGTGAGCCGCTGCATCATGGCCATTAATGCGCTGAAAAATCTTAATTTTTTATTTTTTAATGTGCCAGTATAGCGGCTGAGAGTGAGACACCAGGTGAACACGAGTCCAAATTCCAGATCCCTCGCAGGGATACTCTTCGAACACTGTAACTCAGGAGGCACAGCTAAGAGGTGCCGTGCATGTCCATCATGTGTGTATGGGAGTGGTGACCCCTCCCCCCCAGACACCACTGCTACCTACCGTGCAATTCTGGACAAACACAACAAAGAAATAATGTGAGCACCACAACCAAGCCTGTATGTGCAGTTCCTGGGCATTGCTACAACAGGAGGAATCAACAGAGGGAGAAGAGCGGGGAGGGGATCCATGTAGGCACTTAATTAGCAATTGCTGGGTCAGTTAGCACTAGCAAACCACTCCAGAACTCAGCAGCTTATAGCAATAGCCCCTCTGATTGCTCACATTTCCTCTCCTCCTCTTCCTCTTCCTCCTCCTCCTCCTCCTCCTCCTCCTTTTCTTTCTTCTTCTCCTGCTCCTTCTTCTTCCTCCTTCTCCTCTCCTCCACCTCCTTCTTCCTCTTCCTCTTCTACCTCTTTCTCCTCTCCCTCTGCCTCCTTCTTCCTCTTCCTCCTCCTCCTTTTTCCCCTCCCCTACCCCCTCTCCCTTCTCTTTTCCCTTTTTCTTGCCTTCTATTCCTTCTCCCTTGACTCTGAACTCAAGCATCACTCCTGGCAGTGCTCAGGAGACCATACGGGGTGCTGGGGTTCCAACCAGAGTTGTCTGTGTGCAAGGCAGGTGCACTACCTGTTGTACTGTTGCTCCTGACTGCTCACATTCCTGAGACTAGTCACCCCTCTGGCTCAGCAGGCATATATCTTCAGTCAGCTGTGGGCAAGCTGAGTGTTGGTGGGTTAGGAAGTCTCCATGGGCACAATTCAGCCCTGAGTTACATGGTTTCGTTCTCCAGCAGACTATATAGACTGGTGCTCCTGGAAATGGAAAGTTCCAGAAGAGCAAGAAGAAATGTGCAAGTACTCTGTCTAATTTGTTAATACCCCACTGCCAGGAGTGATCTCTTGGCTGAGCCCAGAGACTGTGGGATGGCACTATCAGAGTAGAGACACAAGGGAAGTGAAGACACAAGTGGAGACACAAGGACCAGAGTGTAGGCAATATACCGTAGCCAACCCCAAGCATCATTTTGGCAAGAGACTTCCAAATGTATACTCACTTGCATTGTATTCAATAATTTCACTTAGTAAGTTAGATATAGAAATATGGAGATCATAGTATCAGAATCCTAGAAGCAATAAAACTTAGATTCTTTTTGTTTGTTGTTGATTGGTTCAACTGATTTGTTTTTGTTTTTATTCTTAAGTCACAGGGAATATCTGTATTGAAAACTTTAGGTTAAAAGTTAATGTGGTGGGGGTATGGTGCCGCCAGCAGGTCAATGTGTACCTGTGAGGTGAGTGCATCAGCAGCCTGATGGCAACGTCAGACTTTCAGATACCCCAAAATTGCTGCTGTGCCTTTGGCCAGACCCCAAAAACTTGGGGCAAAGTTTACCAAGAAAGTAAACAGCAAAAAGTTAGATATGTGGTCTCTGGAAAGAAAGATGGCGGCTGCACCGGAGCCTTGTGGACAGCAGGTTTGAGCCGGGGGTGGGGGGCGGCAGGGGCCTCATGGGAAGGGGGGCATAATGGGCCGTCCTTCACGCCCCGACCGAGGTCGCCAGCTGCCCCCTACGAGCGGCTCTCCGGCACGGCCACGACTCCAGAGCACAGAAACCAATCTCTTAACTATCTAACTTTTAATAGAAATTCTTCCAGGGTTAATAAGTAAAATAGCAGAAATCCAAAACTGCGCGGCCGCTATTGTGGCCGTGCGACATCATTTTATTCTTAAACAAAGTTGTAGAAAGCAAATCATTTCACAACGCTGTTTCAGCATGTCTGATTGGGGGGGGGGGGTCGTAAACTCTAAACAATAATTGTGCATCTTCTATCGAAACAATGTATCTAGTCAAAGTAGATAGAGTATTAACTAGAACTCATCTGCCTCACAGGAATTGGGAGGGGTGGGAGGTGGGGTTTATTGGGGTTCGCGGTTAAAAATAAGTATTGGTAAAGGGAAATGTGTTTGATATTTACATGACTGAGACCTAAACCCGAAAGCTCTGTAACTTTTCCCACAGTGATTCAATAAAGAAATAAATTATAAAAAAAAAAAGTTAGGTATGTGGGAGACACACCCACAAACCACCTCCAGCTCAGCTACACAATTGGAGGCATGGCCTCTCTGGTTCCTGATCAAACAGCTTAATGGCCATGATCCCAGAGACTTGGAAAAGGATCTCGGAACCCAAAGGCTTTTGGCAGAAATGCGTCCTGTTCCTGCAGTAGGTTACTGGTGCTGGGCCACTCCAGGTGGGAATAGGTTTCGTGCCTTGGCCTGTTCCTTCTGGCGGCCTGGTGACCACCATCCTCCAGAGGCCACTGGACAGTCAGGTTTGGGCCTGCAGTGATGAGACACACAGGGCCTCACCACAAGGGGGTGAAGCCGACTCTTTCTCCCCATCCCAACGAGACCCCGAGTCGCCACCTACAAACAGCCTCTCTGACTCCTGATCAAGCTGATTAATAGCTATGATACCGGAGACTCAGAAACAAATCTTGAAATCCAGCTGCTTTTGGCAGAAATGCATCTGGACTGCATACAAGGTGGCTGCTGGCTCAGAGCTTATTGGAAAGCCAGGTATGAACTGGCAGTGAAGGGGCAACTGCAGTCTCATTGGAAGGGGGGCAGGACTGGCACGTCCTTCACACCCTACCGAGGTCATGAGTTGCCCCCCACAAGCGGCTCTCTGGCATGGCCATGGCTCCAGAGGCAAAAGGACTTAGTCCAGAGCCCAGCAGCTTGCAGAAGAAAAGTGAATGGACCATGCGTTAAACTACGGTGCCATGCCTCCCCAGGAGGGAAAGGGTGTTGCTCCCTTCTGCCTTTTTCCCCGCTGGCAGCAAGGTGGCCACCACCTCAGAGTTTATAGGAAAGCCAGGTATGAGCCAGTGGTGATGGAGCAACTGCAGTCTCATGAGAAGGGGTGCGGGACCAGCACGTCCTTCACACCCTACTGAGGTCACGAGTTACCCCCCATGAGCGGCTCTCCGGCATGGCCATAACACCAGACACACAGAAACCAATCTCGTAATTATCTGGCTCTTTGCAGAAATCCAAAATCATGGCCGTGTGACATTATATGATTCTCATAACCAGCTATAGAAAACAAAATATTTCACAATGCCCTTTCAGCAATTCTGATTGTTTGGGGGGAAATTCTAAACAATAATGGTGCATCTTTTGTTGTAATCAATGTAGAGAAGAGTTAAGTAGAAATCATCTGCCTCACAGGCATTTGGCGGGGTGGGAGGGGGGGTATACTGGGGTGCTTGGTGGTGAAAAATGAGTACTGGTGAAGGGAAAGGTGTTTGATCACTGTATGACCGAGACTTAAACCTGAAAGCTTAGTAACTTTTCCCACAGTGATTCAATAAATAAATATAAAAAGAAAAAAATAATAAAATTTAAAAAAATAAGGTGGAGTTTATGCCCAATTCAATCAGCTAATCAGTGGCTGAATAAATAGCAGTACTCCTACAAAAAAAAAGTTAATGTGGTCATTCTTTGGTGTTTTTTCTATTTAGTTACATTTTGAAATGAATTCAGAATTTTCTGGAGAGTGCACTATTGGTATTTTAAAGATTCTTAGGTATTCAACTAGGTTAATTCATTAATTCCCACCCCCTCCCGGCCCCCAAAACACAAACACACACCATCCCCCAACTTATTCTACAGAGTTTCTGTAAGCCAGATTTTAGTTTTAGAACTTAAGTTATAGCCATTTAAAAAATACAATCCTTGTCAAAAGCCTGGTTGTAAAAATTTATATTTGAAGGCACATCCCTGAATCTTAGGCAGAATGTTGTCATTTAGATAATAAACTGCCTGTGGATCAAGCCAGACCCTCAATGTTCTAGTTCTTTGGAGAAATGGGTTTGGCTAATTGCATTTTGGTAACATGCCATTAAATAATAATAAAGGATAATAAAAGGAACATACAGATGTAATGAACTGTTGTCTCTGCTCTAGGCCTGCTTTTGTGGATGTGAAGCATTTCATTACATGGTATCCTTTTATGTGACCAGTGGGGACAACCTAACTCATCATTCAGCCATTGTATTTATTTTATGGCTTACATAAATCTGACAACATCTTGGTTTCTCTCTTAAACTTTGAGCCAAATGTGTAGTCCAGCCGTGCCAACATCTAATGTTGTGGTGGGACACTTCTGCAAACTACTCTTACCACTTAGTTTTATTGCTGTACAGATGATTGGGTGGTGATTAAAGTGATTAAAAGTCTCACTTCAGAATGATGATGATTTTTATTAACATGGGAGGAGGAATTTTTAATTTTTTGCTTGAATTGTCAACATGCTACACCTTCAGTAGTCCGGCATCAAAGTAGAATGTGGGACCTTTTCACCTTACTTCACGGAGGTTCTGTTAAGAATGATGGGGTGGGGGTGGGGGTGGGGGGGAGATGGGGCTGGAGTGATAGCACAACGGGTAGGGCGTTTGTCTTGCACACAGCCAACCTGGGTTCAATACCCAGCATCCCATACGGTACCCAGAACACCACCAGGAGTAATTCCTGAGTGCATGAGCCAGGAGTAATCCCTGTGCATTGCCAGGTATGACCCAAAAAGCAAAATACATAAAATACATAAAATAAATAAATAAATAAAAAGAATGATGAGTGGGAGAAGTGAGAGAGACAATGACAGTGCAGGGGCTAAGGTGCTTGCCCTGTGTGTGGTCAACCCTGGTTCATTTCTTCACGCTGTAGATAGTCTCTAAGCACTGCTAAAAGTGACCTCTGAGCACAGCCAGGAGTCTGGCCTCTAAAACGAAAACAATAATAACAGCAGCAAAAATAATAATAAGGGAGTGGAGAGGATGTGGTTCAAAGGGTAGCTTGCCTTGCACGTGTGATGTCATGACTTCCATTCCTGGCAAGGGAACGCATCGGATAGTATGGTCTGGTCCTGAAGCATCAGATATCAAAAAATATCTATATTTTACTAGGTATCCTCCTAGTTGATGCCAAGCACCACCGATTGTGCCCCTTTACCCCCTGTAAAACAAATCAAGACAAACAAAATACCACTCACATCAGCAAAGAAACTAAGGCATCATTGTAGAATTTTTTTCTCCTTAAAATACATAGACTAATTGATTCCTGTGAAATTGCCTCTCATTTCTTTTAGGTACTTAGTGCATGAGGTAGTACTTATTTTTGTGGTTGGATTAGTGACGATGCTTAAATGTTCAGATGCTTATCAGCCACCGTCATTCTCACTGGTCCTATTCTTAATGTTTTGGCTATTTTTATTAGAATGATTTCTACCAGGATATTCATTAGGGTCAGTCATTAGTCTCAGGGAAACAAAATTAAGAAAGGATCTATGTGTCTATTTATGGAGTGGTTGGCTAGAGCAATTGCATTTTCTCACTGCTATGTGATTTAGCTGTTTTCTACTTCTGAACAGATATTCAATCTTCTGACTCAATCTGAAATTGTACTGTGTAAGCAAAAGTTTAATTACATTGGGAATGACCATGATGGAGGATAATGAATGCCGAAATCCTCCCCAACCAAAGATTTCCATTCTTCTCCACCATCATACAGTTTTTTTTGCCAACTTAGAAAAATAAAGTCAGAATGAAAGAGCCAGAAATGAATACTCTGAGATGAATAAGAAATTTTATTTGACAATGAGTTAGCCAAAGAAACATGTCCAGGAAATGTAGTAACACACAGATACTATCTCAAAATGACTCTCAACTCCGCAAAAAATAAAAAAAAAACAATAATAATCACAAAGGGAAAAGAAAGAAGTTAGCAAGGAGAACATCTGTGTCCAAGCTTCAAGCTTTGCAACTTTTGTTTCTACCTTGACATTTAGAATGACTGTTGGGCCCTTTACAGAGGTCCTGGCAGTGAGCACTGGGAAAGAAAGCCACGTGTTTCTTTTATGGGGCAATGGGAGGGTCATACCTAGTGATGCTCAGGGGTTACTCCTGGGTCTGCATTCAGGAATTACTCCTGCCAGTGCTCAGGGGACCTATATAGGATGCCGGGAATTGAACCCCAATTGGCTGTGTGCAAGAAAAACATCCTACCCCCTATATCGCTCCGGCGCCATTCATGTTTTTCTTACACAGAAAAGGAGAACAGGTGAGGGCAATGCCCAAGGTCCTATTGTAAAGGGACAAACATAATAACTTTTCAGCACCTGTGTTGCAAACCATAATACCAAGAGGAGAGAGAGAGAGAGAGAGAGAGAGAGAGAGAGAGAAAAGTTCCTGTCACAAAGGCAGGATGGGGCAGGGATTAGGGTGGGAGATGAGGTGATGGGAGCAAAACTGGAGGCATTGATGATGGGAAATGTACACTGGTGAAGGGATGGGTGTTGGAACATTATTTGACTAAAACCCAATCATGAATAACTTTGTAACTGTGTACCTCAAGGTGATTCAATTAAAAAAAAAGTTAGGGAAACCAAGGCAAAGATACTCAGCAGTTAGGGTATGTGCCTAGCACGCCCCAGACCTAGGTTTAATTTCCAGAACCATAGGTCCTCCTGAGCAGCCAAGAGACCCCCTGAGCACTGCTTGTTCTGACTGTGCAGACGCCCAGCACTGCTGGAATGACCCACATAGCCTCCGGCACTGCAGGGCCCAAGTAGCATCTCATTCTTGGACATGACATTGAACTGTTAGCCTTATTGACCAAGAATAGCCAGAGAGATGCCAGGATGCCCTGAGTACTGCCCACGTGCCCCTTTTCCCTTCGTTTTAAATTTCTGCCTTGATAAATCAGGAAAACGATACAATATTGTCTCTCATTTTGTAAAAAAAAAAAATATTATTGAGTGATAGCACAGCGGTAGGGCGTTTGCCTTGCACGCGACCGGCCTGGCCAAGCTAGTTTCGATTTCTCTGCCCCTCTCGGAGAGGCCTGCAAACTACCGAGAGCATCTTGCCCACCCGGCAAAGCCTGACAAGCTACCCGTCATGTATTCAATATGCCAAACACAGTAACAAGAAGTTTCACAATGGAGACGTTACTAGGCCCACTCGAGCAAATCGATGTACAACGGGAGGACAGTGCTACATTGAAATGCCACTGGAATGATCCATGTGCTATGTAAAGCAGTATTGGGGCGATTCTGATATGAACTCTCAGCTCTCTCCCTGTAAAAGAGAGCTTGACTGGCCAGATGTCTCCTCGCAGAGCCCCCAGCTGCTTCAGGTCCAGATACTTTAAAGAAGTTCTCAGGAGGTGGAGAGAAACCTGACTGTGTCGCCTTCTCCAATCCTTACTCATAGCACTGTCAACTGTGGAGGGCAGAGAGACAGTACAGTGGGTAAGGCACTTATTTGCCTTGCATGCAGCCAGCCTACGTTTGTTCCCTGGCATCCCATACAGTCCCCCCAACACTGCCACGAGGAATTCCTGAGTGCAGAGCCAGGAGGAACCCCTGAACATTGCAGGTTGTGCCTCAACCCCTCCCACACAAACAAACAAACAAACAGAAAGACTGTCAATTGTGCGCGACCTTCCCCGTCTTCCCTGTACTTCCTGAAGTCCCAGCAGCCATACCCGTGTCCCACCATCACGCCATGTAAGCTCGTCTACTAGCCCTATTCCAAAGGTAAAGGTAAAGGTAAAGGCCCTCCCGTTGATCGTCGATTTGCTCGAGTGGGCCCAGTAACGTCTCCATTGGAGACTTTGTTGTTACTGTGTCTGGCATATTGAATACTCTCGGTAGCTTGCCGGGCTCTCCGAAGACTCATTTAAAAAAAATTCTTGAAAAACATTAACTAGCCCCCAAAAATTTCTGGGATACTCAGTCTCCAGGGTGAACGCGGGAGGGAGACGGGCCAAGTTCCTCCCCTACCAAAGCCCCAGCAGCTGAACTCACACCCCCAAAGCTGCCGCCATGCCTCAGGCCTGACTGCCCTGTTAAATATTCTGGGTTTTCTGGAGCGACATCTCCAAATATGCTACAATACCAACCTCCCAGTAGGGGCACGCCAGACTGGGGATGTAACGTAGAAGCCAGATAATCTAACGAAACTGTCACCTTGCATGCAGCCAGCCTAGGTTTGTTCCCTGGCATCCCATTCATTAGTTAACTAAAGAAAACATTAACACAGAAGGCTCAGCCAGCAGCAACAGCTTGGTAGACCCTTAGGCAAGGACTTCATATCCCCATGGTGAGATACAACGATTTTCACAAATATTCTTTTACTGATAGGATTCTTTGATCCTTTTATTCACCGTTTTAGGATTAACAGTCAATATAAAATAAATTATTGGGGGCTGGAGCGATAGCACAGCAGGTAAGGCATTTGCCTTGCATGCAGCCGATCCGGATTCAATTCCCAGCATCCTATATAGTCCCCCGATCACCACCAGGAGTGATTCCTGAGTGCAGAGCCAGGAGTAACCCCCATGCATTGCTGGGTGTGACCCAAAAAGAAAAAAAATAAAAAATATTGTGGGCCTTCCATGGGGGTAAGCTTGAAGGTAAAAGGAGATAATGGTGGAGGGAAGGTGACTGATGGAGGGATTGGGGTTGGAATATTGAATGTTTGTCATGAATCATCATGAACAACTTTGTAAACTGCAGTGTTTAAATAAAGTGCGGGAAAAAAATAAAGCAAGGGAGGAAACACGTAGGAGGCAGCTGAGCCCGGGAAGTCTCCGAGCTGACTCTCGTGCTGGGCCAACTGTGGGAGGTCAGTTGCCTGTTTGTGAAGGTGCTGATGGAGGTTCTGGGACACCGGTTCTTTCCCTGAATACAAAACCATTTTGAGCCAAGACATTTAAGACCATTTGAAAACCGACTCTAAAATAGCATGTGATATCCTGAGGAAAAAAATAAACCATGATTTAGTAAACTAAGTGATCTATGGAGTCAGGATGGCTGTAGGAGGTGTTCTCAGGGCAAGAGAAGGAATAGAGGATGGAAGAGTCGGGGGCTGAAGAATCCCTCCCGTAGTCTCACAGGAGCTCCAACAGGAAGTGGATTTCACCAGTCACAGGCCAGGAAGTGGTGACTGTCCCCCAACTCTGAGCAGTGGATGGAAGGATTCTCAGTAAGCCAGGAGGGAATAGCTCATTTTCTAGCTAATGTGCAGTGCCTGTAGGGGAAACTGAGATAAACAGTCAGGTAGGGGGCCTCTGCGCAGTGAATTTCAGAGAGAGAGAGAGAGAGAGAGAGAGAGAGAGAGAGAGAGAGAGAGAGACTAAATGTCATACACAATCAAGAAATGTTTGAAGAGACAAAATATATTCTGGGAAAAACAAACAAACAAACAAACAAACAAAAAAGCTTAAGGCATTGCCGCACTTCCTGTTCAAGATGGTCCCAAGATCACTGACAGATGTGGAGGAGTAAATCCTCAGAACCAAAGGTCCTCCAGGTATGATGCTTTCCTGGTAAGCAGCTAACTTGGGTACTTTCTCCAGAAACACACACAGTCCTCCAAGCACTGCCAAGAGTGGTCCTTGAACCCTCGACAGAGAGAGCCAGGAGTAGGCCTGAACATTGCAGAAGCATGTTTTATATATAACTTGTGTTTTGATCACTCCCTAGCAGTGACCCTCAGCCCAAGTGGAGGCAGTTTGGAAGCAAGACGATCACTTGACCACTTGACTTCCCGTTAATTGTAGATTTGCTCAAGCGGGCACCAGTAACATCTCCATTTGTCCCTATCACGTGCTAGTATAGCCCAATGGCGTCTGTTCATTCTAGGAACACGAAGAGCCTCAAACCGATCGTTCATGATCTTGATGAAGAAGTCTGACCATCCGGTAGGTGGGCAGCCAGGCGGTCTTTTGACATCCCATGGAATCCAGTCGGTAACAGCTCTAGTCTAGTGGTCGTCTCTAAATCTCATTACGTGATCAGCTCATTTGATTTTTGACGCCTTGGCAAACAAGACAACGTCCCTGATTCTTGATCATTGATGGAGGTCACAACTCCGGATTCTTTCTCTCATTTGAGTGAAATGTGATACTGCAAGCATAGCTCTTTCAATTCCTCTTGCGTTCTCATCCTGTTTGCATAGGGAAACAAGACGAAACCCGATAAAATCAGCTTCCAAGACTGGCCTGAACCCCAGTTCTCAGAGTTCATGTCTCCTCTCCTACGCTCCCCCTTGAACTTGACTGTGCTCTCCTTTAGGGGTGCAGATTTCTTTCTCCTTTGAAATTCTCTGTCCTCTCTCTCCTCATGCCCACTTCCTAAAGGAAACCATCTGGCTTCACTGTCTTCTCCTGCATTCAGGTGAGAGGTGGGGACTGACATCTGTGACCAGTCCTGATGGCCCCTGGGCACAGCTTTTGTGAGGATGAAACTAAGGAGCAGTGATATTGGTGTAGGCAGGATAGGGAAGGCAATGGCAAAGATTTCTTGGGAAGAAATAGCCCCGAAGTTGCTGTGAGAGCCTGATAAGACCCTCAGAAGAAAACAGAAAAAAACAGGAACTAAGGCCCGATAAGACACTCACACATCTACAGCAACAGACCCAGAGAAGCACCAGCAGAAACAAAAGGCCAGGACAGGAATTTCAAAGAAGAACATCACTAATACCAACCTCCCTGGTAACCGCCTTAGCAACAGACTTTGACCTAGGTAGAAACCCCACATGGGGGCAGGTTGGAGAAACCCTATATAGGCCACCTTGAACAAAGGAAGGGCATGCATATGCTGCCTGAGCCCATGTGCTGCTTGCGCCCACGTGGCCGAGCACATGCAGTGCCCGAGCACATGTGTTGCCCGCAACTCCCCTCTTGAGATGTGCACTTTCATGTTTTCATGTCTAACACTGGGATGTATGTAGGGGCTCTCTCCGCCCTTGGAGAGGCCCGGGTTCTCTCTTAAGCATGTTACTCTCCACTCTTTCCTACTTTCTCTTCCTCCTTCCCTTCAAAACCTCCAAATAAAAACTATGTAATTCCATTGTTCATCTACTCCTGAAATTCCTTTCAGGCGAGACAAGAACCCATCAATATGATAACCAACAACATCAATATCATCTGGCAGTGAGCACCGCGTCAGGAGCTGTTCTGTCATAGGCGGTTTGCCAGGAGCTGGTTCTCGTGTCAGGGGCCACAACTCAGGGCACAACTGAGCGGCCCAAGACTCCTCCCTGTGCTTGACGATAATGATAGCATCCACATGCTCCCTAGGGCAAGAAGAATTTGGTTCAAGGAGATGGACAATTTCCGTCCTCTGCTCAGGCCTCTTCTCATCTCATTACTCTTACAATTCCTCCACCAGGCTTTGATAAGAGTGCATATTTTTTGTTCTTCAGACCCGTGTTCACCCTGCAACACGTGCATCTCACTTACTTGTCTCTTTTTTTAAATTTTTAAAAAAATTTTTAATTAATCACTCTGAGATACAGTTAGACTTACAATCTTGCGGGGTTACGTTTCAGTCATACAATGTTCAAGCACTCATCCCTCCACCAGAGCACATTCTCCACCACTAATGTTCCCAGGATCCCTCCCGCCACCCCCACCCCTTCCTACCCCCTGCCTCTGTGGCAGGTAGATTCCGTCTTATTCTCTCTCTCCTTTTGGGTGTTTGGGTTTACTTGCTTGTCTCTTGCTTCTTTGCTTGCCCATTGCCACTCTGGAGAAGCCTGTGCTCTCTCCTGAATGAATATTTCTTCTCTTTCTCTCCTAAGTTTGTTAAATAAAAACTATCTTGCTTTACACACACACACACACACACACACACACACACAGAGAGAGAGAGAGAGAGAGAGAGAGGAAGAGGGAGAGAGAAACAAAGAGAGGGGAGAGATATTTTGGCTTCACGGTATAGTATGTCAGGGTTTATTGTGTAAGAATGACAAGGATGAGTCACCTTTGGGTGAGTGAGTACCCTGTATTCTGCCAAGGACTTCACATGTGTTACAGCATTGAATCGTCCCAACCAGCCCAACCAATAAAGTCCCTACAAAGGGGTCCAGGGCATAGTTCATGGGGTAGGGTAGGTGCTCAGCAGTACAATTGCCTGAGTTTCCTCCTCTGGTACCTTCCCACATGCCAAGTGTGATTCCTGGAGGTACAGCCCTTGGTGATTCCCAGAGTCATAGCCAACTGCCTCATCTCTAGCATTTCCTAAAGTACTTCCCTTTACCTTCCCACCAACATGGCTGAGAGTCCCTTGCCCCCCACACCTCTCCAACACTCGTTTTTCCTTCTGCGCTAAGCCAGTCTCACAGCTGTGAGGTGGCATCTCCTTGTGATTTTCATTTATATCTCCCCTGGCAACCAATGATGATTGTATTTTTTTCAAATGTCTATTTGCCACCCATATGTCCTATTTGGAGGTGTTTCCGTTCAAGTAGTCCACCCGTAAACATTTTTCAGAAGGTCACCACTTGGCAGTGTGCCCGGCTTGCTCCTGACAATGCTCAGAGCTCACTCCTAAAGGGACTCTGGGAACCACCAGAGGATCTGGAGACCAAGCCTCAGCAGGAGCTGTACAAGTCAGGGGCTCTTCCCAGGGTGTGATCTCCCTGGCCCCTATGAAATAATTTTTTAAAATTGTGTGAGTTCTTTTTCTTGGAAATTAAGCCTTCACTGGATATGTGATGTGCCTATATCTTCCTGCTTTCACAGGTTTCTTTTGCTCTGATGGGTTTTTTTTTTTTTTTTTTTTTTTTTTGCTGTACAAAGTATTTTCTATGTAATACCAATCGTTCATCTTCACTTTCATTTCCCTTGCTTTTGGGATCCAAGTCACATTTTTTTGTTGTTATTTTGGAACCACACCTGGTGATGCTCAGGGCTTACTCTCCCAGCTCTGCACTCTGGAATCACTCTTGGTGGACTCTCGGGTGCATATGCGGGGTACTGAACTTGGGTTGGCTGCATGCAGGGCCCTACCCATTGTATGATCTCTCCAGCCCTCAAAGGCCCGTTAAAAACAAAACCAAAAACAATCATGCTATAAAACTCTATGAAGACAGTTCTGAACTTAAACCCTATCTCATGTAAAGGTTATAGCTCATTTCAAAACTATCTTCAGTAGAGAGCAGAGTTGAAATATTTCATTGATGCTCTAATAACTCTGATTAAGATGGATGTTTTTTTATTTTTTTCAAGTTAAACTCTGATAAATGAAGCTTAGATAATTTAGACTGATATAAATATTCTTGGTTAAGAAGTTTAAAGACAAGCATAAGAAACAGCAATAATGCTGTCTTTTTTATTGCGTTATGTGGCAAGTGTTTAATTTTAAATATGCAATCCGCACCTAACAAAAGCACACAGGTTTGTATTACACCTTCATCAGGGTTTGAGTTATGTGCAAGAAATAAATATAATTTCTGAATTGTTCCAAGCTCCCTCACATGAGATCTTTAGCTATTTCACACCCTGCAAAGTTTAATTTAACCATGCTAGTTTTATTTGATAGGTTAAAAGGAATTAAATTGGTTTTAAAATAAATTATGCTGCAAATAATAAAAATGCTAATAGGAAATATATTCCATAACACTAATACTATTTCTTGAGGCTACTGAAACCCAGTTATTATTATTACAGGCAGTCTTAGCCAACAATTGATCAATTTGTGAAATGCATTTTGGGGACAGAGAAAAATAGTAGTAGGAGTAGTGTGTGTGTGTGTGTGTGTGTGTGTGTGGTGTGTGTGTAGAAGGAGCAGGAAACTTCCACCTTTGTTGTCCTGCTTTTGTGGTCTAGATTTCACCTTTTGTGGACTTGTTTGAAATATTCCCTGATACTAAATAACTAAATAAATTATAGGTTAATATGTGTTTGTATATCTGTATCCTGGCCTAGGAGCCAGTGAAAAAACGACTTTACAATTCAAAACTACCAGTGTATGTGCTGTTTTAAGGAAAGAACTAACCCTAAATAAAGGTCCTTTTGTTATGCACTTGTCATTAAGTTGTAGCAGATAAATACTTTTGGTCTTATTATTTCTTGAGTTTGTCAGACTGGGCGTAAAGAATGAACGGTTAACCTCTAAAGAGGTTGGATTAAAATAGCATAGACATGTAAGCTGAACCTGCACATAGTTCCTTCTGCTTTTACGTGGGATTTACGAAAACAGGAGTGAGCTGTTCAAAGAGTGAATGAAAGAATGGGAGAGGTAGACAAAGGGAGGGAAGGATGGGGCAGGGAAGGAATGGAGAGAAATCAGGAGGGCAGGAAGAATAGAATACAGGGTTGACATAACTTAATTATAATTTACAACTTAGCAAATCTCTTTAGAACCTATTAATTTGCCTTTATCCTCCTCATCGAATCATAGTGAAAGCTGTGAGGGCAATGATGTAAAACGTAACACATTCACTCATTCCGTGTTGCTTTCAGAGTCCATTGTGTCTCATCTTTTCAAAAACGGCGCTAAACGGCCTGCAGAGGGCGCACTTTCCTTAATTTAGTTCTTTACATGTGCTTAAAGTGAAGGCAAATTGCTTTATAGGATAAAAAACGGAATCCAAAGAAAAGAGGTGAGGAAGATACAGTTTCTCTTCTCCCCCCCGCCCCCCGCCATCAAATGTCACAGAGTGGCATATGTAAAAGGCACAGAACGGGAGCTTTTCAGCTTATTTTTTCAGCTGATAAAAAAATCCATCTTGATGATGTCCTTTAGGTGCAGCTAGGATCCTTAAGGCCATGAACTGATAATTTTTTTTAATGGGTTGCACCCTTTGGGCGCCTCTCTTCCTCTCCCTGGGTGGTGTGAGTGTGTGTGTGTGTGTGTGTGTGTGTGTGTGTGTTTGCATTTTTCTGCTCTTGCAATGCCAGTGTTGTCCAAGAGAAATATAATGCAAACATATATGCGTTTATAACCTAAAACATTTCAGTGATCACATTACAAAAGTAAAAAAGAAGACTGGAGGAGCTGGAGCAATAGCACAGCTGGTAGGGTGTTTGCCTTGCACGTGGCTGACCTGAGTTCGATTCCCAGCATCCCATATGGTCCCCTGAACACCGCCAGGAGTAATTCCTGAGTGCAGAGCCAGGAATAACCCCTGTGCATTGCTGAGTGTGACCCAAAAAGAAAAAAAAAAAAGAAGACTGGAGACAGTCCAGTCGGTACGGTGCTTGATTTACACAAGGCTGATTCAGCTTGGTTCCTCTTAACTGCATATGGTCCCACAAGCACTGCCAGGAGTGATCTCTGAACACAGGCAGTCAGGAGTAAGTCTGAGCACTACTGAATGTGCCCCGCCCTTCCCCCTTCCCCCCCTCAAGAAAAGGAAAAAGAAACATATGACTTTTTTGGCTTTGTTTTAGGGCCATACCTGCCCAGGGATGGAACAGGATCATTTGTGTAAAAGGTAAGTATCTTTTTTGCTGTACTATCTTCCCAGCAGCTTATATTAATTTTTAAATATATTGAGATCACTGTCCTCCTGTTGTTCATCGATTTGCTCGAGCGGGCCCAGTAACATTTCCATCATGAGACTTGTTGTTACTGTGTTTGGCATATTGAATACGCTACGGGTAGCTTGCCAGGCTCTGCCGTGTGGGTGAGATACTCTGGTAGCTTGCGGGGCTCTCTGAGAGGGGCAGAGGAATCGAACTCGGGTCGGCCATGTTGGCCGCTTGTAAGGCAAACGCCCTACCACTGTGCTATCGCTCCAATATATCCAATTAAAATTTGTTATTTACTTTTGGGTTTGGGGCCACAGCCAGCAGTACTCAGGGCTGGCTTACCCCTTACTTTGCACTCAGGGATCATTCCTGACAAGGTTTGAACCATACTCAGTGGTGCTCTGGGGATCCTGGTATACTCCTGCCATACTCTGCCTGTGGTGCTAGAGCTTGGCAGTGAGGTCCTCTGTCTGGTGATGGGGTGTCAATGACCACGAGGAACACAGAGTGGGGATCAGGGGAGGTGACCCTGCATATTAGGAATAAAACTCAATATAGCACATTCAGGCAGCTGATCTTCCACCCCTGCTCTCTCCTGGACTCCTTCAACATGTGTAATTCCTAACCACTTTAATGGACAATCCATATGAAATGTGGATTGATGCTTTTGCATTTCTTTCTTTGGGCACTCACTTCAAAATGCAGTTTACACACTCTGGGCATATCGAAGCTTGGATATGTATTGGATAATACAACTCCAAACCTTTCTGCTTTTGTTCAACATTTCCCTATCCCTGGCTAAAGGAGCAGAAAATAACAGATTACTAAATGGGGCGAGTACACAAGGACCCTTTCTAATTACCAACTAAAGTGGGTCATGCAGGAGACAGGAGGAAAGATGTGTTCCTTTCAGAATCATGTAACAATCTTGAGATTCTTTTAGGAGAATGTAAATCATGTTTCTCAGTCAGCAATTTTGTTATTATTGTTTTTATTGATTGAGGTTCTGTGATTTACAGTACTGTGAACGACGGTTTTCCATGTTTATAATTCCAACACTCCACCCCTCACCAGTGTACTCAACTCTCTCCTCTAAGGACTGACCCCAACACCTCTCCTTTTCAAATTCCTCTCTTATAAACTGAACTGTGTGGATTGATTTTGCCTTTGGCCTTTGGTTTCTACCTTGTTGTATAATCTGTAAATCCCACACGTGAGATAGATCATTATGTATCTATCCCTTTCTTTTTGCCTGTCTTCATTCAGCATGCTGTCCTCTTTTACCATCCATGTTGTGGCAAATTACATGATTTTGTTATTTCTTAGAGCTGCCCAGTATTCAGTTGCTACAACTTCTTGATCTATTCATCCGTGTTAGACATTTGGGTTGTTTCCATAGCTTGGCTATTGTAGTAAATATGACATGAACATATGTTTGCACATATTCTTTCAAATTAACGTCTTTCTATTTTGGGGGCAGATGCCAAGAAGTTGTATCACTGGGCTGACTGGGAGGTCTGTTTCAATTCTTTGGCTAACATCTTCATGTTGTTTTCTTATAAAGGCTAAAACCAATGGTATTGCTAATCAGTCAGTCAAATTTTTTTTTTACTAAATACAGTCATTTGTTTTAATAAAAATGATACACATTAGTAAAACCATTCTATATTTGGATGAGATGTATAAATATAATGTCACTTTTATATTAACAATTGATTCTTTTTTTTATTAGTGAAACACCATGAGGAACAGTTGTAGATTTACAATTTTTTGTGCTTGGGTTTCGATTATACAATGACAAATACCCATCCCTCCACCAGTGTCCATTTTCCACCACCATGGATAATATCCCTCCCACCCCCATCCCCTCCATCCCACCCTGCCTCTGTGGCAGGGCATTCCCTTTTGTTCTCTCTCTCCTTTTGGGTGTTGTGGTCTGCAAAAGAGGCATTGAGTGGCAAACATGTTCAGTCCATAGTCTACTTTCAACATGCATCTCCCCTCCTGGGAGGATCCTCCAAACACCCTTTATTTGGTGCTCCCTTCTCTATCTGAACTGCCCTTTCCTCTAGAATACCCGGCTGGCCTCTAAGCTATAGAGTAATACTCCTGGTGCTGATCTCAGCTATTCTTGGGTATTAACCTCATATTTTGTTACTTTATATCCCCCAGATGAATGCAATCTTTCTATGTCTATCCCTCTCTTTCTCAGTCAGTCAATTTTAATGTGATTCTAGATGCCAGAAGTGATCCCTGAATACAGAATCAGGAGTAAGCCCTGAGCACCACCAACTGTGGCCCAAAAACAAAAAGGAAAGGTGAGGGCAGGAGTAATAGCACAGTGGGTAGGACACTTGCATGCTGCCAATCCAGATTCAACCCCCAGCATCCCCTGAGCACTGCCAGGAGTAATTCCTGAGTGCAAAGCCAGGACTGACTCCTGAGTACCGCTGGGCATGGCCCCAAAAGTGATCCAGGGGTGATGCTTGACTCAAGTATAGAGCATATACTTGCATGCGTGAGACCCTGAGTTCTTTGATCCCTGGTACTACATGAATCTGAGCTGCTGGATGTGCCCTATGACATAGGATAAAAAATTAAAAAATGAATTTAAAAGATAAAAATAAGAAAACAAAACCACAGGGACAACTTTTTTGGGCAAGGGATGTAGCTCAATGAGAGAACATTTGTCTCATGTCTTAGAGGCCCTGGGTTTGATTCCCTATATAGCAAAAGAAATAAAAAAGGAAGTAGCTCTTATCCTCGTCATTATAATATACGAAATAGATTTTAATAGAAATAGTGTCAGGGGCTAGAGTGATATTTCACAGGGTATGGTACTTGCCTTGCAAGCATCTGGGTGACCTAGTATGATCCCGGCACACGGCCAAGGGTCACTTCTGAGCACCCAGCCAGGAATAGCCTCTAAGCGCTGCTGGGTGTGGCCAAACTGCCTCCCCCAAATGTGAAAGAACCAAAATCTTCCCATCCAACTTTAAATGGTCATTTTCAAATATATACATTATTACATTGTATGCATTATGTACATTGCATACATATACATGCATTATGTACATTGTATACTTCCTTTGTCCTAAGGACTGTGTGCTAAAACATGTTATTCAGATGGTACCATTAAATTCACAATTATTCTTTGGGTTGGGTAGTTCTCAGCTCTATTTTATTTCTTTAATTTGGGGGTAGGGATTCACATTGTTTTAGAAAACTGTGAAAGTGACTACGTTTTAGGGGTATGTTATTACCATATCATACACACCACCACAGTGCCACTATCATTCCACCCTTTCGTCCACTCACCTGGTCCCCCACCCCTGGTTTCCTCAAATTTGGGGGTCAGAGTACGGGGTCTATTTTCACTGGACTCCTTGTTCTTGCTTTGTTTCTTTAGCGCTCATCTCGGAGTGACAGCATTCATCTCTGTCTCCTTCTGATAGTTCACTTCACACTACCCGTTGCTTTTTCTTGTGTTAAGTATGATCTCTACAATGTTTAGAAATGATCACGCTGAACCGAGTGTTGGAAGTAGGTAAAGGGATATACATGATAACCTTTCAATATCTGTGTTGTAAACCATAATGCCCCCAAAGAAAGAGAGACAGAGAGACAGAAAGAGAGACAGAGAGAGGCGGGGCAGGGACAGAAGGGAAACTGAGGACATGGTGGTAGGAAATGTACACTGGTAAAGGGACGGGTGTTGGAACATGATATAACTGAAATCCAACCATGAACAATTCTTTAACTGTATATCTCACTGTGGTTCAATTAAAACAAAGAAACAATGAGAGGAGTGAGGGTGAGAGAGGTGAGGGAAGTTGTCCAACGTGACCCCTCTGGAACACAAGTTGGGATTTCCTCTGGCTCTGAAGGACTCCCCATCTTGGCCTCTATACGTTCAGGCCTGGCTGAACTCAGTTGTGGAGTTGTGGTTCTATTACCTACACTTTTAGGCTGTCTTCCTAGAGTTTTGGGAGTCAAATATTTATTTTATGGGTGAAAACAAACCCAGAGCTGAGGGAGGCAATCGCATGGTTTCTTTCTGGTGCATCCAGCTCTAGAACCCACCTCTGGCTTCCCAGTGGGCTCCTTCCTCTGATTAGCTGTGCTTCCTTCCAGATTTAGACTCCAGTTTATAGGGCTATTAACGACCCTCTCTAAAGAGGCAGCAAGAGGTCTCAAGTTTTTCTCAGGGCCAAGAAGAACTGACTCCAGAAAAGGTTGTTTGGGGTAACTGGAGGTGGGGGAGTTGGTCTCATCCTGACTCTGCCTTGATCTTTACTTAGTGGTTCAGTTTTTTTGTGCTGTAACAAGTTTGGCCATGTCAAAGGACCAGCCAAAGGTCAGCGAGTTGGCTTCAGGTTATTGGATGCTCATTCAGAAGCCAAAGTCTATTAGCGTACCGGGCGGAAATCCCCCGCTCACCTCCAAATAAGTATTGCATCCACACTCTGGAACCTACGGGCTATGAAACCATTTCATTTTAATTTACTTGTGTATTTTTATTCTGATGTTGTTCATCAGGGATTGCACATGTGCCTGGCTGTGCTCACACACATTTTGTGGTGCTGTAAACTGGGGGTGGAGAGTCTGACACTCACACTTGTCCACACGTTCATTGCTGTGTTGCACACATGTTTGCTGGGAGTTGCACTCTTAGACAAGCACGGGGGCTCTGGGGATGGTGCTCACCGGGGTGTTGCTGTGGTGCTCACACATATACCTGCCAGGGCTTTGGAGTCTTCGTTGCAGTGCTCATAGAGCATTTTAGTTGTAGTGCCCTCTGGGACACAGACCTCTTCTTGTGATTGCTTATAACCATAACCCAACTAAGGTCTGGCTGGAAATAGCTTGTGACACGGGGAATCATAGACAGCAGAGCTGTAAGTCTCACATAGCAGAGCTGGTAGATAGAATTTGGCACCTATGGGACACTGGGGATTGAACTCATGACCACATATTTTCATGGAAGGTACTGGAAGCCACTGGACAATTTATCCAGGTCCTAGAGCCCATTTTAGATCAGACTCCAATGATCTGTAAGCTACCATGATGAGATTTCCAGGTGAAAGCTTAGCAGCCTGAAACTGCGGGATACTCTGAAAGAAGAGCTGCCTCCTGATTTCTCTTAAGACTGTAAAGAAGAGCCACACCCAGCATGGTGGATCAGTGAAGATGAAGGAAGGTCATCTGCCAACAATCTCAGGGAATAGAATATTACAACATTCTATTTGAAGACTCCTGTCTCCTAATCCAAACATTTCCAACATATAACCTAACATGAGACATATCCTGACTTTGTTTAATTCTGCTAGCTTTTATTTCTCTGATTTGAATACCAACCTCCCCTAAATCTCTAAGTAGAGTTTATGGTCGCTGATCATAAGGCTTTTATTTCCAACTAACAGCTTAGGCTTCTGTATGGATAGACTGATCCTAGTTTTGGATTTACAATGCAATTTTCATATTGATTGATGTGCTTAAGTGTCCTGCAACTATTACTTCTTAGAAAACATTGAGTTTGTTCCAAAAACAATAATATTGTCAAAGAATGGAAATATGCATTCCATATCCTGATAAAATAATTCCCTTTGGTTTTGAGTTCTTTTATTTCTCAGGCAGTGACCTTAGGCATATCAAATTGCTTGCATGAGTCTTAGTGATATGAGAATGACAATAATAACTGTGTTAGGATTTATTAGATGACCAAATAATTAATATTTATGAAAGCACTTTGTAAACTGCAAACTATTCACAGATTAGATTACATTACATTGTCACACATTTGTTAACACTTAAATACATATGTGTTAGGGATATCAGTGTCTATATATCATGGATTATGTTTGAACCAGACCATACTTACCATACCCTAGGATAAAGATTTCCAACTAGTGGGTATTTTGTCTCCCTCAGGGAATATCTAGCAATTGCTGAACATATTTTGGGTATCAGTTAGTGGAATGGTGTTGGAATTTAGTAGAGAGAGGCTAGAGACTCATCTAAGCATCCTAAAATGTAAAGACTAGTGTCCCACAACAGACTACTCTGCCCAAAATGTAGATAGTGCTGAGTTTGAGAAGTTCTTTTCCAGAGTAGTGGATCTAAGTATAGAACATATCGGATCACCTGGGGTTGCGGAGTCGATTAAAAGAAAATTTGCCAGGCTGGACAGATAGTACAGGATGTAATGCACCTGTCTTGCATGCAACAACTTTGCTGCTACATTTATTTGATCCCCAGCACTCCATACAACCCTGGAGCATTGCCAGGAGTGACCACTGACTACAGAACCAGGAATAAGGTCTGAACACCACTGGGTGTAGTCCCCAAACCAAACAAAATCCCAAACCAAATAGGCCTACAATAAATTTCTACACCTTATCTTACATTTTTTGGATTAAGAAGGCTCAAGAATTCATATTCTTAAGAAGTTTTCAAGAGAAGAAAGGCCACGTCGGGGAGAGGGCCTCCACAGCTACTGAGAGTGCTCTGGGTCCCGAAGAGAGCCGAGATCACTGGAAAGTCCCAGATGGGGTAGGTGCCGCATCCCACCTCCTCCAGAGGGAACCCTGGTGACCATGAGCCTCTACAAGCATAGCTTGCTTATGCAGGAACCAGGACTCTTACTCCAAACCGCGTGACCGCTTATGCGGCTGCGCGACATCTTCTTATATATAAAGTGGTCAATGGAAAGTAAATTCTCCAACGTTTCTCCCTGAAAATCAGGCTTAACTCTTACAAACCACAACACCAAATAGGAAAGAGAGAACAAAAGGGAATGCCCAGCCACAGAGGCAGGGTGGGATGGGGATGGAATGGAGAGAGGGAGGGTAACTGGGATCCGTGGTGGTGGGAAATGGTTATTGGTGGAGGGATGGGTATTCAAAATAAATATATTTAATAAAAATTAAAAAATAAATAAATAAAAAATAAAGTAAAAAAATCTATTTAATAAAAGGCAAAGAAATGTTGGGAGATTATGTAAATAGATGTAGGCCTTGATAAAAATAGCAAGCAAAAACTATAGGGATAAATCAAAACTGTAAAAGGCGACACAGAATGATAGGGTGAATTGCAGAATGGTGAGATGGACTACCTTGTGAGGGAAAAGAATGGCAAATCGGGAAAAGTCTGAGATTACCTCAAGGAATCCAAATTTCACAGCCATCAATAAAGGCTACCATGCGTTAAGGATGCAAAAAAAAAAAAGAAGTTTTCAGATGGTGCTGATGTTGTTGTTCTAGAGAACACAATTTGGAAACCAGTTTCATCAGTAAGCATTGGTAGATTTGATTGGTTGCTTTGTTTAGCCAACCATGCAAAATAGTGTTTTTGTTTGCTCAATGGTGCATAAGTTGCATCAATTCATTGAGGGTTCTGGCTTCAGACCTAACTCCTTTGTGTGGTCTCTTTGTGATCATAGGCAAATACAATTTACTTGGCAGGCATCAGGGAGGGAATAAAGCAGTCATCCCTATCCTAGGGTTGGTGCTTAGCCAGTTCATTTTAGATTTCTGGAAAGAGTTCCATCCAAGTGTGTAAACTCACACAAGTTGGGGGGCACGCGGCACCCACATGGCGGCGGCTCTATCTCTCCCGCCACCCGCGTTCGGTAGTCTCACTCTTCTACCACCCCGGAGAGGTCGATGGCGATGGTCAGGCAGAGGAAGGAACAAGGGCCAGGCTGGTAGGTATTAGTCGTAGTTTATTCTGATTCTCTCCTCATCTGTCTCTCTATCTCTGCCCCCATGCTACTTCATTCTCCTTCTCCCTTCCCCTTCATCCTTCTTCTCTGGAGTCTGGGTTCTGATCCTCTCTGAACTCTCTTCTTCCTTCTGCCCCCCTCTCACTCCTACAGTACAGTTAAATCCTCTCTCCATGAGGAATTGGGGGAACAAATACACATAGGTGCGGTCACAATCAATAGGGGTGGAGATGAACAGGGGTAGAAATCTTAGCCTCAGGGAAGACCGCTCCTAGGACAGATCCTCCCTCAGCAGGAGGACCCACCCTAGAGCAGAATCCCATGGGCGTGCCTCTCCTCTCCTTGTTCGACAAGCGTACAAGAATATAATATAAATCATTTTGTATGGATACAGTAAGAAATATCTTAAACTTATAGAATTGCTCTCCTAGGGCCATCTTGATCTCAGACTACGGTGCTCAGGCCAGATAGTCTTTCTCACCCCTAGCAGGATCCTAGTCTTGTCGTTACCTTTGGATCATGACAGCATTTGTCTATGATCAAACTTTTAACTTATAGTTAAGAATCGTGGCACTTTGGCCTGGCCCATTTCGCTGCCAGGGTAGCTCACTGCTTGCCCTGGGTCCATTCAGTCCCTCGTCGGGACCCTGCTTTTGGGGTGTTAGGAACTAAGGGCAACTGAGGCTTAAGTCGAGAAAGCAGATGCCCAGGAGTGAATAATATTCAAGGCCAATCAAATCCTAAATTACAAAGCATAATGTTAACGGTCTTCCTGTATCTATACAAAAAGGATATTACCTTAAGGTAAACTATTCATAAGGCATAAGGAGAGGAGAAAGGCAATATTTCACTCATACATATAAAATCATAGATTTCTGGGAAACTGATCTTACAAATTAACAAAGTCTGATTAAGGGGAAAGCTGATTAACTGGGTGGGAAGGAGAGCATAGGGAAGACTGTTTACATGTTTACATGTAAACACAATGGAAGTGGAAGTGCCTCTGGAGCACTGTGGTGGGTGTAACCAGATTGATGGGTGTAACCAGATTGATGGGTGTAACCAGATAAAACCTAAGCTTTTTGAAGGACAAAGCAATGTTACCCAACATCCAAGGACTCAGTTTCCTGCATCATTCCACTGTTCCCCATGCTCATTTGGATAGTGGCCTTAAAGGCTTAGTGGCTTCTTTTTATTGATTTGGCTAAGAAATTTTGCTTTCGAGGTCGGAGAGATAGTACAACAGATAAGGCACTTCCCCGTCATGCCACCAACCCAGATTTGATCCCCAGCATCCCATATGAGCACAATAATAGTTGGAAATGATCACTGTGGACAAGAACTGACTGTTGAAAGTAGGTAAAGGGATATATATGATAACCTTCAATTTCATAAAAAATTGATAACCTTCAAGTATCTGTATTGCAAACTATAATGCACAAAAGAAGAGAAACACAGAGAGAGGGAGAGAGACAGAGACAGAAATAGAGACAGAGGTAGACAGAGACAGAGTGACAGAGACAGAGAGAGAGACAGAGAGAGAAACAGAGAGAAGAAAAGTACTTGCCATAGAGGTGAGGAAGGGGAAGAGAAGGAAACTGAAGACATTGGTGTTGGGAAATATACACTGGCAAAGGCACAGTGCTGGTCCAGAGGCAGAGCAGTAGCC
Source organism: Sorex fumeus (assembly GCF_029834395.1). Classification (NCBI taxonomy): domain Eukaryota; kingdom Metazoa; phylum Chordata; class Mammalia; order Eulipotyphla; family Soricidae; genus Sorex; species Sorex fumeus. Next base: position 32,257,210 of record NW_026606322.1, on the reverse strand, counting down.
TTGCATAAATGAGGTCCTGAATCAATTCCAATCACTGACACCTCCACTGTAAAACAAAACAATGTAAAAAAGTAGGAGGGGGAGTGGAACATTATACGACTGAAACCCAATCATGAACAACTTTGTAACTCTGTATCTCACCGAGATTCAATTAAAAAAAAAACAAATTAAAAAAGCAGGGATAAAAAACACATGCTTACTATGTGTTAACAAGACTCACATATTTTTTGTCTGTTTCTAAATGAAATATGTAAAGAAAAATACCATTTATTAAAATTTTTTTTAATTTTTGGGTCACACCCAACATTTCTCAGGGGTTCCTCCTGTCTCTGGACTCAGGAATTACTCCTGGTGGTGCTTGGAGAACCAAATGGGATGCCAGAGATTGTACCTGGGTTGGCCACGTGCAAGGCAAATGCCCTACCTGCTGTACTAAACTCCATCCCTTAAAATACTTTTTAAACTTTTTGATTATTTTTGCAGTGCTGGTGCTAAACCCTGGGCCTCACATATGCTAGGCAGGTGCCCTATCCCTGAGCAACACCCCAACACCACTCATTCATTTTTTTATTCCAAATATTCCTTAGGTGTCTATGCTGGGAAAAGCAATATTCTGGGTTTTGTAGAATACATCAGTGAAAGGTGCCTGACTTCAAAGACCTTTCGATCTAGTGATGAAGACAAACATCAATGAAGCAATATTAATGTAAAGTAAGTGTCAAGATGGGAAACACGGTGCTACTAGAGGCTTATGAAGGGTGTCACTTTAGAACACCTCTTTAGACAGGGAACACCTCTTTAGAACTGTAATGTTAAAACTTGGGCCTACAGGTCAGGGATCCCAGCAGATTAGATTCAAAGTCACAGTGAAGAGGACGTGGCACGCAGCTCAGTGGTCTAGCACCTGCTTTGTATGTGTGAAATTCTGGGTCTGAATTCTGGCATTGTGAACCAAACCATCATCAAAGAGAAATCCCACAAAGGCCCAGTAATGCAAGAAGGCAGCATGTTTGGATGCTGTTGGATTCCCTGGTAGTGTGATTCCCTGTGAGTTTGGAGTTACTGTATAAGAAAATACTTTGTGATAGGTGGCAGAAGCCTAACTGGCATACCTTCAAAAATAAGGAGGAATTTTAAAAAGTCTTTGTTTTTAAAGTTTTAATCACCAAAGTTATTCATTATTAGGTTTCAGGCGTACAATGTTTCAACACCAAATCCCTTCACCAGTGTCCACATCCCTCCACCAATGACCCCAGTTTCCCTCCTGCCCCCAAGTCTGCATCTAGAGCAGGTACTTTTCCCCTTCACCATTTCCAAGCATTCTTTTCCCTAATTTATTCCCCTCTACCCATAGCACAGCGGTAGGGCATTTGCCTTGCAGCCAACATGGCCGACCCGAGTTCGATTCCTCCGCCCCTCTCGGAGAGCCCGGCAAGCTACCAAGAGTATCTTCCCTGCATGGCAGAGCCTGGCAAGCTACCCGTGATGTATTCCATATGCCAAACACAGTAACAACAAAGTCTCCAATGGAGACGTTACTGGGCCCGCTCGAGCAAATCGATGAACAACAGGAGGCAGTGATACAGTGATACCCCCAATCGAGTGGCAAATTTTCTACCACAGCCCAAATTTCCTTCTCTTTGTTCCTATTGCCATTTGGGCTTTGTTATTCACTTGTGAATTTTCTTTATATCCCACATATGAGAGAAATAATTCTGTGTCTGACCCTCAAGGAGGAAATTGTTGATTGATTGAAGTCTGTGAGTTGAATGGACATCGGGGGTAGGGTAATAATATCATCAAGTCTCTTTCATTGCTCTTTCCTCTCCTTCCCTCCACGTGCTGGTCTTACTTTCTCTTTTCAAAGGTTCTACTATGTGGTTTTACAGGACACAAAAGGAGAGAGAGAAAAAAAGGGGGAATGCCCTGCCACAGAGGCAGGGTGGGATGGGGGGGATGGAGGGTGGGAGAGATGCTGAGACCCGTGGTGGTGGAGGATGGGCACTGGTGGAGGCATGGGTACTTGGTCATTTTATGAAACCCAAGCACAAAAATTTGTAAGTCTATAACTGTACCTCATGGTGTTTCACTAATAAAAAAAACATAAAAATAAAATAAAATAAAATGGCAAGGCATGACTAATGATAACTCAAGGCATGTAGCTTCCTTGTTTGGCTGCTGCAAAAGGAAGTGAGGTCTTCTTTCTTCCAGGTTTCAAATAAATTTCTCAGGAAAAATAACAGTTGCATCAAGATTCTAGGCCAATGATTGTGGCTGGTGTGTGTGTTTGTGTGAGTGTGTGTGTCTGTGTGTGTAACTGTGATACACATAACAGATGTGATATTAACTTAGGAAGAAACCTGTTTCAGTTATCAGAAGAAAGGAGCAAAGTATTGATGGGTGTCAGAACTCTGCAGTAGTCACTATCTTATGAAAATATAGAGGAAGTCTGTTTGCCTAAATAAAACTCCCTAATTGCAACTTAAGAGATAAATTTGGTTTTGAACACACTGTTGAGAAAACCGTACTTTCCATGTAGAGTCAATAGGAATTTGGAGCTTGCTTAAAGAAAATGTGAAAAAGAAAAGAGAAAACAATTTCTATTCTGTAAATAGAAAAATTAGTATTATGTAAAATGAGACATAAGTTTATTTTCAATTTTAATATTTCAATGGCAATATTCCTTAAGTTTTTAAAATATTATCTAAACTTGTGACGTCTATTGTAGTAACTAGGCACATTTAAATAAATTAACATTAAAGCAAAACATCCTGTTCCTTAGTCAAGTTAGCAACTTTCCAAGTGCTTAACAGACACATGTGATTAGTATCCATTATATTGGACAACACCTACACAGAACATCTCAGTCTCCACTGTGAGGTCTGTGAGGCCATGATAAATCACACAGCACCAAAATATCAGGTTCCTTTTCTTTGGGATTAAATGATCACTTGATCACTTGGCACTTGAAATCCCGTTACTCATTGATTTGCTCAAGTAGGCACCAGTAACGTCTCCATTCATCCCTGTCGCATGCTAGTGTAGCCCAATGGCATCTGCTTGTTCTATGAACACTTACAGCCTCAACCTGATCGTTCAGGGTCTTGACAAAGAAGTCTGACCATTTTGTAGGTGGGCGGCCACACGATGTTTTGACATACCATGGAATCCAGTCGGTAAGGGCTCTAGTCCAGCGGTCATCTCTAAATCTCATTACGTGTCCAGCCCATGTGATTTTTGACACCTTGGCAAACAAGACAGTGTCCCTGATTCTTGATCATCAATGGAGGTCGGAACTCTGGATTCTTTCACTCATTTGAGTGAAGCAGGTTACTCCAAGCATAGCTCTTTTGATTCCTCTTTGGAAGACCCAAATAGTGTTCTCATCCTATTTTAGTAGGGCCCAGGTCTCTGAGGTGTATGTTAATGCAGGAAGAACAGTGGAATTGAAGAGATGTGCCCGGAGCCAGAGGTTCTTCATCCTCTTAGCTATTTCTTCAATGCTCTTGAAGGCATTCCAAGCCACTCTCTTCCTCCTGCGCAACTCAGGTGCCAGGTCATTCATCATGTTGACTTCTCAACCTAGGTACACATAACTGTTGCATTCGGAGATGTTCATTCCATTGAGAGCGAATGGAACGTCAGGAATGAAACTGTTCTCATAAACATTGATTCATGAGATTAAGCTGTAGTCTGACCTTTCCACACTCATGGTTGAAGTCAGTCAGCATTTGTGCCGCTTGGCTAATGTTTGGTGTTATTAGAACGATGTCATCAGCAAAGCAGAGGTGGTGTAGTTGCCGACTGTCTATCTTCACTCCCATTCCTTCCCATTCTAGTTGTCACATGACATTCTTGAGGGTGGCACTGAAGAGTTTCGGTGAAATGGGTTAGCCCTGCCGAACCCCTCTCTTGACGCCAATGATCACTTCCCTGTAGAATGGTGAGATCCTGGTAGTGAATCCATAATACAGCTCACAGAGGATCCTGATGTATTGAGTTTGAATGCCCTGATTGGCTAGGGCTTCGATGACCGATTCCATCTCAACAGAATCAAAGGACTTCTTTAAATCAATGAATGTTAGACAAAGCGGCATCTTAAACTCCCAAGAAACCTCAATGATCTTGGTTATTGTGTGGATATGGTCAATGGTGCTGAATCCTTTGTGGAACCTGGCTTGCTCACATGGTTGTCCTTCTTCATCTAGTGTTCTGCCAATCCTATTCAGGATGACTCGAATGAACAGCTTGTAGATGACAGACAACAGGCAGATCAGGTGATAGGTTGCCAATGTTGTGGATGTTTCCCTTCTTGTACAGTAGTACAGTCCTGCTGGTTTTCCATTAGGACGGAATCTTGCATTCAGAAAGGTAGCATGTGAAGAGCCAAGCCAGTGTATTGATGAGCACCGATGGCACATTCTTCAGGTGTTCGGGTCTGACCTTGTCTGGGCCTGGTGCTGTTTGCTTCTTTACCGACGAAATGGCGTGTCAGATTTCGGAAGGGAGAACATTGGGAACGGCATATTCATCCTGTGGAATTTGGTGTGTGGGCAGGTGGATGTGGCTATCGAAGAGATCTGAGTAGAAGTCATGAATAATCTTCTCTGTTGCCCTTCTGGAAGATGTGACAGATCTATCAGGATGTCGGAGGGCAGTCATCTTGGTCTTGTAGTAGATGAAGACAAGCGGGCATTGTGAATGCTTTTCCCTGCTTCTGCCGCATCTGCCAGCACTGCTGCCCTTCTCTCTTTGAGGTCTTCCTTTATCGCTTCTCTCCACTGTTTTGCAAGCTCAGACATTCACTTGCGGTTGCCTGAGGCTTGCGCCAAGCCATGTTGGTGAATAAGCTCAAGAGTTTTCAAAGACAGGCATCTTTTTGTGGCTATCTCTCTCTTGACGTTCTTCGCACAATCATGGAGGTGCTGAACCAGTCGATCATATTCCTCATCAATATTGTCAACAACGGCATCTTCCCATGTTGCCACAATAGTTCCAAAGAGCTCACAGTTGGTGGTCATTCTGGGAGTTCTCTTATTAAACTTTGCAGCCCATTCTCCCCACTCCATGAAGTAGAATTTTGCATGAAGGAGACGGATTAAATGAACTAAATGAAAAATTTAATAGGGATTTTCTCTGTCCACGGCATATCTTGTCAACTCTGCCTTTAAAACAAATCTCAAATCTGCCCACTTTCCTTTCCCACTGCTAGGCCATGAGTCTGAGCAATTATTATCTCTAATCTTATAGCACTGCAGCACTGTGCTCCCGTTGTTCATTGATTTGCTCCAGCGGGCACCAGTAATGTCTCCATTGTGAGACTTGTTGTTACTGTTTTTGGCATATTGAATACGCCATTGCAGAGCTTTCCAGGCTCTGCCGTGTGTGCGGGATATTCTTGGTAGTTTTCCAGGCTCTCCAAGAGGGATGGAGGAATTGAACCCAGGTTGGTGGTGTGCAAGGGAAACATCCCACCTGCTGTGCTATCGCTCCAGCCCCTTATCTTATAAAATGTTTATTCTTTAAGTCACCCTGATTTACAGAGTTGTTCACAATTGCATTTATCTCTCATCTTTCCAAACTGCAGTGGCCTCTTTGTTCCCATTTATATGTGTTCTTCATGGAGTAGCCAGGCTGGTCTTTAAAAAGCATACATAGGTTAGGGATGAAAGTGATAGTACAGCATATAGGGCATTTTGCATGTGCCTGACCTCGGTTCGATCCCCAGAATCTCATATGGTCCCCCTGAGCACTGCCAGGAGTAATTCCTGAGTGTAGAGCCAGAAGTAACCCATGAGCAACTGTGGGTATGGCCCAATAAAGCAAAAAAAAAAAAAAAACCCCAAACACACATAGGTCAAATATAAGTTAACAAAGAAAAAGAATGCAAAAGAAGAAAATTTTTGAGGAGACAGTATCATTTCCTTTAACAAAGGAGGAAATGAAAGCAATGAAGGTAGATAACTTGCCTATAGCAAAGTTGTTGACATTCAGAATGAATGATGAGATAACAAAGTCTCTAAGCTCTTAGCTGCGTGGACCTTGCTGGGCACTGTGAAACTGTAAAGGAGAGCTGTTAGTGGGTGTCTTCATTTTGATAAAGAGAGAAAATCTTCACAGCATGATCTATCTTATATGTTTGTTTTGAGTACTCCAAATTCCTGTTCAGGTTGTTGAAGCCCCCTCCACTCCTTTCAGTCCCAAGGATGACAAAGCGGCAGGCAGAGTTTGGAATAATGAAGGCATCTGACCAAGAAGACAAAGAGTTACTGCTGTGAGATTTGAAGAGAGTGGTACTTCAATTTGGGAGATGAAGCGTAGTTTAAAATAGTTCATTTTGGGAAGTTCGCTTACAAAGGAGTTGGAAGATTCAAAGAAGATGAACAGAAAGCCAGTCGTAAGGGTAGCCTAATCCAGAGACAGAGCATATATCTCTCTGTAGAAACACATCCAGATTATTCCACTGTTGACCAGCATCTCTCTCTGACACTGTCTACTTCTCTGCAGCAAGACTGAGCATCATGAGTTGATGACTTTTGTTAAGTTTTGTGTTGTGAAAATCTCTGTACAAACACCGTACCATATCAGTGGGTTCAAGTAGGCTTTAGAGAACCACTGGGAGGATCTTCGTAGGTTTTGAAAAATCATGTATGTCCTATTCTTGGACCCTATTACAGTGATTTTATGAAAAGCTCATGAAGTTGCTTAATTCATCAACCTTAGCAGACATTGAGTATATTGTTTCAGTTCTTTGAATTGGAGTGTTGGCTACTTGCAGCTAAAATTATCTTAATTATGCCATGGTCTTTTTGTATAAAGTTGTCCTGCAGGAAAAAGTGGCTGAGTAACAATTTATTCCAAAAGGGCCATTCAGGTCGCATTGCACTCTCTCACTCAAGGACCAGAGAGATAGAGCAGTAGGGAAGGCAATTGCCTTGCGGACTGTTGAACTTGGTTTTGTCCTTGGCACTGTATATTGTCCCCTGAGTACCAGCAGGAGGGAGGAATTCCTCAGCAGAGTCAGGAGGAAGCCTTGAACACACGGAGGAGTGGCACCAAAGAAGGAAATTGAATAAACAAAAACAATACTCTTCCCCACCAGTGGTTTTAATTTTTGAGTTGTCATCCACATTATTTGATTTACATCTCTCTCCTTTCCCCTCCCTTCATCCCATCCCTGACACTGACACATATCTTTCCGCATATGAGTCTCAGGTCTGTGGCTTCTAAGGTCTTGGTACTCAAAGGGAGGTTCTTGGACCAGTGACATCAGCAACGAAGCTGAAATTAAAAGCAAGATCTCTGAGTGACCCACTCTAGGTCCTGAGCAAAGATGAACACATTGTAAATCACAAAGTTATAATAAGAACAGAACAACTGAACAAGTCTGATTGAGTTGCATGATTTGAAACTGGGTCACAGAAACCATAAAGTAAATGTGTGGAACTTGAAACAAAATGTATTCATCACTCACTGCATTAACCATCATATATGGATGTGACCATTGTTAAATGTTATATGTTAAATGAAAAATGTTTCCCCCCAAGAAGCAATGTGGCACGTATGAAAACTCTGAGTGTAGAACTGGAGCAAAAGTATAGTAGGTGGAATACTGGCCTTGCATGTGGCAGACCCGGGTTTGATCCCCAGCATTCCATATGATTCCTTGCACCCACTCAGAGATGGGAGTCAGCCCTGAGCACTGCCAGAGCTGCTTCCCTCCCCCCCGCCAAATACTGTGATAATTGCACATTGGGCTCAATCTTTAGGCAACAGCCAGGTCAAGTCCATATACATCAAGAAATGGGGACCTCTCCCTCATGCTTCTCCACTGCCCTCTGTTCCTTGTTTAGATTTCAATAACAGCACTATTCTAGATGGTTCTTTTACCCAGATTTGAGGTCACACCTGGCAGTACATAGGGGAACTGTAATAGTGCTGGGTACCCAACTCAAAGCATGTGCTCCATCCCATTGAATGCACATGCAACCCCCAGATCATTATTTAAAAACAACATTCACTCCCTCCTTCCTGCGCCCCTTCCCTCGAACCTACCTTCAGACACCAGGTTCTTTCTGTTTTCCTTTCAAAAATATTCTCTAGTGGCTGGAGCGACAATGCAGCAGATAGGCACTTGCCTGGCATGCAGTCCACCAGGTTTGATCAAATACCTGACACCACGTAGTCCCTTGAGCCCTGCCAGGAGAGATCCCTGAGTACAGAGCCAGAAATAACCACTGAGCGCCATCGGGTGTGGCCCCCGAATCAAAAAATAAAACAAAGAAATATTCTCCAGATCTTCACTCAGCAAAAGCTGTGGTTCCTAGTTAAAACGTTGCTATCATGGTAAAAACACAGTTCTTTGGTTTGGGTGGAGCAGTCTGATCGTGGAAGTATCTGTTGCGTCTTTGGTGATGAATGCGGTGATGCTTATACACATACAAAGACATGAAGCTTTACTTCCCAACTTCAGGAGCTTGTAAGGCAAATCAATAACATTTTAATTTAATAAATATAGAATCTTCCTTCCTTCCTTCCCTTCCACCTTACCTACCTTTCTCCCCCCCTCCCTCCCTCCCTCTCTCCCTCCCTCCCTCCCTTTCTCCCTTTCTTCCTTCCGTCCTTTCTTCCTTTCTTGTTTTTGTGCTACAGCTGGCAGTACTCAGGGATGACTCCTGGTGGGCTCTGGGTACCATATGGGGTGCCAGGGATCAAATTCAGGTTGGCTGCATGCAAGGCAAACACCCTCCATGTCCTGTTATACTATCAATCTGCTCCAAGTTCTTAAATGTCTTCCCACATTCCCAACTCCATATTTGCAGTCTTCTGTTGTGAGGCACCAGTAAATGTTTCATTTATTTATTAATATTTTAAATTATATTTAGGTCTACGGCCATACCACCCTGAACGCGCCCGATCTCGTCTGATCTCGGAAGCTAAGCAGGGTCAGACCTGGTTAGTACTTGGATGGGAGACCTCCTGGGAATACCGGGTGCTGTAGGTCTAAGGGCTGGAGCGATAGCACAGCGGTAGGGCGTTCGCCTTACAAGTGGCCAACATGGCTGACCTGGAGACGTTACTGGGCCTGCTCGAGCAAATCGACGATCAATGGGAGGGCCTTTAGGTCGTACATTCCAATGGTGTTAATATTAGTTATTTTGATGTACACCGTTATCGCACCTCATCACCACCAAACTACCCAAACCTTCCACCAATGTCCTTATATTATTCCAGTCCATCTCATCATTCTCAGCATTCTCTGCACCCCCTTCCTCACATTCCTGATTTGATAATCTCAGCTATGTCATCCAGGGCCCATGATTTGACATCAGTTGATACTGCGGTTCTCTCTTTTGTTCCTCAAGGTGCCAGCGAACTGTTCCTTCCCATTCCCATACTGCACAGTGAACTGAACAATGAGCCAGTTCTCCAGGAAGAGACCAGCCTGGCTGTTTTTTGCTCACCACTCTTGCCCCCACACGGAGACTCGAAAACCTTCTCCAAGAGAGAATTTGTCTGGATTAGAAACCCGACACTCTCCCGGGGCTGGGAGTCTTTGGAACCGCACACAGGAAAGGGCTGCTGTGTGTTGACCCGCCCCTCCGACAGAATGTGTGTGAGGCCATCTCTAATTACAGCATTTCAGGAAGCATAACCCCGAAAACACGGCTGCTATGAACCACTGCACGTCCTAGGGCTAATCCAGGCCCGGAGGCGAGATGCTCTTTCTGCCCTTTTTGCATGGACCATCTCCTGCTGCTGTACTTCCTGTGGCCTCCTAGGGCCTTCAAGGCACACCCAGCAGCTACTCTGGGGCGTCCAGGTCGGCTCTGCTTCCCATTAGAGAGATGAAGAATTATTTTTTTAACTTTGTTAGCCATTTTTTATTTTTATTGAATCACCATGAGATACAGTTACAAAGCTTTCATGTTTGAGTTTCAATCATACAGTGATCAAACACCCATCCCTTCACCAGTGCACATTTCCCGCCACCAATGTCCCCAGTATCCCCCCCTTTCTCACCCTCCTCCTGCCTCTATGACAGACAATTTCCCCCATACTCTCTCTCTACTTTTGGGCATTATGGTTTGCAGTACAGATACTGAGAGGTTATCACTTTTGGTCCTTTATCTACTATCAGCACACATCTCTCATCCCAAGTAATCCCTCCAACCATCATTGCCTTAGTGATCCCTTCTTTATCCCAACTGCCTGAGATGAAGAATTCTTTATGAATTTCTCGCTCCTTTAGGCAGGAGACACAGTACAAGTTTTCAGATCCTTGCTTTGCATGTGACCAGCCCTAATTGAATCTCCTGCATAAGCACAGCCAGGAGTGACAGACCAAGGAGTAGGCCATAGGCAATGCCAGGGTACAATGCCCATAACGCCAGGTCTCTTCTGTCAAACTCTGGGTACTACCAAAGGGCTGTCCCCTGAGGCCTGGAGCTCCTGAGGAAGATTTTTCTATTAGGCAGTACATGTTTTCTGGGGAGAAGGGAAGGAGCTCCCAGAAGGCCCCCATGGGTGCTAACAGTCATATGGTTTCCACCTTATACAATCCGCCTGAGAGATGGGATCCAATTGCTAATTAGCCTTGGGACAAATCCAAATAGTTAAAAGAATTTAGGGATCACCCTGACAGTGCTCAGGGACTGAGCTCTTGGACGGACAGCTTGACTGGGCACTGACTGGTGGTATTTGGGTGATTTGGGTGACACCAGGGCCATAGTCAGGGGTATGTAGTGCTGGGATATTAGGCCTATGATCTACCACTTGAACAAATTCCTCAGTTCTTTATATATATATATATATATATACATATATATAATAAAGATTATTGAATCACCGTGAGATACAGTTACAAACTTGCATGGTTATGTTTCAGTCATACAATGATCAAGCACTTATTCCTCCACCAGTGCACATTTTACACCACCAATGTTCCCAGTATCCCACCTGCCACCCCCACCCAACCCCATTTCCTGTCTCTGTGGCATTTCTTCTTACTCTGTAATTTGAGGCGTGATGATTTGTAATACGGATACTAAAAGGCTATCATGTTTGGTTCTTAGTCTACTTTCAGCACATATCCCCCATCCCAAGCGATCCATCCAACCATCATTTACTTAGTGATCTCTTCTCCATTTCAGTTCTGCCGTTTCTCCCAGTGCTTGGGACTGGCTTCCAAGCCATGGCATGATCCTCCTGGCCCTTATCTCTACTATTCTTAGGCATTAGTTTCATTTTATGCTACTTTATATTCCACAAATGAGTGCAGTCATTCTATGTCTGTCCCTCTCTTTCTGATTCATTTCACTAAGCATGAACACTCTCCATGTCCATCCACTTATATGCAAATTTCATGATTTTATCTCTTCTAACAGCTGCAGAGTATTCCATAGTATTCCAGACTTAGGTTTTCTTTTTTTTTTTTTTTCAGATTCTGGCATTTGTGAACAGTGCTGCAATAAGCATACAAGTGCGGATGTCATTTCTACTGTTTTTTTTTTTTTTGCATATCCAGGATATATTCCCAGGAGTGGTATTATTAGGACATATGGGAGTTCAATTTCTAGTTTTTAGAGGAATATCCATATTGTTTTCCAAAAAGGCTGGACCAATTGGCATTCAGTCCACTAACAATGAATGAGACTCCCTTTCTCTCCGCATCTGCACCAACACTGGTTGTTTTTATTCTCATTGATGTGTGCCAGTTTCTGTGGTGTGAGATACTATCTCATTGTTGTTTTGATTTGCATCTCCCTCATGATTAGCGATAGCACAGAGAGTAGGGCGTTTGCCTTGCAAGCAGCCAATATGGCCAACCCAAGTTCGATTCCTCCGCCCCTCTCGGAGAGCAAGGCAAGCTACCGATAGTATCTGGCCCGCACAGCAAAGCCTGGCAAGCTCCCCGTGACGTATTCGATATGCCAAACACAGTAACAATTGTCACAATGGAGACGTTACTGGGCCCGCTCGAGCAAATCGATGAACAACGGGAGGACAGTGACAGTGACATGATTAGCAATGTAGAGCATTTTTTCATGTGCCTTTTGGCCATTTGAATTTTATTTATTTATTTATTTATTTATTGAATCACCGTGGGAAAGGTTACAAAGCTTTCAGGTTTAGGTCTCAGTCATGCAAATATCAAACACATTTCCCTTTACCAATACTTATTTTTTACCATGAAGAACCCCAATAAAATCCCACCCCCCACCCCTCCCAGTCCCTGTGGGGCAGATGAATTCTAGTTAACACTCTATCTGCTTTGATTAGATTCATTGTTTCAATAAAAGATTCACCACTATTATTTAGAGTTTACTCCCCCCACCAAATCAGACATGCTGAAAAAGCATTGTGAAGTGATTTGCTTTCTACAGCTGGGTTCAAGAATTAAATGTTGGTTTTGGATTTCTGCTATTTTACTTATTGACCTGGAAGTATTTCTACTGAAAGTCAGATAGTTAAGAAATTGGTCTCTGTGCACTGGAGACGTGGCCGTGCTGGAGAGCCGCTAGTGGGGGGCAACTGGTGGCCTCGGTAGGGCGTGAAGGACGGACTGGAACGCCCCCCTTCCCATGAGGTTTTAGTCGCCCCCACTCCCCTGGCTCATACCTGCTGTCCACAAGGCTCCCATGTGGCCGCCATCTTTCTTTCCAGAGGGAGGAGGGTGGAAGGGACCAACACCCTTTCCCCTCCGGGCAGACATGATGGCCTGGATTAACATATAGTCCTTTCACTTTTCTGCTCCAAGCTGCTGGGTTCTGCATGAAGTCCTTGTGGTTTTGGGGCTGTGGCCGTGCTGGAGAGCCGCTCGTGGGGGGCAACTGGTGACCTCAGTAGGGCGTGAAGGACGGACCGGAACGCTCCCCTTCCCATGAGGTTTTAGTCGCCCCTAAACCCCGGCTCATACCTGCTGTCCACAAGGCTCCCATGCGGCCGCCATCCTTCTTTCCAGAGAAGAGAGGGCGAATGGGGCAACACCCTTTCCCCTCTGGCAGACTTGATGGCCTGGATTAACGCATAGTCCGTTCACTTTTCTGCTCCAAGATGCTGGGTTCTGCATTAAGTCCTTGTGCTTCTGGGGCTGTGGCTGTGCTGGAGAGCCGCTTGTGGGGGGCAACTGGTGACCTCGGTAGGGCGTGAAGGACGGACCGGAACGCCCCCCTACCCATGAGGTTTTAGTCGCCCCCACACCCCTGGCTCATGCCTGCTGTCCACAAGGCTCCCATGTGGCCGCCATCTTTCTTTCCAGAGAGGAGAGGGCGAATGGGGCAACACCCTTTCCCCTCCAGCAGACTTGATGGCCTGAATTAACACATAGTCCGTTCACTTTTCTGCTCCAAGCTGCTGGGCTCTGCATTAAATCCTTGTGTTTCTGGGGCTGTGGACGTGCTGGAGAGCCGCTCGTGGGGGGCAACTGGTGGCCTCAGTAGGGCGTGAAGGACGGACCGGAACGCCCCCCTTCCCATGAGGTTTTAGTCGCCCCCACACCCCCGGCTCATACCTGCTGTCCACAAGGCTCCCATGCGACCGCCATCCTTCTTTCCAGAGAAGAGAGGGCGAATGGGGCAACACCCTTTCCCCTCCGGACAGACATGATGGCCTGGATCAATGCATAGTCCGTTCACTTTTCTGCTCCAAGCTGCTGGGTTATGCATTAAGTCCTTGTGTTTCTGGGCTGTGGCCGTGCTCCAAACTTAACTATGATTTTCAGAGAGAAACGTTGGGTGGTTTATTTCCCATGGTTCACTTTGTATATAGAGAGATGTTTTGAGGAAAAGTCCTAGTTCCCGCATACTCAAGCTGTGCTTGTAGAGGCTTCTGGTCACCGGGGTTCCATCTGGAGGAGGCGGGATGCGGTACCTACCCCATCTGGGACTTCCCGATGATCTCGGCTCTTTTTGGAACCTGTTTTTTTTTTTTTCCTTCTGGATCTGTGGATCCCGCCCTCCATGTAGTCCTTCTCTTCGGCTGAATGCTTTTCCATTTGAATTTTTTTTAAGGAAGTTTCTGTTCATTTCTTCTCCCTGTTTTTTGATGGGGTTAGAGGTTTTTTTTTTTTTGTAAAGTTCTACCAGTGTCTTGTATATCCTGGATATTAAGCCCCTATCTGATGGGTATTGGGTAAATATTCTTTCCCATTCCGTGTATTGTATCTCTCTGTATTTTGGTTACTGTTTCTTTTGAGGTGCAGAAGCTTCTTAGTTTAATATAGTCCTGTTTGTTTTGTATTTGTTTCCACTTGTTTGGTCAGTGGTGTTTCATCCTTGAAGATGCTTTTAACTTCAATATCATGGTGGGTTCTGTCTACATTTTCCTCCCTGTACCTTAAGAATTAAGATTAGATATTGAGGTCTTTAATCCATTTTGATCTTGTCAGGAATGGGTCTCTGGGACCCCTACAAGGCCAGTAAAACTTGCTGTGGAGGATTTTATGGTTAAGGATGGACTTTCCATTTGGTCTTTCTCAATCCTTAGAGGAATTTTTCCTTCTCCTTTACCATGCCACTCTGCCATGCCATCAGCACCGGGCCAGACACTTCTTTGATTCTTATCCTTACCTACCTCAAGTACTGCACTGAAAAATCAAAATGATAAGGATGAGGTCTTTGGCCCTGAGGAGCATTTTTCATAGCTGTTGGGTCATGTCTATAAATTCACCGTCTCAGGATGATGTGATGTATGAGCAAAAGAACATTGAAGTTCTATAGGTGCTTGAGAAAGGCAAGTTCTTAGCTATCTAGGGGAGAGGAGGAACAGAGGTAGAAGATGCCAGATTCATTGGGAACAAACAATACAGATAGTGGCAAAGGAGCCTGAAACCACATGATAATTAATCTCAGGTAAGTGTTATAAGAAGTTTTTTGGGAAGGGCATTCTTTTAGGGATCTTATTATTATTATTATTATTATTATTATTATTATTATTATTATTATTGTCTTTTATGGCTCACATCTGGTGATGCTCAGAGGTTACTCCTGGCTCTGCTCTAAGAAATTTCTCCTAATGGTGCTCGGGGACCATATGGGATGCCGGGAACCTGTGCAAAGCAAATGCCCTTCCTGCTGTACTCCCACTCCAGCTCCTGGATCTTATTTTTTTTTATTGGAGGCCATACTCAGTAGTGCTCAAGGCTTAGTCATGGATCTGTGCTTAAGGATCATTTCTGGCAGGCTCAGGGGATCATGTGAGGTGCTGGGAATTGAACCCGGGCGGCCAGCATGCAGGCAAGAACCATACCTCTTTTTTCCATTTTTTTAATTATTATTAGTGAAACACCATGAGGTACAGTTGTAGATTTACAATTTTTTGTGCTTGGGTTTGATTATACAATGATCATATACCCATCCCTCCACCAGTGCCCATTTTCCACCTCCATGGATAATATTCCTCCCACCCCCATCCCTCCCATCCCACTCTGCCTCTGTGGCAGGGTGATCCCCTGTGTTCTCTCTCTCCTTTTGGGTGTTGTGGTCTGCAAAAGAGGCTTTGAGTGGCAAACATGTTCAGTCCATAGTCTACTTTCGACATGCATCTCCCCTTCTGGGAGGATCCTCCAAACCTCCTTTATTTGGTGCTCCCTTCTCTATCTGAGCTGCC
Source organism: Sorex fumeus (assembly GCF_029834395.1). Lineage (NCBI taxonomy): Eukaryota > Metazoa > Chordata > Mammalia > Eulipotyphla > Soricidae > Sorex > Sorex fumeus. The sequence goes on along the minus strand of NW_026606322.1, from coordinate 32,241,601 downwards.
CTTTCCTCTAGAATGTCTGGCTGGCCTCTAAGCTATGGAGTAATCCTCCTAGTGCTGATCTCAGCTATTCTTGGGTATTAATCTCATATTTTGTTACTTTATATTCCCCAGATGAATGCAATCTTTCTATGTCTACCCCTCTCTTTCTGACTCATTTTGCTTAGCATGATACTTTCCATGTTGTACCACTTGTACATAAATTTCATGACTTCATCTTTTCTAACAGCTACATAGTACTCCATTGTGTAGATATACCAAAGTTTCTTTAACCAGTCATCTGTTCTTAGGCATTCAGGTTTCTTCCAGTTTCTGGCTATTGTGAAGAGTGCTGCAATGAACATCAAGTGCAGATGTCACTTCGACTATACATTTTTGCCTCTCTGGGATATATTCCCAGGAGTGGTATTGCTGAGTCAAATGGGAGCTCAATTTCTAATTTTTTGAGCATCATCCATACTGTTTTCCAGAAGGGCTGAACCAGTCGACATTCCCACCAGCAGTGAAGGAGTGTCCCTTTCTCGCCACATCTGCACCAGCATCGGTTGCTTTTGTTCTTTTGGATGTGGGCCAGTCTCTGAGGTGTGAGATGGTATCTCATTGTGGTTTTGATCTGCATCTCCCTGATGATTAATGATGTAGAGCATTTTCTCAAGTGCTTTTTTGCCATTTGGATTTCTTCTTTGAGAAAGTTTCTGTTCATTTCATTGCCCCATTTTTGGATGGGGTTGGATGTTTTCTTCTTGTGGAGTTCAACCGGTATTTTGTATATCCTTGATATCAACCCCTTGTCAGATGTGTATTCGGCAAATATCCTTTCCCATTCTGTAGACTGTCTTTGTATTTTGGTCACTGTTTCTTTTGAGGTGCAGAAATTTCTTAGTTTAAGATAGTCCCATTTATCTATCTCTGTTTTTACTTGCTCGGCCAGTGGCGTGGCATCTTTGAAGATACCATTAGCTTCAATGTCATGGAGGGTTTTGCCAACTTTGTCTTCAATGTACCTTATGGTTTCTGGTCTGATGTTGAGGTCTTTAATCCATTTTGATCTTACTTTTGTACATGGTGTTAGGCAGAGTTCTGAGCCCACTTTTTTGCATGTAGCCGTCCAGTTCTGCCAGCACACTTTGTTAAAGAGGCTTTCCTTACTCCATTTCACATTACTTGCACCTTTATCAAAGATTAGATGATCATATAATTGAGGGGAGATGTCAGTGTATTCAACCCTATTCCACTGGTCTGCAGTTCTGCCTTTGTTCCAGTACCATGCTGTTTTGATTATTACTGCTTTGTAGTACAGTTTGAAGTTCGGGAGGTTGATTCCTCCCATTTTCCTTTTCCCAAGAATTGCTTTAGCTATTCGTGGGGGCTTATTGTTCCATATAAATTTCAGGAGTGTTTGCTCCATTTCTTTGAAGAATGTCATGGGTATCCTTATAGGGATTGCATTGAATTTATACAATGCTTTTGGTAGTATTGCCATTTTGATAATGTTAAGTCTCCCGACCCATGAGCAGGGGATATTTTTCCATTTCCTCATGTCCTCTTTTATTTCCTGAAGTAGCGTTTTGTAGTTTTCTTTGTACAGGTCCTTTACTTCCTTAGTTTCCTAGGTACTTGATTTTCTGGGGCACAATTGTGAACGGGATTGTTTTTTTCATGTCGCTTTGCTCTCTCTCACTGTTTGCGTATAGGAAAGCCATGGACTTTTGGGTATTGATTTTATAGCCTGCAACTTTACTATACAAGTCTATTGTTTCTAGGAGTTTTTTGGTGAAGGTTATTGGGTTCTCTAAGTATAGTATCATATCATCTGTGAATAGTGAGAGCTTGATTTCTTCCTTTCCTACCTGAATGCCCTTAATATCTTTTTCTTGCCTAATCGCTATTGCAAGCACTTCCAGTACTATATTGAACAGCAGTGGCGATAGTGGGCATCCTTGTCTCGTCCCTGATCTTAGAGGGAAGGCTCTCAGTTTTTTCCCATTGAGGATGATGCTTGCTGTAGGCTTGTGGTAGATGGCTTTAATTATGTTGAGGAATGTCCCCTCTATACCCATTTTGGCTAAGGTTTTCATCATAAAGGGGTGCTGGATCTTGTCAAATGCTTTCTATGCATCTATTGATATAATCATATGCTTTTTATCTTTTCTTTTGTTGATATGATGGATTATGTTGATTGATTCCCGAATGTTGAACCATCCATGCATCCCTGGGATGAATCCTACTTGGTCATGGTGTATGATCTTTTTGATGAGTAGTTGGATTCTATTTGCTAGTAGTTTGTTGAGGATCTTTGCATCTGTGTTCATCAGGGATATCGGTCTGTAATTCTCTTTCTTTGTGGTATCTCTGTCTGCTTTTGGTATCAGTGTGATATTTGCTTCGTAGAAACTGTTCGGAAGTGTTTTTGATATTTCAATTTCGTGGAAAAGCTTAAAGAGAATTGGGAGTAAGTCCTCTTTAAAGATTTGGAAGAATTCACTAGTGAATCCATCCGGGCCAGGACTTTTGTGCTTGGGGAGACTTTTTATTACCATTTCAATTTCCTTGATGGTGATAGGTCTGTTCAGGTATTCCAGGTCTTCTTGGAAGAACCATAGCTCTTGAACTCCCTCTCTGGCCCTGAATTCTGCTGAAAAAGACCCTCTTTCAGCACCCTTTTCTACATTTGAAAACCACCAAGTGGAGATGTGATATTCTAGATTCTAACAGCCATCTTGAGACTACAAGAGAATAAAGCTATGAAAAATTTACTTTTGGGAAACTAACAAATAGTTCTGACTCTTGTTTTTGTTTGGTTATGGGCCATATGTTGCAGTGCTCAGGGTTTAGTCCTGGCTCTGGGGTCAGGAATCAATCCTGGTGGGTGAAGAGTACCATATAGAGCTCCAGGGATCAAATCTGAGTTGGCTGTGTGCAAGGCAAGCACTCTTCTCTCTGTCCTATTGTTCCAGTCAAAGTCTGGACTCAGATCAGTTGATAAGTTAACCTGTCCTGCCTCTGAACTTCTTATCTGACCCAATACAAGTGCACTGGTGAAGCCATTTTTGTTATGTGTTCTATTAAAGAATGGTCACATTTCCTTTTTTGTTGGGCTTGGGGGGAAGGGGTCTCCTTAGTGGTGTTTAGAGACCCTGGGATGGGAAGTCTACTCCTAGTGATATTTTTATTTTTTCTTATTTTGGGTCTTACCCGGTGATGATCATGGGTTTCTCCTGGCTCTGCACTCAGGAATTACTCCTGGCAGTGCTTGGGGGACCATATGGGATGCCAGGGATTGAACCAGGGTTGAACGAGTGCAAGGCAAACGCCCTACCTGCTGTACTATTGCCCCAGCCCCCTCCTGGTGATACTTTGTCTGTGTGGATCTGTTAGTTTTGTGCTTGGGGTGGATGCGGCGTTCCTGTTAGAGTGAACTTGGGGTCTTGAGCATGCCAGGCATGTGCCCCACCACTCCGAGCTATCTTCTGGGCCCCCTGTAAAAATATCTTAACTAACATGCAAGCTATTATGCATCACTAAGGCAGGCACTGCCTTATTATATCTTCATAGTATTCATACCACACTACGCAGTATGTCTTGCTGTTTTGCCTATTTTCACATATGAATTAACTCAAATTTAAAAGTGTAAAGTATTTGGCCCCAAAGGTTGCAAGCAACCTCCTTGCACACAGAGTTTGGTAAAGGACTGTCATAATTTCCCTTTCCTACATTTCCTTGTGGAGGAATTACTTTGCATGTGATTAGAGACCGAGTATTTCCATTCCAACATTGCTATGATGCAGACCTGTGTTTGGAGACATATCTAGAAATAATGAAGGTAAAATGAAACCATAAGTATGAGGCCTTGACTTGATAGGATTTCACCCTTATAAGAAGTTATCAGAAAATTTCCTTTTGACTCTACCATGTGACTTTTGGACCTACAAACTTCCAGAACTGTGAAAAAAATTCTGTTGTTTTAGGCCTTCAGTCATAGTATTTTCTTGTGAGCACTTGAAATGATGATCATTGGGGGTATGGTGACGCCAGCAGGTCAATCTGTACTTGTGAGGCAAGTGCATCAGCAGCTGATACACCATCAGACTTTCAGATACCCCAAAATTGCTGCTGTGCCTTTGGGCAGACCCCAAAACCTTGGGGCAAAGTTTACCAAGAAAGTAAATGGCCAAAAGTTAGGTGTGTGGGAGACACACCCACAAACCACCTCCAGCTCAGCTATATATTTGGAAGCATGGCCTCTCTGGTTCCTGATTGAACTGCTTAATGGCCATGATCCCAGAGACTCAGAAATGAATCTTGGAACCCAAAGGCTTTTGGCAGAAATGTGTCGTATTCCTGCAGTAGGTTACTGGAACTGGGCCACTCCAGGTGGGAATAGGTTTCGTGCCTTGGCCTGTTCCCCCTGGCAGTCCGGTGGCTGCCATCCTCCAGAGGCCACTGGACAGTCAGGTTTGGGCCTGCAATGACGAGACACACGGGGCCTCACCAGATGGGGGTGGAACCGGCCCTTTCCTCCCCATCCCAACGAGACCCCGAGTCGCCGCCTACAAATGACCTCTCTGGCTCCTGATCAAGCTGATTAACAGCCACGATCCCAGAGACTCAGAAACAAATTTCGAAACCCAGCGGCTTTTGGCAAAAATGCATCTGGACCGCATACAAAGTGGCCACCGCCTCAGCGCTTATAGGAAAGCCAGGTATGAGCCGGCAGTGATGGGGCAACTGCAGTCTCATGGGAAGGAGGGCAATATTGTCTTGTATTTTACGCCCTACCGAGGTCACGAGTTACCCCCCAGAAGTGGCTCTCTGGCACGACCATGGCTCCAGAGGCAAAAGAACTTAATCCAGAGCCCGGCAGCTTGTGGCAGAAAAGTGAATGGATCATGCGTTAAACCACAGCGCCATGCCTCCCCGGGAGGGAAAGGGTGTTGCTCCCTTCTGCCTTTTACCCTCCCCCCCCCCCCGGCAGCAAGGTGGCTGCCACCTCAGAGCTTATAGGAAAGCCAGGTATGAGCTGTCAGTGGCGCGGCAACCGCAGTCTCATGGGAAAGGGAGCAGTACCGGCTCATCCTTCATGCCCTACCGAGGTCATGAGTTGCCCCCCATGAGTGGCTCTCCGGCACAGCCATTACACCAGACGCACAGACACCAATCTTGTAATTATCTGGCTCTTTGCAGAAATCCAAAATCATAATATGATTCTTATAACCAGCTATAGAAAACAAAGTATTTGACAATGCCTTTTCAGCAATTCTGATTGTTTATGGGGGAAATTCTAAACAATAATGGTGCATCTTTTGTTAAAATAATGAATGTAATCAATGTAGAGAAGAGTTAAGTAGAAATCATCTGCCTCACAGGCATTAGGAGGGGTGGGAGGGGGTATATTGGGGTTCTTGGTGGTAAAAAATGAGTACTGGTGAAGGAAAAGGTGTTTGATCATTGTATGACTGAGACTTAAAACTGAAAGCTTTGTAACTTTTCCCACAGTGATTCAATAAATAAATATAAGAAGAAAAAAGAATAAATAAATTTATGGAAAAAAAAGTAAGGTGGAGTTCATGCCCAATTCAATCAGCTAATCAGCTAATCGATGGTTTTGCCGGACTGATGTCGCTGTTGTCCCAAAATTTCGAACGGGATCGGACCACCGTCTCCTTCGTGCAAAATTCTACTTCACAGAGCGGGGAGAAAGGGCTGCAAAGTTCAAAAAGAGAACTCCCAGAATGACCACCAACTGGGAACTCTTTGGTACTATTGCGGCAACATGGGAAGATGCCATTGTTGACAACATTGACGAGGAATACGATCGACTGGTTCAGCACCTCCATGAATGTGCGAGGAACGCCAAGAGAGAGATAGTCACAAAAAATCGCCTATCTTCGAAAACTCTTGAGCTAATTCGCCAGCGTGGTTTGGCGCATGCCTCAGGCAACCGCAAGCTAACGTCCGAGCTCGCAAAGCAGTGCAGAGATGCGATCAAGGAAGACCTCAAAGAGAGAAGAGCAGAAGTACTGGTAGATGCGGCAGAAGCCGGGAAAAGTATTCGTAACGCTCGCCTGTCCTTCGCCAACTACAAGACCAAGATGACTGCCTTCCGACGTCCTGATGGATCCATCACATTCTCCAGAACGGCAATGGAGAAGATTATCCATGACTTCTACTCAAATCTCTTCGATAGCCATGTCCACTTGCCAACATACCAAATTCCACAGGATGGATATGTCGTTCCCAACTTTCTCCCTTCCGAAATCCGACACGCCATTTCGTCGGTAAAGAAACAAACAGCACCCGGCCCAGACAAGGTCAGACCTGAACACCTGAAGAACCTGCCGTCAGTACTCATCAATACACTGGCTCGGCTCTTCACTTGCTACCTGTCTGAATGCAAGGTTCCGTCCCAATGGAAAACCAGCAGGACCGTACTACTGTTCAAGAAGGGAGACATCCATGACATTGGCAACTATCGCCCAATCTGCCTATTGTCTGTCATCTACGAGTTGTTCACTCGAGTCATCCTAAACAGGATTGGCAGAACACTAGATGAAGGACAACCATGCGAGCAAGCCGGGTTCTGCAAAGGATTCAGCACCATCGACCATATCCACACGATAACCAAGCTCATTGAGGTTTCTCGGGAGTTCAAGATGCCACTCTGTTTAACGTTCACTGATTTAAAGAAGGCCTTTGATTCTGTTGAGACGGAAGCGGTCATTGAAGCCCTAGCCAATCAGGGCATTCAAGCCCAATACATCAGGATCCTCCGTGAGCTGTATTGCGGATTCACTACCAGGATCTCACCATTCTACAAAGAAGTGATCATTGATGTCAAGAGAGGGGTGCGGCAGGGTGATACCATTTCACCGAAACTCTTCAGTGCCACCCTCGAGAACATCATGCGACGACTAGAATGGGAAGGAATGGGAGTGAATATAGATGGTCGGCAATTACACCACCTCTGCTTTGCTGATGACATTGTTTTAATAACACCAAACATCAGCCAAGCGGCACAAATGCTGGCCGACTTTGACCGTGAGTGTGGAAAGGTAGGACTACAGCTGAATCTTACGAAGACAATGTTTATGAGAAGCAGCCTTGTTCCCGATGTCCCATTTGCTTTCAACGGAACGACCATCTCCGAATGCAACAGGTATGTGTACCTAGGTCGAGAGGTCAACATGACAAATGACCTGGCACCCGAGCTGCGCAGGAGGAAGAGAGCGGCTTGGAACGCCTTCAAGAATGTGGAAGAAATAGCTAAGAGGACGAAGAACCTCCGACTCCGGGCACCTCTCTTTGATTCCACTGTTCTTCCTGCATTAACATATGCCTCAGAGACCTGGGCCCTATGCAAACAAGATGAGAACGCTATTCAGGTCTCCCAAAGAAGAATAGAAAGAGCTATGCTTGGAATATCACGTTTCACTCAATTGATAGAAAGAATCTGGAGTTCTGACATCCGTCGACGATCAAGAATCAGGGATGCTGTCTCATTTGCCAAGGTGTCGAAAATCAGATGGGCTGGTCATGTAATGAGATTTAAAGATGACCGCTGGACTAGAGCTGTTACCGACTGGATTCCACGGGATGTCAAAAGACCGCGTGGCCGCCCACCTACCAGATGGTCAGACTTCTTCGTCAAGATCATGAATGATCGGTTTGAGACCCTTCATGTTTCCGGAGCGAACAGATGCCATTGGGCTACACTAGCATGCGACAGGGACAAATGGAAACGTTACTGGCGCCCGCTCGAGCAAATCGACGACTAACGGGAAGTTAAGTGATTAAGTGATTAAGTGAATCAGTGGCTGAATAAATAGCAGTATTCCTACATATAAAAAAAAAGAATGATGATCATCATCACTGTTATCGTTGTCATTCCGTTAATCGTCGAATTACCCAAGCAGGCACCAGTAACATTTCTATTTCTCCCAGCCTTGAGATTTTAGCAGCCCTGAGATGTTACTCACCTTTCTCCAACGATTAGAGGCTCTTTCAGGGTCAGGGGAATGAGACCTGTTGTCATTACTGTATTTGGCATGTTGAATACACCACGGGGAGCTTGCCAGGCTCTGCCTGTGTGGGCAGGATACTGTTGGTAGCTTGCCAGACTCTCCGAGAGGCATAAATGGGTAGGAAGTGTCTTATAATGTGTTGCACAGTGGCTTTGCGGCTGCGCAGTCTGGTAAGTGGCCTGGAGCGTGGCAGTGGTTGGGCAGCTGAGGTTGGCTATGGGGGCTGGGTCCTTTGGGGTGGGGAGGGCTCTCACCTGCCCCACCCTGGTGCGGGTTACTGATTGATTGTTTTTGGGGGGCAAATAGTTGTAAGACAAAAAATATATAAGTGAATTTTGATCGTCTCATCAGAATCTCTTCTGAAATTCATGTCTCCATTTACAAACTCCATACCTACATAAATAGTACACTCTCTTCTTCCACTCCCTTCACCCTCAACTTGGTATTGTTATGATGCAAATCTATGTGATACTACTCTGCATTTGAGCGTAAAATGTAGTTTACACAGTTTTATCTCCAGCTGGCTATTTACAAAATGGCCAAATGATCAAGCTTTAGATATCTACCTTTTTTTTCTGTTTCTTTTTCTCCTTTTGATAAGTGTGCCAAGTTATGAGGCCAGAAAATCCCATTGATCCAAATATTAGTAAGTGGTTTGAGGCATATACATATGAAGTGAATTCTCAACCTTTGCCTCCCAATTGAAATTTACCAAGTCAGTGTATCAAATCATAAGGGACAATTCATTCTCTGCTTCAAAAGGGACAATTAATTCTCTTATTAAATTATTCTGAAACCCTGGCCTGAAAATGGACAAGGCTACCTGACATGGACCAAGCAGGGTGAGACAAAAACCACTCTCATAGCCTGTTTTGCAGGAACTGCTGGGCAGAAGCAGTAAACTTATTGCAACCCTTCTGCAGGAAAGAACAAACAGGAACTCATTCTGTAGCCTTCTTACCTTCAGAACAGCTGGAAGAGACTGAATGCAGAGCCTTGCATACCCAGGTCTGTGTTCCACCTCTTTTTTTTTTTAATATTTATTAGTGAAACACCATGAGGTAAAGTTGTAGACTTACAAATTTTTGTGCTTGGGTTTCAGTTATACAATGATTGAATATCCATCCCTCCACCAGTGCCCATTCCCCACCTCCAATGCTCCCAGCATCTCTCCCACCTCCCACCCTCCCATCCCACCCCACCTATGTGGTAAGGCATTCCCTTTTGTTCTCTCTCTCCTTTTGTGTGCTGTGGTTTGCAAAAGAGGCATTGAGTGGCAATCATGTTCCTCCTCTTGAACTATCTTCTTGACCTCTCGATACCTTTAAGCGTGCTCTTCTTGCCTGTCAGACTGTCCTGAGAAGACCCTTTCAGTCTCCTGCCTTCCTGAAGCATGGGATTGTCAGCAGTGTGGACATGGAGGGCCAAAGATGGCATCTGTTGATTTAATCCCGTTTCCAGGCTATTCTATCTACCAGTTTCTCTTCCTCCTTTAGAGAGTAAAACACCAGCCTTCCCCTGGGTAAGGAAATAAGTGTGGAAGAAAGAGAAAATTAAGGGTTTGATCATATCTTAAACAGCTTTCAATACATATTTATTTTAGTTTTGCTTTGTCCCCATTTACAAATGAACCTGCTATCCTCAACTCCTGAGCCTTTGGAATTGGTGACTTGCAAACTAAGTTAGTTCTTAACTTTCCACAGACAGTTCAAATCCTCAGGGATGTGAAACCATCCATCACCCTTCTCCACGTCTGGATATTTTCAAACCTTCTCTCTGGTTCAACGTTTCCCTTAAGGTTTTCTGCTCATTAATTATAAAACTTGTTGTAGAATTTGGAAGGATTAAAATTTGAGGCAATTTTCTATTCCTATCATTGCAGATTTTTTCCACCTTGTTTTATGCAACTTTATTGCAATTAGTATACAGTTAAGGCTCCTTTCCACTCAATCTGAGTTTTTGCTATGTAGTTTAATGCTTAATGCAATAGTTTTTTGTTTGTTTTTGTGAGGGGGCACACCCTGCGGTGCCCAGGGCCTACTCCCAGTTTACTGCTCAGCGATTCTCACAGGACTGTGTGGTTCTGGGGATTGAACCAAGGCCTCCAGCATGCAAAGATGAGCACTGGCCCTTGGAGGTATCTTCCTGGCCTGATACCTTCTATTTTTTAAGTTTTTTTTTGGGGGGGGGAGTTATAGCTAGTGATGCTCAGAGCTTTCTCCTAGCTGTGTGCTGAAGGATCACTCCTGGCTGGGCTCAGTGAACTAAAGAAGTTGCCGGGGATCAAACTCAGTTTGTTGTGTGCAAGGCAAGTGCCCTATGCGCCGATCAACTTGCCCCAACTGTTTTTCTGACCTGTTGGGAGTACACAAGAGGTAGCTGGCATTTGGCTGGTAAAGACAGGGACTGACAGTCCCCAGAGCAAAAGGGGCCCTGTTGGCCCAGGGGGCCTTTACCAGAAAGTACCCTGATTTAAAATGGGTTTGCTGCCATCATTCCTGGTTGGCTTCTCTAAATTGTCACGGTGAAAGTTTCATCCCATTGCTGTTCGAGTGCAAGTCAAATGAGAGATAAGGTTGATATAGAATTTTATTGGCAGGTTGGAAGATGGTATACTCATATACTGAAGGTTGTCATCCTCATAGATGCTAACTTCTTTATTTTTGGTCCTGTGGTACTCAGGCCTTACACCTGGCTCTATGTTCAGGGATCGCTTTTGGCAGTGCTCAGGGGACCATGTGATGCCGGGGATTGAAACAGATTGGCCACATGCAAGGCAAATACCCTAGTCTCTATACTATCTCTCAGCCCCATTTATTTATTAGTTATCAAGATATGTTGGTATATTGCATCTTTACTGTATATTGTGAAATATATTGCATATATATAGTCTACATGTAGTTAACTGTTTCGATTGACCTAAATGCATGTTCATATGTATGTATGTTAAGATGAGTTGCTCTATCCTGTTTTTTCCTTTTATTTCTTTCTATACTTTGGAATCTCTATCTTGGTTAGTACTGGGAAGTGATGTCATATAGAATTCTTGAATTATAGTAATTTTTCCTCAAAATACATTTCCCCTGATTTTTATTTATACATATATTTATTTTGTGCTTTAAGATTTTTTCCTGTTAGATGCTTTATACTACTATTTGGGATCTCAACACAGCCTGGTATTTTGTCATTTCATCTTATGAAATGTTAGCTAGAAAAATGATAATTTTTTGCTCCAGACTATTTTTGGACCAAAATCGGGACTTTCTTCACTTTTTCCTCCTAGACATTCTCCTGTAACTCTGTTTCTTTTGGCTTATGCTAAATTGAACAATATGATTGATTGCTCTCTCTCTCTCTCTGTGGGGTGTGTGTGTGTGTGTGTGTGTGTGTGTCTGTGTGTGTGTGTGAAATGATTGAGTCTCCTTATGTGTATTTTCTTTGTCCACTCATTGTGGTGAGGTCCTACTTGTTGGAGTTCTAAAACAATAGCAGCAAAAATTCACAGGGAGGGAGAATTGACACAGACAGGTTTTCAAGTTATTGATATTGCTGAGAAATAGCAAGGATGGGAAAGTCCATTTTAAGAAGAATATCATGCTTTATTCTTGGTTTATATTGCCCAGTGATTCCACTAAGAAGTCTAGTTAGCATTCTTTTTATTTTCTCTAGTGTTTGTTCAAATTTCAGGTCAGTGAACACTTGTTCCACCGGCTTTGGACAGGAAAATTATTTCCCTGGGAGTCCAACTTTGAACAGGAAAATCAGATCCCTGCAGATCAAATGAATTCTCCTCTGCTAATCCCCAGGTCCTCCCCCAACCCAAGGGAAGAAAGTCGCTCCCCATTCTTTCCTCTGGAACTCCCTCAGAGCTCATCTTCTTCCTTAAATCCAATTGCTTATTACTTGGCATTTTGTGACCAAGGGAGTTAAATGAATTGGAATTGGTAGAAGAAGGGAAAGCAGTAGTAATTGCCAGTTTTCTAAAGATATCACCTCCCACCCCATCCCATTATGTCAAATCTTGGTAAACTAAAGTAGAATGTAACTAATCTCCTGAAGATAGTAGGGTAAAGGGAAGGCATTTGTGGATTGGTTCAGGGCATCTTTAAAAAATTCATTTCAGAGGATTCACGTGGCAGTGTTCAGGGGCCTCATGTGGTGGTGCTTAGGGGCTACATGTGGTAAAGGATTTGAACCATTGTCATGGCTACAGTCAAATGCAGAGCAAGAACTTTAACATCATACTATCTCTCTGGCCTTAAAATTAATCAATTTTTAATGTTCAATTTTTTCTGTTAAATAGTAGTGAGATAAAATTCACAAAGTGGTTCATGACTGGGTTTCAGACACTTGTCCTCTCACCTCTTTCCCACCACCAATGTTCCCAGTTCCTCACCCTCCCCACTGCCTGCCTCTATAGCAGGTACTTTCTCTCTCTCTTTCTCTCTCTCTCTCTCTTCTCTCTATCTATCTATCTCTCTACTCTCTCCTTTTGGGTAATATGGGTTATAATACAGATACTGAAAGATTATAATGCACATCCCTTTACCTGCTTTCAACACTCAGTTCTTGTCCAGAGTGATCATTTCTAACCTTAATCAAGTTTTTTTTTAATAAGTTTTATTGGGTCACTGTGAGATACAGTTACAAACTTGCATGTTTACATTTCAGTCATACAATGCTCGAGTACCCATCCCTCCACCAGTGTACATTTTCCACCACCATTGTTACCAATGTCCCATGGGTCACCCCCACCCCTTTCCACTCCCTGCCTCTGTGGCAGGTACAATCCTTCTTCTCTCTCTAATTTTGGGCATTATGTTAATCAAGTTTTCTTAAGCGGATATTTTCATATGGTGGGAATTGATTGTGATTGAGAAGAGTTTGTTATATAAAATGCAGAAATATTGGATCTATAGGAATTGAAAAACTACTCATGACGTGTAAACAATCATTTAAGAAGCTGGATTGAAGGACCTGTGAGTCTAAGAAGGCAATTCTTATTCTAGTAAAGTTTAGTGAATAGTCTGTTGCTTGGACAAATGAGTTTTTGAGAAGTTATTGAAACACTCAAGTTCTTTGAAACTTTATCTTTCTGATCAAGAACTTCTCAGAATATTGATGTATCCTTAATTTATACAGTAAGCTGTGTGGTTGTAAATATACAATAGGCTTCTGGCTTCAAGGGTTGAGATCTGATAACAAACTTCCTTACTCTCCTCCTTCCATAACACCCTGGGGCATCTTCAACTTTCCTCTTGGAGGGTCAGTGTTTCTGACATTTGATTGCATACAGAGCAATGATAGCATGAGAAGGGATCCCGAGACAGACCAGGAGACATGGGCTGTCCCTCAACCCAAAAATGCAGAATGGATTTGAGGACAGAGAGAATCTGGAGATGCCTCACGTGACCTCTGGTAGTTCTGAGTAAGGAAACGTCGAGAAGTGGCTCAGGAGACTATTATTGGCTAATTAAAAAATATTAAAAGGGGGCTGGAGCGATAGCACAGAGGGTAGGGCGTTTTCCTTGCATGCAGCCGACCCAAGTTCGATTCGCAGCACTCCATATGGTCCCCTGAGCTCTGCCAGGAGTAATTCCTGAGGGTAGAGCCAGGAGTAACCCCTATACATCACTGGGTGTAACCCAAAAAGCATATTTTCATATATATTTTAATATTAAAAGACAGAGATGTTTTATTGACCAATTAAAACTTACAAAAGTGTAAGGACTGTGGAGGTCTCACTGACTTTACTAAACCCCATCAGAAATATCAGGAAATTTCATCAAAGAACTCTAAGATATTTTAAAACAATTCATTTTGTATAAGACATCACTGATTACTTGGGCTGTTCATGTTGCTTACATGGTCCTGGTGTACACTGGGGAAGGGCATTTGGCAACGAGGACTGTGCCTGGTTTAGAATAGAGTTTCCAAGGAGATATGGCAGCAACAAGTCTCCTTGGAGATTTGTAGATATCATTTCTGCCCAAATCTGGATGGCCTTTTAATAGGTCAGCATAAATGTGATAAATCATTTTAACTTTGATTTTGCAATGAAGAGAGTTCAGGTTTTCTTTTTCTGATTAAAAAAATCAGAAATCAAAACAACAATAAAATCATAGTCATGATAATAATTATAATAAGCATGATAAAATTTTCACTCTCTATGGTATGAATCAGCCTTAGATTAATGGGAAAATGTCCATCTTCTGAGATTACAATTTTAGTGAAAGTGAAGCATCTTATATAGAAGATGGAAAAGAAATGAGATCTAAATTAGACCACATATTTCACTCTATAGATGATCCAAATTTTAAGTCCAAGCCTCCAGAACTCTTGACTCTTTTCATTATTTTTTGATCCTCAGCTAATGCAAATCTTTTATTTATTCCTACCCATTGGTCAACAGGGTAGCAAGGACTACTTTCACATCTATAAAAGGCAGCCCGAGTGCTTCCTTTGATGTGTCCTGCCTTTCCCGTGGCAACCCCATTTCCAGCTAACTTGGTCTTCCCCATGTAGGGCTCTGGATTCCTCTTCTAAAAGGCTCTAATTTGGGGAGCAGAGCTTGAAATAGCCCCAAAGGTATACGGTTTAGCCTGTCATTTAAATAGCTAAGTCCCTGCCATGGACCATTTAAAACCATCTCACCTTTCATTTAGCTAAGCAGTTCTTTTTTCAAAATTGGCTTGTTTGTGAACGCAACATCTCTTTTTCTTTGCCCACTGCAATTCTGCCCCTATAAAAAGCAACTGATTGAAGGCAGAGTGTGAAATCAACATTCCTTTTAGTAGATGACCTTAGTTGAAATGGTTGAACTAGCTGGGAGCTGTTTCAATGTCTCCTCTGCCAGTGCAGAGATGTGTAGTGTAGTGTAGTGTAGTGTAGTGTAGTGTAGTGTAGTGTGTGTGTGTGTGTGTGTGTGTGTGTGTGTGTGTGTGAATCTTGTCCCCAATAATAACTAGTTTTTGATTTGGGAGCAAGTTACTTTACCTCTTTGCTTCAGTTACTGCACTTGTAAAATGGAAGTTAGAAGAGTTTTAGCCTCATAGAAACAACTGATTACTTAATTTGTGGAGCTCTTTGGTCCATTTTCAATGAAATAAAAAGTCTGGCTCTTTGTTCTAGTTGCACAGAAACAACAGTTGATCTTGAGACTATCCTTAGACTTAACTGTGGGAGCTTATAAGCTTCTAAGAACAGGACCCTGGTCTACAGTCAGAAAGCAGATGCTCTTTGTAGAATAATTCAGGAGGGTAACATATTTTAAACTTTTAAAGTAGTGCTTGGCACATATATAATTTATGTACAAGCAAACCAAGTCTTAAAAATCACAGTTGGATAATCTGGAATGAAAAAGATGATTGCTAATTCTGGGAAACAAAGCAAGTTGACTATAGAATGGGCTGAGGCTCATCTGTTCTCTGGCTCTCTGGTGGTTTATTGTAGACTCCATGCTTTCTCCAGTGAAGTTCATTCATGCAGTCTCCACTTCTCAATGCTTTTAATGTCCCATGATTAGCATGGACACTGGCAACATGTAGCCCATGAGTTCTGTTTTATTTTTTTCATTGAATCACAATGATAATACATGTTTATAAAGTCGCTCATGATGGAATTTCAGTCACAAAATGTTCCAGTACTCGTTCCTTCACCAGTGTACTTTTCCTACTACTAACTGTCCCAGTTTTCTCCCACCCTCCCGACTGCCATTATCCACTTTTCTTCCCTCTCTCTCTCTTTCTCTCTCTCTCTGTCCCCCTCTTTTCCCCTTTCCTTTTGGGCATTATGATTTGCCATACAGATAATGAAAGGTTATCATGTATATCCCTTCACCTGCTTTCAACACTCAGTTCTTGTGCAGAGTGATCATTTCCAACTACTACTGTCAAGTTAGTCCCTTCTCTATCCTAACTGCCCTTTGCTCCCTACCACACTCTTGTGGCAAGCTTCCAACCAACCATTAGCCAGTTTTTTTTTTATTTCATCTGTCTTTTTGTTTGTTTGTTTGTTTTTAAAGAGAGCTGTAATACATTAGAAGTGATATGCCAAGTTTGTCATTGGCCAGATTTAGGGATGCTTACTTCATGAAGTCCAATGGGTTTATTTTTTGTTTGTTTTTTTGTGTGTGTGTGGGGGAGTCAGACTTTTTAAAAAATATTTCACTATCACTATCACTATCATCCCGTTGTTCATCAATTCGTTAAAGCGGGCCCAGTAACGTCTCCATTCATCCCTGTCACGTGCTAGTGTAGCCCGATGACATATTGGAGGCTCCTTCAGGGTCAGGGGAATGAGGACCATTCATTGTTACTTTTTCTGACATATCAAGTATGCCATGGTTAGCTTGTCAGGCTCTGCTGTGCGGGCGGGATACTCTCGGTAGCTTGCCGGGCTCTCCGAGAGGGATGAAAGCTTTTGGGGCAGCCTCCAATCACCTTTACAGCTGTTCCCAGTCAGGCATATAGGCGAGTATGATACTCTCAGTAGCCTGCCGGGTTCTCTGAGAGTGAGAACTAGAGAATAAGAGGTCTTGTGGCTGCAAATGTGGCCGCACGCTTCCGGGAGCTTGGTTTTAAGAGTCTCTAGAACCTGGCCGTTGATGGGGTTACACGGCAGTTGGTGGGTGTAACTGTCTAGCTATTGGAAGGTGGGGGAGCTGGGTGGAGGAGGACCAGTCTTGATCTGAGCAGGCTTGGAGATCTCAGCCCTGGGTCCTGCACACCTGGGTTTCTCTGCTGGTTCCTAGTCCAAGAGTGTGGAGAGTGGTCTCAGCATGGCTTTGGCTGGGTCCCGGTGGTCTTCAGCTGTCGGGGCTCTGCTCGGGGTGGAAAGGGAAACTCAACCCAATATATAAATAAAATAAATATATAAAAATAAAAATAAATATAAATAAAATTTATTTATTTAATTTAATTTGTATTGAATCACAGTGAGATACACAGTTACAAAGTTGTTCATGATTGAATTTTAGTCATATAATGTTCCAACACCTGTCCTTTCACCAGTGTAAGTTTCCGACACCAACGTCCCCAGTTTTCCTCACCATTGCCCTTCTTCCCGTCTGCCTCTATGGCAGACAGTTCTCTCTCTCTCTCTTTCTCTCTCTCTCTGTGTCTCTCTCTCTCTTTCTCTCTCTCTCTTCCTCTCTCTTTCTCTCTATTTTATTTTGTGTATTATGGTTTGCAATAAAGATTCTGAAAGGTTATCATGTATATCTCTTCACCTGCTTTTAACACTCAGTTCTTGTCCAGAGTGATCCTTTCTAAGTATTATTGTCAAACTGGTGCCTTCTCTACCCTAATTGCCCTTCGCCCCACATACTGTGGCAAGATTCCAACTGTGGACTAGTCTTCCTGGCCCCTGTTTTTCCTGATGTTGGATATTAGACTCATACCATTTTTTTAAATATCCCAGAAATGAATGCAGTCATTCTACATCTGTCCCTCTCCTCTGACTCATTAAGCCCTGTGAGTTTAAAAGTCATGCATATTGTTTTCCTTAGAGGTTGAACCAGTCAATATTCTCATTAACAGTAAATGGGTATTCCTTTCCCCCCACATTCATGCCCAAATTAATTGTTTTTAAAATAATTTTTACATATGCTTATTTCACTGGTATGAGGTAATTATCTTATTCTTGATGCATTTTGCTGTACCATGATGATCAGTTATAGAGAGAGCTTTTTCAGATGCTTGCAGATCATCTGTATGTCTTCTTATGAACCAGAAATTCTACTCCTCATTATCTACTCCGAAGGCTTCAAAACATTATTTTGTAAAGATATTTGTGGGCTGAAGAGATAGTACAGTGGGGAGGGCATTTGCTTTGCATGCAGACAGCCCGGGTTCGATCCCTAACATCCCATATGGCCCTCCAAGCATGGCCAGGAATAATTCCTGAGTGTAGAATCAGGAGTAACACCTGAGCATCGCTGAAGAATGTGACCCAAAAAGCCAAAGGAGAAAAGAGAGATTTGTGCTTTTATTTCTGCTTCTACGTTCATTGTAACACCATTCACAACAACCAAGATCTGGAAATAACTTGTGTATCCAAGAAAAGGTGATTGGATAAATTTACATATTTGAACACTACTTGGGTAGAAGGAAAAAAATAAAATAATGAAAATTGTCACTATGTAGAGTGAACTAGGGAAAGCATGCTGAGTGAAATCAGCCAGAGGAGAAAGTCGGGCACAGAATGGTCTTTCTCATATGTGGGGTATAAAGTGACTTAGTAAGGGAATATTTATGGTCAAAGACAACAAAATCCAAAAACTTGTTTGTATAACTGAGCTGACCAAAGGTAGAGGAGACTCTGAGACAATGCAGGAGGGAAGTGAACCCTGATGGAGGGTGTGATGAGAGGATATTGTATGCATGAAACACTAACATGGATAGTAATCTAAATCATGGTGCCTATAAAAAAAAGTCAGGGAAATAACATTGGAATCTACTCATCAAAATATGAACAAAACTTGCAAACGCAAATTATTTTAAAAGGATGAAGGTAAATGTCCGCGATTGGTGAACTTTCTCATTGAGTTAAACCATGGATGACTGAAGCGAACTAAACTTTCTAACATTACATGTGCCCCGATTCTTCTTTCTGCTCATGTGATTGTAAATGTAAAACCTCAGTTAAAATTACTTTTTTGGTTCTTAATATATCCTTAAAGAACATTATTAATAACATTTCGTATAAATGGCAGTAAAATTTTCTTAATATTCTTGCTTAAAAAAACCTAAAAGGGAGTACAAAATATTCATCTGTCTATATTCTAATTCTAATTAATCTTCATTTCCTTTTTTCTTTTTTGGTTAAGAAAGGAAGTGTCATTCTAATTCATTGTGAATTTCAGAATCTAAATTCAGACAGAGAATTCTAAATGCATGCTAATTAGGCTCAGCAGAAGTTCTTTAAAAATTTGAATGTATAAATAATTTTGCCATTCAATGTGTGAATCAGCTATAGTTAGCCCAGAGGGCTTTTTAAAGCAACATTTTTTTCCTCATTTCCAGAGATGTTTTTCTGCTAGATAATTAATTTTCATTTTCATGGAATTCAGGAGATAAAAGACTCCAGAATATAGACTTTGTCTAATCTGAATGGCTTGGATTAATTTGTAATCTGTTCAATTTTACTTTAATTCTCATTTTGATCCTGCTCACCTCAAGTAAGGCTTTATGTTGATTAATAATGCATGCCGTCATCTCAAACACAAAGGCATTTGAGAACTCTGTCTTAACTATTGATAGGTTTCTTACATCAACCTTATCCCTGAATCTGCAAAGGAGATAATCCCCTGTCCTTCACCAAGATTTTTTTTTTCTGTTCCAGGAAAATGTCAGTTTCTATTTGTAGACTCTTCTAGGAAATCTTCTTTATTCCCATGTAACTGTGGCAGTGATGGGAAGCTGTCTCTTCTCTAATGGCCTTAACAATGTTATTTCAGTATCTCCTTTGAGAGATTGGGCAGCCATTCATTTGCGGTTAATACTGTAGTTTTTAAAATGTATTTTTAAAGAAGTGGATGGAAATGTCAGAAACTCCATTTTGGTTTGAATGCTATCACGGCTCAGGCACACACAGGATTGTCAGCAAAATGCTGTTTGTGCTCAGCAGCTCTGATGAATTGAAAGTAGCAAAGCTAAAAAAAGGGAAATTGACAGGTGTCTTACTAGGCCTCCGCTATTAGTCATTTTTGTATCTGCACAAGTAATTGACACTCTACTTCTAAACAAGGATTGTGCATTTGCATGCCTTCAGGAAGAAGTCCTGCTGGGTGATTCGAATCCACTATTTTAGGATGTGATGGCTTAATTTGAAAAATGTTTGGATGAACAAAACATGATCTCTTCCTGCTTGCTTTCTGGATGTCCTCCTGTTTCACAGTAAAATAGGGACTGAATGGATTTTGCGTGGGTACGAAATATCTGATGACTAAGTGAATTTGGCACAATATTGATGGGGGAGTGTGTTAGTAACTGGCTTCCAGTGCAAAAAAGAAGAGAGATTATTATTTTCTTTTTTTGACAATTGCTGTAAAATGTATTTTTAGCTTATTACAAACCAGTGTATTCTTTACTCAATCAAAACTAGAGAAGGAAATTTGAGAATATATGTATATTTACGCATACATACATATGTTTCATTTTGGGATTGACCCAACATCTTAAAATAAAGGAATTTAGAACTATAAGGAAATTTAGAGAACATCAGTATTAAAACTCCTCCTTTCCAGGTAAGGAAACAGTGGGCCAGAGAAATTAAATGATTAAATGAGTTAGGATTCAAATGATTCCTAGAGATTCCCATTCTGATTGTAGAAAAAGACAAATCTACAAAAGTGGGGTTTTGCTATAAGCTTAGAACAGAAGTTTGGTTTGTGGATGAAGAGATTTTATTTTGGCAAATACCCTGACTCTAATACTTTGTTACCTCTAGATCTTAGGACAAATGCCCATGTCTCTGTTTCTCTGTAAAGCAATATAAATTTCAGGTGTATAGCAATATATGTCAACATTTGTATACATCAGAGCTCCCCAAATTTATTTGGCCAACTGCTCATTATTCAACAAAAAATCACCCAGTGTCAGTGTCCCCTGGAAAATCTATGCACTTCAGCAAGCAAAGAGAAAGCGTTTCCTAATTTGCAATCCAGTTTTCTATCTCCACTCTCTATAAAATAGGTTTGGTAAGTTATACAGCGAAATTGACAAGTGTCTTATTAGGTCTCAGCTATTAGTCATTTTTTGATACTTGACACTCCTAAACTCTACTTCTAACACTGCTTCTAAACAAAGAAAAATATCAAAAGAATTTTTGATGTCAAAGAATTTTATAAGAAGGTTACACATTGTCTTATGCTTTATATTTAAGTAACCACATTAGCAAAATCATCCATGTCAATACTGGAGAATATTTTTCTAAAAATATCATTCACTGTTTGTGAAGTGAAATGGTTCTGCCCCACTCCCACCTCCTTTCAAAAATACCAAGCCACCCAAATTTGGTCAATCGCATTTCTGGAGGACTTGTCTATTTATAGATATCTGGAGAAAGGAGAAGCAATGTTAAATGACATCATGGAGGTAAAAACTTTGGAAACCTAGTAGTTGTTTTGACCAAGAAATAGCCCTCCATGCCCTCAAAAAGGTGAAGTGGTCCCTTTGCATTTAAAAATAATATCATATATTTGGGTATATCAACCAGATATTTGACTTTTGTTTGTCTTGATTAAAAATTTGGAATGATAAATGAAGACATTTGGGGGAAAAAACTGGAAATTTGAATCTTTCTGGGTTTGATGCTGTTAGAGACCTAGTGCTGTGGAGGTTGTTGTTTGGTCTTTGGTTTAGTGGTATTCAGTGTAGTAGAAAAGGAGCATTCTCGTATTTTGGGGTACACACTGGGAAATTTATAGGTAAGTGATGATTTAATTCTCTTATTAATTTAATGTTTTCCCTAGGATAAGCTAATCACAGTGGAATAACAGGTTTTAAATCTTAGGGTTTTTTTTTCAGTCCTTCTAGTTGCAAAAGTTAAATGTAAGATAAACAGAATTTGCCCATAGTCCAGAATATTAAAGAAAATTTTGTTCATTCTCTCAGAAACCGATGTCTAAGTTATTATAGAGATAGAAACACATGTGTCAAATCTAATCAACCGCACAAGATAAACTCCTATGTTATGAAGAATTCAAGTTCCATATAAATCAAGTTTAAAACTCAAAAAAATGTCTACACACAGTATTATTTCAGCTTAAGAAGCTCTAAGTTATGTCATGCTGGCTTGTTTGCCAATTCTATGAGTTGAGGGTCTACAGATCAAATATCTTGTTCAAAATTGGCCTGCTCTGTGTTTTGCTGTGCTTGATAAGCTAAGAATGGTTTTTATATTTTAAAACAGTGGACAGATACATAAAGGAGAAAACGTTGTGGTTATATTTGGAAATTTTAGGAAGTTCTGATTTCTGTATCAGACAAAACTGATAGAAAGTATCTCACCCTTCAGTCTGAAATGAAGTGAGCTGAAGAAAGTGTCTCCCAGGCTCCCACTGAAATAGCCTTGACTATGTACCTCAAGACAGTCTTGGTTTTGTCTTGGAGCTTCAGTCTTTGCACTGTGGTTTTTCACTGTTTTACCCTGTAAAGAGATTTGAAAAGGGGTGATAGCATCAAGGCAACAACAAAACTGTCCATGGTTGGGTCTCAGTCATAGAGTGTTCCAATACCCACCCCTCCATCAGTGTAATTCCTAGCAGTAAAGTCCCCAGTTTCCCTCCACCCACCTCATAGCATCCCCCCAAACCAGCCTGCTTCTATGTCAGACACCTCTCTTCTCTCTCTCACTCTCTCTTCTTCTTTTCTCATTTTAGGCATTATGGTTTACAATACAGATACTGAAAGGCTATTATGTGTATCCCTTTACCCCTTTCAACACTCAGTTCTTGTCCAGAGTGAACACTTCCAACTAATAATGTCATAATGGTCCCTACTCCAACCTAACTACCATCCTTGATTTATACGGAACTTGAATTCTTCATAACCCACACCCTTGTGGTCATTTTCAACCATTGACCAGTCCTCCTGGCCCATTTGAAATGGCTATCTTCATTTACTTTTTTAAATATATCTACATTGACCTAAGAATCTAAGTGATTCTCTCTCTTTTTTTTATTTGCCCCTTTTAATTTTATTTAATATTATTTTTATATATAACCCAGCTCCCGGAAGAGAACAGTGTAGAGTCTCCTGCCCCCGTGCCTGGTTGTCCTCACTGGGGCCCCTTGGAGGGGAGCGGGTTGAGTTTTCCTCCCCGCCCCGACCAGGGTTCCGGCAGCCGAAGACCTCCAGAACCAGCCACCACCATGCTGAGACCACTCTCCGCACACGTGAAGGTACCGGCAGAGGAACAAAGGCAAGCGGGTCCCGGGGCTGAGATCTCCAAGCCTAATCAGATCGGGGCTGAGCATCCTCCACCCAGATCCTCCAAATTCCAGTAGGCGAGGGTCACACCCACCAACTGGTCCCCTGGCGCCGTGTAATCCTATCAACGTCCAAGACTCGGAGACTATAAAATCTAGCTCCCGGAAGACATCTTATCATCTCATTCCTACTTTGGACAAACTGGCAGGCTACCGAATGTAAACCTGCCCACACTGCAGAGTCTGGCAAACTCCCCGTGGCGTACCCAATATGCCAAATGCCAGTAACAATGAAGGGTCTCATTCTCCTAACTCTGAAAGAGCCTTGAATATGGCACTTTTAAAAAATATTTCAGGGCTAGGAAGAAGGAGATGTTACTGGGGCCTGCTCAAGGCAATCGACGAATAACAGGATGGTTGTGATCTTGTGATCTTGTGATTATTTTATATAGTTGTTCATAATAATTTGTTACATTTACTATTTCAACACCAATCCCACCTTTGATCCCTGATGTTGCATAGTTACACCATTACACCTACCTACCACCAAATTTTGAATATTTCCACCATGAACCCCAAACCTACCCCCAAAGCAGGAACTAAATAATTTATTTTTATTGCTGACTATAAATAATCCATTAAAAATGACCCAAAAGTTTCCTTAGAGGAAAGTATGTGAATATTATTATAATATTATGTTAATGTTATTGTATTGAGCCATTAAGTTCCTAAGTAATTCTCAGGCTTGGGAACTCCTGGTGATACTCTCAACTGGAATATCAATGGCTCAGCCTGAGAATGCAGTGCTGCTAGTGCTTAGGTAAGTTGAGGATCACGAGAGCCATTTCACTGCAATTTGAGGGATTCCAGAACTGCTCAGGGGATCATATAGTGCCAAGGATCTAAACAGGGTTTCCCATATGCAAAGCAGTTCTCTTAACCCTTGTGCTATTTCTCTGGCCTCTACTTTTTCAATGTTTAATGCTATTTAGGCAATATCATTACAATAGTATTAATGTATATGCTAATACCTATATTGCTATGCAAAGTTATTGCACCTTCACCACCACCAAAGTCCCCAGGACCCTCTGCCACTGTCCTGCTGTCACTTCTAAGCCACCTCTTCCTCACCACCTACTCACTCCACCCACTGCTGTGAATCTCAGTTTTGTCACCCAAGGCCAAGGGGTTGTCATCATTTGCTTCTCTCTATTCTCTTTATTTGTTTCTATTTTTAAAAGGCATGAACTCAAAAACAAGGCAAAATTGGGAAACACTGGCCTGGAACAAGTCTTCCCCAATTGTTCATTGAATTAAATCAAGAAATTGTGTTCATTTTAATTTTGACAATACTGCTACCCTGAGCAGTGTGTATCATGTCACAATTCAGAAGTCAGTGTAGCATTCCTTAATTAAAACTCTTTCAATACTTTTTTTTTTTTGCTTTTTGGGTCACACCCAGTGATGCTCAGGGGTCACTCCAGGTTCTGCACTCAGGAATTACTACTGTCAGTACTTGGGGAATCATATGGAATGCTGGGATTGAACCGGGGTCAGCCTCATGCAAGGCAAAAGCCCTACCTGCTGGACTATTGCTCCAGCCCCAAACTCGTTCAATACTATTGAAAATACTGGCCAGGCAACAGCTCAGGCTTTTGTGGCATATGCCTTTTCTACACAGAATCCCAAGTTTGATCCCTGATGTTGCATGGTATAGTGAACACGGCTGGGTCTGACCCTGAAGGAGTCCCCTGGGCCCTTTCATCCCCACTACTGCTGAGTCTAAGCAGTATCCTATTGCCAGTCCTGAGGATGGCACTTTCCATTTTGACTCGTCAAATATTGCAGGGAGCGAGCGATGCTTGGGCCTGAGCATAGCTTAGAAAGCCTCACTGAAGTGATTTTTTTCACATAATAGTACAAACATATTTATTTCTGTAAAGAAAATAAAACCTACATATGCTGCTGCTGTCAGAGACAAACTGTTATTATTTCCCACATGCAATCATTTCTGGCTTGAATTAGTATAAATCTATTGAATTATTAAAATACCATGTGGTTATTTTGGGCTACAGTTGCAGGAAAGGGTTCCACGTGGGTTTCAGTTTTGTTGTTCTCTGGAAAGTGTTTATAGAGCCAAGAAATACATCAGTGCTCCCAGGGGAACAGAAGAACTGGTGATACTATTATTTGAAAGCTGTAACAATCTTGGATTAGACTTGTTCATAGCAATTTAACTGTTTAGATAAATTTTGGGGGAGTTCATTTCTTGCCTGTGTTAAATTTGTCCTTTAGTGAAATTTTTTCCTTTGTACCTTTTTGTCACACCACTCTTGGACCAGCTTTGAGGTTGTAAGGGTGACCAGGGACAATGCAGTCCAGGTATCGGGCAGCCCCACAGTCACCTTCAGGATGCTCAGTACTGCTCTGATTCTGACTCACACTCTGTCAGGAGTTCCTATAATATCATGGAACTGATTATTTTCATTGCCTTTAATGTATGACTGACACTTTACGTGGGTTGATTCTTACGGGCTTTAGTGATAGAAGCAGAGGAAGAAGATGCAACCTCATTCTGGAACTTCCCATTTTAGAAAGAGCAGTCAGTTTCACTGGAATCCATAATTTTCACTTAGCAATTGCCTTGGCAATATTGATGCCACTATGACTTTTTCTAACAGCAGATCCAAGGGTTATATGGTTTCCATCAGCATAGATAGGATGTCCAATTTTTTATTTCCTTAGGGTTGAATTTAAAGATGATAAAGATATTTGTCCAGGTGAACCTAGATACTTGGGGCAGTGAAGACAGTTGAACTTTTGTTTTTCTAGCCAAACTTTGGTAATCAAACTTCGTGTTGATGAAACAATTTAGTTAGAACGTTCATGCTGATTGGAGCCTGGTGTAGTAAAAATGGCATGAAGTGAAAATGAGAAAACTTTGACCTTATCTGGATTCTTTTTTCCAGGACGACAGTTTGTCCTAGGGCCTGTAACTTAGGTTGTCTGAATCTTAGTTTTCTCATAAATTAAAGAGGGATGATGCTATTGATGACCACAATGGTTTTAAAGGACCATCTGAAAGATGAACCCAAGATAGTGGATGAACATATTTGACTAATTATAATTAATGATCTAAGGTCAGGCTGGAGCGATAGTACAGTGGTAGGGCGTTTGCCTTGGACGCAGCCAACATGGCCGATTCGAGTTCGATTCCTCCGCCCCTCTCGGAGAGCTCGGCAAGCTACCGAGAGTATCTCGCCTGCACGGCAGAGCCTGGCAAGCTCCTCGTGACGTATTCGATATGCCAAACACAGTAACAACAAAGTCTCCAATGGAGATGTTACTGGGCCCACTCGAGCAAATCGATGAACAACGGGAGGACCGTGATCTAAGGTGATATTATTAACCATAAAATAAAATCAACCATATAATATCATAAAATATCCTGAAATATATTGCAATTTAGAAATGCAGGTAGTTTCAGGTGTGAATACTCTACGTCAGTGGTTTTCAGCCTTTCACACCTTTGGAGCAGCATTGACCTACAGACCAGTGATTTAAAACTGCTATTAGTTAAGCATCAGTAACCTTTATGTTGGACCCGTAGGAGATTTTTGCAAAATACCAGGTGTCCATGGACTAGCTGCTGGAAGCTATTGATCTGAGTCCTAAAAGTCAATGCAGCTTACAGCAGCTTACAGCTGTGAATATGTAACAAATTAACTTTCCATTCATTATATCAAGGAAATCTAAATTCTTAACATATTTAACATGTTTTTGAACAGGCATAGTTCTACAGAAAAAAAAATGAGAGAAAAGTAGAGTTCCCATACTGCTCCCCTAATTTGTCCAATTATTAACATCTTGTGTTTGTGTGGTACATTTGTCACAACTGATGAATTAATTTTGTTGCATAATTATTTTTTTTTATTTTTAGTGAAACACCATGAGGTACAGTTGTAGATTTACAATTTTTTGTGCTTGGGTTTCGATTATACAATGATCAAATACCCATCCCTCCACCAGTGCCCATTTTCCACCACCATGGATATATCCCTCTCACCCCCATCTCTCCCATCTCACCCTGCCTCTGTGGCAGGGCATTCCCCTGTGTTCTCTCTCTCCTTTTGAGTGTTGTGATCTGCAAAAGAGGCTTTGAGTGGCAAACATGTTCAGTCCATAGTCTACTTTCAACATGCATCTCCCCTCCTGGGAGGATCCTCCAAACACCCTTTATTTGGTGCTCCCTTCTCTATCTGAGCTGCCCTTTCCCCTAGAATGCCTGGCTGGCCTCTAAGCTATGGAGTAATCCTCCTGGTGTTGATCTCAGCTATTCTTGGGTATTAATCTCATATTTTGTTTCTTTATATTCCCCAGATGAATGCAATCTTTCTATGTCTATCCCTCTCTTTCTGACTCATTTCGCTTAGCATGATACTTTCCATGTTGTACCACTTGTATATAAATTTCATGACTTCATCTTTTCTAACAGCTACATAGTACTCCATTGTGTAGATGTACCAAAGTTTCTTTAACCATGTTGCATAATTATTAACTAACATCTGTAGTTTAGATCAAGGTTCAGTCTTGAGGTACATTCTGCCTACTTTGATCAATATGTAATCTCATGCATGCACTAGTGCACTATCATTCAAAATTGTCCATAATTTCACCTTTTCCGTGTCATGTAGTTGGAAACTATACAGTGTAAAGTATGCAGTATATATGATAAGACTCTTTTTGGAGAGGCTTCTTCAATATACTAATAAGCTCTTAAATTTCCTTCATGTCATTTTGTAGCTTAAGAGATTTTTTTTTGCCATCAAATGACATTCCATTGTATGGATGTTTGTTCATTCATTAATTTACCTCCCAAAGGAAATCTTGCTTACTTTCTAATTATGACAGTTATAAATAAAACTTCTAGAAATATCCATGTGCTGGTTTTTGTGTACATGTTTTTTAAACATCTTTGGGTAAATTCTAAGGAGTGTAATTGCTGGATGATATGGTAAGAGTATGTTGGTTTTTTTTTAAGAAACCAAAAAATAAGCACATCTAAAGTGGTTGCACCATTTTGCATCTGCA
Organism: Sorex fumeus; assembly: GCF_029834395.1. NCBI lineage: Eukaryota > Metazoa > Chordata > Mammalia > Eulipotyphla > Soricidae > Sorex > Sorex fumeus. The sequence goes on along the minus strand of NW_026606322.1, from coordinate 32,213,560 downwards.
ATGGTGTTTGGTGCTGTCCATTTTGTGGATTTTAGCCATCTTCATAGTGATGCAGCAGTCTCTCATTGCTGTTTTAATTGTGTAACTAATAATGTATGCGATTCAGCCTCTTCTCATACAATTGCTTCCCATATGAATGTTTTCTTTAGTGAGATACCTGTTAAGATTGTCCATTTTCACATACACAATTTGTTTTCACATGAAATTATTTGTTTTCCTTTGAGGGAGTTTTAAGAATTCTTTGGGGGATTTGGGGCTATAAGTGTTTTATAAGTAAATAATTTGTGAAGATTTTCTCCAAGTCTATGATTTGTCTTTGCATTTTCTTTTTATCTTTTTACTTTTGTTTTTGGGCTACATCTGGTGGAGTTCAGGGATTACTCCTGCGTCTGTGCTCAGCAATTACTCCTGGCAGTGCATGGTGGATCTATGTGATGCCAGGGATTCAACCAGGGCTGACCGCCTGCAAGGCAAGTGTCTTAACCCTGTACCATCTCTTAGCTCCTTGCATTTTCTTAAAATGTTTACCTTGAATTATTTTTATGTGCACATCCCGCTCCCAGCTGTTTTTAAAGTACTACCGACCTTCCGGTTTATGGCAGTTGGAAAAGTAGCACGAGTCTAAGGCTTTAATCCCACGTACCACTGCATCCTTTCGCAGTCGATAGCAGTTGTAGATGGGATCAAGTCATCAAGCCCATCAGTGGCTCAACCTCAAACCTCACGTTCTTAAGGGGGATCATCACTGCGATCATCTCAACGTCAGCCCGCGGCCTGTCCAAGTTGGCAGGGTCTTGCCTCGCTGATTGGAGAGGCCGACATTTTTGCTGACTGGAGTCATGCTATCTTTGCCAGTTTGCTGGAATAGACACAGACACCCATTGGGTCACGCTGAAGACATTCCTGTCCTGTGAAGCAAGTCTGTTTGTATTTTAGGTTTGCCAGGACTAATGAATTAAAACATTTGGACTCTCCACCACGCGCTGTTTATCAATGCCTGTGACAGGAGGAGGGTTTTTGCGTTTGCTCCGGCTTTTTCGAGAAGTATGACACCATCCTGGCTGCCGGAGAGGGGAAGGGAAGGGAGAGAGGGGTTGTGAGGAGAAGCGGAACCGGGAGGCCCCGTGGGACGCCGGGGTCTGGGGTGGGGGTGGGGGGCGGGGTGGGAAAGCAGGTAGCCGCGGGGCTGGCCTGCCAGTTGGCGTTGCATTTCAGAGTGGCAGTGGCTGCTATGCGGCAGGTGCAGCCCGAGCTCGTCCCAAGCGTCCACTCCACAAAGGCAGCGACTGGCCAAGGCAGTGGCTGGCCCCGGATTACACAGGCGCAGACACTCCACTAAGTGAGGTAAGGCGACAGGTGCCAAAGCCCGGCTATAGGCTGGAACACCAGCAACTTAACCAAAGCTCTGTTACAGTCGGACGAGGAACCAGCAGCCAGGTTTTTTTCCCTCCCAGGCGGTGTGATGAAAAGGCAAGTGGGTTTGGGGGCTCCGGGGGGCTGCGCTCCTTTCTCGTGGCCATCCTCCCCGAGGTGCACAGATGTCCTCCCTGTGCTCAGAGGAGGGGCTGTCACTCGCAGAGGCTGATCGATTCGATCCTCCCCCACCTGTGCGGTGTCACTGGAAGCTGGACCAGAGATCTAGTTCCAAAGCTCCGGAGGCAGATTTTGCACCTCTTGGGCTTTACGACTCTGGGGCAGCAAAGTCCGGGCAAGTCACAGCCAAATGGAGGAGCAGTCCTTCATCCTCGGACATCCTCAGACTTTGGGATGAAATGCTTTGGTGGTTGCACAATGGGTAACGATGCGGCTTTTCTTTTAGCTATGACTCTCAAGGGACTTTCTTTTTTCTTTCTTTTTTTTCATTCTTTCATATTCTCTCTCTCTGTGTCTCTTTTAACTGTTGGTTTTGTTCAGCAGATCCCAATCTGTTCTCTTCCCCAGGAACAGGTGGTTACCGAGAAGCTCCCTTCTCAGCAGATGACATAGACGTGTATGTCAGAGCTAAGACAAGACACAAAGCCCGAGTTCCAGCAAACCATAATTGAATATGGCCCTTTCTTTAAGTTCAATGTTTCATGTTGCTTTTCCCGAACCTAGAATGGCCTGAGACTGGCTGTTTGCACTGTTTAATGAAGAGGCCAAAGTAGGATCCCAGCTGGGTGATGAATGGTTGCTGAGTTCTCTAGGTGTTTCGCAGAAACCTGTTCTCTTTCCATTCGCTGCATGTGATGGTGATGCATGTATTTATGTCTGAGCATATGGGTTAAGTTTAGATAGGTGCATTCACTTTGGCTCTGTCAATGATTGTAAACTCAAAATTTGACTTCTAGACCCTATTTTTAGAGGAGAATAGTTATGGGAAAGAGTAAGGGACCTTGCAGTGAGAAAAATGTTCTGTGAACTCTGTTCCCAGAACCTCACTAAGAATGGCTGAGAGATTATATCTTGCCAATTTTTAGAGGCATTTTCCTTAAAATATCATTTGGAATTTTTGGTTTACTGTCTGCATGAGAAGAAAAGTAGAGGTTTAAGGGAAACAAGGCTAAAAATGAAAAAGTTAAATATATGTATTGAAACAGCAAATGCATGTAGTTACAGCCATATATTTCCCAGTCTCAGTGAAGACAGTCTGTCAGATGTCTTGGTTGAAATATATTTGGGCTAATTTTTTTGGGGGGGGGCTGTTTTTTTTAATAACAAAGTAATACTCATGTGTTTTGCCCAACTCCTACCTTCTTTATCTTTAGGGTATTTTCCATTCATTCTTTGTCTAGTACTTAAATGGTTATTTAATAGGTGGAATAGACTATCACTATTTTAGTTTTGTTTTTTGCTGCTATCACACATGGTGGAGATATACAGCCTTAGAAGTGTCAGATAGACTCATAGGCGGTAAATCATATATTTGAAGCATGTAACATTCATGATTTAACTGTGGCTGTGTCATTATTGAGACATGGCATGATCCTCATTCTTCACTAGCTGTGCATCAATCATCCAGGTCCAATTTAGACTTCTGAGCATGAAAAACTAGTCTAATCTGAACCCATATGACACCCTCTTAAAACTTTTTTAAAATAGCTTATTTATATATTTCAAATTTTAAAACTGGTCAGTGTGAAGGGATACTAAAGCAGTAAGTTTGATGGGGATGTCACTCCTTGCCATTTTATTCTACACGTGTTTCCAAAGCAAAAAAAAAGAAAAGCCCAGGGGTTCCTCCTGGTTCTGCACTCAGGAATTCAGGAATTACTCTTGGTGCTTGGGGGGCAATATAGGCTGCCGGGGATTGAACCCAGGTTGGCTATGTGCAAGGCAAATGCCCTATCCGCTGTACTATCTTTCCTCCTCTAGCAAATGTTTTTATGTGTTGCAGGTGAATACTTTTCATGCAGGAAAAAAGGGAGGAGGTTTGAGTATCTTTAAAATGATAATGCAGTGCATGCCAACATTGCCTCGAATTTCCAGAGGACTCTGTATTTGAGGGTAAAGTGATGAAGGTTCTCTCTTGTCCTTACAGCTGGAAGACCCAGGGCAAGGCCGAGCCTCAGGTGCCCACATGATCAGCACGGCCAGGGTACCTGCGGATAAGCCAGTACGCATCGCCTTCAGCCTCGATAATGCTGCAGGTACCTGGGAAAGGGCCTCTCTCTGCTTGTGCCTCTTTACCATCACCTTTTCCAGTCTTGCTCAGGATGTTTAAAAAGAATGCACTGTGGATCGCCTTAATGATGGGCCTGTGATTTTTTTTTTTTTCACCATGCCTTGTCTAAGCTATTTCCAGACTGCCTCTGGGGCTACTTCTTCCACCTTCTCTAGCCCCATAGTGATTTTACATTTCTTCTTGTTTTATATTTCTCCACTTTAGAATTATTAGAAAATACATGGTGGCAGTTGTGGGAGGGAGCATGGGAACCCTGGTAAGTTGATACTGGTGGTGGGATTGGTATCAAAATATTGGATGGCTAAAACCCAACTATCAAGAACTCTGTAAATCACAGTTCTTTAATTAAATGTAAATTTTTAAAAATTCCTAAAAAAACAAAACAAACAAGCTAGCAAACAAACAAAAATCTTATCCTTCCTGTTCCAACAGCATTTCCTGACGCCTGGGTTTGAAATGCTGGTTTCTCACCTGAGCTCCCACACTTCTGACTGAATTAGCCCAGGGTAGTGAATGGGATGGGTAGAGGTGGGTCCTTTCAGAATAGTAAGGTCTAAGGTAAGGTCACCCTCCTCACAGCCCTTCATCAAGGTTCCTTTCCATGACCTCTTTTTTTTTTTAACTTTTCTATCTAGCTTTTATTTCAATTTTTAAAAATTGAATCACTGTGAGATACAGTTACAAGCTTTCATGTTTAAGTTACAGTCATATAATGTTCCAACACCCATCCCTCCACTAGAGCACATTTCCCACCACCAATCTCCCCAGTAAACTCCCCCACACCTTTTCCACCCTCCCCCTGCCTCCCATGACCTCTGAACACATTGAATCTCACTGTCTTTGGGAGGGACATCAGGCTGTGACAGATCATAGTGGTGAGAGAGAGGCTGAATCTCCTTACTGCCATCCCCCGTAGCTCGCTTTAAAAGCCATCTGCTTAAACCACATCATCACGTACTCAAGTTATGTTACCATTTAAATCGTGGGTATTTTGAGAACCAGATCTATCTATGTATACTCACTCTCTCATCTGTCTCTTTGATATGCTTTCTACGAGGCCTGTGTAGGAAAAAATGCTTCAAAAAGATAAGAATTAAGGATCAGGACAATGTTTTCTAAAAGAAGGATGAGGGGCCAGGATGCTTTTAAAGCATTAAAAAATGCCTTAAAAAGATAAGAATTAAGGATCAGGACAATGTTTTCAAAAAGAAGGACGAGGGTCCAGGGAGATGGCTTAAAAGACTAGCACTCATACCTTGCACACAGAGAACCCAAGTTTGATCCCTAATACTGTATGTTCCCTTGAACACCTCTGGGTGTAGCTCTGGTAACCCTCAACTGCCATCAGGATCAAGAAGCGCCATATTGCTGATATGAGCACTCAATGTTCAAACCTGTTAGGCTAAATATTGCTAAGAGAGTTTGCTTGGTCCCTCGAACACTGTTTTTGGGAAACCTACCCCACCCTTATCCTGTTTTAAAAGAATTAAAAAAGGCAGGTCAATTCCCCATAATCATGCAATATAAAAATCTGGATCCTGTGAATTCTGGTGTTACACAACCAATTCAAGCTTTACTATACCACATAATTATGGTTGTATCATATTTACTCCTGGGTTTCCTAGACTATGAAATGTCCAGTGAAGGATCTTTTCTGGGGTATAAAGAGGTAAAATATTATCTATGCTTCCTATGGCCTACTGTTCTATATTCCTACACAGGTTGCCTTGAGAGATGGCATTCAAGGGGAAACTTTCCCATAGGCAGACCCAGCCTTACCAACATTACCATGAATTGAATTTGTGTTTTGTATAAGATCTTCGCATATACTATTTGAGAACTTCAAAATATCATTGAACACATTAAAGTAATGTTGGCTTTTGTACTACTGGTTTGTAGAAAGATATTGAGCTCCAAAGATCACACCAATAGTAGATTACAGAGTTATGATTTAAACTCAAGTATTTAGATTTGACTGCCTGAAATCTCTTCTTTTTTTCTACCTGCTTCTCTAGGAAGAAGAAAAAAAATCCATTCTCTTTGTATACATTTTGTAAATGTCCTATTTTGAGGAAAGGGCAGGACTTGGATGATGAGGTCTTAAAGAGAGACACAGGCTAACGCAAAATCTGGGAATAAAGATAAATAATTTTCTTTCTTGTGTTCATCCCACAGGAGTAGAACAAGTCTTATTGCGATCAACAGCCTTACAGAAAAAAAAGTCCAATATTGAAAGCTTGTTAATTTCAAGGAGTATTATTATCTCACAGTCTTGGTTGAGACAAATGTACCATTTCCTCATTTTCCTTTTTAATAGAATTTAATGAATGCACAGAAAACAGCATGGGAAGGTGAATAGAATTCTTTTGATGTACAAGATGAGCAATTTGTAGTTAATTTGTTACTACCCTTTTAATTCTCTTGACCCTATTTGGGAGCTCTTGAATATTTTTAATCAGTCAGTTGAATTGGTTTGTCCTGTTCTCTTAAAAGTCCCAAGAAGGGTCACTCTTAAAGTTTATACTTTTTTGATACCATCACTGTATCACTGTCATCCCATTGATAATCGATTTATTTGAAAGGATGTCAGGAACATTTCCATTCGTCACAGCCCTGAGATTTTAGCAGCCTTTCCTTACTCATCTTTCCCAACACTGCCGTATTGGAGGTTTTTTTCAGGGTCAGGGGAATGAGACCCGTTATTACTACTGTTTTGGGCATATTGAATACACCACGGATAGCTTGCCAGGCTTGATACCATAACTTCAAAAAAAGGTTCTCATTTATTTCAGTTAATTCCTACCTTCTTGTTCCACAAAAAGATGGAACCTGTGTAAAAGACTTCCCACAAGGAAGACAATGCTTTTTTTTTAATGATCAATGTGTGCTCACATTTCTAGAAAGGGCTTCTAACTAGAACATCTAAGGCAGGACTAGGGTTTTGTGCTTCTCAGTCTTTCTTAAAACAATCATCTGTGAGCACTCCTCTAAAATGCAAATTTGAAGGCCTTATGGCTGCATGTTCGAAGCGGTGATGCAGAGTGAGGAGCAGCAATCAGTATTTTTTGAATGTACATGAGTGTGCGAGCACACAGAAAGATGCTTTGGAGATATTTGGGGACACTCCCTCTGAATTCTTGAATAAGGAGTGTGTGGTGTGTCTCACAGAGCAACACCTGCTATCCAGGAACGCTGGGCATGCCTCTGGGATTCCAGTGCATGTGGCCTGGGGGAAAACAAAGGAAAGTATCCTTGATTTTCATCATAAACAGGAAGAACTAAGGTTGAATTTTAAGGAGTAATTCCATCTGGGTGGATTTATCATTGATGGCATAAGTAGCCGTCCACAAGGAAAAGAAACCTCTCTGCCCGCAAGCATTGATTTGTTCATATCTTGTGAGATTTATAGTTATGTGTCATTTATTCCTGTTTTGTTGAAATTACATACGTAATTTAAGAGCCAATTGGTGTCAATCAGGACATAGAATTTTGAATTCAGTGGGTTTCTCGACCCTTTTCTGTTGCTATTTATACATCTTGTATAAATGACTCTGATAAATTTCAATTTCCCATAGTTGAAACTCAGAGCTTTATAAGAATGAAATCATCTAAGTAAAATAATTAGCATAGTTCTTGACACAAATGAGAAGCACACCACCAGTCACTGTATTCATACTGATTCCAAAGCATTATGGAAAAATAAATTACTTAGCAGTTCAGTGTTTTTTATACCTCACACATCTACTCTGATGTCAAGGTAAAAACTATAGTATAACTCATCTGCAATAATCCAGGGACTAGTTATCCAGTTGATAGATTGTGGGTGTCTTTGATTCTCAACTTATCAATTAGGTGAACTTAGTTACTCTGTCTGCTTCCAGAACTCTGATAAGATGGGTGGGGTGGGGTGTGCAAGAGAAGAATGGTATGATCTCCCTGTGGAGTTTTTAAAAATTGGGAACAAAATCTTTGTCTCCCAGAGCAAATGGGAATAGCTTTTTGGGAAGATGTGGTTTTCGATCTGGGCTTGAGGGCAGGTGTGAGGTATTGAAAGGCAGTATTGAAAAATGTGGGTTCTATTTCTGGGCACCCAGTGCAAAAGTGTGGGAGGGGCAAGGGGGGGGGCTGTACATTTTAACAATAGTTTTTTTTTTCAAATGAAAATGAGAGAAACCACAGTTAGGAAAAGCATGATATATTCAAGAGGTACAAAAAACCCTTGTTAATTGGAGCAGAGGTTTGAACTGTGGATAAGTAAGATCCCATTGACTGATACCCGTTTTGAGTCAGACACTGAAGTAGAATCTTCTATTTAGCTCGTGGTAGATCAGTTACCAAGCTGATCTTAAAAACTCTAAAGCATTTCAAGTTTCCTAGTAGCTGAGAGGGTCAGAAGTTAGTTCTTGAGCCAGTGAGTGCAGAGTATGAGGAAAACGGTAAATGTGCAGTGACATAGTCTGGATTGTGGAGAGATGCCAAGGTGGAGGAGACATTTATTTGTCTTTGGTAGGGGATATCACAATCATGCTCAGGGGATCATGCACTGTTGAATATTGAACTCAGTGCACATGTTAGACATGTGCTATAACACCCTCCCTTTCCCCCTGAAATAAGCTGTTAATAATGGTACAGAGATGAAGTGATGAGTGCCTGGATTAGAAGATGGAACAGGATAGCTGCCTTCAGAGTATAGTGATGGAAGGGTTCAAAGGACTTGGTGACAGACTGACCTTGACAGAGCGGAGTTGCTCATCATCCACTGCTAGCAGAATGAACCACATGACTCCAAATAGATTGTGGATCTTCAGGGACTTAAATAAAGGAAGTAGCTTTTTAAGAGGAAAATCCTCTTAAATACAGACAGCATTTCTAGCTTATCATCTATTTCTAGCTTACTTTATTAGGCAACAATTTCCAGAATCAGCAGTGGCTTTATAAACTAATTATATGATATGTAGTATTTTAATAAACTAATATGTTTGGTATTGCTTCTAAACTGGAAATTACAAAGAGTTAAATTTCTAAATTGGGACCGTCACTCAGTTAATTTTCCTGAGAGGAAACATATAGATGACAAATAGAAATATCACCTCTTAGGTTATTAGAGAATCTCTGACTTGTTTCCAAATTTGGAGAGAATTAGAAATTGGACTGACATGAGTGTTTCAAATTGATTGCTTGAGATTTTTTATTTATATTCTACAGACCTAAAGTCTGACATACTCTTGTACAAATCCACATCTTATATTTTTTTGTTCTTAATTTTTATTTAGAAAAAATCAAGCACATACTGGTAGCTTTCAGCATTTTCTTCTTCAAAAATTCAAGTTACTCATAGTGATTCAATAAAAAAAAAATTCAAGTTACTAGAAATTTCTAATCTGGACATGAGTCAATCATACAACTTTTTTTTTTTTAAAAAAAAACCTTTTTGTTGCTGTCTCTTTGAGGTAATACTAATTCACCTATCAGGCTATCTGGTGTAGCAGTGGAAATTTTGTGGAGAAGCTGAATGTGTTTCCCATGAACCGTGTGTGAATGTCTGTGTATGTAAACAGCACTACCAGCAAAATGGTGGTGGGGGCCAAGTCTATCCTGTCATTGTCACCTTCCTTCCACTTTTTCTCCCTTTGGTAACTCTAGGTAATATTTCTTCCTTCCTCCATAGAACCCCAGCGTTTTCAGTTGTCTCTTCTGTCAATCAAGTTATTCAGTTAGTTGACTCAGTAAAAATCTGATTCCCATTACAAATAAATGAATATTGAGGTTTATCTTTCTCTCTCAGGTTGTATGTTTGCACTTCTCTACCCACTTGGAATCAGTAGGAAATCAGGGGATATGGTTCCTACTGGAATGGTCAATATGATATTTGGGGAAATAGGCTTTGGGCAGCTTTGTCGATCTCTTTCAAGTCACACTCTGTTCCAACTTTGTTTCTTCCTTGGCTTTTGTAAAGTTGTTTTTGGGTGTGAGGGAGTTTGGGACACACCCAATGGTGCTCAGGCCTCTGTGCTCAGGGACCCATACACAGTTTCTGGGATTGAATCAGGGTCACCCACGTGCAAGAAAGGGCCTTAACCCCTGGACTATGTCTCTGACCCTTGTCTCTCCCTTCAAAGATGCCTCCACACATGTGGTGGCAGCAGTCAGTGGAAAATCCCTTCAGAGTGGGGTTGGAATGGGGATCTCTTGTATCTTCACCCACCATTTACAGAGCATTTGATTGAGAACCATCATAGAAACTTAATTATCACATGCTATCAAGCCAACATGTTACTATGTATCATTTATTTATTTATTATTGAGCCACTCTGAGATAGACCCTTACAAAGCTGTTCATGAGTTGATTTCAGTCATACAGTGTTCAAACACCTATCCTTCCACCAGTGTACCTTTCCCAGCACCAATGTCCCCAGTTTCCCTCCCATCAACCCCCAGCCCACCCCCAGCCTACATCATTTTAAGTTCCTTATTCTGAGGACTGCTTTAGATTCTTAGAGAGCCAATTGGATTTATTGGTTGTACTCTGTTACTGAAGATTTTAAAAATCCAGAAAGGCAATGAATGCCAGTTGAGTACCAAGGTGCTTTTTCACTTGCAATATCCCATAAATTTAATATTGATAATAATTCTATATAGAGATATCATTACAGTATACCTTTATATAATATACTGTCATTATTTATACTATTATTAATCATTATAGGTGTGGACTATTGTCTAGAAGAGACTTACCTCAAACCAAACTATTCATAGTAAGGGATTCAGAGATAAGCCCTTGGAGGCTACGTTTTTTTTTTTTTTGGTTGCCCTCTACTTAATTTTTTTAATTAATTAATTAATTATTTTAAGTAGTGAAACACCATGAGTTACAGTTGTAGACTTACAAAATTTCATGCTTGGGTTTCAGTTATACAATGATCAAGTACCCATCCCTCCACCAGTGCCCATTCTCCACCACCAATGATCCCAGTAGCCCTCCCAACCCCCACCCCACTTTACCGTCTATTTAGAGATAAAGTCTATGTAATAAAAGCATGTATCTGGAAGTGAAGAAATACTTCAATGATCATGAGACATGGCATGTTTATATCAGATAGGAAAGGAAAATTTATTTTGTGATGTACTGAGCAAAAACTATATTTCCAATGAAATTTTTTGTTTTTATTTGTCTTTGTTGTTGTTGTTGTTATTTTGGGGTCATATGTGTTGGTGCTCAAGACTCACTCCTGGCTCTGTACTCAGGAATTACTCCTGGTCAGGATTGGGGGACCATGGAGCTCAGCACCATATGTGGTGATGGGCATTAAATGAAGGGAGGCCATGTGAAAGGCAAACACTCTCCTCAATATTGCTCTGGCCCCGCCAATGGACCACTTGAAGCAGATATTTTCTGGCCAGTGTGCATGCTCTCAGTTCAAAATATTCTTTCAGACTTACAAAATATTATTTCAGAAGGATAAATGAACAAACCCCACAAAATGATTGCCACAATAATAGTGACTAAATGAATGTTTCTTAAAATATAAGAACTTTTAAAAGAATTGTCTTTATTTTATTGATTTAGATTTTGGTCCACACCCAGTGGTACTCAGGGGCTCAGGGGCTATTCTTAGCTCTGTGCTCAGGGGACCATATGTGGTGTCAGGAACTGAATGAAACTGGCTGTGTGCAGAGCAGTGCCTTGACTCCTGGATTATCCCTCTGGTCCCTTGAAACATTCTGTCTTTAAATGGAGTCAGGACTCTCCGTGAAGATAAATAACATTCGGTCTATTTGACGTGTGAGTCAGTTGGCTTGATAACTTTAGGTTATTGTTCATATAAAATGCTGATTATTAATCATGAGGAATTGAAAATGTGCTTGACATCATACCAAAGCTTCACCTATATTCTGGCACTTATTTGTATCCATATCAACAGTTATATGCATATGAAATAAAAAATTTAATATTTGGTTGTGGTTTGGAGCCATATTTGACAATGTTCAGGGGTTATTCATTATTCTATGCCCAGGGATCACTCCTGGGACTTGGGGGTCTCTTATATGAAGTGCCAGGGATCAAACACAGGTCAGCCATGTGTGAAGCAAGTGCTCTATATCCTGTACTCTGGCTTCAGCCCCGGTATCTACAGGTTTTATCTCTTTTAATTTTTGCATGGGGGCACACCTGGTGGTATTCAGGGCTTACTCGTGGCTCTGCACGCAGGGATAACATCCAGCAGTACTTGGTTAATCATATGGAGTGGTGGGTATCAAACCCAGGTTGGCCACATGCAAGACAAGCATCCTGCCTGCCATTCTATCATTCTACCCCTCCCCAATGTATAGAACTTTTTAAAAATATTCTTGATATATTTTGAAATGAGTTGGCAACTATATTGCTGGCTTTATTTGTAAAATCCTTTATTTGTAAAAATAAGGTATGAATCTTGATTTATATTTAAATGAGAACACTCAAAGGCCTTTCTCCTATGAGTGATTTTTTTAAATAGCATTTTATGTAGAATGTGTGCTGATATAAAAGTAGAAGGAAAACCCTACTTAAATTAGAACTTAAATGTCTTTTCATTTGCTCTTTTGTAAATGTACAAGACTTGAGGAGGTGGCTTCATCAGAGAAATCTTCCTTAACTGACCTGAGAAAGATTTAGCAATTAGAATTAGTCATCTTCATCTTGCCTGCTTTCTTTGATTATTTAGATGAAAAGTAAACCCCTCAATTCTCACCATTTTGCAAATGCTCACACATGAATACAAATGCTCACATAGCTCACTTGTCTCACCATTATTCCTTTGATGGTGTACCAGAAAAGGAATGAAAGGTAAATTCAATTATAGTAATCATTTGGCATTATGCTAATTAGTTTCTACATGCTTCAAACGAAATGGCTTACAAACATTTGTCAGCTTTCTGAGACAGACACAATGGCATCTATTTTGCAGAGGAGAATACAGTATAACCCCATCCCCAAACCTCTAGGTACATATTTTAATTTATTTAAAGACTTGTTATTGAGGTTTACAAGAATAAAAATGTGTATCTTTTTAAGTGTACAATGTTACTACACTATGCCTTTTACCAAAATGCCAGTATCCTTCCATCACTCTCCATTTCTCACTAGCTGACCTCTCCACCCAGTAATTCTACAGAAGAGAGTCTAACAGTTCATTTTCTTGAGGCATTATCAATTCCCTTGCTTTGTGTCTTTATAGGCAACATATGAATGTGATCATTAGGTCATTAGGTCATTAGGCGTTTGTTCTTTTTTACGACTTATTTTGCTCTAGTTCCATTCAAGATGAAGCAAAAGGCAAACTTATCTCTTCTTATAGCTGCATTGTATTCCATTGCATATATATACCACATATACATTTTTTTTATGTGCTCATCTGTGGTCAGGCACTTGTGTTATTTTCTCAATCTCTTGTCTCTCTCTTTCATGCTCGCTCTCTCTCTTATACATCTATTTTAATCACTGCAATTTAAAGAACTGTTATTGGTAGAGTTTTATGCAGTGTCCACTTGCCTTCACCAGTGTCCACTTGCCTTCACCTTTGTCTCAGTGTCTTCCTCTTCTTCCTCCCTCCATCATTCTCCCCTGTGGTAAAGCTTCCTACTAGAGCCCAGTTCTTAGTTTCTGTTTTCTTGTGCATCTGTTTATTTCCTGCCATGCTTCTTTATGTCTCACATATGAGAGAGATGATATTGTGTCTTTTCCCTCCCTTTTGGCTAAGTTCTCTTAGTCTGATATTCTCGCTATCCATCCACAAAGCAGCAAATTGCATGATTTCATCTTTTTTTTTGGGGGGGATTGGGTCACATCCAGTGGTGCTCAGGGCTGACACTTGGCTCTGTGCTCAGAGATCACATATGGCAGCAGGGGGCCATATGTGGTGCTGGGGATCAAACCCAGGTTAACTACCCATTGTACTATCACTCTGATCAGATTTCCTCTTTTCTTATAGTCAAGTAGTATTCCATTGCATATCTGTACCATAGTTGTTTTGTTTGTTTGTTTGTTTGTTTTATCCAGTTGTCCATTTTTAGACATTTTGGCTATTTCCAGATTTGGTCTGTTGTTAATTGTATTGTATATTTCCAGATTTTGACTAACGTAAATTGCCTGTTATGAATATCATTGTACACATCTTTTTAAGTTGTGCTTTTGTGTTATTTAGATAGATTCCTAGAAATGGAATTGCTTGATGATATATGATTCTATTGTACTTCTATCTTTAATATTTTTGAGATATCTTCAAGCTCCTTTCCATAAAGGCTGAAACTTGTTAACATTCTTACCAGCTGTGAATGAAAGCTTCTGTTTCTCCACGTCATCTTGAGTACTTGCTGTTTCTGGTCTTTTTGATACAGTCCATTCTCGTGTTTTGAGGTGAGATAACGCAGTGTTTTCATTTGCATTTCACAGATAATAAGGAATGATGAGCCCCTTTCCACCATATGCCTATTGTAGTTCTGTGTCTTTTTAAAATATTTTTGAGAAGTACCTATTCAGCTCTTCTCACTGTGTGTGTGTATCTATTGTTTTTTGTGGAGTTTGTGGGTTTTTTGTTATTGAGGTTTATGAGTATTTTATACATCTTAGCTATTAGCCCTTGGCAGATATATGGTGTGTAAACGTTTACTTACATTCAATAGGATGTCTTTTTGTTTTAACGGTAGTTTAATTTGTTGTGTAGATGCTTTTTGGTTTGATGGTTTGATGCTCCTGTTTGTTAACTTTTATTTTCCATATCAAGGGAGCACAATCACCAGATACACTACCCTACTCAAGCCAGTAACTCTATAACCACGTGGGAAACTGTGTCTTAAAGAGACAAGTTCAGTGCTTGCATTTACCAATGCAAAGGGGAACCCCGGATTTTAACCCAGGATCTGTCAGAATGTTGCACTCACTGGCAGTGTCCCGAGTGCTTAGGAATCTTCACTGTCAAAGAATTTCCAGGAAAAGTTTTGCAAGAGCCTCGCCTCTACAACCACTGCCCAAAGGCACTAGCTTCAAAGGTCAGTTGGTGTCTGGTGCACTGAAGGATGTCTCCAGGATGCAGGTCCAGCTACATAATTAGTGGGGTGCAAGAATGAAAGAGAGAAAGAGAGAGAGAAAGAGAAAGGGGAAGGAAGGAAGGAAGGAAGGAAGGAAGGAAGGAAGGAAGGAAGGAAGGAAGGAAGGAAGGAAGGATAAACAAAACTCCAAGAGACTCTTTGTCCAAAATTCGCAACTTGCCAGAGCATGACATAAAGATCAGTTCCCACCTCAGTGTGAGGCTCTGCATCTGTGCACACACCTGTGCTTAGCTCCAGCTTTGAGCACAGAGAATGTAGGTGCATGAGGGAATGACCAGGATGCCACTTATGTCTGGTGGAAAATGAGGTGAGGCTTAGGGGCTTCTCCATTCCCTGAAGCTCCCTCTGAGTGGACACTTAAACTCTTTCTACTTAGGATTTAAGTTTTCCAGCTCAGACCCTAGTTGTGTTGTAGGACAGACACACAGTGGGTCAGGGACAGAATGAATTCTCAAGTCCAGTCAAGATCTTTTCTAAAACAGTGAGTGTTTGGAACACCTGGTCTGGTTCTGATGAAGATTCAGAGATCGTCATCTCTTATATGAAACAAAAAATAGGGGCATGGAAGTGAAGGTTTCGTGTGTGTGTGTGTGTGTGTGTGTGTGTGTGTGTGTGTAGTATGTTTTTCTTTTATCTATACAGACTAACTGATCTGGATAATGATCTTATATTCTAGGATTATTAGTCTTAGGATTTTGGTGCTGAAATATTTTGTCCTAGAGAGTTACTACTCATACTTTGTAGGTGTTTATAATCTTTTTTACTAGAGGAATAAACAGTTGGGCATTTGAAGGCCTGGTTTCCAGTCTTTGCCAGGAAGTTTTACTGACTCACACAGTACCAAAGTCTGGGAACCCGTGGACCAGAAGGGGAAGGCCAAAACCCACGCCCCGAGAGTGCGGCATGGGATGGTTCTTTGCCCCTCCCAAGGGCAGCATTCTCTGAAAATTCTCACCACATAACTCTCATTGCTAAATAACAGCGGGGACCTGGTAATGCTCACTTATCCGATTCATGCAACCACCCAGAGAAGGCAATTTGAGGGAATGTGAAAGCAGAATAATCACAAAACAACTCAGCAGCTGCTCAATCGATGGCATGACGAGGCCAAGATAAAATGTACTATGGTATGTGATAATGGTTGGCATACCAATAAGGAAGTTCTATCTTAAGTACCATTGACTCTAGTCACATCATGTCCACAAAATAGTCAGTGACTATCTCTTTACTAAAAAGCATTCCTCCTTAATTCATTCCTTTTTATTCTGTCATTAAAAAAAATCCCTTCAGATTCATTTTGCTTATTACCTGAATCTCTCCTAGTGCCATTTTGAAAAGGATGCCTACAAATAATGTTCTTATGAATTAAAAAATATGATTAGGTAATTTTTCAATTGAGCATAGCTCCTCTGTTCTTGTCTTGCCTATAAAAGGTACTCAATACATACTTGGTGAATAAATGAATTTTAATAAAAATGGACGTGCATTCTGATTTTTTCACATAGTAAACACATCTAGCAACTTCTTGTCTTTAAAATAAAAATAACAATTCAAATTTCTGGTGGGAGGGGATCCCTGGTATAGCTACTGTACAGCCTACTTTGTGCTTCTTGAATTGTTCAAACAAACCAAATTGCTCTCAGGACTCTGATCCAGACTCACTGTCAAAATGTTTTACAACGATTTGGCCAAATGTTTGTGGAACAGCTGTGCTCCTCGTCTGCCTCAGTCATTTCCTTCTTTCCTTTTGGCTCAATCCTATGATTCATCATTCTGCTTTTAGAATATTTGCCTATTTTTAAAGTCCGTCAAAGAAGGCAGCCACTGTTTAAAAGTAAACACACCACACATCAGCGTGGGGCAGCTTTGTAAGCAGCTTCACAAGTCCTGAAATTTCTGGCTGGTAGGCCTGCCAGATAAACCAGATGGCACAGAGCAGCGAAATAGAGGGCTGGCTCTCAGGCTTGGTCGGCACCCAGCGTCTGACTTTGGTTTTCTGTTTCTGCTGCCATTTCCTGTTGGAATGACTCCAACTTGATCTGTCCTTTAACAAAAGTCTTTGCTTTGCTCTCTAAACTGTCCGTTAGATGTTTATTTCCGTGTCTGTCAATTTGATTCTTCCTCAACTCAAGGAATCCTATCTGAAGCTCTCACTGAATCTGCCAAACTATTACTGTGGTCACATTTATTTGCCTCAAATGGCATGAATGTATGTTAAACAGTTTGTTTTCATGATAAGCTTCATTAATTCTGAGTCTTAACAGGTATTTGTCATTTTACTAGAGTAAAGCAAATAACTTTCCTCCTTCTCCTCCTTCTCCTCCTCTTCCTCTTCCTCTTTTTCTTTCTCTTCCTCCTCCTCTTCCTCCTCCTCTTCCTCCTCCTCCTCCTCCTCCTCCTCCTCCTCCTCCTCCTCCTCCTCTTCTTCTTCTTCTTCTTCTTCTTCTTCTTCTTCTTCTTCTTCTTCTTCTTCTTCTTCTTCTTCTTCTTCTTTTTCTTCTTTCTTCTCTTCCTCCTCCTCCTCCTCCTCCACCTCCTCCTCCTCCTCCTCCTCCTTCTTTTTTAATAATAAAGTAGGCAATAGTGTGATTTCACAGAGGGCAGGGAGAATTAAGTCTCAGGCAGCCTCGAGTCCCATTGCTGGCTGTCTTCTAGAATTTTAAAATACACTATCATTGCTTTACAGAGCTAGTTTCTTCTTCTAATGAGTTCCTCTTATATAGGGTTGAGATGTCAATGTATAAAATGTTCTTCTTTACCTATGCCAAATTATTTTACCTCAATAAGCTAAATACATTGTGATTCTGAGTCACTCATATTTTACTGAAATAAATTTAAATGCATCTTGGACCATATACGTTTTTACAAAGTGTAGGTTTTATAATGTCAGTTACTTCTAAAATGTCAGTGGCAGGAAGGGGATATTCTTAACTTGTCTTATTCTTCACAAATGACAGTGTGTACTGAAAAAGCCACAGTAATTGACAGAAGTTGTCACCACTAATCTCAGTAGAAAGAGATAGTTCCAAAAGCTCAGAGATTGGACCTCCTGGTTTCTGTCTGAGATCATCCTGCAGTTTGTAGACAGAGTGTTGGGGAAATCTCTCCCTTTCCATTTGTCATCTAAAGCTAAGTTGTGTTACTGGATCTGTGGCATTGTCTGGCATGGGCCAAGGAACAAATGGGTTTAAATTTGGTGATGCATTGTCACTGTCTTAATCCACTTCTAAGTGGATGTAACATTAAACTAGTCTTGACTAAAATATATTAGAGGCTTCATGTGATGTGTCCCTGGAGGTGTTTGGCAGAGGTTAATACTATTCTTGTTTGAATTGTCTCTCTGATGAGTGTCTTTGGTGCCTTCAAAGAGATTTAATCCACCTTAGAAATCAGGAGCTGTGTGTGTGTGAGTGTGTATTGTTTTATTATGAATCAGGAAGGGGCACACACTTCTGCATTGTATGTATCCTGTATCATTCCCTCTAGTTAAGCTAGAACAGTTTTAATAAGTAAATTTGGTTATGCTAGTGAGAATACAAAAACCATTGCTTTGGTGTTGAGGAGATAACTTGGGGGCCAGGGGTGATTGCCTTGATTATGCAAGGTCTCAAGTTCAATCCCCAGCACCTCATGACTCTTTGAGTATCACAGAATGTAGCCTTGGAGACCCCTGAGCACTGCTGGAGTGGCCCTGGTAAACTGAGCGGTGCCGCATCTCCAGGTCCTGGCACTGAACTATCAAGCTTGGTTGGCTAAATATAACCATGAGTGATTAGGGCCCTTCGAGCACTGCTTGGGAGCTACCCTCCTCCCCTGAAAACCAAACCAACAAAATCCCTCCCTCCCTCCCTCCCTCCCTCCCTCCCTCCCTTCCTTCCTTCCTTCCTTCCTTCCTTCCTTCCTTCCTTCCTTCCTTTCTTCCTTCCTTCCTCCCATACTGCCTTCCTTTCTTCCTCCCGTACTCCCTTTGTTTTGTGTTTGAGCCACACCTTAGCTTAGTTAGGGGTAACTTCTGACCCTGTGCTCAGGGGCCTCTCTGCGTTGCTCAAAAAACCATATAGAGTGCTGAAGTTTGGACTGGAATTGGCCACATGGAAGGCAAGCACTTTATCTATCCCCTGTGCTATTACTCCAACCTCTGTATTTTCTTTATTTTAACTCAAAGTAGCTCTGTTTGTTAGAAAACATACTTTTTAAAAAGTATGTCTGTTTAATAGACATAATTAATTTGTCTATTAATAATTGTCAATCCCATTGACAAGGATGAGATTGACAAGAAATTAGTCAAAGGGGCTGCAAAGTCAGCCTCTGCTGTGTAATAAGGCGATTCTGCTGATATGGGAGGCAGGGGCAAGGGATAATTATATTCTAGTTCCAGGGCTGGAGCATCAGTATGCTCATGAAAGATTGTGTTGTAGCAGCTATTTTTTTTAATTGAATCACTGTGAAATACAGTTACAAAGTTGTTCACAATTGGGTTTCAATCATACAATGTCCCAACACCTTTCCCTTCACCAATGTATATTTGACCAATGTACATTTTCTACCAGCAGTGTCAGACATCTGCCACCCACCTCTGGCCTGCCTCTGTGGCAGGAATTTTTCTTCTCTCTCTCTCTCTCTCTCTCTCTCTCTCTCTCTCTCTCTTCCTCTCTCATTCCTTTTAGCATTACGGTTTGTAATAAAGGTACTGAAGTGCTATCATGTTTATCCTTTTACCTACTTTCTGACTGAGGTATTTTAAGTCAGAAACCTCTCTTTGGTCAGGGAGATAGCTCCAGTGCTAGAGCATATGCCTGGCATAGACAAGACCCCGAGTCCAGTCTGTGCTATCATAAGCCCCCTTGAATGGTGAAGTCTGTATCTCCTGACTGAGTTTCACTGAGTATGGCCTCTATAAAACAATACAAATAGAATCTATTTATCTCTTAGGTTTCCTCTGATGCTCCTAAGAACAGCATCGTTTAACTCAACTGTTGGCAAGGTTCTTAGGGCCAATCCCATTCAGGAGGCCAGAGGCAGAGTGACCAGGCCTTCTCAGCTCGGGCCCTCTTGGGTCAAGGATGGACTGGGTCGTAGGTGGGGAGTGTGGCCTGGTGTGTTGGGAAGAAATGTCTGATGGGGTGACTGCCTGCTGCTTCTGTCACCCAGAAAGAGACTGTTAAGTGGGGATGAGCAAGGGGCAAAACCACCACAGCATGCTGGAGCTGGAATTCTTCAGGGAAGCACCAAAGTTTCTTTTTTCTCACCAACACATTCTTCCTTGCCAGCTGAGAAGGCTTAGGTCACTTCCTTAGCTCTTTGTTAAAGCACTTTCCTGCCTTCCAGAATTTCTGCTTCTGGCTGAGGTAGCACTTCTGAATTACAAGCAGTACTTAACTTGAGCTCTCCCAGTGAATGTTATTTATCACTTGAGCATTCTGACATGTGTTTGCAAATTTCAGGCCACCCCCCCCCCCCTACCGCCCCTTATGCTCTCTGTGCTTCTGTTTGTACCAAAAATGAGCAAAATTCTCGTCTGTGTTCTATTCGTTCCCAGAAAAGTGATAAAAATAACCAAAGCCCTGAGTATGAAGGATTTAAGGCCACAAATCCAAAGATGGTAAGAGCAATTCAACTCTCCGTAGAGAAAGAACTGAGTAGTAAAGAACCATTTTATTTTCATGTTTTTAGATGATACACCTCCTGAAGAGTTCATTCCTCCGGTCTTCCCAGAATTAGACCAGCAGCTGCAGGTAAGGATTCTTCTAGAGTCTCCCTTCTTCCCTCTTTAGTTTTATAAAATATAATTTGCTGTGGAATAGTTTACCTGAGACATACTGACTTGGAGGCAGAGTGGGGAACTTTCAAGTTGTCAAATTTCTAGAACTCCAACAGGCTACATGCCTGCCTGGTCATCTGTGACAACATCACACTATCAAGAACTCGAATCAGAGAATTTCTGGGAACTGAGAAAAGGACCATGGCCCTTCATTACAGGTATCTCTGCTCCATAAAGATAATGAAGTTAATGATTGAGAGGCAAACTAGGCAGAGGAGACTTGCCAACTGTGCCAAGATTGATCTTCCTCTCTCTACCCAGTCCCCTAGTCAATTCTCTAAATTTTTGGAGGCTGAAATTACTTGTAGCTAAATCTTCTGGTTTGAATCACAGGAGAAAAAACTTTGGTTGAATAGTTCATGATGGACCCGTGACAAGTATCCTAGCTTAACACAATCATTGTAAGGCACTCAATGCTGAAATGTTTATTTTTTTAAAATGTTCCTAAGGCAGACTTAGGAAGAGGTTGTGTCTAAAATGCCTATATGCACACTACTGAATGGCTACTGAAGTACCCAGATAGTGATTTGAGAAATTCCCTTTGTGGTCACATGGAGCTAAGTCTAACAGGAATCTTAAGTTCTGTGCACAGACTTTATAGTCGACACTTTTCCCCCTCTAAATAATTGACTTTGAAAGCTGTTAAGAGAATTCTCCATCCTCAATTCCTAACAGATCCTGGTGGATCCTATTATTTCACACCAAGTAACCTTTCCCACTCATGGGAGTGCCTGCTATCTTGAGGTCATTTCCCTTGACAGTGGTGAAAGAGCCCAGAATGAGCCACTATATGATACAACATGGTGCCCTATTTATTGGTTCTGCTATTTTAACTTTGCTCCCAATGCACGGAGCTAATCTTGAAACACTCAGATCCAATTAGAAGGATTGGATCTCTATGGTGAGTTGGTGTCTTAGTCATGACCCAGCACAGCACTGATATGATAGGATCCCTGAAAGGCACCCTCAGTCTTACCTCCATCGTAATCCAGGGTCCTGGGCCATTAGTGGAAATCCTACTCTAAGCAGCAATACCAGAAATTCAGGAGGTAGGAAATAATGTGGATCAACACACAGTTATCAAAAGACAAGCGACATTTTCCTGTAATATATCCTCCGTAACTCTCAACCAGGACTGGAGCGATAGCCCAGAGGTAGGGCATTAGCCTTGCACATAGCCGACCCGGGTTCGATTCCTCCGTCCCTCTCAAAAAACCTGGCAAGTTACCGAGAGTATCCCGCCCTCACTGCTGAGCCTGGCAAGCTCCCTGTGGCATATTCAATATGCCAAAAACAATAACAACAAGTCTCACAATAGAGACATTACTGGTGCCCGCTCGAGCAAATCGATGAACAACGGGATGACAGTGCTACAGAGTAACTCTCAACCATTTTATCTTCCTCTCTGCAGGTTTTTTTTTTATTAGTGAAACACCATGAGGTACAGTTATAGACTTATAAACTTTAGTGCTTGGGTTTCAGTTATACAATAATCAAGTACCCATACCTCCACCAGTGCCCATCCTCCACCACCACGGGTCCCAGCATCCCTCCCACCCTCCATCCCCTTCATCCCATGGCAGGGCATTCCCCTTTGTTCTCTCTCTCTTCTTTTGGGTACTGTGTTTTGCAAGAGAAGCCTTGAGTGGCAATCATGTTTGGTCTATAGACTATTTTTAGCATTCTGCAGGGTCTTTGACCCAGATTTTCTGGCTTTTCCTGAATCATATTCACCCAATATCCCTTCTTTCTATTCTGGAGAATAGCTCAACTTTCTGCTGATCTGCCCAGTATGTGTATATCACATTCAATATTGTAATTAGGTTTTCTCCTATCAAAATGACTATATACAGGCTGTTGGTGGAGAGTGGGATTCTCCTA
Organism: Sorex fumeus; assembly: GCF_029834395.1. Classification (NCBI taxonomy): domain Eukaryota; kingdom Metazoa; phylum Chordata; class Mammalia; order Eulipotyphla; family Soricidae; genus Sorex; species Sorex fumeus. The sequence continues at coordinate 32,191,109 of NW_026606322.1, read as the reverse complement.
TAATAATCATATGTTGTCCCAGTATAGTCTCTCCCTTTAAATTTTGCTGTCACCTCAGAGTTGTTTTATAACTGTGGAAGCTAAGGGCAAGTAAGACATAAACAAAACTTGAAAATCAAATATTAAAAGCTGATTTAGAGTCTTGTTCCCCATCAAGAGTCATAAATTCTACATTTTTGGTATTACAATTCATAAGTGTTACTTTTTTGTATTGGAAAAATTCTTTTCCTTTGAGAAAGATAAGGGTTCTTGTTGGTGGATGGCCCATTTTTCAAAGGATCATCACACTCCTGGCAATAACCCAGATCATTTTTCTATAAAAGCATTGCTAGGTCCAATTAAATTATATAGCTTTTAATTCTGCATGACATCTATTAGAAATTGAGTTTGTTTAATTATCTTAAGTCAAATGAGACTTTTTCATCTTTATTGGTCCATACTGCGTTAGGCAGTTGAAAGATTAGTTTCTGACTCTTGGGCTTTGATTTCTTCATATGGAAGAGAGAGCATATTTCCCATATTGTAGCCAAAAGCACCAAAGTAAGTGCTGCATTATTGGGTAAAGGAGATGACTCAGTTTCTTATAAATGTGTATCACCAGTTGTCAAACCATTAACTGAATTGTCTGTCTCTTGTCCCAGGCCCTGTTATATTTCTTCTATATTTTTAGGGTGTGAGGAACTGAAATCTAAGATGGTAAGGCACAAGAGAGAGCTCAGGAGTGTAAACCTTGCATGTGGGAGGCCTTGGGTGCTGGATGTCCATCCACCTGATACCAACAGGTGTAACCCTGGCCAACCCCATCACCCTGGGTCTAAGTAGCATTGTGTGGCAGGGCTGGGAATTGCACCTCCTGTCTGGGCTTGCTGAGAATCCTTTAGAATATCCCCAATCATCCCCTGATCTTTGTTTGGGAGACCCCTTTTCTCCCCACAAATAAAACAAACATGGTAAGGCTTGGGAGGCAAATACTAATTCAAAAACTACATCGAGTGGCTGGAGTGATAGTACAGTAGGTAGGGAGTTTGCCTTGCACACGGCTGACCCGGGTTCAATTCCCAGCACCCCATATGGTTCCCCCAAGCACCGCCAGGAGTAATTCCTGAGTGCAAAGCCAGGACTAAACCCGGTTCATTGCCAGGTGTGACCCAAAAAGCCAAAAAAAAAAAAAGAGCCTACATCGAAAATCGGATTGCCACTCCCACCCCAAGTTCCAGCACCACTTAGGGAAACTCTGGTGACACTGCATCCAAAAAGCCACACTGAGCTATCAAGTGTCCCAGAGCACTCCTGGGTGTGGCCGCTCTTAAAATCACTCAGTCACTCAAAGTCAATTCTTGTCTCCATGCTGAATTGAAGCCATTCAGTAGCAAGCAAAGACTCAGGACTGAAAGCAATAAAAATGCTCTATGTTTGGAAGGAGGCGTTCATTCCCTGTAGCAGACTGTCTTTATAGTCAGTCTCCCGTGCTTTCATCACAGAGTAATGACTCCTGGAATTTTACCAACCCTCATAATCCTCTATAGAAGCATAAAAGGTTACAAAGACCTACGAAGTGCCTTTGTGGCTGTCACCATTTGCTCCAAGATGAACGGATTCTTGAGTTTCCCTTGGAGCCTTAAGAACTTATGCGGGGTGAGGGGGATGGACAAAGTGATTATTGCCAGTTTCGTTCTGTGTAACCCCCTTGAGATAAATCCTGCTAACAACTCCAAGTATTTACTCAGTAAGGCCAGGGTTGGGGCCGGGAATCGAACCTGGGTTCCCTGCATGGAAAACTTCCACTCAGCCATTGAGTTCTCTTTCCTGCAGCAAATGGCTGACTGGGACTCCTTTCCCTATAGGAGTATTGTGAAACCTAGTGATTGCTCAAGTTACTTTGACAGCAATCTTTTTTTTTTTTTTTGCTTGTTTGTTTCTGGCTCAGAAATTGCCCTAATATGGTTTGAGAACAACTTCGATCTCTTTTCTCTTCAATCCTTTATTCTTTGATAACTTGTAAAATATAGCTCTAATGTATCTGTTTGATTGATACTCTCACCTCTTTGACCTCCAAGATTTTTTCTCTTGCTCTGCCAACAATGTGGGCATGTTTGAGCATGTAATTCATGGTGCTTCTATTTTCAAAGAAGCCCGAAAAAGCTTGAGCAAGAATAGCAGTGACAAACATTTTCTCTTGATGTCTCTATTAACATATTGGGCAAGAGACTTGGGGGAGGGGGAGGTGTTAAAATGATAAAGAGCATCTCTTTATACTGTTCCTTGTGGGCTATAGGGGCATAGGGGTGATAGACTGATTCTACTTGTGCTGATTCTTTTCCTTGAACTTGGTTTCTAAATTCTCCACGCCAATTAGAGAGAGTATCTGGGCAGAGCTGGGCTAGACCGACTACACAGAAACAAAGGAACAAAAGGTCTAATTCTGTGCCCACTTCTAAGAATGAATGAAAGATCATAATTAACGTTTAGGTCTCAGAGATTAGAATAATGCTGTAAATTTTTTTTAATAGGAATCTCACCCCACCTGCCCCATGCTGCTGGGGTTCTGGGCCTCCCTCGGCTATATTTAGGTGTGCTGGTGGTTGGGGGCACCCAGGCCACCCCCAGTGGTGCTCTGGGGCCCATGAGGTGTGAGAGTTGGAACTCAGAGATTTGTACCCATTAGATTTGTGCTCTACCACTTAATCTATCTCCCTGGTCCTGATATCATCTAATAGTCTAGAGTAAGGAATCAGGACCGAATTTCACTTAATTTTTCACCATGTTCTGGGGACTTTGGTTTGATCTACAGATGATGCGAAGGTACAATGCATTAATTGATTGCAAAGAGTAATATCCTTTTATTCCCAGGGAGAGACAACAGACAGAAATGCAGTGATTGGAGCATGGGCCTTAGCAGTCAATGGTCCTGCGTTTGGCTCTCAGCTTTGTACCTATGAGCTTAGAGATTTGGGGCAGGTAATTTCCTCTCTGTAGAACACCCCGCTTCTCGCTTCTCGCTGCTCAGAACTGCAAAGTGGCAACAGCAGTATCTTTCTCACATTTTTATTGTGGTAATTAAATGTGTTAATGAGTAGATCTAGCACTGCTAGGCAAAATAATTGGCTTGTTTAATGTTAATTTCCTTCCCTAACTGAACTTACCTAATGGGACATATAAAAGTAAGCAACTTATCTTTGGTACACATAAAATGAGGTAAAAAGAAGCATCTCTTTGAATTTTTTAATGAGCAATGTTCGGGGGCTGGAAGGATAGTACTGTGGGGAGGACGCTTGCCTTGCATGTGGCTGATCCGGGATTGATCCCCGGTATCCCATATGGTCCAACATGCATCAGCAGCAGTAATTCCTGAGTTCAGAGCCAGGAGTAACCCCTGAGCACTGCCAAGTGTGGCCCCAAAACAGAAAAGGAACAAGTCTAATGCCTTCTTTTTCCCATTAAGCTAGGGTAGTAGGAAAACATCTGACTTAAAAAAAAAAATAAAACAAAACTGAGCAATGGTTTCAGTCCTTCCTCTCTCTGATCCAAGAAGATGGCAACAGATTTTCTGTGGTACACATCGAACTTACTTTTTTTTTCTCAGAAAACGTCTGTTAAGAAACTGATGCCAACACCAAATAAAGGGTGTTGGGAGGATCCTCCCAGGATGGGAAATCCGTGCTGAGAGTAGACTATAGAATAAACATGATTGCCACCCAATGCCTCTTTTGCAAACCACAGCACCCAAAAGGAGAGAGAGAACAAAAGGGAATGTCCTGCCAGAGAGGCAGAGTGGGATGACGGGGATGGGGGGGTGGAAGGGATACTGGGATCAGTGGTGGTGGAGAATGGGCACTGGTGGACGGATGGGTATTTGATCATTGTATAACTGAAACCCAAGCACAAAAATTTGTAAGTCTACAACTGTACTTCATGGTGTTTCACTAATAAAAATTAAAAAGACAAAAAAGCAAACAAACAAAAAAAAGAAACTGATGCTACCTCCACAAATAAGCAATTGCAAAGCGGCAGTAGTGAACAATAATATGTTGTTATCCAAGTAATCTCTCCAGAACTTTCTTTTTAAGATTTGAGTCAATTTATTGCTTGGTATCTGGGAAATAAAAATGATAGTGATTATGCATTTATTATAATGTTAATAAATCTTAACATTCCAGGATCTGGCTGTATCTTTAATTTTTTTCAATGTAGGCACCATGATTTATAAAGCTATTAATCATAGTGCTTCAACTATACCAACTCCATTAGGTTATTCCTTATAGAAAAGTTCGAAATATTTTTCCCCTTAACATTGCTTTGTTTTTGCTTTTGAGCCATATTCAGAGGTGCCCAGGACTTATTTTTGGTTTTGTACCCAGGGATCATGCCTAGCAGGGCTCAGGGACCATATGGAATAGTAGGGATCATAGCAAGCACTACACTATAGTATCTCCTCAGCACTTCCTCCCTTTAATACTGTTGATGTCAAAAGAAACTACTTAAATATACTTCATTTCAATGTGGTTACAATGTATAAGACTCGCTGTATAATTATTAGTGCCGACTTTGACCATAATGTAGAAATGATGGAAGTATCAAGTTATTTGCTCTTTTTTGTTGTTGTTTTATTTTGGGTTTCTGGGCTATACCTATCTTTTTTTAGGGATCACCTGGCTCTGGGCACAGAAATCACTCAGGGAGGTGCTTGGAGGACCACATTAGTGCCAAGGAACAGATGGGATTGATAGCTTGCAAGTAAAGCACCTTACCCATTGTACTTCTTCTTCATGCCAGAAGTATCATTTCTTAAAATATTAAAATTTTTCACATAACAAGAGTTTTCAAAGATTAGTATTAGTCTGTACCATGTGTTTCTATTTAGCTGGAACAAACTCTGCTTTTCAGTTTTGAGATATTAGAAGATAACTTGAAATCATATATCCCTATCTCTCCCCAGATCACAGCCACACAGTAACACAAACTCTGCTCAGCCACCGTAGATTGGCTAGTTTTCTAAATCTGTCTTCTGTGTGGGAAGCTGGGATAGGAAAATTCAATTTTGGAAGTGGATAAAGTCGGTAGTATTTGAAGAAGCCAAGCAGAAAACGGAAATGTTTAAGCTCCCTTGCTGAGCGCTACTTGGCCAGCGGCGTTCCCAGGAGACTCTTCCCAGAGGATCGAGTTCATTTTCGGGAGGAGTTTTGGAATAAATGATGGCCTGAGCGGGGAGTAAAGATGAGATCGTGTGGCTCACACTGGCATTCTTGGAACGGGAGACTATGGTTTCTCTCTTACTTCACTCTGGTAAATCGGTCCTGGGGATAGGGGTGGATACCAGAGATAGTAGCGGTTTCCTCACTGCCATGCAGCTCCAAGCCCTTGCAAACGTCAGTGACACCCAGGCAGGATGAAGTGGAGCTGCAGGAAGGGGTGAGGAACAAGTACCCTCTCCTGAATTCTGACCTGAATTCTGAAACCCTGCAATCTGGGTCTTGGAAAAACGTTTTCCAAGTTGACTGGAGACAGTTAGGAGAGTATGTGTTGAATTTAGGACTGGCGGTGCTGGGAGCAGACTGGATACTGTGGCATTGTGTGTGCCTGAAGAGCTGTTTCTGGCATTCTGCAGAATGTTATACTCTATTAAATGAAAAAATCTTTGCTTTTCATTTGTGAATCAAGTTTCTATTGTATTGTTGCCTTTTTCCCCCTCTGGAATTTAGTATTTTATTCTCTAAGCAAGAGTAGGGGATAAATGTATCCCCAAAATGGGAGGATAGAGCATAAATTTGGAGGAAAAAATGCTAGGAAATTTTCAATTGATCTGAAAGGAAACTCTCAGCATGAAGAGTTAGTTAACTAATTTATCTCAGCATTAAATTGTAATCACATTTTTTTTGAAAAAGAATAGTTAATCTGAAGCAATAATTAAAATTTGAAAGTGTTACTTTTTAAAAAAAAATCTGGTGACCAGAGACAATCTCTCTCTCTCTCTCTCTCCCTCTCTCTCTCTCTCTCTCTCTCTCTCTCTTTTGTTTTTCTATTTTGGGATTACAACTGAGGGTATTTAGGGCTTACTCCTGGCTTTCTGGTCAGAGGATCACTCCTGACAAACTCGCGGGGACTCTATGGGATACCAGGGGTGGAACCTGGTCAGCTGCTCGCCAGGCAAGCGCCCTACCTGCTGTACTGTCTTCATGCCTGCCACCCGCCCAGCCCCGCAGGGGACAATCTTTTTTGGTACTGTCTAGATTAATGTGAACATATACTTAAATGGTACCTTAAAACATGCATGACTGATAAATTTCCAAGTAACAGTTTTAAGTGTCACGTGGGAAAATGAGAATTTCATTTTTTTTAAATAGCAAATTTGTTTGTTTTTCTTTTATCTTTTTTCTTTGTTTTTTGAGTCACACTTAGAAGTTCTTAGGGACCTCTCTTGGCTGCTCCCAGCAGTACCAGGCAAGTATGTGGTGCTAGGGATTGAACCCAGGCCTCCTGATGCAGATTGTAGACGCTAGCCTTTTGAATTCTCTGCCTGCTTTCTGGAATTCTGGTTCTTTTGCTTAAATTCTAGGAATCGATTCATCAGGCAAACACTTTTATTCAATGGTTCTATATTTTTCATGTTTTGAGTGGCTATAAAAAGAGGGGATTCTGGGGCTGGAGCAATAGCACAGTGGGTAGGGCGTTTGCCTGGCACGCGGCCAACCCAGGTTCGATTCCCAGCTTCCCATATGGTCCCCTGAGCACTGCCAGGGCTGATTCCTGAGTGCAGAGGCAGGAGTAACCCCTGTGCGTTTTCAGGTGTGACAAAAAAAAAAAGAGGGGATTCGCCCTGGGGAAGCTTTTACAGAGCTACATGTATGACCATGAACACGCAAACACATATTCAACTCTTAAGCAATCAAAGTGTTCTAGATCATAAAGGACACATCTCAATACTCTTCAGTTCTACTTTTTATATTAGACATAAAGGCTACATAGCTTAATATTTTTATTCTCCAGAATTCCTGTTGGGATGAGAACCATTTGTTTAAAAACCTTTTTTTGATAGGTTTCCTGAACTGGGATGAGTGTCCACTGATGTCAGTTTCCATCAGAGAGTGAGTGCCATAACGTACTTGTATTTCCCCAGCAACATAAGGGTTAGCCATGAGGAATAAAAGGCTCTAGTTTATAAAATAGTGGGAGCTCTTAAGTTCCTGGGGAGAAATTTGAGAAGGAAAGGTCTGTGTATGGATGTGGTGGACCTCAGAGAGAGAATTTCTTTCTACCTTTTAATTGTTTTTTCTTTTTGGGTCATGCTCAGTGGTTATGCTCAAGGATTACTTCTGGTTCATGCAGTCAGGAATTACCTCTGGCAGTGCTCAGGGGACCATATGGGATGCTGGGAATCGAACTTGGGTCAGCTGCATGCAAGGCAAACACTCTACTTGCAGTGCTATTGCTCCAGCCCCTTAATTAAAAAATTTTTTTAATGTATTTAAAAAATATTTAAAATATTTTTAAATATTTTAAACTGTGAGATACAGTTACAGATTTACAATTTTTCATGATTATGTTTCAGTCATACAATGATCAAGTACCCATCTTTCCACCAGTGCCTATTCTCCACCACCAAAGTTCCTAGTCTCCCTCCCCCCCCCCTCCCCCCCCATCTCAGAGAGAGAATCTTGGCAGATTTTTTTGTGATGAATAAGAGACTGCAGAGAGAGTTAATGAGCATTTTTTAAAATTCACCGTTCTTTCCTATTATGATGAAAAATATGCAACACCAGTTTTAACCATTAGTCACTTTTAAGTCATCAATTCAGCAGAGTTAAACACATTCACAGTTTTGTAGGAATAATCTCAAGAACTCTTTCATCTCATAAGACAGAAACTTCCTGTTTGGTAATTGCAGTTTCCTCCTGCCCCTCAGTGTCTGGTCACAAACAAGATAATTTTACTTCATCATGGTGAGTTGTGCAGTAGTCCTATGGTGAATCTCTTATAACTACCATCCTTGCTTAAAAACGAGCAAAAAAAACCCACACTGCTTCTGAATGCTTTCATGTGACATGGATAGTCTGTGAAGAGACGACACTTGGAACATTGGAGGGACTTGGCTTTCTTTTACTTCCTGAAATGCTGAACACTGAATTTTTGTCAGATTGTTTTTGTTTTAATATTCACCACATCTTTAATCTTCACCACATACTTCACCACATAGTTATTAATTGTGAACAATTTTGAAAATATTATCATGCGAAGGTGTAGAATCATCCTACTAAAAGCCTGGAAGGATACAAATACTTCCTATTTTTGTGTACCCTTACTGGGATACAGGGCTGGAGCGATAGCACAGTGGGAAGGGCATTTGCCTTGCACACAGCCTACCCGGGTTCGATTCCTCCTCCCCTCTCAGAGAGCCCGGCAAGTTACCGAGAGTATCCTGCCTGCATGACAAAGCCTGGCAAGCTCCCTATGATGTATTCAATTTGCCAAAAACAGCAACAACAATCTCACAATTTGGGATGTTACTGGTGCCCATTTGAGCAAATCGACGAACAACAGGAGAACAGTTCTACAGGACAGTGCTACAGTGCTACTGGGATGCAGGGATGAACACACTAAAGATTCCTCTATGACAAGCACCACTTTATTTCTCTCTTTCTCTCTCTCTTTCGCTCTTTCTTTCTTTCTTTCTTTCTTTCTTTCTTTCTTTCTTTCTTTCTTTCTTTCTTTCTTGACACTTATCCCTTCACAAGGACACTTATCCATGTCCTCTCATGAAAGCATTTTCTTACACAGTCTTAGAATCTTACAGCAAACACACAGGCAATTGTTCCATATTGGGGGTTCATTTGTCTGCATATAATGTTATACACGGAACTTGTATAGTTTATGTGGTGCTTCTAAGGATAGGAAATGAGAGGTGTAGCATCATATGACCTTCCAGTAGACAAATCCTTTAACTGGTCACTGATAATCTAGTAGCAACTGGGCAAGGGTGCCCAGAGTAAATTGCTTTCATTCCCTTTACTGTTGGGCCTGGTTATTTGCCAGTGTAACTGGTTAACATGGATGAGGGGGTTGAATTCTAGGACATTGACTGATGAAGTCAGGAGTTCCGAATTCTTTTGACAGCAGTTTTATTTTATGGAGTGAGCTACACTGTAATACTCGTGGGCATTTCAATTTATTTCTATAAAGACTGAGGTAATGTCTTTATAGTTTGTTAGTTTCAGCAGGCTGAGTGCCTACTGAGAAAGTTGTTCATGGGTCAGAGGGGAAGGATGCTGGGTAACCTAATGATCATTAGGTTGTTCCATGAAAGTATACTTTTGACAACATGCTGTAACTGAGAAATTGTATGTATAATAAACTCAGACAACTAGGGGTTTTTATGTGGGGTGGTGGTTTATGGGTGATACTCAGATTGCTCAGATTACTCCTGGCTCTGCACTCAGGAATTGCAGTGCCCAGGGGACCATATTGTCAGCTGCATGCAAGGCCAGAGCCTTGGTCGCTGGATTATCTCTAGCCCCCCATCAGAAAGATAATTTGTTAGTTCCCCCTCTCCTCCTCTTCTCTTCCCATCCCTTCCCTCCCCATCCTTCCTCTTCCCTCTCCTTCTCTTTCCTTCCATCTCCTTCTCTCCACTCCCCTCTCTTTCCTCTCCTCTCTTCTCATCTTCCTGTCACTTGCTTCCCTCTTCTCTCCTCCCTTTCCTTTCCTCTATTCTCCCTCCCCCATTCCTCCTCTCCTCTCTTTTTCTCTCCTCCCCTTCCCTGCCTTCCCCTCCTCTCCTCTTTTTGTTTGCTTTTGGGCTCTGCCTAGCAGTACCCAGGGCTTACTCAGGGCTCAGGGGTCACTTCTGGTGATGCACGGGGACGGGGGGAACATATATATATATGTGTGTGTGTGTGTGTGCTCAGGATCAAACCGGGGGTTTCTTAAAAAATTTTTTTAGAAGGAGGATTTTCAGTATATGGATGTAAAGGCTTCCTCTGCTGGTTTTTGCTTTCTTGAGAATAGCAAAAATGTAAATCCATGCTATTTGGGCTTTGCTCGAGCGGGCCCAGTAACGTCTCCATTGGAGACTTTGTTGTTACTGTGTCTGGCATATCGAATACTCTCGGTAGCTTGCCGGGCTCTCCGAGAGGGGCGGAGGAATCGAACTCGGGTCGGCCATGTTGGCCGCGTGTAAGGTGAACGCCCTACCCGCTGTGCTATTACACATGATAAATATCATTTTCCTGGGATTTGAGTTTTTCATTTAGTTTGTCAACTCTTGCAAACATTATTTCCAGCTCAGTACCAATTCTCTCATTTGGATGTATTTTTCAAAAACAGAATCTTTCTTGTAGGGGTATTTTGCTATATAAAATGAAACTCAGCATCTGGAACATAGGAAGGAAGGCTAAGGGTTATTATAAGTATTGCCTGGCTCTTCCTTGAAAGGAAGATTTAAAATTTCTGGAAAGAAATATAAAATCTTTAGGAAATTGATTTTTTCTCTAATGCACAGCAGGTAAAGAAGTTATGATGGGCTCATGGCTTTGGCTGGGTCTTGGGGTGATAGGTGAAGGCAGGGCAAAATCAGCTCTTCTCTCTATTTTTAGTTAGGTCGAACTTGGGGATGATGGGGAACATTGATTGACAAAGCTCTTTTTGTGCCAAAAAAAAGAAAGGAAAAAAGAAACTCTCTGGAGAACATTAGCTGAATAAAACGGTTGCTAACTCATTCTGCTGCGAGGCCATGGACTTATTTCTTCCTCTTGTTTGTAAAGCCTTTGCCACCTTGCCATGACTCCATGGAATCCATGCAGGTGTTCAAACAACACTGCCAAATAGCGGAAGAATACCATGAGGTTAAAAAGGAAATCGCGCTGCTGGAAGAAAGGAAGTAAGTACTGTCTCCATTGGGCTGGAGGTGGGGGCAGCGGGCAGGTTGGGAATGCATGGAGTGAGAGTGGGGTGGAGGGAGTAAGTGGGGAAAGGAGACCCATCTTCTGAGGTCCAGAGGTTGCATATATGTCTTGTTTGATTAAAGAAATTCTCCAATGGGAACTGTTGCAGATGAAATAATTGACTCAAGAGTAATTAATTCGATATAATTATATCGTGAGGCTTGAGTGATAGCACAGCGGGTAGTGCATTTGCCTTGTACGTGGCCAACCCTGGTTCAATTCCTAGTTTCCAATATGGTACCCTGAGCATGGCCAGGAGTAATCCCTGAATGTAGATCCAGGAGTAATTTCTGTGTATCGCCAGTTGTGACCCAAAAAGAAAAAAAAAGAAGAGTAATCCGTAGTCATACTGATTTTATTTGAGGTCATAGGCACTGATACCCAGTGTTTGAGGTGGGGGGGGGATACTCCCGAAGGTGCTCAGGGGACTGTGCATGCTAGGGATAAAACTAGCACCTCCTACTTGCAAAGTTTTGCTCCAGTCCATTGAACCATCTCTCTGTCCCCCACACTGATATTTTTTTATCAGCTCTTTTTTTTTTTTCAATTTCAGGAAGTTAAGACTTCCAAAAGAGTATGCAGAACTGTGCTTTGTTATACTGTGAGTGTGTCCACTAGCCCAAAAGCCCTTTAACTTGGGGTCAATTAAATTAATGCTTAAATAGTGGAGTTCCCCATGGATTAAGAACTGCTGGGACAGCCCTTTGAAATGATGTTGAATTCTATTTGTTGACTGATGCATCTTATAGGCCAACAGCCCTAATCAGTTTTATTGTGATAGCATTTTTTGGCATACTGTTCTGCTGCAGGGAGCACACCATTCATTTAATCGAAGCATTCTAAATGGACATAACTTTTCTGCTTCAGTTTTCTCCTTTTAGTTGCACTCCTTTCTATTGGTGTCTACTCTTGGGATTCTGAAAGTCTCAGCCAGGCTTTCTTCATAGCATTGGTCAGTTTGTGCTTACATATTTCTTAGGCAGTAATTTTTTGTTTTTTGCTTTTTGGGTCACACTAGGCAATGCTCAGGGGTTACTCCTGGCTCTGCACTCAGGAATTACTTCTGGTGCTGCTTGGGAGACCATATGAGATGCTGGGGATTGAACCCGGGTCAGCCGTGTGCAAGGAAAATGCCATACCCACTGTACTATCGCTCCAGCCCCAGGAGTATTTTTTTAAATTATTATTATTTTATTGGACTGGAGTGATAGCACAGCGGGTAGGGCATTTGCCTTGCATGAAGCCGATCCAGGTTCAATTCCTCCGCCCCTCTTGGAAAGCCCGGCAAGCTACCGAGAGTATCTCGCCTGTTAGGCAAAGCCTGGCAAGCTATCCGTGACGTATTTGATATGCCAAAAACAGTAACAAGTCTCACAGTTTGTTGTGAGATGTTACTGGTGTCCGCTCAAGCAAATCAATGAACAATGGGAGGACAGTGCTACAGTGCAGTGCATTATTTTATTGAATCACTGTGAGATAGAGCATTCCAAAACTAATTATGATTGCGTTTCAGTCATATAGTGTTCCAACACCCATCCCTCCACCAGTGTAATTTCCCAGCACCAGTGTCCCCAGTTTTTCTCCCACCCCTTTAAGCCACCCCCCACCTGCGCCTGCCTCTATGACAGGCTCTTCTCTTCTCTTCTCTTCTCTTCTCTTCTCTTCTCTTCTCTTCTCTTCTCTTCTCTTCTCTTCTCTTCTCTTCTCTTCTCTTCTCTTCTCTTCTCTTCTCTTCTCTTCTCTCTCTCATTTTAGGCATTAGGGTTTGCAGTACAGATCTTGAAAGGTTATTGTATATCCCTTTACCTAGGGAGTAGTTTTAACTGATGTTTCCATCTCCAGCTAAGTGGTAAGTCCATGAAAACAGTGACAAGTGTTGCTCCCTGTCATATTCCAGAATCATAGCAGAGTAGAAGGCATGTGTGCATTGAAGGATTAAATGGTTGAATAAGAGGCACAGAATCCACATACATAGTGATTCTATGCTTCCTGTTTCTCCCCTTCCTTTTACTGGGGTTATACATAGTACATTTATCACTTCATTTAAAAAAATTTCATTTATTCACTGTGAGATAGACCATTACAAATGGTCTTTGTTAATAATTGGATTTCAGTCATATAGTGTTCCAACACCCATCCCTCCACCACTGTACATTTCGCAGCACCAGTGTTCCAAGGATCCCTTTCATCATCCCCAATCCCACCCCATGCCTGCCTCTATGGTAGGTGTTTTTCTTCTCTCTCTCTCTCTCTCTCTCTCTCTCTCTCTCTCTCTCTCTCTCTCTCTCTCTCTCCTCACTCCCCTTTTGGGTATTGTGGTTTGCAATATTGATACTGAAATTTACCACTTTTTAAAAAATTTATTTCTGGCTTTGGGGGACACAATTGTCTGTGCTCAGAGGCTATTTCTGGCTCTGTGCTCAGGAGTGACCCCCTACAGTGTTGCTTGGAGGATCAGGTGGGGCAATCAAATCACAGTCAGCTACATGCCAGGCAAACATCTTAACCTTTTCCTTTGTCTTTCTGACCAATTATTTCATTTAAAAATGAAAACAAGTGAAATATATCTTTTTTTGAGAAATTCATAAAAGCAACTGGGACTCTTTGGATCATCCCAGAGAGTGTAACACATATAACATGGTGGATGTAGTTTGGGCTTTAGGATCAGACTTCTGTCCTCCCTGAAGACCTCACAGACTGTGTTACAAATATTTCCTTCCTTCCTGGTTTTTGTTGTACCTCAAGTGTACAATCCTACCTGCAATTTGTGTGGGGAATTAGAGGATCTTTGTGAGGAGATCAGGAGTACAACCTTTCCCTCAGATATCTGAGACTTTCTTCCCAGTTTAAGAACTCTCATAAATTGTTTGGAATGCCCAGATTATTTTTATACAATCTGAAGTCCTAAAATAAGTTTCATAAAGAGACCAAAAAAAGTTTATTAATAATGCAACTTGTAGTGAAGTTAGAGAACTGTGTAATCAGTAGCTAACGTTTATCTTCTAGTGCACATTGTGTGTGTGTTGTGTTTGTGAACTGTGGCACTAAACAGGAAAAAGGCCATTGATTATGTACTTACTTGTAAATTCTTTAGACTGTATGCACTGGAGGTCTTTAACAGCATGCATGCCTTTTCACCACTAAATGTGTTATGCCCTGTTAAGTTCATATATTTGTATACTGCATTGAAAAAATATGAAGAGGACAATGATATAAGAGCGAGTCATCTGGTCTTTTATTGAAACATATCCTTACTGTTTCTACAAAGCTCATTCTGTTTTCTTCAAAATCCATTTAGTATGTGGACTTTTTTCTTGAAGCTATATTTTCTATTCTCCCCACCCCTTTAACTAATTGACTAGATGCAGGGAAAAGATTGATCTATCATTGTTAGTATTTTTTTTTTCCTTAATCACAATGTCCTTCAGATTTAGTTTGCCATTTGGGATTGGGTAGACTTGTGACTCCCAAGCTTGGCCAACAAGTAATTATTCTAACTGGTCTCCTTACTTGTCGAGAGACAAGGACATTAAAGTTTCTGGCGTAGATTAAAGACTTGCCTCACCATGACCTGGGTACTTTTGGACAATGTTCTGTCTCATCCCTTGTCTTCAGCTACATTGGTCTATTCACTTCTTGCCCCTGTACCCTTGTTCACGCCCAACTCAGGATCTGCCTCCTTCCTCCTTGCCGGCCTATGGGCTACTCCAGAGAATAACTAAATCCTACATCTATGTCCCAGCTGTCCCATAGTGCACTCCACCCCCACCCCCAACGCCCCCTGAGCAAAGTAAAATACATTGGAATGATTCTTTTGGAGTTTTTTAAAAAAGTTTTCTCAATAGTTACCATGGCATGTCCTGTCTTTCTGATTGCCTGAGTCCTTTTAGGCAGAGACACCTTCCAACATCCCTCTGTATCCCACTCACAGCACAAAGGGTGTGCTCCAGATTGGTGAAATATGAGGGAGACTGACTTAGAGTGGCTGTTATAAGAGATAGTTTTACACTCTCCCATACACATATTTTACTTATACTTTGTACGACCTATTTTAAAAATACAGGGTCAATATTCGCAATAAAGAGTTGCTAAGAGGGGCTGGAGCGATAGTACAGCGGGTAGGGCATTTGCCTTGCATGCAGCTGGCCCAGGTTTGATTCCCAGCATCCCATATGGTCCTCCAAGCACCACCAGGAATAATTCCTGAGTGCAAAAGCCAGAAGTAGCCCCTGTGCATCACCAGGTGTGACCCAAAAAACAAAAACAGAAAAAGGAAAGTAAGGTTGGACTTGCAATGGTTATTGGTAATCATTTTCATCCACATTTTGCTGAAGTATAAATTTATTTCTCAATAGATATTTTCCTGAATAGTCTGTTTTCAAGCAAGATAAATTAAGCCCCGTGGATGGATTTGACCCCAATACTTAGCTCTTAGTGTTTTGGTGATTTGAATGAAAATTGCTTCCCATTGTTTCCTAAAGGGTGGCAGCTGATATTACTTCTGGTGATGGGCTAATATAAACTAGACACGAAGAGAGATGCTAAAATAGGTGTTTTAGAAGAAAATTTTTATTTATTGGAGCCATGTGGGCACAGGTTAAGCTGAACTTCTCTCTTGTCTCCAGAGGGGGTCTCCCTGGATCAAGTTTAGGAGATTTCGCAGGGACATCTGCAGAAGAGTTTACAATAACAATTATTTAAATTCATGTCCACTGGAAGAATAAATCTAGTATTATAAACTCTGCATGGGGTAATTTGAAAGAATCATTCTGGGTATTGACCAATGACTCAAATTTAGTTCCTACTTTCATTTTTTTTCTCCTTATTAAAAAAAATCACTTTATTGAAAGCTTTAAAAAATTGCCAAGAATTATGACTCTTCTTTATAGGATGGTTGCTATCATTTTTCTTTCTGTCCTTTTGCTTTAAAAATGTTAATATAATTTCATAGGTAATAATACAGAATATGTATTTTTCAATAAATTTATGTTAAATATTTATTACAGCTGAAAAAATAAAATTTGTGAGCATTTAAATATATTTTCAATAAGTTTATTTTCAATAAATATTTTTAGACATCACGTATAGTTTCTTAGGTATATATTAGAATCCCATAATTAGGGTATGGACATTGTATGTCTTTTAATTTTATCTGACTAAATAACCATTAGCTGAGTTGTAAAATTTGTTGTGTTCTAAGAAGGTATTTTATGCTCCATGTATGACATATTGCTCTATGATCTATAAAAGATTTGTTTGAATATAAGAAAAAGAGATATACTCCTAGAAAAGTTAGGTTGAAGAATATCATCTACTATATGAATATATACTACAAAATCCTAAGAGGTGGCTTTTAGCATATACAGAATTGTGAGGCCATCAACACAATTATGTTGTATCTATTGACATTCTAAACTCAATTTTGATTCCAAAATAGAAATATAGAAGTCATAAATTTACAAATCACCAAGACAAAACTGGGAAGTAAAGTTACATCCTATGTATTTTGGTTGTTTGTTTTTGTTTTAGGGCCACACCTGGCCATGCTCAGGTGTTACTCCAGGCTCTGCATTCAGGAATTACTTCTAGCAGTGCTCAGGCAACCATATGAGATGCTGGGGATCAAATCCATGTCGATCACATACGAGGCAAGCCCCCTACTATTGCTCCAGCTCTTATCCTGTGGTTCTTGAACTTACACATCAAATTCATTTCTGTCCCAATCAAGACAGATCAAGTCCTATCATAGCAATGCAAAATATCTGACTGCACAATTCATCACTGATGGAACCATCATATATTCACATGACAATAAGCAACAAGGACCTTTAACAAAAGCAGTTACCTATTTGGGATGCAAACTGAGCAGGTCATCACAATTGTAGAACATTTTCATCACCCTGGAAAGAAACGGTGAGATGTCCTTCTCCATTCCTCCCTCCCTCTGCCAGCTATTGGCAACCAATTTCCTGCTTTCTATCTCAGAATTTTGGGGTTCTGGGTATTTCATATAAATGGAACCAAATGACAGGTGTATTTTTTGGGGTGATGGACATCTTACACCTAATGATTTCAAAGCCCAACCCTGAAGCATGTCCCAGCCAATCTTTCCTTCTTATTGTTGGTTAACAGGCCACTGTTTGTTTGCATGTGCCTCATTTTATTTCTCCACTCATTGGTTGATGAACTTTTGGGTTTTTTGTACTTTTAGCTGGTATGAGTAATGCTGTTACAAATATTCATATGCAAATTTTTGTGTGCACATATATTTTTCAGTGGAATATTACAGGGAGTAGAATTATGTGGTCCTATAGATTATTCAATATCTAACCTTTTGAGAAATTATGTAAATATTTCAAAAGCAATTATATTCATTTTATTCCCACATCAAAATATGAAGTCTAATTTTTGTACATTTTTGCCAGCACTTATTATGTCTTTTAATCATAGCCATCTTAGTGGGTATGAAATTATTAGGAAGTCATTATGGCTTTGACTTCTATCCCTCCAAAACAGATGTATACGCTGTACCCGCCATCTACTTTTTGTCATCTCTATGTCTTCTTGGAGAAATGTTCATTCAGCTCCTTTGCCCATTAAAAAATTGTGTTATTTGTCTTTTTATTACAATGCTGAAAAAAAAAACAGATTCATATAAATATTAGAAAATATTTTTCATACGGGAATACCATAATCAATGTCAAACCCATATTCTTTTGGAGTTTGGCTTTGGGTCATAGTAGAAGTACTCAGGGATCATTCCTAGAGGTTGTCAGGGGACCATAAATGGGACCAGGGATTTAACCCGAGTCAGGTGTGTTCAAGGCAAGTGCCTTAATGCCTGTACTATCTCTCCAGCCTTCAGAACTATTTTTTTGCATCTTGTAAAAATAGATACCCCAGGGCTGGAAAGATAGGACAGCAGGTAGGACATTTGCCTTGCATGCAGCCAACCTGGATTCGATTCCCAGCATCCCATACCATCCCCTGAGCACTGCCAGGAGTAATTCCTGAGTGCAAAGCCAGGAGTAACCAAAAAAGAAAAAAAATAGATATACCCCCATGGTTGGAGGACAGCACACCATTGCAGGAGCTTGTCAAGATAGGGCTAGGGTCACATCTACAATGTTTATAAACATTGCACAGTCTCAACAGAGTCCTGTTTTCATATTTTTTATCATTGTATCTAATTCCGAAATTTCTTATAACAGACCTATTTTAATTTTATTCAGAAACATTTACTTCTTTTTTTTTTGTAGGAGTACTGCTATTTATTCAGCCACTGATTAGCTGATTGAATTGTGCATAAACTCCACCTTACTTTTTTTCCCCCATTTTTTATAATTTTATTTATTGAATCACCGTGAGAGCAGTTACAAAGCTTTCAGGTCTAAGTCTCGGTCATACAATGAAACACCCATACCTTCACCAGTGCCCATTCTCCACCACCAAAAATCCCAGTATACCCCCATCCCACACCCTCCCCCTGCCTGTGGGGCAGATGATTTCCACATTACTCTCTCTTTACTTTGATCACATTCACAGAAACATTTACTTCTTTATAGCCTTCCTGAAGACAGGGTTTTGGGGTTTGTTTTTGAACCTCCCATGCTCAGAAGTCCAAGGTCCACCTGTGATTCTCAGCCGAATGAGCTGGCTGTTTCACACAAGGGCCTAAGGACGCAGTTCTGCCCAGGCTCTGTGGTACTGGCAACATTTGGGTCACCTGGAAATACTCAGAAGAACAATCCCAGAAGACTGGCAATGTTTAAACATACTTGGTTGAAATCACTGAGGATGAGGGGGGGTAATCTTACCATTTAAGGAAGAAGGTCCAAGAAGACAGCTAAATGTGCAATGCCAATGTATAGGGCAGTCCCCTCAAAACTAAAGAATTGTCTGTTTCTAAAGACCAGTTGTTCCAGGATTTAAAAAATTGCCTTTAGAGTTAATCTCACCACTTTACACAGGGTTATTCTGACTACTCAAAGATATATAATCCATTTATTCCTTATACATTACCAGCTTGTAGGGCTTCAACATTACTCATGTAGATGATGCTTTGGAAATTTCATTTCACTATCTTTCATTTATTCTTCCACCTCCATAAAGTGAAAAAGGATTTTCATAAATATTCTTTTTGTCACCCCCTGATCTCCTGTGTGTAAATATTCGCACTCAGACATAGATCATTCAAGGGCCATCAGGAGAGCAGCTTAAATCATTTTAAATATACAAATCTCATCTAGAGAGATAGAACAGCGGGTAGGACCTACCTCGAGAAGAGACAGTATTCATTGAATATATGATTGTTTATCAAATACATGAAACTAATTTAGAAACCTATCAACAGTGTCTTCTTGATTCCAGTAAGAATGATTATTGACTTTCTTTGATGTAAGCATATTAGACTAGACAATCTCTATTCTCCCATTTAGTTATAAAATTTGATTTTGTGCTTGACTTTCAGCCAAGCTGATCCTCAGCACCACATATGGTCCCCTGAGTTTCACCAGGAGTGATCCTGAGTGCAGAGCCAGGAGTAAGCCCTGAGCACTGTGGTGTGTGGCCCCCAAATAATAACTAAAATAATCTGACAAAGATAGTGTTTTATTCCATTGCAATCTAAAACTCTTAAGGCTTTGTGGGACACACACATATTTTGTCTTTTCTAAAAAGTCTTTAGTCAACTTTGGAAGTCCCAAGAGCCATGACAGTGATCTTTCTAGAATCATATATTTGTTCTAATGACGACTCTATGTCCCTATCTCCTTTAACATAAAGAATTTCCTTCAATTTGCAATTAGGTTTTCAGGGTTTCCAAGTTCTTTTCCCACCTCACTTGGATTTTCTTTGACCTCATTTGCAAATAAAGCCTTTTCCAGGCCTGTGACTTATTATTTAGTGACTTTATCACTAAAAAGACAACCCAAAGGCATTGTCTTTTTAGTGATAAAGTATATCATATGGAAAGTTATGTTGCGAGTTTCGTGTGTGTGTGTATGTGTGTGTGTGTGTGTGTGTGTGTGTGTGTGTGTGTGTGTATGTGTTTTCCAAAGCAGCACAGAGGTCACTCCTGGTGATACTCCACTAACCTTGCTGGCAGTTCAAAGCTAGGATCCCACAGGTGCAATGCTGCTAGGGCGCTGTGGTACCAGGGATGCTCAGAAACTTCTAGCATAGGACACACAGAAATTTTTCGGAGGCCATGTGGTACCAGAGATCAAACCCAGTTCTTGCACATCTCCCAATCCCTGGACTTTCTCCTGCCCTTGTTGCAAGTTTTTGACCTTAGAAGCAAGATTCCTTTAACTATGGTCTAGCAGGTTGGTGTTTGCCTTGCACAGTGGCCGACCTGGGTTCGATTCCTCTGTCCCTCTCAGAGAGCCCGGCAAGCTACCGAGAGTATTCTGCCTGCACGGCAAAGCCTGCGAAGCTATCCGTGGCGTATTTAATATGCTAAAAACAGTAACAACAAGTCTCACAATGGAGACGTTCTGGTGCTCCGCAAGAAAATCAATTAACAACGGAAGGACGGTGCTACAGTACTACAGTGCTACCCCTATATCATGTTACATGAACAACCTGAGGACAGTGTTACAGTGCTACACTGCTACCCCTGTATCATGTTACATTGAATGACAAATAAGAAATCAGAGGCAGGACCACAGTCTAGCTAATTATATGTATTGATTTCTCCCCCCAATCATCTATTTATAGGATTGTTTCTATAGGCTTGGTGTGCCAGGATTTAATTGAATTGCTAATAGGTGAGCATCAATCAGTTTATATAAATAGGTCCTCGGGAAGAGACAACAGACATTTTGATTGTATTCATTGAATATATGTATGATTGCTTATCAAATTTGTGAAGCTAATTTAGAAACCTTTCAATGATGTCTTCTTGATTCCAGTAAGAAATGGTTATTGACTTTCATTGATGCAAGAATATTAGATTAGACAATCTCTACCTTCCTTTTAGTTATGAAATTTATTTTTTGTGGTTTATTTTTCTACCAGTCAAAACTAATAACCTCTTCATGAGTTTATTTAATTTTTATTTAAAAATATTTTTAAAATTTTAAGAACCATAATTTACAAAGTTATTAATTGATAAGTTTTAGGCATATAATATTTCAACATCAATCCCATCACAGGTGTCAACTTCCCTCCACTAGTGCTCTCATATACTGTCCCCCCCACTGCTCTCACTCACCTGTCACCTTGACAGACACATTACAAAGTTCCAGTGGTTGCAGCTTAGGTCTTATGTCTTTAGTGTTGTGAGGTCTGTTGTGGTAATATACTGTACCACTCTCCCACATCACCAGTACAACTGAAGCCTCATTCTGTGTTTGCCTACTACTTCCTTTTCTTATCTTCTTTCTTCCCCCCTTGATTTCTTTCCTCCTCTGACCTACTCCCTAAACTCTGGGGTCAATGGTGATTTAAACACCCCTCCTTTACTAAAGGATATTAAATATCCTCATCCATTTATTCGATATGCCACAGATAAGTAAGGTCCTCCTGTGTTCGTCTTTCTTCTTCTGGCTTACTACACTCAAAATATCTTCCAGTAACAACCAGGGCTGGAGTGATAGCACAGCAGGTAGGGTGTTTGCCTTGCACGCGGCCAAACCAGGTTCAATATTTCCACTTTTCTCGGAGAGCCCGGCAAGCTACTGAGAGTATCCTGCCCACATGGCAAAGCCTGGAAAGCTCCCCGTGGCATATTCAATATGCCAAAAACAGTAACAACAAGTCTCACAATGGAGATATTACTGGTGCCTGCTAGAGCAAATCGATGAACAATGGTATGATAGTGCTATAGTGCTACAACAACCAGGTTGCAGCAAATTGCATGGTTTCATGAGTCCTTGCAACTGCATAGTATTTGTCCTCTGGAGTTTAAATGAGGTCAGATATAAAGCCAGGACAATAGTCATTGTTAAGCTCAGCATTGCCAAGATCTAGACTATGATTTGAAGGCAAAACTCTCTGAGTGGTTTATTTTGTGACTGACCTAGTTAATTTAAAAGGAAGGAGATAACAGAAATAGATAGTATCATAAGTGAAATATTTACAGAAATATCTTTTTACTTATGTTTTACCTATCAATTGACATAAGGTAGTTATGTAAAAAACTTTAATATTTAATTATTGGCATTTATTCCTTTATGCTTAAGCAAAGCACTTTAAATACTTAATTGAAATTAATAGGAAATTAATTGAAATTAATTGATAGGTTTCATTTCTAGTTCTTTCTTATTAGTTATGTAGCTTTTTTTGATTAAATTAAGCACATCTAGTTGCCTTTTTCTTATCTTTAAAATAAACATTATTTATCTGTGCAGTACCATACTCTTTAATTATTCATTCAACATTATTGATTGGATGCCTTTATATTCTAAATATCAAGGAAGATTCAAAGGTCAGTCAGAGTCTGAAGGAGCTTATATAAATATGCTGATCAGCTTTCCAAATCATTTTATCTTGGCTTTGATCAGGCACTTTCTATCCAGCGCCCAGTTTTGCTGAGTGAGTGGTAAGCAAATTGGGTTACAAGACAGTCCCATTTGGATGGACATAGGAAAAAAAAATACTAGAACTCCTGTTTTGATTTGCTTTTTGTTCTTTTTTCCAGGATGACTTTTAGTTTTGCTAGTTGAAAATTTACAGAAAAGGTGCAAAATTAGTATAAAGAATCCTTACATATATTTTACTCGAAAGTTTCTTCAGTCATGCTTTATTACCCTGCCTCCAACTCTATCTCTGTGTCTATCCTGCTTGTCTCTGCCTGTCCCTCCTTGCTCTGTTGGCCTAAGTACTAATTGACAATTTTTGAAGAACGGACACATTCTCTCAGTCACATTACAAAATTAAGATCAAGAAATTTGGCATTGACACAGCACTGTAATCTAATTCACACCCTGTAAGTGGCATCAGTTTCCAATGACGTTCTTCACAGCGGTTCCCCCTCACCTCCCAGCCCCCCCCCCAAACATTTTGAGTTTTAGGCTAGAGGTTTAGCAAAATTTTCCCTTTATATGAAATAATTAGGTGTAGCGTTTCTTGTAGGTATACAAGAGCAAAGATATATCCTTTTTGGTACATATATTGTTTATCTCATTATACATGGTGTCAAGTGTAATTACTTGGTTAAAATGGCCTTCTGAGTTTCCTTTTTACAATTAGTAATTAAAAATTATTATATACATTTGATGCTTTATAAATATACGTATATATTTTAAATATATGCTATTGTATAAGTGTCAGTCTTTCACAGGTTTTAACATCTAACCTATTCTTTGTTCTATGCCTACATGAGGTTTTGATTTCTAATGTACGTTTTTCTAATTTATTTGTTAGCGGCATGCTTATAATTTATTAATAGACATAATCACATATATGCTTATATGAGATGAATATTCTGTGTTGAATGCAAAGTTTTACAAAAATTAATGGTATTATAACACTATAAATATTTATATACCTAATTCAATGCTAACTCAATAAGATAGATTATCAGATTTGTTTCTGGCTCTGGATTTTTGAAAAATATTAAATTGATTTTTTTGTTTAGAAATTGTCCCTTGGTTCCAGGGCCAAGCTTATTAATGTAATATAAACTTGACTATTGTTGCTTTTCAGCACTTTATACTTTCTTTTTTACTTTGTGTCATATAATAACAGATCAAAAAATAACATCATTCATTGCCCGATCAATAGAATAGGATGAAGAGATAATTTGAGAAATGTGGGTAATGAAAGGGTAAATAAAAAGGGAGGAAAAGTATTAGTTGTGTTGAATAAGTGCAAGGAAGATAGTGTTTGCCTATATCAAACCTTAAGGCTAGGTGGTTACTGCCTTTGAATGAGGGTTTAGATATTTCCCCAGAAACATCTGCAGAGTCTTTTGGACTTTGAAGGTACCCAAGGGGAGAAAATTTGGATGGAGGTTGGTACAGTGTGCCTGTTTTCTTTATCTTTTTATTTCTTTATTTTTGCTTTTCTTTTTTACGCCCGGTTTTGGGCAAAACCTGGCTGTACTCACAGCTTACTTTTGGCTCCACTCAGGGGACTATATGGGGTGCTAGGAATGAACCATGGCCACATGCAAGGCTAGAACCCTGCCTGCTGGATTATCTCTCCAGCCCCTTAATATTTTCTTTAAAGTCAGATTCACAATATTCTCTTTTAAAATCATCCTACTGCATCAAACTTTGAAATCATAAACTATTAATTTTGTGTATAAAATTTCATAAATTAAAAGTGCTGAAGGTCTTTTGATAAAACATCAACAGTTCAGTCTTGAATGTCCATCTAGAAAACTATATGATTACAAAACCATTTATCCACTTATTTCACCTTTGGGGCTGGAGCAATAGGACAGCGGGTAAGGCATTTGCCTTGCACATGGCTGACCCGGGTTCAATTCCTCCACCCCTCTCAGAGAGCCTGGCAAGCTACTGAGAATATCCTGCCCGCATGGCAAAGCCTGGCAAGCTACCCGTGACATATTTGAGATGCCCAAAACAGTAACAACAAGTCTCACAATGGAGACATTACTGGTGCCTGCTCAAGCAAATCGATGAACAATGGGAGGAAAGTGCTACAGTGCAGTGCTATTTCACCTTTGAAGACAGAAGAAATGTAATAGATGGTTCTATTGAGGCAAAGCAAAGAAATCCATCAACAGTAGCCTAGTTTAGAATTAGTTGATCCATGTAAGGGGAACAGACTTGTTTGGGGGCTGTTATGTTTATTGAATCTTTACTATGTGTATTTATATAATTAATGATTTGCAAATATTTGTTGAGAACTGAATTGTTTAAGGAGTAATCTCTACAGAGTTCCTTTAGTATCCTTAGAGGGTTTCCTGAGTTTATTTCAACAGTCCCTAAATAGGAATATAGTTTTGGTATTTAGAGTTACAGGATATATGTAAGGGCTAGGCAAAGACACACAAGATATATCTGTGGGAAGGAAGTTAGGGTTCTTTATTCAGTGTGGCTTGGGAAGGGTTTCTTAAATCCAGAATTATAGACCAAGGAAGAGAATAATGGAACTTGGGAATATTTGGCAAGGAAAGAAGTATAGTGCTCTGACCCACAGGACAATGTACAGCATTTGGGGGCAGGGAGAAGCGGTAGGTTTGGGCAACATCTGGTGGTGTTTATGGCCCCCTTGGCTCTGTAGGAGTGACCCCTGGTGATGACTGTCACCTGATATTGCTGAGGTCAATATATATATATATATATATATATATATATATATATATATTAGTGCCAGGGATATCCAGGGTCAGTGGCTCGCAAGGCAAGCACTTAATCCATGTACTCTCTATGCCCCTTTAATTTTTTTCTACCATTATGGGTAAAATCTGTACCTGTGAGGCAAGTGCATCAGCAGCCTGATGGTGCCTTCAGACTTTTAGATACCCCCAAATTGCTGCTGTGCCTTTGGCCAGACCCAAAAAACTTGGGGAAAAGTTTACCAAGAAAGTAAACGGCCAAAAGTTAGGAATGTGGGAGACACACTCACAAATCACCTCCAGCTCAGCTATATACTTGGAGGCATAGCCTTTTTGGCTCCTGATCAAACTACTTAACGGCCATGATCCCAGAGACTCAGAAACAAATCTCGAAACCCAACGGCTTTTGGCAGAAATGCGTTCAGTCCCTGCAGTAGGTTACTGGCACTGGGCCACCCCAGGTTTTGTGTCTTGGCCTGGCAGCCTAGTGGCCGCCATCCTCCAGAGGCCACTGGACAGTCAGGTTTGAGCCCACAGTGACGAGACACGTGAGGCCTCATGGGATGGGGGTGGAGCCAGCCCTTTCTTCCCTGTCCCAAATCAGGTGATTTCTGTTTTTTTGCTAAAAAAAAAAAGTAGGTTTCCAGGTGGCACTGAGTGATTTGGGGGTAACCATAGACAGTGCTTCTTGGAGAGGACATTTGAAAATCAATTTTAGATTAAGAGAGATAGCAACAGCTCATCTCATGAATATGTACTCAGGACTCACACTGTGATGCCTCAAATTAAAATCTGGCACGTTTTGAGAAATAAATACTTAAAAATGATTTTCTCTTGGGGGTATAGTGCCGCCAGCAGGTCAATCTGTACTTGTGAGGCGAGTGCATCAGCAGCCTGATGGCACCTTCAGACTTCCAGATACCCCAAAATTGCTACTGTGCCTTTGGCCAGACCCCAAAAACTTGGGGAAAAGTTTACCAAGAAAGTAAATGGCCAAAAGTTAGGAATGACTCACAAATCACCTCCAGCTCAGCTATATAATTGGAGGCATGGCCTCTCTGGTTCCTGATCGAAGTGCTTAATGGCCATGATCCCAGAGTCTCAGAAACAAATCTCATAACTCAAATGGCTTTTGGCAGAAATGCGTACAGTTCCTGCAGTAGGCTACATGTGCTGGGCCATCCCAGGTAAGAATAGATTTCGTGCCTTGGCCTGTTCCCCCTGGTGGTCCAGTGGCCGCCATCTTCCAGAGGCCACTGTGCAGTCAGGTTTGGCCCACAGTGACGAGACACGTGGGGCCTCATGGGATGGAGGTAGAGCCGGCCCTTTCCTCCCTGTCCCAATGAGACCCTGAGTTGTTGCCCACGAATGGCCTCTCTGGCTCCTGATCAAGCTGCTTAACTGCCATGATCCTAGAGACTCAGAAACAAATCTTGGAACCCAGTGGCTTTTGGCAGAAATGCGTCCAGACCGTGCAGTAGTTTACTGTCACTGGGCCACCCCAGAGGGGAAAGGGTGCTGTCCCTCGACCTGCTCCCCCTTGGTGGCTCAGTGGCCTCCATCTGCCAGAGGCCATTGGACAGTCAGGTTTGGGCCCCCAGTGACAAGACTCATGGGGACTCAAGGGATGGGGGTGGAGCTGGCCCTTTCCTCCTCGTCCCAACAAGACCCCAAGTCGCCATCCACAAATGGCCTCTTTGGCTCCTCATCAAGCTGCTTAACGGCCATGATCCCAGAGACTCAGAAACACATCTTGGAACCCAGTGGCTTTTGGCAGAAATTCCTCCAGATTTAATTGTTAAAATTTCGGAATTTCAAAATTGCGTGGCCACTACTGCAGCCACGCAACATCAGATGTTATTCATAACCAGCAATAGAAAACAAATTGTCTAATGTTGCCTTTTCAGCAGATCTGAGTATTGGGGTAAAATCTCAAATAATGATGGTGGATCTGGTGTCAAAAAATTGAATGTAATCAAAGTAGAGAGAGAGTAACGTAGAAATCATCTGTCCCACAGGTAGGGGAAGGGTATGGGATAGGGGTTTACTGGGGTTTTTGGTGGTGGAGAATGGGCACTGGTGAAGGTATGGGTGTTTTATTGTATGACCAAGACTTAAACCCAAACGCTTTGTAACTGCTCTCACGGTGATTCAATAAATAAAATTATAAAAATGGGGAAAAAAAGGAAGATGGAGTTCATGCCCAATTCAATCAGCTAATCAGTGGCTGAATAAATAGCAGGACTCTTACATAAAAAAAAATTACAAGATAATCTATTTCCCTTCTTCCCCAACTAGTTGTAAAATTTGTTGTACCTTCAAAAAAGTCATTTTGTGGGGCTGGAGTGATAGCACAGTGGGTAGGGCGTTTGCCTTGTATGTGGCCAATCCGGGTTTGATTCCCAGCATCCCATATGGTCCCCCGAGCACCACCAGGAGTAGTTCCTGAATACAGAACCAGGAGTAACCCCTGTGCATTGCTGGGTGTGTCCCAAAAAGAAAAAAAAGTCATTTGTTTTTTGGACCTTCAAAGGACTGGAGCGATTTTGATATCTTTTTAGTATTTTTTAGATGCTCTTAAGGAGCTGGTAGAATGAAATCAGGGCATGGAAATTCTGGAAAAAAAAAAAAGTAAACCATCCAAGCTCATGGAACGCTGACTGTACGCATCGTGTGCTGGCATTCATTTGTTGATTGTATGCATTCATGTGTTGCTTTTCCCCTGCGGCCTTCTCCCCCCTCCCCTCTTTGCAGAAAGGAGCTCATCGCTAAGCTGGATCAAGCAGAAAGAGAAAAGGTGGACGCAGCTCAACTGGCTCGGGAATTCGAGGCCCTGACAGAGGAGAACCAGACGCTGAAGCTGGCGCAGTCACAGTGTGTGGAACAGCTTGAGAAACTTCGAATACAGTATCAGAAGAGGCAGGGGTCGTCCTAACTGTCATGATTCCATGTGAGCATAAGAGGTGGGTGAAAGCGCTGGGTTTGCCAGAAGATTCTTATTTCAAAGGGAGAGCTAGTGAGATCAGTTTTTTTTTTCTCTTTATTACTCATGTGGCAAACACCTCTCCTAAATTTTATGCTTGCCGGATCTAGTTTGAGGGAAAGGATGTTCTGTGTTAAGTGAGATAAAGTGAACCATATATCTTTTCAGAGATCACACTTCTTTTCCAAAGATTTCTTTTTCCTGTTGAGGGGGGAATATGGTCGATGTGTCCATCCAGAGAGCAAACCTTAAAGATAGAATAGTGGCTCTTTGCTATAGAAAAGGAGTTGGACTTGATAAAGCCAATAGGATGTTCACAGCAGAGCCTCCTCTGCTGATTTTTGAAGCTCATGTCTTTCCTATTTCATCTGGGCACAAATCTGATCTGTCAGAAACTTCTCCGCACGTAGCTCTGTTCACCAGAGTTAGATGTAATCCCTCGATGATTGATTGCACTAAGAGCAAATGGTCGCATGTCATAAAAGCTGTCTCATGAAAATATTAGCTGAAAGTGTGTTTGTGCCCCAAGCACATTGCAGGTGCTGACTTGCTGTTGTAATAAAAAAAAATGATGCTGCATTTCTTCACACCACTCCCCTCCCTGCAATCGTCTCTACCTTTGCTTGTGTGTGTTCTGGGGACATGGGAGAAATGGGAATGTATTTCCTGGAGATGACTTTGGTGAGTTCTCATAAAGACATCCAGAAAGATCATTATGATGATGGTATTGGGGATTTAAGGGGTTGTTTTGATCAGTACTAACTAGTAGGTATCTATCAGTAAATTCCAGATGAAAATTATTTTCTCTGTTCCACCTATCACCATATACCCCCTGAATTGATCTCTTTGTTTTATGTCCATTTCTATTCATGTAACTTCTTTTTCATTAAACGTGGATCAAAACCGTCAGTTGGCATTTGTCTCTTTCTTTATCTCCCATATGCTAAAAGTTGATATTGGCTAACCCTAGTCAGAATCAGTTCTTCATTTTTTTTTTCACATGTGCCCCCCAAATAAATTAAAGCCCCCTCAATAGAAAAAAATAACAAAAGCACAGTGAAATTCCTTTTCTTGGGAAGACTGGGTTACAAACATTTCGTTCCGATTTGCTCTCCCTTGAACACAAATCTCACTTGTTTGTGTCGACATTTCTTTGTTTGCCTATTTCCACTCTGGAGAATCCTATGTTTTCTCTTAAACACACAATTCTCTTCCTTCACATCTTTCTAAATAAGTTTCAGGAAAAACTATCTTGCTTCTCTCTCTCTCTCTCTCTCTCTCTCTCTCTCTCTCTCTCTCTCTCTCACACACACACACACACACACACACACACACACACACACACACCACATGCACGCAGTCCAGCTTTAATGTTGGCTATCCAAAAGATACAAATAAACCAGAAACATAAAATATAAGAGTTTTGTTAATTACAC
Source organism: Sorex fumeus (assembly GCF_029834395.1). Classification (NCBI taxonomy): domain Eukaryota; kingdom Metazoa; phylum Chordata; class Mammalia; order Eulipotyphla; family Soricidae; genus Sorex; species Sorex fumeus. The sequence goes on along the minus strand of NW_026606322.1, from coordinate 32,161,502 downwards.
CTACAGTACATTGAGGTTAGTCTTAGCTATCGGGCTGCTTTTATCCCAATGAATGTATAGCAAAATTTAGAGACTTTTTAAAAAAATTGTCATTGGTAGGAGGAGAATACCACTGGCATCTAGGAGCAGAAGTCGGAGATACTCCTAAATATCCATATATAGAATCGTGGCAATGGGTCACTGGTAGGTATGCCCTGAGCTGGAATAATTACTGAGCAGCTTGGGAAAATGCCAAAAGAAAGTTTATTGCATTCTCACAGGTTTCTTGCTGTATTGTGTGGAGTCCAGGAAGTTCTAAACACCTGACCCTCAAATTCCTCATTTGCAAAATGAGTCTCTTTTGTTTGTCTTGGGCCACACCCAACTATGCTTAGGGGTTACTCCTGGCTCTGCACTCAAGAATTACTCCTGGCTGGCTAAGGCAACCAGACGGGATGTGGGATGTGGTGAGTCAAACCTGGGTCAGCTGCATCCAAGGAATGAACCCTAACCGCTGTACTATCTCTTCAACCCCTCTTTTGTTTGTTTTAAATTAAAGTAACATCCTTTTACAAGAGTGGAAATGTCTGTATGTTTTTGGGGTACACCATTACCATATCATGTCCATGACCAATATGCTAATATCATGCTTCACCACATAGGACTCTTCCCCACTACCAACTTCCCCCACTGGGTAACCTCAGATCTGCCATCAGAGTTTAAGGGTTTATTTTCACTGACTGCTTTCTGCTTTATATACCCAGCTGTGTATGAACTCATCCAGTGCTTAGCCTTCTCCTTCTGACACTTCATTTCGCACAATGCCCTCTCATTCCATTTCTGCTTTAGCAAAAGATGAGATTTCAGCTGTTCTTGTAGCTGAGTAGTATTCCATGGTGCCTACATACCACCGTTTTATCTACTCATTTGTCCCTGTGCACTTTGGGATGCTGAGCTGTTGTAGGTAGTGCTGTAGCAAAAATAAATGCATGGCTAGCAAAGAGCCTTCTGCATGACTAAAGAAACTATCATCAAAAAATGAAAAAGTCTCTAAGTTTTAATGTTCTGTGTGCTGGTTTAACCTTAAGTTACCTTAGAGAGCTGAAGAAAAGTGAAATTTCCTATTGTCCTGATTAAACCTTCCTTTATAATAATCCCAAGACATAAATATTTTGAAAAAGAGGGGAGGAATTGTTCATTAAATTAATACAGTTGTGGGTTAAAGGAATGGGAAAAAGAAGGATAATTCACCAACCTTTAAATATGAGGCAGAAGAGATAGTGAAGTGGGTAGGATTGCATACAGCCAACCCAGGTTCAATCCTGGGCATCCCATATAATCCTGTGCATCACTACAAGTAATGCCTGAGTGCATAGCCAGGAGTAACCCCTGAACATTTCTGGGTGTGGCCCAAAAACCAATAAATAAATACAGGGATCGGTGTTTGGACTCTGCCCTTCAGAAGATGGTTGCATTTTATTTATAGAAGTGAAGCATTCTTTGTCCCTGATATATAATGGGGGTGAAGAAAATATAGTTCCTACATTTCTTTGCTCTACAGAATGAATAATAAGATAATCAGGCCAAAGTATTTGCATCTCACTGATATTATGGAGACACAGAGTAAATAATTTTAAAATATGTGCTTACCTCAGCTTGAAATTATACTGCTTCTACAAAGTATGTATTCACACCTTAAAATTAATCATTTCCCTGTGTGTGTATCTGTGTGTCATTAGCAGATTTTTTTTTCTATTCATAAATATGAGAATATCAACTTCATTTATATCAGTGTCAGAGAAATCAAAAGGTAAATTTTTCTGATTGGTCTCATCTTTGTTTTTTTTTTACGTAGGAGTACTGCTATTTATTCATCTTCTTAATTATTTGAAAAGCTAGTTTTATTTACAACATACTATCTATTTCAAACAAAATTATTTAAGAAAATTTTATCTTCAAACATGGTATTCTTGGTATTAGCAGTGATGTACATCTTAGAGTCACAAAAATTTGCACAGAATTTTTATCTTGTCAATATAGATACTTACACTTGAGCTAGAATTTTAAATATAAACTGCATTATATTGTGCAATTGCTCTATTAAATAATTTGTGACTTGTGATACATTCAAATTTATGTAGAAATCAAAAGAGTGCAGTGGCAGGCAGTTGAAAGATAAATCTCTAATTTTTGGTCTGGAGAATTTGTTTCTCACTTATTCTGGTGCCTGGTCTTGGATGCATTATCAACAGTATAAAAGAAGAACCAACAAGGAATTTAGAATTCAAATTCAATTCAACATAGTATTATTACACACTTAACAAGAATAAAAAATGCAAAAATAAACACTCAGCCTTCAAAGCGTTTTAATTTTTTTTTGTTTTCTAAAAATTATTAGGTTAAGAATAGTCACTCAACACTTCTGTTGTTACTGCGCTGGGGAGAGAGCTGGCCGGGAGTTGCTTGGGCCTGGGAAATGTCAGGTGGACACTGTCCCTCTGAGCTACATCTCTGGGTCCTACAATACATTTAAAAAATATCTTTGTTGAGGTACTGAGATTTATAGTATGGGTAATGATAGGCTTCTGTGTACATCATTCCAACACCACACCCACCACCAGAGGACCCACTTCCCTCCAGCAAGGTTCCAAAGCTCCTATAGTTCAACAGCCCCCTTCAACCCCTGGCAAACTTATTTCTGTAAAATACCTCTCCAGTTATATTACCTGTGGTCTCTCTCTCTCTCTCTCCCTCTCTCTCTCCCTCTCCCTCCCTCCTTCCTGCCCTCCATCGCTCTCTCCCTCTCCCTCCCTCCTTCCCACCCTCCAACTCTCTCCCCCTCTCCGTCCCTCCTTCCTGCCCTCCCTCTCTCTCTTCCCTCCCTTTCCCTTCTCTCTCCCTCCCTCCCACCTTCCCTCCCTCCCTCCCTCTCTCCTTCCCTCCCCCTTCTCTCTCCCTCCCTTCACCCCTCCCTCCCTCTCTCTCCCTCACTCCCTCCCTCCCCCCTCTTCCTTTCTCTCTTTGCCTCCCTCTCTCTTTCTCCTTCCCTCTCTCTCCCTCCCTCCCCTCCTCTCCCCCTCCCTCCTTCCCCCTTCTCTCTCCCTCCCTCTCCCTCCCTCCCTCCCTCCCTCCCTCCCTCCCTCCCTCCCTTCCCCTCTTCCTTTCTCTCTTTGCCTCCCTCTCTCTTCCTCCTTCCCTCTCTCTCCCTCCCTCCCTCCCCCTCCTCTCCCCCTCCCTCCTTCCCCCTTCTCTCTCCCTCCCTTCCTCCTTCTCTTTCTCTCTCTCTGTCCCTCTCTCCCTCCTCTCTCTCTTCTTGGGGTGGGGCTTCCTAGAAATTCTTAGTCATCTTGGCCCTGATTTAATGCAAAGGCCTAAGAAATTATCTTAGAAAGGCATAGAAATTATCTGGACCACACTAGTGGAGTTTGAAGGACACAGGCTACACCCTCTGATTCTTAAAGGACCATGTGGTACCAGGAATTGAACTGAGATCATGCAAGACAAGTGTCCTAATCCCTTTGCTATTGTCTCCACCCTTATAATACACTTTAAAGGGTGCAATAGGATGATACTTGAAAAGAATTTACTCACCTTGCTTAGCTGAAATTCATGACCTTCACTAATGACTTCCCATTTCTTCTACCCATAACTCTTGACAACCATGATTCAATTCTTTTATTCTGTGAATGTGTCTATATGCCTCCATATAGGAGGGTTTTTGAGGTTTTACGTACTGCACTTTTTTTTTATTATGATCTTTAATTATTATTTGGGCTTTGGGAGCCACACTCAGTATTGCTCAGGGGTTATTCCCGGCTTTGTGTTCAGGTGTAACCCCTGCTGATTCTTGGAGAAATATATGCAGAACTAGAGATTGAACTGGGATCTGCTGTAAGTAAGGAAGTGCTTAACTTCCTGAACTAGCTCTCTGGTCCCTCGACGTTCCTTTTTTTTGAAAGGCTGAATAGTATTTTATTGTACGCACATCATACATTTTCATTACCTAATCATTTAATAGACAGTTCTGTCATTCCCATGTCATGGCTTTTGTGAGTTAAGTTGCAGTCACCTGGGGAACCAAGAAAGGGCTTCTAATGATTTTTGGGGGCTGGTAGTGTTGGAGTTTCCAAAGCAGTGCTCAGGGCCCCTGAAGGCACATCTGAAGACACTCCATCTGTCTATGCAGGGGGGATGATCCAGTGTTTGGGGCTGGCATTGTGCTGCTGCTCAGGCCCAGCTGTGCTCCTCGTGCCTGATAGGAACTTGGGAGGAACACAGCGCATGCCAGAAATGGGCTCCAATCTTGGATCTCCCCAGCTCCAGTGCTTCCAATTTTTTTTCAAAGTTTGTTTAACTTCTGGGAATATATCCCGAGAGCGCAAATAAAAGCACAGTTGAAATGACATCTGCACCTATATGTTCATGGCAGCACTGTTCACAATAGCCAGAATCTGGAAACAACCCAAGTGCTCAAGAACAGATAACTGGTTAAATAAACTTTCGTAGCACTGTAGCACTGTCCTCCCATTGTTCCTCGATTTGCTCGGGCGGGCACCAATAACATCTCCATTGTGAGACTTGTTACTGTTTTTGGCATATTGAATACACCACGCGGAGCTTGCCAGGCTCTGCCATGTGGGCGGTATACTCTCAGTAGCTTGCCGGGCTTTCCAAGAGGGACAGAGGAATTGAACCCGGGTTGGCCGCATGCAAGGCAGAGTCCCTACCTGCTGTGCTATCACTCCAGCCTAAGAAACTTTGGTACATCTACACAATGGAATACAATGCAACTGTTAGAAAAGATGAAGTCATGAAATTTGCTTATAAGTGGATGGTCAAGGAGAGTATCATGCTAAGTGAAATGAGTCAGAAAGAAAGAGACAAACATAGAAGGATTGCACTCATTTGTGGAATATAAAATAATATAATTTGAGAATGACACTAAAGGGCAGTAGAGACAGGGCCAGGAATATTGCTCCATAGTTGGAAGCCTGCTTTATGAGCTGGAGGAGAAGGCAGCTAGAATGGAGAAGAGATCACTAAGTCAATGATGGTTGGAGGGATTGTTCAGGATGGGAGATGCATCTGAAATTAGATGAAGAACCAAACATGATGGCCTCTCATTATCCGTATTGCAAAACGTAATACCCCAAAGTAGAGAGAGAGTATGAGAGAAATTGTCCGCCATAAAGGCAGGGGAAGAGGTGGGATACTGGGGACATTTGTGGTGAAAAATGTGCACTGATGGAGGGATGGGTGTTCAATCATTGTATGACTGAAACTCAAACATGAAAGCTTTGTAACTGTATCTCATGGTGATTCAATAAAAAAAATGTTGGTTTATTTTCTTTCTGTTGCTGAGTTGACATTGGTCTATTGTCACTCTAGCACATGATATAGAAACTTGAAGAACGCTTGGTATAAAACAAATTAAGAGGAGCAAAAGTGTGGTTTTCAACAGCAAAAATGCACATTGCAGATCCTTGAACTCAAGAATAAACATGCATAACACCTTCAAGAAGTTTCTATGAGGGGCTCAACGAAGGGAAGAGTCACCTGAGGAGAGACAGAGGGACCACCATGCAGTGGGGGCTAGTAAACAGGCTTCCCACAGAGTCTGTGGAGGGGGCTGGAGAGACATGAAGTTGACAGCTTCCGTTGAGCCATGAATAGGGGCAATGGGGGGAGTTTGGCCAAAATAACCATTTTGAAAAGAGGGGCGGGTGATTTGTCTGGAACAGAAGATAATTGATCTGAATGGATGAGATGAATGGCACTAAATAGAGACTTGAGACATGAAGAATTGTTTTAAAGCTCATAGAATGTAGTATGCAAGAAGTGAGAGGATTGCGATAGAAATGGAGTTATAGTCTGAGAGGGAACAGGGGCCATATAGAAAATAGAATCCATTGGCTTGGAGTGGGTTCTGTATGTAATTGAAGCAAGGAAGACCAAAAGAAGTTTTAGCATCGAATGAGCCCCCTCCCATGTCAGAGGATGCTAGGGTATTTGCGCTTTTTTAAAAAATTATTTGAAACCATTTCCAGAAGTACAGGGCCTACTCCTGGCTCTGTGCTCAGTGGTTTAGTATCCACATTCAGGAATGAAGTTGTATCATTTATACAAAATCCCCCAAGATTGGATCCAATACCAACCTTTATTCATTAATTCCATCAATATCGATGGAGTGCTTGCACTTCGGAAGGCATTCTGGAAAGTTGCTTGGACACAACTGTGAACCAAGAACAGGGCCTTATGTGCCAGAAACCTCTGGTTTGCTAACTGAAGTAGATGCTAATCTAAATCCCCTCATGGGAGAGTTGACAAATATGTTCAAAACTCTGCTCAAGAGGTGAAATGTAACTCTGGTCCTGCGTCCAGGCCATCGTTGGTTGCTCTTGTTCTTTTTGATGTGTGCCAGTCTCTATGGTGTGAGATGATATCTCATTGTTGTTTTGATTTGCATCTCCCTGGATTAGCAAACCTTAATTCCCCAAAGGGGAAAGAGAGAGGAGAGAGAGAGAGAGAGAGAGAGAGAGAAAGAGAGAGAGACAGAGAGACAGAGAGAGAGAGACAGAGACAGAGGCAGAGATAGAGAGAAATGGAGACAGAGACAGAGCGAGATGGAGAGAGACAGAGACAGAGCAAGAGAAATAGAGAGACAGACAGAGAGAAATGGAGACAGAGAGATAGAGAAAGAGGAGAGACAGACAAGAGTTCTTGTCTCTGTACTCCCCTCCCCCAAAACAGAGAGAGAGAAGAGAGAGAAGGAGTGAGAGGAGAGAGAGATAGACACAGAAAAACAGACCGAGAGAGAAGGAAAGATAGAGAGAGAGGGAGAGAGAGAGAGAGAGAGAGAGAGAGAGCGAGAGAGAAAGTGCCTGCCATAGAGACAGGCTAGGGGGAGGGTGGCAAGAGGGAAACTGAGGGCATTGGTGGGAAATAGACACTGGTGGAGGAATAGGTGTTGGGAACACAGTATGACTGAAACCCAACCATGATCAGTTTTGTAACTCTAGATCTCACAGTGATTCCAAAAAAAAAAATTAAAATTAGAAAAAAAGAGAATCAAGCAGATGTGCCACTGTATGGTTTCCAGAACAGGTCCGCAAAACTTCTTTCCTACCTGCTCTTTGGCGGATCACTTGCTCTGGGGATGCGCCAGCTACCTTGTGGCAAAGTAGCAGCAAGGAAGTGCAGCCACGCTGTTGAACTTGGAGGCGGACCTTCAGCCCCAGGCAAGACTTCAGTTGGCTGCAGCCTGGCGGACACCTTCCCTGTACCCAGGGCAAGGCACCCCACCAAGCCAGTACCACTCCGCTAAGCTAGTTCTGAAGCCTGATTGTTATTCAGGAATTTTGAACTAAGAAGCTCTGGTTGTTTTAAGCCACTAAGTTTTGGGGTGACTTTTGTGGTGCAGCAATGGACCATATTAATGGTCAGAACCAAACGCAAAAGAAGCAAGTCTCATGAATATACATTCAATGGGACCCTGAGGTGAGGGGTCAGGATAGTCTCATGAAGGTGCTCATACTGGGCTTGGATTTGTTGGGGATGTTAGAGTCGCAGAGATGGGGATGCAGCTGAGAACAAGGCAGGCACTTGGAAGATCACATTAAGAATTTGAACCTCAGGAATGGGGAGAGCTCAGAGGGCTGGATTGTCTGCCTCTCCAGGGGGAAGCTCCAGCTTCTATTTCTGGCACTGCCCTCAGGCTCTAGTGGCCTCTAACACTTCCGGGTCAAGGGTCATGGGGAATAGCTCCAAAGTTCCCAAAGTACTCCCCCCTCCCCAAAGAAAAAACACTTGACCATAATTCTATTTTTTAATTATTTATTTATTTATTTATTTTTATTGAGTCACCATGAGATACATTTACAAAGCTGTTCATGGCCGGGTCTCAGTCATACAATGATCCAACACCCATCCCTCCACCAGTGTTTATTTCCTACCACCAGTGACCCCAGTTTCTCTTCCACCACCCACTTCCATCAGCTTGTCTCTATGGCTCTAAGGCAGGTAATTTCCTTCTCCCCTCCTTTCCTCCTCCTTTCTCCCCCCCCTCATCTCCTCCCTCTCTCTCCTTTTGGGCACTCAGTATCTGTAACACAGATGCTGAGAGTTTATCATGTTTGTTCTGTTACCTATTTTCAGCATGCAGTTTCTATTCAAAGTGATAATTTCCACTATTTTTGTCATAATGATTGACCATAATTCTTAAAGCAATGGGAAACTATTAAAGGATTGTAGCATAGGGCTAACATATTGGTATATTATCGTCCTACTGGTTGACATGCTAGTCAAATGCCATGGCACCCATATACATGATTTTCCACCTATGACCCCTTGACCCCTTGAAATAAACCTGGGGCCCACAGGGTACCATATGGAAGTAACAACCTCAAGTGTAGTTTGCACTTTCATACTGATCCTTTTTAGAATTTTTTGCTTGGGGGCTATGCCGGACAATGCTGAGGGGTGACTCCTGGTTCTGCATTCAGGGATCACTCCTGATGGTGCTCAGGGGACTGTATAGGATGCCAGGGATTAAAACAGGATGGCCATGTGCAGGGAAAGTGCCTATTGCTCTGGGCCCTGTTTAGATTTTTATATTTAGAGAGGATAAGAGAATTGTTATGCAATACTGAGTAACAGGCATAAAAGAACCCCATAACTAGCTCTTGTCAAAGATGCTTTTACTAATAGACACGTCTTTCTGGTGACTTTTAAAGTGCAAACTGAAAAATTTAAATAGCACTGATGCGCTCTTTTATTTTTTAATTTTAAATATTGTCAAGGAGTCTTCTGGGGGGGACAGATGTTGAAATATTGTATGACTGAAACCCAATCACGAACAACTTTTTCACTGTGTATCTTGTGAGTCAAAAAAAAATTCTTTAAGGTTTCTTTTTAATTTAAATTTATTTATTTATTTATTTTATTGAATCACCATGAGATATACTGTTATAAAGCTGTTCAACGTTTGGGTTTCAGTCACACAATGTTCCAACATCCATCCTTCTACCAGCATACATTTCTCACCACCAATGTTCCCAGTTCTCCTCTTTCCCTCTCTCTCCTTTAGAGCATTACGGTTTGCAGTAAGTTACTGAGAGGTTACCATGTTTGTTCTTTACCTCCTTTCGGCATGCAGTTCTTGTCCAGAGCGATCATTTCCAACTATTATTGCCATGGTGGTACCTTTGCTATCCCAGTGACCTTTCCCCCAGCACATGAGGCAGGCTTCCAACCATGAACCAATCCTCCTGGCCCTTGTTTCTACTGTCCTTGGGTTATTAGTCTCACACTAAGTTTTTAAAAAAAGGATTCTTCTGGGTGAGAGAGATATCTAAGAGTAGACTCAGAGGAGGAAGGAATAGAGGGCAAAGGTCCTGTGGGCAGTGAAGGAAGTGTCTTTGTTGCTATTAAAGAATATAGTAATTAGAAATAAGCATGAAGATCATACAAAATAGGAACCTAGCAGACACTAAATAATCACAAAGCTACAAAGCTTAGTAATTTAAGCTTCAGATTCTTTGAATATCCTCTAGCTCTAAAATACCATCCGGTTCTGAGGTTTTATTTATTTATTTAGGTGTTTGGGCCACACTCAGCTGTGCTCAGGGGTCACTCCTTGGAGTACTGGGGGTCCTAAGTGATGTGTGTGGGAGGAAGTTGGGTCAGCCTCATGTAAGCCAAGTGCCTTACCTGCTTTACTATTTCTCCGGACCATGTTCTAGATTTTAACAAATAGGAAATATATTTTCTTATGTTGACAAGCAGATGCTCTCTGAAATGTCTTCTATTTAAAGAAAGGCTACATGGAGGCTGGAGGGATTATACAGTGGAGAGGAAGGGTACTTGCCTTACATACAGCCAACCTGGACTCAATCCCTAGCACCTAGAATGGGTCTCCAAGTCCCCACCAGAAGTGATACCTGAGCACAGAGCAAGGAGCAAGTCTTGAGCACCATCAGAAAATAGGGTTCTGGGACATAAAGCAAATACCAAACAAACAAACAAACAAAAAACTCAAAAAAAAAAAACGAAAAGCAGCTTCAGTTAGAGTGTGAAAACGTAATTCATCTCTTTTTGCTCTCTGAAACTTTGAATTTATCAGTGAACCATCTTTACAAGTGCTCCCTTCTCAGGGACAACAAGCACATGAAAAGGACTGGGTTTCACAAGTGTAGATGCCTGAGCCCTGATGCAGACCAGGTGAGAGCCAGAGGCCCAGAAGCAGAAGTTTTTTCCTAGGAATTTTATCTTATCCCAACATTGGCTGCTTTTGGATTAAGGAGATTAGGACAAGAATTCTGAGTGCAGGGGTGGAGCCTTCTCGGTGACTAAAGGAGGAACCAAAGTTTTCCACAGGCAAAAGGGGAGGAATTTGCATCTTCAAACAGCCACCCTCTATTTCAGCTGTCACAGAACATGCTGGGGCAATGGCTGTTATCTCAGGTCTGCATCATGAAAAGGAAAAGATAAAGAGATACGAAGGAGACCGAGGTGAATTATGTGCGAAACAGCAGCTCCCTGGGCTTCTAAACGCCCGCTGGCTTCTCTTAAGTGCTGAACACTCTGACTTTGCCCCATTATTCCTGTAAAGAAGGATATGACTCACCAGCCCTGCAATCTCCCAAATGCCATTAGATATGCTGGTAATTTGATTCTTGAAATATACCTGGAATAGAGCAAGAACTTGGTCATGGATGAGTTAGGCTGGTGTCTCTTCTTTTTTAAAAATAATGTATCTCATATTTAACTTTAATATCTAACCCTGAGGATTCAGTTCACTACCACATTGGAGGGTGTCTGTGAGTTGTGGGAACTGCATGAGGTTGGATCTGAAGCCAGGCCCTGAAGGCATTGTGGTCTGTATGAAAATGTCTGTTCGGTTCTCTGTGCTCCTTTTAGCATAAAATAGAGATCAGAGTGATTGACATCTGTATACATACTGTCCCCTACCACCTCCCCCCCCATAATCTGCCATAATCTGCCACTGTTACAAACTACTTGGGTATTTTGAATATTTAGAATATCTGTATTATGAACACAGACATTTAGATATTATTATCTGTATGGTGGCTAGAGATAATAGTAATGATAGGAGTAGTGATAGCTTATACTAAGCCTCCCACATGGTCTTTTATGGGTGTTTTAATCCACCCAAGATAGTAAACAAGATCCAAAAATAGTAAACAAGCTACCTCTGAGCTAGATGTTGAAACATGAAAAGCAGGACTTTCTGAGAAACCTCAGTTTGGTTTCTGATGAAGGAGCCATCAGAAACTCTCAATTTCTCCCAACTCTTCTCTCACCTTATATTCATTTATTAGGGTTCTGGTAGGTTTTTGTTTTTTGTTTTTGGACCAACCGTGCTCAGGGCTTACTCCTGACTCAGCTCCAGAATCACTTCTGGTGATGCTCAAGGGACCACGTGCAGTGCCAGGGATCTAACTCAGACCTAATCAGACAGGATTCAGGCAAAGTAGGTGCCTTAAGTCTTGGCCTATGTCCCCAGTCCCCTCAGGAGGCTAGAGGTCACTTTAAGAGTGACCAATCGGGTCAGGGAAAGGAAAAAATGGACTATAAGGGACATAAAGAATCAATGAAGAGTATTTGGGACTTTGGGGTAGTGGGCGTGAAGTATCTTTGTACACCAAAAGCATAAATGTTAATAATACTATTGTAACTATTATTGAACACTAACAAAGAAAAGTAAAAGACCAATGAAGGGGAAGTAAAGATGAAGTCATGAAATTCTCGTATAAGTGGAAGACATGAAGTGTATAATGCTGAGTGTAATTAGTCAGAAAGAGAGGAACAGACATAGATGACTGCACTCATTTGTGGAATGTAAAGTAGCAAAATATAAGACTAACATCTAAGGACAGTGGAGATAAGGACCAGGAGGATCATGCCGTGATTTGGAAGCCAGACCCACATGCTGGGAAAAAAGGCAATTGGGATGGAGAAGGAACCACTAAGTAAGTGATGGAGGGATCTCCTGGGATGGGAGATGTGTGCTGAAAGTAGACCAAGGACCAAACAAGATGGCCTCTCAGTCTCTGTATTAGAAATCATAATGTCCAAAATTAGAGAGAGTAACAAGGATTCTACCTGCCACAGAGGCGGGGAATGGGGTGGTGTGGGGGTTGCGGGTGGGAAACTGGGAACAATGGTGGTGGAAAACGTGCACTGGTGGAGGGATGGGTGCTCAAACATTGTTTGACTGAAATGTAATCATGCAAGTTTGTAACTGTATCTCACGGTCATCCAATAAAAATTCTTAAAAAAATAGAACTTAGAAAAAAAATAGAAGTTTAAGACATGTGCCTTGCATACAGCTAATCTGTTTTATCCATGGCACCATTTACAGTCCCCCAAGCATTTTCAGGAGTGATCCCTGTGCACACAGCCAGAGGCAAAGGCAGAGCATGGTTGGATGAGGCCTAAAAAGCAAAGGAGGGAGGTAGGTAGAGAAAGACAGAGATAGAGACAGACAAACTGACAGACAGGCAGGCAGACAGGCAGGCAGATGACAGACAGACAGACAGACAGAAACACACACACACACACACACACACACACACACACACACACAGGTCAATCCTGGGACGTTTACAGAGTTGGAGGACAGAATGTCAGAGTGAAGGGATGGGGAGGGATGGTGAAGCCTCCAGGACATCTGAGCAAGAGAGGGACTTGGTCCAAGCTGCAGTTTTTCCAGAAGCTCTCTTCCACCCCCACCCAGCCCACTGTGTGCTCTGAAGAACTGGCCCTTTGTTCTGGAAGAACAAGACTAGGGCTTGGCAGGGAGAAGTCAAGTGGATGAGAAATTCACTCTATTCACAGTCCTTATAGATTCTGTCTAAAACCTTGGTTGAGGTACTGTGATTTACAATACTGTTAGTGATGGTTTTTGTGTACATTGTTCCAGTGCCACACCCAATGCCAAAACCCATTTCTGTTCACCAAGAACTTAAAGGTTTCTTCCTTTCAACACCCCTCCACCCCAATTCAATTCTGTGCATCAATTCTCCAGTTGTTCCCTTTGATCTGTTGCTGCTATCTTACTATGTATTTTTATCCTACACATCTGTCCCTTTCCTTCTAACTAACTTCATTCACCATGATATTATTCTCTAGTTCTGTCATGTCATGGCAAATTACATGATTTTGTCCTTTCCTATAGTTGCTGTATCACAACTTCTTGGTGGCTCTTATTTTGCTCAAACCCATCTTGGAGTCTCAGAGCAAGTGAACCAGGTGCTATGATTCAAATAACCAGAATCTCAGAACACAGAGCAGGAGGGCACAGGGATGGGAGAGTATAGCTGCAGGACATGTGGAGTCTGTCGCATAGACTACCAATGAGCTAAATAGATGGGTATGCTTCTTTACATACAGAAAGAAAGCAGGAGGGTGAGACCTGTGATTTTAATCCTGTAGTCATTCCTAGTCCTTCACTTAAATCACTTAACTTCCCGTTAGTCGTCGATTTGCTCGAGCGGGCGCCAGTAACGTCTCCATTTGTCCCTGTCGCGTGCTAGTGTAGCCCAATGGCATCTGTTCGCTCCAGGAACATGAAGGGCCTCAAACCGATCGTTCATGATCTTCAGGAATAAGTCTGACCATCTGGTAGGTGGGCGGCCACGCGGTCTCTTGACATCCCGTGGAATCCAATCAGTAACAGCTCTAGTCCAACGGTCGTCTTTAAATCTCATTACGTGACCAGCCCATTTGATTTTCGACACCTTGGCAAATGAGACAGCGTCCCTGATCCTTGATTGTCGATGGATGTCAGAACTCCGGATTCTTTCTCTCATTTAAGTGAAACGTGATATTCCAAGCATAGCTCTTTCTATTCTTCTTTGGGAGACCTGAATGGCGTTTTCATCTTGTTTGCGTAGGGCCCAGGTCTCTGAGGCATATGTTAATGCAGGAAGAACAGTGGAATCAAAGAGATGTGCCCGGAGCCGGAGGTTCTTCGTCCTCTTAGCTATTTCTTCGACGTTCTTGAAGGCGTTCCAAGCCGCTCTCTTCTTCCTGCGCAGCTCGGGTGCCAGGTCATTTGTCATGTTGACCTCTCAACCTAGGTAGACATAGCTGTTGCATTCGGAGATGGTCGTTCCATTGAGAGCGAATGGGGTGTCAGGAACAAGGCTGTTTCTCATAAACATTGTCTTCGTAAGATTCAGCTGTAGTCCTACCTTTCCACACTCACAGTCAAAGTCGGCCAGCATTTGTGCCGCTTGGCTGATGTTTGGTGTTATTAAAACAATATCATCAGCAAAGCGGAGGTGGTGTAATTGCCGACCATCTATCTTCACTCCCATTCCTTCCCATTCCAGTCGTCGCATGATGTTCTCGAGGGTGGCACTGAAGAGTTTCGGTGAAATGGTATCACCCTGCCGCACCCCTCTCTTGACATCAACGATCACTTCTTTGTAGAATGGTGAGATCCTGGTAGTGAATCCGCAATACAGCTCACGGAGGATCCTGATGTATTGGGCTTGAATGCCCTGATTGGCTAGGGCTTCAATGACCGCTTCCGTCTCAACAGAATCAAAGGCCTTCTTTAAATCAATGAACGTTAAGCAGAGCAGCATCTTGAACTCCCGAGAAACCTCAATGAGCTTGGTTATTGTGTGGATATGGTCGATGGTGCTGAATCCTTTGCGGAACCCTGCTTGCTCGCATGGTTGTCCTTCATCTAATGTTCTGCCAATCCTATTCAGGATGACTCGAGTGAACAACTTGTAGATGACAGACAATAGGCAGATCGGGCGATAGTTGCCAATGTCATGGATGTCTCCCTTCTTGAACAGTAGTACGGTCCTGCTGGTTTTCCATTGGGACGGAACCTTGCATTCAGACAGGTAGCGAGTGAAGAGCCGAGCCAGTGTATTGATGAGTACTGACGGCAGGTTCTTCAGGTGTTCAGGTCTGACCTTGTCTGGGCCGGGTGCTGTTTGTTTCTTTACCGACAAAATGGCGTGTCGGATTTCGGAGGGGAGAACGTTGGGAACAACATACCCATCCTGTGGAATTTGGTATGTTGGCAAGTGGACATGGCTATCGAAGAGATTTGAGTAGAAGTCATGGATAATCTTCTCTATTGCCGTTCTGGAGGATGTGATGGATCCATCAGGACGTCGGAGGGCAGTCATCTTGGTCTTATAGTTGGCGAAGGACAGGCGGGCGTAACGAATACTTCTCCCGGCTTCTGCCGCATCTACCAGTACTTCTGCTCTTCTCTCTTTGAGGTCTTCCTTGATCGCATCTCTGCACTGCTTTGCAAGCTCGTACGTTAGCTTGCAGTTGCCTGAGGCATGCGCCAAACCACGCTGGCGAATTAGCTCAAGAGTTTTCGAAGATAGGCGACTTTTTGTGGCTATCTCTCTCTTGGCGTTCCTCGCACATTCATGGAGGTGCTGAACCAGTCGATCGTATTCCTCGTCAATGTTGTCAACAATGGCATCTTCCCATGTTGCCGCAATAGTACCAAAGAGTTCCCAGTTGGTGGTCATTCTGGGAGTTCTCTTTTTGAACTTTGCAGCCCTTTCTCCCAGCTCTGTGAAGTAGAATTTTTCACGAAGGAGACGGTGGTCCTATCCCGTTCGAAATTTTGGGACAACAGCGACATCAGTCAGGCAAAACCGTCGATTGAATATGATGTGGTCTATTTCGTTGTGGAATCGTCCACCGGGAGACTCCCATGTCCATCGTTTAGATTCTGCCTTCTGGAACTGTGAGTTACCATGGATGGTCTTGGTCGACATGATGAACTCTGACAGTCTCTCTCCCTGTTCGTTCCATTCTAGGCCATGGGTCCCGATGTGAAGTTCTTCAGCTGATCTTCTCGGACACGACTTCCACTACCCAGCCGTCGCCACACTCCAGGACGCTTTCCGGACCCGCGCGGCCGCTCCGGCTGAGACCCACGCACAACTGAAGACCCACAGAACAAGATAAGCGGAACTCTCTGAGACCTGGGACTCCAGGCTCGGCGGACCCAGGGACAGAGCTTCTCTGCTTGCTCCCACCACCACAGGTGACAAAGGGATTCTAATCAGGAGCCCCACCCTACCCTGCCCTGTCTGCTTCCATCAACCACCCAGGGATCGAATTGTGCACAGGAGACCCACCCTACCCAGATAAATACCCCACTGGCAGACTTCCACTCTCGACACGACTTCCACTACCCAGCCGTTGCCACACTCCAGGACGCTTTCCGGACCCGCGCAGCCGCAAGCGGCCGCGCGACACATCATAAGACACTAAATACCCATCTTCTGGAATTGTCGTACCATATTTGATAGGGTTCAAATATGGTAACACCTACAAGGGTGATTAGAGGTCACCCCAAAAGCCTCTATCCCTCTCGGAAAGACTGGCAAGCTACCGAGAGTATTCCGCCCGCACGGAAGAGCCTGGCAAGCTATCCGCTGTGTATTCGATATGCCAAAACCAGTAACTACAACTGGTCTCATTCACCTGACCCTGAAGGCTTCACCGACATGGCAGCACTGAGAAGGATGAGAAAGGAGAGGCCGACAAAATCTCAAGGCCGACCTAGGCTGCCACAACGAAGGAAGACAAAAATGATCGTCTGTACTTTCAATGCACTTACGCTAGCATCAGATGCATCCATCGAGGACCTGATGGTACAAGCGCGAATGATCAAGTATGACATCATCGGTCTGACCGAGACAAGAAGGCACGAATCTCACCATGCCGTTTTCGACACTGGAGAAGAATTGTTCCTCAGAACATGCGATAAAAGAGGTGTTGGAGGCGTCGGTGTCCTTGTCAACACAAACTTGGCCAAGAGCATTGATTCATTCGAATGCCTAACAACCCGAATCGGACATTTACATTTGAATAGATGTGGCTCACTGCCTGCAGTTTCTATCTTCGTTGTCTACGCACCAACATCTCATTATGATGAAAGAGAAATCGAGAAGTTCTACATGGAGCTAGAGAAGTTCTATAAAGAAGACCACACCTTCTACAAGATCATTGTGGGTGATTTTAATGCCAAGATAGGACCGAGAAGATCAGCTGAAGAACTTCCTAGTCCTAAGGCTGTATAAATGTCTGAAAATATGTAGCAGGAGGATCAACAGTAATGCCCTCCTGGGAGTGGATCAGGTTGCCACATAAAATGCACAATGTAAGGGCCAGAGAGATAATACAGTGGGTAGGGCACTTGCCTTGCCCATGGTCAACCCAGGTTTAATCCCCAGCATCCCATATAGTCCCATGAGCCCACCAGGAGTAATTCCTACGTACAGAGGCAGGAGTAAGCCCTGAGCATTGCTGAATACGGCCTCAAACCAAAACCCATAATGCCCACTAAAACATGAATTGAAGAAACCTGATACACAATGGATGCATTTTCTTTTCTTTTTTTAGGAAAAAATAGTTTTATTCTTCTATCACGATTTTTTTAATTGAATCACCGTGAGATACAATTACAAACTTTCATGGTTGAATTTCAGTTATATAATGTCCAAACACCCATCCCTCCACCAGTGCACGTTCTCCACTACCAGTGTCCCCAGTATACCCCTCATCCCCTCATCCCACCCCTCCCCCTGCCTCTGTGGCAGAAAATTTCTCTCATACTCTCTCTCTACTTTTGGGCATTATGGTTTGCAATTCAGATACTGAGAGGCTATCACGTTTGGTCCTTTATCTACTTTCAGCACACATCTACCATCCCGAACAATTCCTCCAACTATCATTGACTTATTGATCCCTTCTCTATTCCAGCTGCCTTCTCCCCCTGCTCATGAGACAAGCTTCCAACCAGGGGCCAATATTCCTGACCCTTGTGTCTACTGTTCGAGATTGTCAGTCTCATATTATGTTATTTTATATTCCACAAATGAGTGCAGTCATTCTATATCTGTCCTTCTCTTTCTGACTCATTTCACTTAGTATGATACTTTCCATGACCTATCCACTTGCAAGCAAATTCCATAACTCCATCTTTCCTAACAGCTGTATTGTATTCCATTTTGTAAATATACTAAAGTTTCTTTAACCAGTCCTCTGTGGGCACTCAGGTTGTTTCCAGATTTTAGCTATTGTGAACAGGGCTGCAATGAACATACAGATGCAAATGTCATTTCTACTGTGCTTTTAAAAAATTTTTTTTGCACCCTCAGGATATATTTCCAGAAGTGGTATTGTGGGGTCATATGGAAGCTCAATTTCTAGTTTTTGAAGGAATGACCATATTGTTTCCAAAAAGACTGGACCAGATGGCATTCCCACCAACAGTGAAAGAGTGTCCCTTTCTCCCCACATCCACGCCAACACTAGTTACTTTTACTCTTTTGAATGTGTGCCAGTCTCTGTGGTGTGAGATGATATACCATTGTTGTTTTGATTTGCATCTCCCCAATGATTAACTAGGAAGAGGATTTTTTTCATGTGCCTTTTGGCCATTTTTATTTCTTTTTTGAGGAAGCTTCTGTTCATTTCTTTTCCCCATTTTTTGTTGGGGTTCAGGTTTTTTCTTGTAAATTCTACAATGAATGCATTTTTAACATCTGAAAAAACATCAATCCTAAACATTGCATAGGTTATACATAGGTTAAGCTTTTTATTTCTGTTTGTCTGAAGTTCAGTTTTCCTTGGGAAATATGTTTTTTTGTTTTGTTTTGTTTTCGTTTTGGCTTTTTGGGTCACACCCGGCGATGCACAGGGGTTATTCCTGGCTTTGCACTTAGGAATTACTCCTCGCGGTGCTCGGGGAACCATATGGGATGCTGGAAATCAAACCCTGGTCCACCGCGTGAAAGGCAAACGCCTTACCCTCTATATCATTGCTCTAGCCCTGGGAAATTTGTATTTTTATTGACAAAATCCAGCAATCCTAATTTGAGAGGGTGGTGTAGACAGTGTAGACAGATTTGTGACCCCCCGTCCCGTGCTAGATCCAGCTTTCCACTCCAGTTTATTTGATGAGAACAAAGCATCTCTGAAGGAGAAGATAATAGAGCATTTTTGAAATCAGCCTGTTCAACGCCAGTGTTTGAAATGCTGAATATTCATAGAAAAGAAAAGAAAAAGAGATTGTTTTGTGGCCAAATAAGTTTGAGAAACAGTCGGCTAAAAAAGCTAAAAGACTTCTCAGGCCTGTAGGCATTCTCCTGACATTTAAAGAGAATACACATTGGGACACCAATAAGTGAGTTTCCTTTCTTTATTTAAAAACCATCACAACAAACGAATACTTGCCCTCATGACCCTTTGTTTCACAGCAAACATTGGTTTTCATTGAAATGCAGTTCAAACTGAGAAAAGTCATTTCAGTCCAGCCTGTTCAAACAGAATTTTATCTTCATCTCATAATCTTGCTTTAAGGCTTAATTTGCATGTCGAAAGAGGTTTAGAAGCTCCCCATAACTGCAAAGTGATAGCTTGCTTTCTAATAAGATATTAGATTGTCCACTTGATAGTGCCCTGTTTTGCTGAACTTAATAGGAAGAATCAATTGAAACCAAATTATCATCTGAGCAGGAACAGTCCTAGACTATTCTGAGAAAAAAAATGAGAATAAAAACATCAGCCTTCTCTCTCTCTCTCTCTCTCTCTCTCTCTCTCTCTCTCCCTCCCTCCCTCCCTCCCTCTCTCCCCCCTTCTGCCTCACATGAAATACCATTGTGAAAGACCAAATAGAACATTACTGTACTAATAAAGTTTATGATGAAAACTGGCAAGCTACACAGGTCTTACAGTTTCTCTTTTCCTATTCAGAGGTATTTCTGCTCACTTGTTGCCCAGTCAATAATCTATCCTGTATTATGAGGTGGGAGCAAAGAGAGAGACACACTATTGGTATGAGTTTCTTATAGTAGACTATTGGTATGAGCTTTTTCTTATCTGGTGAAATGTGTCAAGGATGAAGAATGACCAAGGTAGGATTTGGCAATAATGCAAATTATCTTACTCAGTTCCTTGATTGAACATTTTTAAAGCCATTTGTCTGAGTCAGGCCAGACATCACTCAACTATAAAAGGTCAGTCCTTGATTTTATTATTTGTGATATGTGGGTGTTGGGAACACACCCTGAGGTGCTCAAGGACTATCACTTGTTCTTTGTACAACTGTTACCCATGGTCATGCTTGTGGGACCCTATGGAGTGCTGGTGATGGAACAGGGCAGGCAGTCTGCGAGGCGAATGTCTTATCATTCTGTACTCTCTATTTAGTCCCCAGTCCTTGGTTTAAAAAACACTTATTCAAAGTCGTGTAAGAACTTGCGTTGCATCTCCAGCTCTACTCAAAATTCCACTGCACACAGCTCTAGCTGGTTTCTGCTCCAGGTAATTTCTTTTTCTTTTTCTTTTTCTTGCTTCTGGGTCACACCCGGTGATAAACAGGAGTTACTCCTTCCTCTGCACTCAGGAATTACTCCTGGAGGTGCTCAGGGGACCATATGGGATGCTGGGAATTGAACCCGGCTTGGCTGCGTGCAAGGCAAACGCTCTACCCACTGTGCTATTGCTCCAGCCCCCTCCAGGTCATTTTTTGCTTCCCATTTTACACATCTTTGAGAGTTGGGGAGCTCAGTTTGCTTTGCTATTATTCTTGGATCCTAATACTAGGTCATTAGAATAATAAATAGGTGAAGAAACATTTACTTTGCATTAATAACTAATAACTAAAGTATAAAAGGATTTGCTTAGCACCAGGACCAATGACATAACTTATATGGCCACATGCAAAATAAAACTGAGGGGGAAATTGCTTCAAAAATAATTAAAACTTTAAAATTTACATATGTAGGTCTTACCTATTTCCTATAAACTCCAAAATATGTTAACACAAAATTGCTTGAACAGTCTTATTAATGACAGGTGAGACGCAATTATTACCATAATAAGATCAAAGTATAAAATAAAATTTAATGTAGTACTTTTGGTTCCAGGCTGGAGTGATAGCACAGTGGGTAGGGTGTTTGCCTTGCACACCATCGACATGGCCAACCTGGGTTAGATTCCTCCACCCCTTTTGGATACCCTGCAAGCTACTGAAAGTATCTCGCCAGCAGGGCAAAGCCTGGCAGGCTCCCCATGATGTATTCCATATGCCAAAAACAGTAAAAACAAGTCTCACAATTTGTCGTGAGACGTTATTGGTGCCCGCTCCAGCAAATAGATGAACAATGGGAGGACAGTACTACAGTGATACTTTAGATTCCAGAGTTGGAAACGTCTATATGCAAATGAGAATAAGCACTTTATTATATTTTATTAAATGGTTTTAATTTCCTGACTTCCATAGGTCAAAATCACTAATCGATAATTGACCCTTACTGATTTATTTTCTGATCACTCTATTTGCCAATTCTTAACTTTTGTTAGAATAAACAATTTAAAGTAAATTATGCACATATGGGGATTGGTTGGGATTGGGCGGGAAGCTGGGGATATTGGTGGAGGGAAGGTCACATTGGTGGTGTTGGAACACCAATGCTTGCAACAACAAATGCTTGAAACAACTGGATAATGAACAACTTTGTAAATCATGGTGTTTTAAAATAAAAATTAATAAAAATAAATAAATAAAAATCCATGTACAATAAAAAATTACTAAGACGTCCTGTAAGTAGAGCATTACACCAGCTGTGGAACTGTTTAGAGCGCAGCTTCTATGCAATAGTGCAGGAGACACATTGGTTAAACCAGCTGGCTTTTATGTTCCCAAACCTTGTGTGTTTCGATGCATCAGTGTGTTTGCACCTTGGTGTCCCTGAAGTTCTTACCGAATTCTCACCTTGTCTTTTCCCTCGCTTCTCTTTCTTGGAAATCTTTATTTCTCTAACTCAATATTGGGCATTAGCAGATACCTTGAGAAAGCAGCAGTTGGTTTTAACCTAGAATTTTTAATCTCTTATTATGACAATTATTACGGCAAATGGGCTGGAGTGATAGCACAGCGGGTAGGGCGTTTACCTTGCATGCGGATGACCAGGTTTGATTCCTTCACCCCTCTCGGAGAGCCCAGCAAGCTACCAAGAGCATCTCGCCCACACGGCAAAACCTGTCAAGCTACCCGTCACATATTCAATATGCCAAAAACAGTAACAAGTCTCACAATTTGTTGTGAGATGTTACTGGTGCCCACTCGAGCAAATCGATGAACAGGAGGACAGTGTTACAGTGCTATTATGGCAAATAGGATTCACAAGTCATTGTCCTAACTTCTGGCTCTCACTAATCTGACAGTGTATCTCAGGCTGCTTCACTGTTAACGCACACACAGAATATTTGTGGAACTCCTGCTAGGGGATGAATTCCTTTCCAAATGACTAGGAATTTTATTCAAAGGCTTTTGACATTTAATATGGAAAAATGACCTATAATAATTTAATCATATGTGTGTAGTAAAAGTGAAATAATTACCCAGCAAGGTGGGAGGTACCTGAATCATGAAAGATGTATAAGGCAAATTAAATGCAAGTATCCTAATCAAAATTGCTTCCGAGTTCCTTAGTTCCTGTGATACGGTATTAAGCCAGGGTTTTCCAAAGAAACAGAATGTGTGTATATGTAAAATTGGTACTTGCAGTTATGAAGGCTGGAAAGCTCTAAGGTCTTCGGGTAAATCAATAAGCAGGAAACTCAGGGGATTGATGGTGTTTCTGTCGTTCAAAATCTGTGAGGAGCTGGTATTCCAATTAAAGGACTTCCTAAGTAGAAAAAGGACCAAACATGATGGCCGATGGCCTCTCAGTGTGTGTATTGAAAACCCTAATGCCCAAAAGGAGAGAGAGAATAAGAGGGAAATTGTCTGCCATAGAGACAGGGGGAGGGGTGGGATGGGGGAGAAGGATACTGGGGACATTGGTGGTGGAAAATGTGCACTGGTGGAGGGATGGGTATCTGATCATTGTATGACTGAAACTCAAACATGAAAGCTTTGTAATGTGTCTCATGGTTATGCAATAAATATAAAGAACTTTCTACTGGATGTCCATTCATTCCACTGTTTCTTTGAGCTCATTGAACATCCTCACCATATCACCTCTGAATTCTTTTTTGTTGCTGCTGTTTGACATTTTGTCCTTTTTAGTCCCTATTCAATTTTAATTTCTTTTTAATTTTAATTTTTTTAAGTCAACGTAAGATACAGAGTTACAAAGCTGAGAGTGGTATGGTTTCTGTCATACCATGTCCCCATCGGTCAATTGTCCATTTCCCACCTCCTGCCACCCTCCCCCCACCACAACCCCCTCCCCCAGCCTGGCACCACTTTCCTTCTCTCTCTCTCTCTCTCTCTCTCTTTCTTTCTCTCTTCCTCTCTCCCTTTCTCTCAATAAAAATAAAGAATTCTTTATCAGAGAGATCATATAAGTGGGTGTTCCTTGTTGAGGCTTCAGGTCTCCTATTTTCCTCCACTCCTCATGGTGGTTTTCTGTGCTGTTTGCAGCCTGGGGAATGGTGATTTCTTCTTTCCCCTTCTATAACCTTCCCTTCTTTTTTAGTGTTCCTGCATATCTATGTGGAACCTCTTTGGAAATGGATTTCATGGGTTACTGTAGCACTGTCCTCCTGTTGTTCATTTATTTGCTCGAGTGGGCCCAGTAATGTCTCCATTGTGACACTTGTTACTGTGTTTGGCATATAATATATGTCACGGGTATATTAAAGCTTGCCAGGCTTTGCCCTACAGGCGAGACACTCTCGGTAGCTTGCAGGGCTCTCTGAGAGGGACGGAGGTATTGAACCCGGGTCAGCTGGGCCAGCAGTGTGCAAGGCAAATGCCTTATCGCTGTGCTATCACTCCAGCCCTCATGGGTTACATAGGGGAACTATAACTGGTGGCCACCGGGAAATCAGGCCCACCCATTCTAACCTGGGGGCGGGGCATTAGCAGAGTCCTTGGTTCCCTGCCTAGAACACTCTGCAGGGTCCCTGGGGTCTGCACTGCCAGGACCACCACTGGGAGCTCCCTAAAGGGCTTTCAAGTAGAAAGAAATCTTTTCTCACTTGCGGGAGGATCAGGCTTTGTTCAAAAAATGTCTTCAAATGACTGGACGAAATATGCCCACAATAAGGAAAGCTATTTTTTTTTTTTAGGGGATGGGGGAAGCTTTTCCAAAGTGCTTGGGTTCCTGGGGGTCACACCCAGGGATGGTTCAGTGGACCCAGGCATGTGACTGATTGGTCTGGTGGTTCTGGGGTGGTTCTGAGTATGCCAGGCAGGTGCTCCAACCCTCTGTGCTTCCCCAGTCCCAGACTGGGAGAACAATTTGCTTTACTCTGTCTAGCAATTTAAATGTTAAGTGTCATTCCAAAACACTCTTCGCAGAAAGACCCAGAATAATGTTTGACCGACTTTCTGGGTGCCATTTGGCCCAGGTAAGACTGACACATAAAACAAGCTCTCATGGATGCTCTGTCATCTCACACTCAGCTAGCACTTAAAATTCCTGGCTTCACACGTAGCTCACACTTATACAGAAAGCGTGCTCTGCTCAGCCTGTTTGTCCAAATCTACCACCGAGCCACAACTGGGGATTTAAATGCTTCGATCAGCAGTTCATGGGGAGGCTTGTTTGCTTTGTGCTGGGCCTAGGTAGCTCTGTAGCACTATTCATCTATTTGCTCGCGCAGGCCTAGTAGCATCTCCATTCTGAGACTTATTACTGTGTTTGGCATATCGAATACCTCATGAGTAGCTTGCCAGGCTTTGCCATGCATGCAAGATACTCTCGGAAGAGCTGTGAAAATTATTTAGAGCGTTTCATGAACAGGACAGATAGCCGTGAGAACTGCTTTACCTCAGTGAGTTTCTTTCACTAGAGAGCTTTCTTTGCTGATTTTCACTTATGCTTACACTTCTCCCCAGGGGTGTGATTTTATTGGGTCTTGTGAGTATCCCGCTAGGGTTGGATCTCTATCATTATCATTTCCAATGTCCTGCCAATGTCGTTATCACAACCCTTTGGAACGAGCTGGGGTTATGTAGGATCTCCAGGAGGGAGGGGTGTGTAGATTCACTCACCATGGATTAGAATGTGGGTTGGGATGTGGTTCCAAGGCTTCATCGCTGGTCAGAGCTGGAAGGAGTCAACTGAGGGAAAGAAGAGAAGTAACTTTTGGGGTTTTAAAAAATTTTTTAATTCTTTTTTTAATTGAGTCACTATGAGATACACAGTTACAAAGCTGTTCATGAGCAGGCTTCAGTCATACAGTGATCCAACACCCATCTCTCCACCAGTCTCCATTTCCCATCACCAATGACCCCAGTTTCCCTCCCTTCCTGAAAAGGTTGTTTGGCCAAATAAACTTGGGACTATCAGCATTACCCTGTCTATTTAGCATTATCTAATCAATATATAATGCAATAGAAGTTGATTATTAAGATCTAGGTGAAAGGTGCAAATGCATAACTTACATTGAATACCCACGCTCTTCCATCTGGCAACATTCCCTATATCTCAACTCTATGATGATCCCATTGCATGGCTGAGTTTATACAATAATACCCTAACAATATTTGTGTGCATTGTTATTTGCTCATCTATGGTGATCTCTCACCTAGAGATTATTTTGGAAATCAGATCTGTTTCCACGGTGTCACATCTATTAGATATAGACCCCAAAATATGCAGCAATTATTGAGGTCTTATAAAGCCACGGTGGGAGCTGAAATGTGAGAACCTTGAATTCTGCTTGAGGGACATCATGATGGTTTGGCAAAGGAGGTCATGCTGTGCAGTGACTGACAAAATGATCTCACCCTCTAATCAGATTAATGACAGGCAATATGAGAATATTTATAAGTGAAGGAATTATATTGCGTTCTATAAAGCTCTCATTAGGTGTCTGTGATCTTTTACTAAATGTTCTGCAATGATGACACATATTTAAATTCTCATACTTGCTCTTTTTGTATTAAACACCCAATAATATCATTAGGCATAGCCATTAAATTGTCGTTAGTTATGATCTTTAGCTAATTACATGATTATAGTTTTCTATAATTCTTGTTAGAAACTCTACACATTCACATAGAATACTTTAAAAACATCTTTATAATTTTGGAACCTACAAGAAGAATTGACTGAATTCCTCCTACATAATTATTTCAACTATATAAAAATGTCACTTACATAACTGCAGTGGTGTTATAGTTGTAAAATACTTAATTTTGCAATTCTGTAATATTAAAACAAGTGAAAAGAAAGACCTGAAACTTTAGCTGCAAATTCCTTAGAGAAAAGCTGAATAGTTTCATTCCCATTTCTTTAAAAATGGCTATAATGATAAAATACGAGAAAATTATTTTATATACTTTTTAATTTTTTCATTTTATAAAGTAGTTCACAATCACGATCACGATCATCCTGTTGTTCGTCAATTGCCACAAGCAGGCACCAGATCGGGGCTGAGCATCCTCCACCCAGATCCTCCATCTTCCAGTAGGCAGGGGTCACACCCACCAACTGACCCCAGCACCGTGTAATCCCATTAATGGTCAAGACCCAGAGACTATAAAACCCAGCTCCCGGAAGCACGTGGCTGCATTTGTGGCCCCGCGACATCTTATTATCTCATTCTTACTTTTGGACAACCTGGCAGGCTACCGAATATAACCTGCCCACACGGTCTGGCAAACTCTCAGTGGCATACCCAATATGCCAAATACCAGTAACAATGATGGTTCTCATTCTTCTAACCCTGAAAGAGCCTTGAACATGGCACTTTTAAAAATCTCAGGGCTAGGACGAAGGAGACGTTACTGGGACCTGCTCGAGGCAATCCATGAACAATAGGATGATCGTGATCGTGATCATGATTAAATCACCGTGAGAGGAGTTACAAAGCTTTTGGGTTTAAGTCTTGGTCATACGATGAAATACCCGTATCTTCACCAGTGCCCATTCTCCACCCTCCAAAATCCCAGTATACCCCCATCTCTCACCCTCCCCCTACCTGTGGGGCAGATGATTTCCACATTACTCTCTCTCTACTTTGATTACATTCAATATTTTGACACCAGACCCACCATTATTATAATTCGGGATTTTACCCCAACACTCAGATCTGCTGAAAAGGCAACCATAGACAATTTGTTTTCTATTGCTGGTTATGAATAACATCTGATGTTGCATGGCTGCAGTAGTGGCCGCACAATTTTGAAATTCCAAAATTTTGACAATTAAATCTGGAGGGATTTCTGCCAAAACCTGCTGGGTTCCGAGATTTGTTCCTGAGTCTCTGGGATCATGGCTGTTATGCAGCTTGATGAGGACCCAGAGAGGCCATTCGTGGGCGACGACTTGGGGTCTTGTTGGGTGGGGGAGGAAAGGGCCAGCTCCACCCCCATCCCATGAGGCCCCATGTGTCTCGTCACTGCGGGCCCAAACCTGACTGCCCAGGGCCTCTGGAGGATGGT
This sequence comes from Sorex fumeus, assembly GCF_029834395.1. Classification (NCBI taxonomy): domain Eukaryota; kingdom Metazoa; phylum Chordata; class Mammalia; order Eulipotyphla; family Soricidae; genus Sorex; species Sorex fumeus. Next base: position 32,134,090 of record NW_026606322.1, on the reverse strand, counting down.
GGCCACTGGGCCACCAGAGGGAACAGGCCAAGGCACAAAACCTATTCCCACCTGGGGTGGCCCAGCGCCGGTAACCTACTGCAGGGACTGGATGCATTTCTGCCAAAAGCCACTGGGTTCTGTGATTTGTTTCTTAGTCTCTGGGTTCATGGCCATCAAATGGCTTGATCAGGAGCCAGAAAGGCTGTTCCTTGGTGGTGACTCGGGGTCGGCTCCACACTCATCCCATGAGGTCCCACATGTCTCGTCACTGTGGGCCCAAACCTGACTGTCCAATGGCCTCTGGTGGATGGCGGCCACCAAGCCGCCAAGGAGGAGCAGGTGGAGGAACAGCACCCTTTCCCCCATGGGGTAGCCCAGCGACAGTAACCTACTGTATGGTCAGGACGCATTTCTGCCAAAAGCCACTGGGTTTCGAGATTTGTTTCTGAGTCTCTGAGATCATGGCAGTTAAGCAGCTTGATCAAGAGCCAGAGAGATTGTTCATGGGCAGCGATTCCGGGTCTCATTGGGACAGGGAGGAAAGGGCCGGCTCCACCTCCATCCCATGAGGCTCCATGTGTCTTGTCACTGTGGGCCAAACCTGACTGTCCAGTGGCCTCTAGAGGATGGCGTCCACCAGACCACCAGGGGGAACGGGCTAAGGCACGAAATCTATTCTTACCTGGGATGGCCCAGCACATGTAACCTACTGCAGAAACTGTACACATTTCTGCCAAAAGCCATTGAGTTTTGAGATTTGTTTCTGAGACTCTGGGATCATGGCCATTAAGCAGTTCTATCAGGAACCAGAGAGGCCAATTCTATAGCTGAGCTGGAGGTGATTTGTGAGTGTGTCTCCCACATTCTTAACTTTTGGCCGTTTACTTTCTTGGTAAACTTTTCCCCAAGTTTTTGGGGTCTGGCCAAAGGCACGGTAGCTTTTTTCGGGTATCTGGAAGTCTGAAGGCGCCATCAGGCTGCTGATGCATTCGCCTCACAAGTACAGATTGACCTGCTGGCGGCACCATACCCCCAGGAGAAAATCATTTTTAAGTATTTATTTCTCAAAACCTGCCAGATTTTTTAATTTGAGGCATCACAGTGTGAGTCCTGAGTACATATTCATGAGATGAGCTATTGCTATCTCCTCTTAATCTAAAATTGATTTTCAAATGTCCTCTCCAAGAAGCACTGTCTATGGTTCCCCCCAAATCACTCAGTGCCACCTGGAAACCCACCTTTTTTTTTTTTTAGTAAAAAAACAGAAAGCACCTGATTTGTACTTGAGGTTACTGCTGGCCCTCTAAATGGTGTCATTGCCTCTGGCAAACAGTGCTCAGGAGAGATATCATCTCTCTGAGTCAGTGCTTTCCTCAGTAACTTACTTTTATGTTGCCTTAATAGCTTTGGAGATTTTTCTTGCATATAAACATTTGTTTGAAAAGGTCTAGGATGCTAATCTTAATCCAATAATCTTAGATAGTCATGTTTGATGGACTGATTTCATGGTCACGATAGGCCAAGAACCCCAGAAAGAAGGTTGTGTGTTACTTTGGCTAATAAATTTGTGAAGAAAATACCCGGTTTGAATTCCAGTAATATTCCTAAGGGGGAATGATAAATGTGAAGCCAGTGAAAATGAAATGAGAACGTTCCTATAGTACAAAACATATCATTATTTAACTCCAGAATTAATAAAGGTATCATAAATTTTTTTTTAAAAAAGGTGTTTATAGCCAGGTAAAGAATATGAAATGAATTTACAAATAGAAAAAGCTGGTAAAATTGGATACTCAATGCCTCTTTTGCAAACCGCAACACCCAAAAGGAGAGAGAACCAAAGGGAATGCCCTGCCACAGAGGCAGGGTAGGATATGGGGGGTGGGGGGTGGGAGGAATACTGAGATCCGTGGTGGTGGGAAATGGGCACTGGTGGAGGGATGGGTATTTGATCATTGTATAATTGAAACCCAAGCACAAAATTTGTAAGTATAACTGTACCTCATGGTGTCTCACTAATAAAAATATAAAATAAAACAAAACAACAGCAACAACAAAAACAAACCAAACCAAACCAAACCAAACAAAAAAAACTGGTTGATATTGACAGGAATACAATTTGTGCTTCTGTTTTGTTTAGGGTCCACATCCAGAGGCGGGGGTGGGGGTGGGGGTAGGGAAGGTTTCTCAGGACTTGCTCCTGGCTCTGTGCTCAGGGATTAGTCCTGATAGTGCTTGGAGAACCAGATGTATGTGGTGCCAAGGATCTAACTGGATCAGCCGTGTGCAAAACAAGGGTTTTGTGTGATGTACAATACATGTAATAAGTTTAAAAGAGAACCATATATTTATAACCAGGTAAAAAATATAAAATGAATTTATAAATTCATCCAAGCTGGTAAAACTGGTTGATATTGACTGATATTGACAGGAACACAATTTGGACTTTTTGTTTTGTTTTGTTTTGGGGCTACACCTGGGGTGGGGCAGATTTCAGGATTTATTCCTGGCTCTTCGTTCAAGGATTAGTCCTGGGATCACAATTTGTGCTTTTATGCCCTGTAATTATTTATAATAACTTATATTATTATAACTTTCTCCAGATTAACTTTAGTATCTAAAAGACTATATATATACATATATATATAATAGCCTAGTTAGAGATAAAGGCAACTTCAGATAGATGCTATTGCTCCAGCCCCAAGTGTCTTAACTCTTGTACCAGCTCTCCAAGTGCATTTTTTCTTTAAAATGTTCTTGGTAGGGGCTGGAGCATTAGTACAGCAGTAGGGCATTTGCCTTGCACATGGATGACTCAGGTTCGATTCCCAGCATCCCATATAGTCCCACAAGCACCTCCAGGAGTAATTCCTGGAGTACAAAGCCAGGAGTAACCCCTGTGCATCGCTGGGTGTGACCCAAAAACGCAAAAAAGAAAATGTTCTTGGTATATCTGATAACTTAGTAATTATAGATAAAGCTAGATTCAGAAATTAGCAAATAAATTAGTTGTTGGATCAAAGATTTGTGTAAAGGAATCGTAATTGAAGAGTATTTTGGAAAGTATTTTGGAAAGTAACATTAAAACGAAGGATTCTGAGGGTCTGAGATTAATCATACCCAAACCATGTTATATCATTCTGTTTTCATTCTAGGGCCCATAAAACAGAAGACAAACATTTGAGTCATTTAGATAGGTTATTCATGTATCAGCAATCACCATATCACTCACAGATCTATCTGTGTAATAATCATGATAATAATAGCAAAAGTAATAAACTAATAATAAATGAACAATGATAGTAAAATAAATAGCAGCAATAATAGACACAATGATACTCAACACTTAGCAATTTCTTAAGATATACCAGACACTGTGTTAGATACTTCACATAAGTTAAAATTTTCCCCTTTTTTTGCATTACAATGGGTCTCAATTTTTTTTGCAGTTGTTGCCAGCAGTGCTCCTTGGGGGGTGCTCAGGGGAGCATGTGATGCTGAGGATAGAGTCCTGGGCTCCCACATGTCTTTTGAGCTACCTTCACAGTCCTCCTCTTCAGTGCCATGCTCAAGAACATAATGCGACGACTGGAATGGGAAGGAATGGGAGTGAAGATAGATGGTCGGCAGCTACACCACCTCTGTTTTGCTAATAACATCGTTCTAATAACACCAAACATTATTAGCCAAGCAGCACAAATGCTGGCCGACTTCGACCGTGAGTGTGGAAATGTCAGACTACAGCTGAATCTCACGAAGACAATGTTTATGAGAAACAGCCTCGTTCCTGATGCTCCATTCACTCTCAACGGGACGAACCTCTCCAAATGCAACAGTTATGTTTACCTAGGTCGAGAAGTCAACATGATGAATGACCTGGCACCTGAGTTGTGCAAGAGGAAGAGAGTGTCTTGGAACGCCTTCAACAGCGTTGAAGAAATAGCTAAGAGGACAAAGAACCTCGGGCTTTGGGCACATCTCTTGAATTCCACTGCTCTTTCCGCATTAACATATGCCTCAGAGACCTGGACCCTATAAAAACAGGATGAGAACGCTATTTGGGTCTCCCAAAGACTTGGAGTATCACGCTTCAGTCAAATGAGAGAAAGAATCTAGAGTTCCGACCTCAATTGACGATCAAGAATCAGGGATGCTGTCTCGTTTGTCAAGGCATCAAAAATCAGATGGGTTGGACACGTAATGAGATTTGAAGACAACCACTGGACTAGAGCCATTATCGACTAGATTCCACAGGACGTCAAAAGACCGCTTGGCCGCCCACCTACCAGATGGTCAGACTTCTTCGTCAAGACCCTGAACAATCAGTTTGAGGCTCTTCGTGTTACTAGAGCTGTTACAATGGGACAGACGCCATTGGGCTATGTGACAGGGACAAATGGAGACGTTACTGGTGCCTGCTCGAGTAAATCAATGATTAGCGGGAAATCAAGTGATCAAGTGATCACAGTCCTAAAATTTCATATTTGTTGTTGTTGTTGTTTTTAGGCCATACCTGGCAATGCTCAGGGCTTACTCCTGGCTCTGTGCTCAGAGATCACTCCTGGAAGTGCTCAGGGAATGATTTGAGGTGCTGAGGATCTCACTAGGGTTGGTCACATGCAAGCTGGTGCCTTCATCCCTATACCATCTCTCTGACCCTGAATTTTATGTTCTTAGCATTATGTTTTTGTAAAAAATTTTTTTTTAAATGTAGGAGTACTGCTAATTTGTTCAGCCTTTGATTAAGCTGATTGAATTGGGTATGAAATCCACATTGCTTTCTTTTTTTTTTTAATTGCATCACCATGAGATAGAGTGACAAAGCTTTCATGTTTGAGATTCAGCCATACGATGATGAAGCACCCAGCCCTCCACCAGTGCACATTTTCCACCATCAATGTCCCCAGTATCCACCCCCCACCCCAAACACACACATCCCAGTCCTCACCCTGTCTCTATGGCAGAAAATTTCCCCAGTACTCTCTCTCTAATTTTGGGTATTATGTTTTGCTCGAATTTTCCCACCACCATTCAAGCCTACCTGCCGGGACAGATGCAAGATAATTTATTTCCCATTGCTCATTTTGAATATCATGAGAGCTCGCATGGCAGCAATTGTAAATGTAAATTTCTAGATTGTAAATGTTTGGGTTTCAGAGACATCTCTGTATGGCACTAATCCATTTTGGAATTTAACTGGGAATCTCTGGGCCAGGGCTGTTGATGTGCTAAGATGGCACCTGGAGGCAAATTGTGAGCAGGACAGCCAGTCTTCTGGGTGGGCAAGGACCTGAGGAGGGACAGCCCAGGTCCTGTGCTGCCATGAAGCCTGGAAATTTAGTCCTGGAACCTGCATACCTGGGCCTTGCTTGTGGGAGCTCTTGGTCACTAGGATTCCATCTGGAGTAGGCGGAAAAATATTTTTTTAGTAAAGGTAAAGGTAAAGGCCCTCCCGTTGTTCATCGATTTGCTCGAGCGGGCCCAGTAATGTCTCCATTGGAGACTTTGTTGTTACTGTGTCTGGCATATCGAACACATCACGGGGAGCTTGCCAGGCTCTGCCGTGTGGGCGAGATACTCTCGGTAGCTTGCCGGGCTCTCCGAGAGAGATGGAGGAATCGAACTCGGGTCGGCCATGTTGGCTGAGTGCAAGGCAAACACCCTACCGCTGTGCTATCGCTCCAGCCCCTTAACATTATGTTCTTAACACTATGTACCCAAGCCATAATTATGTCTGCTTCATGCTGTCTCTATAATAAAGAAGAAATTTAAGGGAACTAGTTTCACTGAATGAACTTCATTTCATTTTCATTTCATCATCCTGTTATTCGTCGATTGCCTCGAGCAGGCCCCAGTAACGTCTCTTTCATCCTAGCCCTGAGATTATATTCAAGGCTCTTTAGGAGAATGAGACCCATCATTGTTACTGGTATTTGGCATATTTGGTACGCCACGGGGAGTTTGCCAGACTCTGCCCTGTGGGCAGGCTACATTCGATAGCCTGCAAGTTTGTCCAAAGTAGGAATGAGATAATAAGATGTCATAAAAAGATGTCCTGATAAGATGTCGCGCAGCCGCGAATGTGATCTGGGTGGAGGATGCTTGACTCCAATCCGAGTAGGCTGGGAGATCTCGGCCCCGGAACCCACGTGGATTTGTCCCTCTGCCAGTACCTTCATGTGTGCGGAGAGCGGTCTCAGCATGGTGGTGGCTGGTCCTGGGGGTCTTCGGCTGCTGGAGCCCTGGTTGGGGCGGGGAGGAAAGCTCAACCCGCTCCCCTCCAACGGGCCCCGGCGAGGAAGAGCCAGGCGCGGGGGCAGAAGACTGCGAATGAACTTAGTCATAGTATTTTAAAGCAGATGGGTCATAGCACTGACCAGCATTGCCTTTTGGGCTCTGTATTCTTCAGTTACTTGGCTTCTTTTCCCTCCTCTTCGGTTTTTAAGTTGTGGGGAGCTTTAAATAATTGTTGATGGTTGATCTCTGTGCGATGCTCTGAGAAATATTGAATGTATAAAATTACCCTCAGTATTTTTTGGTGAGTCGGGAGACTTGGAAAACGTTTGAGAGCCTTCCCTTAACAGCATTACTGCAACCTTTGACTCTCAGTCATATGGAGAAAAAACATCTGCAAGAGCATTGCAGTGAAATTACAAAACAAACATTGTTTGGGGAACTGAGATGCTATCTGGACGACCAGTTGGTAATTTGGGTTCCTACTTACCCTTAATTTGCACTCTTTCCTCTTCTCCCATTTTCTTCTTGGTCTCTGCTCTTTTCATTGCTTTTCATTGATGAAAGTCATTTTTCACCTGACTATGCAAAAAAGGAAAAAAAAGCAGAAATTAAGGAAAGCATAAGAAGGATGCTGTGTATTTTTTATCATACACTAGAGAACTAATTTTAGTATATGCTGCATTTATTTTACAGATGATGCTTGTCCTCGATCTGCAATTCTAAATGATCTTGTTCTTCATTTTTATTTTCCAGATTTGCGTTGTGACAAAAGGAACAGAAAAGCAATTTCTATATCAAGGACACTCTAAATAAGTTGGCATTTCCCTGGCCTGTTTAGAAGCTCTCTCATATTACTGATGGAAAGGGCTAAAATAAGGAAGTTGCCTGAGTCAATAGGATTGCCACACTCTTAGGAAAACCCCTTTCCATCTTCCCCTTATGCTCTTTCTAGCCTTGGTCTTGGGTCACAGGAGGTAAGTTTCAGAACGCAAATTCAGGAGCATTTGGGTAGATCGTAACATCAATTTTATTAATGTCAATAAGTGCTGGATGTGTCTTGCTTATGAAGTGAATGCCTTGTTTTTTTTTTTTAATAATTTATTTCTTTATTGAATCACTGTGGGAAAAGTTACAGAGCTTTCGGGTTTAGGTCTCAGTCATGTAAGTATCAAACACATTTCCCTTTACCAATACTTATTTTTAACCGCGAACCCCAATAGAACCCCACCTTCCACCCCTCCCAATTCCTGTGAGGCAGATGAGTTCTAGTTAATACTCTATCTACTTTGACTAGATACATTGTTTCGATAGGAGATGCACAATTATTGTTTAGAGTTTACGACCCCCCCCCCCAATCAGATATGCTGAAACAGCGTTGTGAAATGATTTGCTCTCTACAGCTGGGTTTAAGAATAAAATGATGTCGCGCGGCCGCTATTGCGGCTGCGCAGTTTTGGATTTCTGCTGTTTTACTTATTAACCCTGGAAGTATTTCTATTAAAAGTTAGAGAGTTAAGAGATTGGTTTCTGTGCTCTGGAGTCATGGCCGTGCCGGAGAGCCGCTCGTGGGGGGCAGCTGGTGACCTCGGTCGGGCGTGAAGGACGGCCCAGAACGCCCCCCTTCCCATGAGGCCCCTGCCACCCCCGGCTCAAACCTGCTGTCCACAAGGTTCCCGTGCGGCCGCCATCTTTCTTTCCAGAGAGGAGCGGGCGAGTGGGTCAACACCCTTTCCCCTCAGGGCAGGCATGCTGGCGCGGTTTAACGCATAGTCCATTTGCTTTTCTGCTCCAAGTGGGTGGCTCTCTGTGCTAAGTCCTTGTGCCTCCAGGGCCGTGGCCGTGCCGGAGAGCCGCTCGTGGGGGGCAGTTGGTGACCTCGGTCGGGCGTGAAGGACGGCTGAATGCCTTGTTTGCATGAGACCTAGGTTTGATCCCCAGAACAGCAATTAAACACAACCATGCTGGAGAGGAGAAAAGCATATTTGGCTCGAGAGCAAAAGATTGGGTCTGATCTGAGCATTTGTTTATAAATTGATTGAGTAAACAAAACTGCTTTCATTCCTTGCATATCCTTTATGAAAATTAAGAGAGATTCTATATTAACTACCCTATCCTACTCCCAAGTGGCTGAAGTATCTGTGACATCATTTCTTCAAGGAAGATATATTTGATTTTCTGGTTGGTTAACAGAAACATGTTCTCTCATACTTCATTCATTGTGGTTCAAAGAAGTAATGGGCACTTGTCTAGACTAGGTGATGTCTAGTCTAGACAATTGGCTGGGAAATGAAAACAGGAATTCCCCTGGACATATAATACTTGTTGCAATACTGGACAAGGTATAAGAAAACACTGGTTATTATTATGGGGTAGACAAGTTGATTTGAGACTTCTGAGTGGGTCATCTCTATCTCTAGGGGTGGAGAAAGATAGGACAGACAGAGGAAAATGTGGGATTGTCAGAAGGAATGGTCTTGAGGAACACAATGAAGGGTTGCACCACTGAACAGATCAGGATTGGGGAGATAGGCCAAGAGTTACTATATGTGCCTAGCATGTGTAAGGTTCGGAGTTCAATTTGTGGTGCCACAAGCTCCCCTGAGCAAGTGGTATATAAAGCGTATTTTTCTTTAAATAAGTAATTCTTTTTTTCTTTTTTTGCCATGGGAAGGCTTTTGATTCTTTTTTTTTTAAATTTTTCTTTTTTATTAGTGAAACACCATGAGGTACAGTTGTAGATTTACAATTTTTTGTGCTTGGGTTTGATGATACAATTATATCCCTCCACCAGTGCCCATTTTCCACCACCATGGATAGTATCCCCCCCACCCCCATCCCCCCATCACCCCCGCCACTGTGGCAGGGCAATCCCCTGTGTTCTCTCTCTCCTTTTGGGTGTTGTGGTCTGCAAAAGAGGCATTGAGTGGCAAACATGTTCAGTCCATAGTTCACTTTCGACATGCATCTCCCCTCCTGGGAGGATCCTCCAAACACCCTTTATTTGGTGTTTCCTTCTCTGTCTGAGCTGCCCTTTCCTCTAGAATGCCTGACTGGCCACTAAGCTATGGAGTAATCCTCCTGGTGCTGATCTCAGCTATTCTTGGGTATTAATCTCATATTTTGTTACTTTATATCCCCCAGATGAATGCAATCTTTCTATGTCTATCCCTCTCTTTCTGACTCATTTCACTTAACATGATACTTTCCATGTTGTACCACTTGTATGTAAATTTCATGACTTCATCTTTTCTAAGAGCTACATAGTACTCCATTGTGTAGATGTACCAAAGTTTCTTTAACCAGTCATCTGTTCTTGGGCATTCAGGTTTCTTCCAGTTTCTGGCTATTGTAAAGAGTGCTGCAATGAACAAACAAGTGCAGATGTCACTTCGACTATACATTTTTGCCTCTCTGGGATATATTCCCAGGAGTGGTATTGCTGGGTCAAATGGGAGCTCAATTTCTAATTTTTTGAGAATCGACCATATTGTTTTCCAGAAGGGCTGAACCAGTCGACATTCCCACCAACAGTGAAGGAGTGTCCCTTTCTCGCCACATCCGCGCCAGCATCGGTTGCGTTTGTTCTTTTGAATGTGGGCCAGTCTCTGAGGTGTGAGATGGTATCTCATTGTGGTTTTGATCTGCATCTCCCTGATGATTAATGATGTAGAGCATTTTCTCATGTGCTTTTTTGCCATTCGGATTTCTTCTTTGAGAAAGTTTCTGTTCATTTCATTGCCCCATTTTTGGATGGGGTTGGATGTTTTCTTCTTGTGGAGTTTAACCAGTATTTTGTATATCCTGGATATCAACCCCTTGTCAGATGTGTATTCAGCGAATATCCTTTCCCATTCTGTAGACTGTCTTTGTATTTTGGTCACTGTTTCTTTGGAGGTGCAGAAGCTTCTTAGTTTAAGATCGTCCCATTTATCTATCTCTGTTTTCACTTGCTCAGTCAGTGGCGTGGCATCTTTGAAGATACCATTAGCTTCAATGTCATGGAGGGTTTTGCCAACTTTGTCTGCAATGTACCTTATGGTTTCTGGTCTGATGTTGAGGTCTTTAATCCATTTTGATCTTACTTTTGTACACGGTGTTAGGCAGAGTTTTGAGCCCATTTTTTTGCATGTAGCCGTCCAGTGATGCCAGCACAATTTGTTAAAGAGGCTTTCCTTACTCAACTCCACGTTACTTGCACCTTTATCAAAGATTAGATGATCATATGATTGAGGGGAGATGTCAGTGTATTCAACCCTGTTCCATTGGTCTGCAGTTCTGCCTTTGTTCCAGTACCATGCTGTTTTAATTATTACTGCTTTGTAGTACAGTTTGAAGTTCGGGAGGTTGATTCCTCCCATTTTCTTTTTCCCAAGAATTGCTTTAGCTATTCGTGGGGGCTTATTGTTCCATATAAATTTCAGGAGTGTTTGCTCCATTTCTTTGAAGAATGTCGTGGGTATCCTTATAGGGATTGCATTGAACTTATACAATGCTTTCGGTAGTATTGCCATTTTGACAATGTTAAGTCTCCCGACCCATGAGCAGGGGATATCTTTCCATTTCCTCATGTCCTCTTTTATTTCCTGAAGTAGCGTTTTGTAGTTTTCTTTGTACAGGTCCTTTACTTCCTTAGTTAAGCTGATTCCTAAGTACTTGATTTTCTGGGGCACAATTGTGAACGGGATTGTTTTTTTCATGTTGCTTTCTTCTCTCTCACTGTTTGCATATAGGAATGCCATGGACTTTTGGGTATTGATTTTATTGCCTGCAACTTTACTATACGAGTCTATTGTTTCTAGGAGTTTTTTGGTGGAGGTTATTGGGTTCTCTAAGTATAGTATCATATCATCTGCGAATAGTGAGAGCTTGATTTCTTCCTTTCCTACCTGAGTGCCCTTAATATCTTTTTCTTGCCTAATCGCTATTGCAAGTACTTCCAGTACTATATTGAACAGCAGTGTAGAGAGTGGGCATCCTTGTCTCGTCCCTGATCTTAGAGGGAAGGCTCTCAGTTTTTCCCCATTGAGGATGATGCTTGCTGTAAGCTTGTGGTAGATGGCTTTAATTATGTTGAGGAAGGTCCCCTCTATACCCATTTTGGCTAGGGTTTTCATCATAAAGGGGTGCTGGATCTTGTCAAATGCTTTCTCTGCATCTATTGATATAATCATATGCTTTTTCTCTTTTCTTTTGTTGATATGATGGATTATGTTGATTGATTTCCGAATGTTGAACCATCCTTGCATCCCTGGGATGAATCCTACTTGGTCATGGTGTATGATCTTTTTGATGAGTAGTTGGATTCTATTTGCTAGTAGTTTGTTGAGGATCTTTGCATCTGTGTTCATCAGGGATATCGGTCTGTAATTCTCTTTCTTTGTGGTATCTCTGTCTGCTTTTGGTATCAGTGTGATATTTGCTTCGTAGAAACTGTTCGGAAGTGTTTTTGATATTTCATGCTGAGCCACAAAACATGCCTCCAAAAAATTAAGAAGATAGAGATTGTATCGACAATCTTCTCAGACCATAATGCGCTAAAATTCGAAGTTAATCACGCACAAAAACAGAAAACTAAAACAAATACCTGGAAATTAAACAGTGCTCTACTGAACAACGAGTGGCTTAGACAGGAAATCAAAGAGGAAATCAAAAGATTCCTAGAAACGAATGAAAATGAGGACACGAGTTACCAAAACTTATGGGACACAGCAAAAGCTGTGTTAAGAGGAAAGTTTATAGCTCTACAAGCATTCCTCAGGAAGGAGGAGCGAGCACACATAAGTAACCTAACCTCACAGCTTAAGAGCTTGGAGAAGGACCAAAAAAAGGAGCATAACCCGAACAGGAGAAAGGAAATAATAAAGCTCAGAGCAGAGATTAACGAGATGGAAACCCAAAAAACAATCCGAAAGATCAATGAAACCAAGAGCTGGTTCCTCGAGAAAATTAACAAGATTGATAAGCCTCTAGCAAAACTCACAAAGAAAGGGAGAGAGAAAACCCTAATAAACCGAATCAGAAATGAAAAGGGGGTCATTACAACAGAAACTACAGAAATTCAAAGGATCCTCAGGGAGTACTTTGAGAAACTGTATGCCACGGAACATCAAAACCTCGAGGAAATGGATAAATTCCTAGACTCCTACAGACTGCCAAGGCTGAAGCAAGAAGACCTGGAATACCTGAACAGACCTATCAGCATCAAGGAAATTGAAATGGTAATAAAAAGTCTCCCCAAGCACAAAAGTCCTGGCCCGGATGGATTCACTAGTGAATTCTTCCAAATCTTTAAAGAGGACTTACTCCCTATCCTCTTTAAGCTTTTCCACGAAATTGAAATATCAAAAACACTTCCAAACAGTTTCTACGAAGCAAATATCACACTGATACCAAAAGCAGACAGAGATACCACAAAGAAAGAGAATTACAGACCGATATCCCTGATGAACACAGATGCAAAGATCCTCAACAAACTACTAGCAAATAGAATCCAACTACTCATCAAAAAGATCATACACCATGACCAAGTAGGATTCATCCCAGGGATGCAAGGATGGTTCAACATTCGGAAATCAATCAACATAATCCATCATATCAACAAAAGAAAAGAGAAAAAGCATATGATTATATCAATAGATGCAGAGAAAGCATTTGACAAGATCCAGCACCCCTTTATGATGAAAACCCTAGCCAAAATGGGTATAGAGGGGACCTTCCTCAACATAATTAAAGCCATCTACCACAAGCTTACAGCAAGCATCATCCTCAATGGGGAAAAACTGAGAGCCTTCCCTCTAAGATCAGGGACGAGACAAGGATGCCCACTCTCTACACTGCTGTTCAATATAGTACTGGAAGTACTTGCAATAGCGATTAGGCAAGAAAAAGATATTAAGGGCACTCAGGTAGGAAAGGAAGAAATCAAGCTCTCACTATTCGCAGATGATATGATACTATACTTAGAGAACCCAATAACCTCCACCAAAAAACTCCTAGAAACAATAGACTCGTATAGTAAAGTTGCAGGCAATAAAATCAATACCCAAAAGTCCATGGCATTCCTATATGCAAACAGTGAGAGAGAAGAAAGCAACATGAAAAAAACAATCCCGTTCACAATTGTGCCCCAGAAAATCAAGTACTTAGGAATCAGCTTAACTAAGGAAGTAAAGGACCTGTACAAAGAAAACTACAAAACGCTACTTCAGGAAATAAAAGAGGACATGAGGAAATGGAAAGATATCCCCTGCTCATGGGTCGGGAGACTTAACATTGTCAAAATGGCAATACTACCGAAAGCATTGTATAAGTTCAATGCAATCCCTATAAGGATACCCACGACATTCTTCAAAGAAATGGAGCAAACACTCCTGAAATTTATATGGAACAATAAGCCCCCACGAATAGCTAAAGCAATTCTTGGGAAAAAGAAAATGGGAGGAATCAACCTCCCGAACTTCAAACTGTACTACAAAGCAGTAATAATTAAAACAGCATGGTACTGGAACAAAGGCAGAACTGCAGACCAATGGAACAGGGTTGAATACACTGACATCTCCCCTCAATCATATGATCATCTAATCTTTGATAAAGGTGCAAGTAACGTGGAGTTGAGTAAGGAAAGCCTCTTTAACAAATTGTGCTGGCATCACTGGACGGCTACATGCAAAAAAATGGGCTCAAAACTCTGCCTAACACCGTGTACAAAAGTAAGATCAAAATGGATTAAAGACCTCAACATCAGACCAGAAACCATAAGGTACATTGCAGACAAAGTTGGCAAAACCCTCCATGACATTGAAGCTAATGGTATCTTCAAAGATGCCACGCCACTGACTGAGCAAGTGAAAACAGAGATAGATAAATGGGACGATCTTAAACTAAGAAGCTTCTGCACCTCCAAAGAAACAGTGACCAAAATACAAAGACAGTCTACAGAATGGGAAAGGATATTCGCTGAATACACATCTGACAAGGGGTTGATATCCAGGATATACAAAATACTGGTTAAACTCCACAAGAAGAAAACATCCAACCCCATCCAAAAATGGGGCAATGAAATGAACAGAAACTTTCTCAAAGAAGAAATCCGAATGGCAAAAAAGCACATGAGAAAATGCTCTACATCATTAATCATCAGGGAGATGCAGATCAAAACCACAATGAGATACCATCTCACACCTCAGAGACTGGCCCACATTCAAAAGAACAAACGCAACCGATGCTGGCGCGGATGTGGCGAGAAAGGGACACTCCTTCACTGTTGGTGGGAATGTCGACTGGTTCAGCCCTTCTGGAAAACAATATGGTCGATTCTCAAAAAATTAGAAATTGAGCTCCCATTTGACCCAGCAATACCACTCCTGGGAATATATCCCAGAGAGGCAAAAATGTATAGTCGAAGTGACATCTGCACTTGTTTGTTCATTGCAGCACTCTTTACAATAGCCAGAAACTGGAAGAAACCTGAATGCCCAAGAACAGATGACTGGTTAAAGAAACTTTGGTACATCTACACAATGGAGTACTATGTAGCTCTTAGAAAAGATGAAGTCATGAAATTTACATACAAGTGGTACAACATGGAAAGTATCATGTTAAGTGAAATGAGTCAGAAAGAGAGGGATAGACATAGAAAGATTGCATTCATCTGGGGGATATAAAGTAACAAAATATGAGATTAATACCCAAGAATAGCTGAGATCAGCACCAGGAGGATTACTCCATAGCTTAGTGGCCAGTCAGGCATTCTAGAGGAAAGGGCAGCTCAGACAGAGAAGGAAACACCAAATAAAGGGTGTTTGGAGGATCCTCCCAGGAGGGGAGATGCATGTCGAAAGTGAACTATGGACTGAACATGTTTGCCACTCAATGCCTCTTTTGCAGACCACAACACCCAAAAGGAGAGAGAGAACACAGGGGATTGCCCTGCCACAGAGGCAGGGGAGGGGATGGGGGGATGGGGGTGGGGGGGATATTATCCATGGTGGTGGAAAATGGGCACTGGTGGAGGGATGGGTATCTGATCATTGTATAATCAAACCCAAGCACAAAAAATTGTAAATCTACAACTGTACCTCATGGTGTTTCACTAATTAAAAAAAAAATTAAAAAAAAAAAAGAAAATAGGATGAAGTTCAATACTTATTCCTGTTATTCCTGTTATGTGTTATGATAACAGTTTTATTTGTACATTTGAGGTGTGTTATAGATTTTTGTATGCCAATGTTGAACTCATAAAAATAACCAGCTGTTCCTAGAGCCATTTATTCTCTTATTAACAAGATTGCCTGATTTTTATATTAAAACTGTATTTATTTAAGAACAAAAAAGAAGGTAGCTTATGGTTCCTATGGCATATGTAGTGGGAAAATATTTCGCGGCCGCGTTAGCGGCTGCGGCTCCGGGAAAAAGTCCCTGTCACTGAGCGAGGAGTTGGGAACATCTACGGTTGGAATAGGAGCCGTTCAGCTTGGTTGCCCAGAGCTGGGCCTCCGTGCCCGTCCCGCGCAGATCAGGGGAGAAAAAAATAGGTAATTCTTATTTAAAGAAAACTAAAACTGGACAGACTAATAATGACTAATATTGAAGTAGTAATCAACAGACTCCCAATAAAGTTTAGAAGAAGATAGCTCCATTATTTAATTCTACAAGACATTTAATTAAAGAATTAATGCCAATATTTCTCAAAGTTTTGCAAAAATAATGCAGGAACACTACAAAACTCATTTTATGAGACCAGCATTACCTTGATACCAAAATCCAAAAACAACTCTATAAGAAAATAAAGCCATTGATCACTACACTTAATGAATGTTCATGAAAAATACCCAATGAATTATTAATAAGTAACATTTAGTACCACAGAAAGATGATTATATATTAACATTAAGTAAGATTCATCCTTAGGATGCAAAGATATATCAATATATACCTATTAATTAGCATGGTACTCTAATAGAATAAAAGAAAAATCTTTGATCATCCTACAGATGTAAAATAATGTTTAAGAAAATATGACATCTTTTAAAACCTCAGTAAGATAAGATATTCTAGAAGGAACATAGGTCAATGTAAAATATTGTTAGGGATGCTAACGCTCATGGGATGCTCCCAGGGGAGGCTCAGAGGCCACTTTTGGTGGTACTTGGGTAGAATGTTTTGTCAAGGATCACATCTAGGGCTCTTCTATAAAAATCATGCGCTTTGAGTTATCCCTCCAGCCTGGTACTTAATTCTTTTAATTGCTATTATAAATGGGATTAAAAAAATTCTTTCATTCTACTTCATTGCTCGAATATAGAAATAGAATATATTTTCACATATTGATCTTAAATCTTACACTTGGCTGTATTTGCTTATAAATTACAATTTTTTAGTGGAATATTTAGGACTTCCTGTGCATAATATCATTTAATCTGAAAATAGTGATCTTTTCACTTCTTTTACAATGTGTATCATTTTAAATTTATTTTATTTATCTAATTGTTCTGAGTAGAATTTTCACTACTATGCTGAGTAATAGCTGATTAAGAGTGATGAGATGCACAATTTTGTTTTATTTTGATCCTAGGGATAAAAGCTTTCAGTTTTTCATCACGGAGTCTGGTGTTTACTGTGCGTTTGTTATATGGAGTCTTTGGCATGTTGAGGTATATTTCTCCCATCCCCATTTGAATGTTCCATAGATTGATGACGAGTCTTTTTGTCTCTTGTCATATTTGTATAGCTATCTTTCCTTTTGTTGAGTCAGTGTTGCACCATAAAATAAATCCAACTTGGTCATGATATATGATCCTTTAAAGACATTGTTCATTTTTTTTAGTAAGATTTTGCTGAGGATGCCTGCATCTGTGTCCATCAGGGATTTGAGTCTGAGTTTTCTTTTTTCTTTTCTTTTTTTAATTTAATTTAATTTATTTAATTTTATTTATTTTATTTTACTTTTTGCTTTTTGGGTCACACCTGGTGATGCATAGAGGTTACTCCTGGCTCATTCACTCAGGGAATTACTCCTGGCAGTGCTCGGGGGACTATATGGGATGCTGGGAATCGAACCCGGGTCAGCCACGTGCAAGACAAACGCCCTACCCGCTATGCTATCACTCCAGTCCCTGAACTTTCTTTTTTTTAAAGATTTCCTGATCTGATTTTGCAGATCAGAAAATGTTGGCATCATGAAGTGTATTTAGGATAATTTGCTTAAAATTTTAGAACACTGAAACCATCAGGATCTAGACATTTTATCTGGGGAAGACTGTTAGTTATTATTTCAATTTCCTTGCTTGTAATGGGTTTCTTTTTCTATTTCTACTCATTTTAGTCTTGGGAGATTTTAGGGGTTTAAGAATTTGTCCATTCGTCATGAAATTTTCTTACAAGAGGTTGGTCATGGAGAGTATCATGCTAAGTGAAATGATTCAGAAAAAGAGAGACAGACATAGAATGACTGCACTCATTTGTGGAATATAAAAGAACATAATAGGAGACTAATACCCAAGAGCAGTAGAGACCAAGGGCCAGGAAGATTGCTCCACGGTTCAAGGCCTACCTCCTAGTATCACCTGGAGAGGCCCCTGTTGTGTCTGAGCACTGCTAAGAGCAGCACCCTCGAATTTTCAGAATGCCAGGATGGGTCCCTGTTATCAAGGTTTTATCAAATTCTCTAAGAGGTTCTAGGGCAGTGACATTCTGAGAATCATATCACTTTGGTTTCCTCTGCAATGGGAATTTGAGAGCAGGAAGACTCCTCCACAGCCAGAGAATATCTGGGCCACTTCTTCCTGATGTTTGAGTGCAGAAATTTCTCAGTTGGCTTGAAACTTTTTCATTTTTTATATTAAAGAGAAGAAGTTCATTACTGGCTTTCTCAGAATTCACCGTGACCATTAGCTGTAGCTAAAACCTCAGTGGACTATTAATTTCCATATCAACCATCTGAAGAGATATCAGGAAAGTATGACTTGAGTTCTGGGTACCACATATTTTATGTGCTTATTTACAATTTTCTCTTCCAGTCATCTCAGCAGGCCAGAGTGAGATCAGACTTCCCAAGTGTCAGGTTGAAAAACACTTTCATTTGCTCTTCATTTGCAAAGATAATGATCACAAGGCACTGGACAGCAAGATTGGAAAAATTGTGTTTAAACTTTGTGCCTGGTCTGGGCAGTGCTCTTACTTATGAATCATTTTGTTTCCGTTTCCTACAAATATGACTGGTTTGTCCTGTTAGTAAAACACTTGCCTTATAGGTGACATTTACATTCTAGTACGTGAAATTGGAGTTTTCAGTATCCCAAAGCAGTACCATATCTACTGCCCTTTTTCAGAAGCAGGCGCTTTCTAGAATTCTCTCCAGGAAGCCACTCTCAACTCAACCTCACCTGATCGACTATTGTGAAGGTAATTACTGTTACTTGGATCTGGTTTTTGTTCATTTTTACAGTTAAATTTGATGAAATGGGTGCTGGAGTGATAGCACAGCAGGTAGGGAATTTGCCTCGCATGTGGCCAATTTGGGTTTGATTCCTGAAATCCATCCCATAGGGTTCCTCAGCACTGCCAGAAGTAATTTCTGAGTACCAAGCTAGGAATAACCCCTGAGCATCACTGGGTATGACCCTAAAATAAATAAAACATTTTTTATGAAGTATTTAAAATCAAATGTTAGGGTGGTGTTCCCAAGCATCTTGAACTCCCAAGTAATGCTCCAGAGCTGTGTGTGGGGTCACTATGGACAATATTTGGACAACTAGGTCAGGCAGTTGAAAGTTTGGGCCCAGGGATGTGGCATTGCCCCATCAAGTGGCACCAGAAGTTGTCAGAAAAACCCAGGCCTTCGGGGGTGTGGGGGCGACTAAAACCTCATGGGAAGGGGGGCGTTCCGGTCCGTCCTTCATGCCCTACCGAGGTCACCAGTTGCCCCCCGCAAGCGGCTCTCCAGCACAGCCACGGCCCTAGAAGCACAAGGACTTAATGCAGAACCCGGCAGCTTGGAGCAGAAAAGTGAAAGGACTATGCGTTAATCCAGCCCATCAAGTCTGCCGGAGGGGAAAGGGTGTTGCCCCATTCGCCCTCTCCTCTCTGGAAAGAAAGATGGCGGCCGCATGGGAGCCTTGTGGACAGCAGGTATGAGCCGGGGGTGTGGGGGCGACTAAAACCTCATGGGAAGGGGGGCGTTTCAGTCCGCCCTTCACGCCCTACCGAGGCCAACAGTTGCCCCCCACGAGCGGCTCTCCAGTACGGCCACGACTCCAGAACACAGAAACCAATTTCTTAACTATCTGACTTTCAGTAGAAATACTTCCAGGGTCAATAGGTAAAATAGCCTAAATCCAAAACCAACATTTAATTCTTGAACCCAGCTGTAGAAAGCAAATCACTTCACAATGCTTTTTCAGCATGTCTGATTGGGGGGGGGGGTAAACTCTAAATAATAGTGGTGAATCTTTTATTGAAACAATGAATCTAATCAAAGCAGATAGAGTGTTAACTAGAATTCATCTGCCTCACAGGCACTGGGAGGGGTGGGGGGTGGGGTTTTATTGGGGTTCTTTGGGGTTAAAAATAAGTATTGGTAAAGGGAAAGGTGTTTGATATTTGCATGACTGAGACCTAAACCTGAAAGCTTTGTAACCTTTCCCACAGTGATTCAATAAATAAATTAATTAATTAAAAAAAAAAGAAAAGAAAAACCCAGGCCTTGCTTAGAGATCACCAGGTCCACACACAGCGGGGTTTGGGCTCTTTAGGGCTATTTGGGAGGATCATAACCTGGGCCCTGTGCATGCAAGGCATGTGCAATCTTCTGGTTCCTGGGATCCTATTTCTAATCTGATGTCCTAGTTACATTTAAAAACTTTCTTATCAGAGATTTTACAGCTTTGATATGGGTAGAGTGGCATTCATGAACTTAAGAAACAATGAAACTTTGGCAGGTGTATCCAAAACCTCACTATTCACAGTGTGGGAAAGGTTTACTAGGAAGAAAGCCTCATGTGCACTTGATTTCATTTTTTCAATATTTCTAATGTGGGTGTGTTTTAAAGGCTCTTAAATTCTTTAAATAAAGAAAATGGGGCTGGAGCAATAGCACAGCAGATAGGGCATTTGCCTTGCAAGCGACCAACCCTGATTCGGTTCCCAGCATCCCATATGGTCCCCCAAGCATTGCCAGGAGTAATTCCTGAGCACAGAGCCAGGAGTAACCCCTGAGCATTGCCGGTGTGACCCAAAAAGCAAAAGAAAGAAAGAAAGGAAGAAAGGAAGGAAGGAAGGAAGGAAGGAAGGAAGGAAGGAAGGAAGGAGGAAATTTATCTGTGTTGACTGATTATTTTCCAGATGTCATTGAGTATGTAACACTATATATGGTGTACATATATACATTATATATAATGTATGCATACATGTGTATATATGTATATATGCACACACACGTATATATACATTTAAACCTAAAATGTATATATACATCACTGTCACTGTCACTGTCCTCCTGTTGTTCATTGATTTGCTCTAGTGGGCCCAGTAACATCTCTATTATGACAATTGTTACTGTGTTTGGCATATCGAATACGTCATGGGTAGCTTGCCAGGCTTTGCCGTGCGAGCAAGATACTCTCGGTAGCTTGCTGAACTCTCCAAGAGGGGCAGAGGAATCGAACTCGGGTTGGCCATGTTGGCCGTTTGCAAGGCAAATGCCCTACCTGCTGTGCTATCGCTCCAGCCCATATATGTACAGATATACATATATACATTCTAGCTTACGGAGAACTCTCTATACTGTTTTCCACAGGGGTTGTACAAGACATTCCCACTATCAGTGAATGAGAGTTCCTCTTTCACCACAGCCCCATCAACACAAAATTTTTCCTACTCTTTTTGATATGTGCAATTTTACTGGTGTGAGATGGTATCTTATTTGGAGTTCTCTAATAACTAATGCTGAGCATTTTTTTTCATGCGCCTACTGGTCACCTGATTGTTTCCTTTGAGAAGTGTCTATTCATTTCCTCTCTCCTTCTTTTGATTTTTTTCCTTAATTTTTTGTTGTTATTGATCTTTGTGAGTGCTTTATATATCCTGGATATCAAACCTTTATCTTATGTGTTGAATGCAAATATTTTTTCTCATTTGGTTAGATGTCTTTTAATTTTCACCTGTGTTTCTTTTGCCATGCAGAAGTTTTTTTATTTTATATAATACCAATTGTTTATTTTCCTTGTTGTGCTACCTTTGCCAATGATGCCTTTGAGGTCCAAATCTTGAAGTGTTTTGCCTAAATTTTCTTCAAGGTACTTTATAATTTCCAGTTGGATCCCAAGGTTTTTGATCCACTTCGAATTCACTTTTGTGTGAGGTGTAAGATATGGACTCAGCTTTAATTTCTTACACATAGTGGTTATCCAATTTTTCTGGCACCATTTGTTTGTGTATGGAACACTTTTTCAACACTGGTGCATCTATTCCAGTTTGGGAAAGGCAGAAGTAGGGGATTTGAGGTGCTATAAAAGACTAGAGGCTCATAGAATCCTTTGTCATTCATTTATGACCAAGTGAAGTACCATGAAGGTCAGTCTCAGATAAGAAAACATCCATTGAAATGTGAAATATTTAGTGGTCATGGTCATTGAGTCTGTCTCATGTTTGTTTCTCAGATGTGGTCTCCGGGAGCACAGCACCTTGTACACTGGGATCCTGCTACATGCTGAATGGTGCAGTAGAGATCGGATATGGCTTAAGATACTTGGTTGTAGGTGGCTGATGACAGTTTGAACCCTACCACTTCAGGATACCCTGAGAACAGCAGAACCAATCCAGGGTTAGCCCTAGCACTGCCCGGTGTGGTCCAAATCACCTCCTAGACCTTCCCCCATAAAGAAATGCGAAATATCAGGCATTAATTTAGATGTATTTTATTATTAATTCAGATTTATTTACCCGAAATAAATCTGAATTTGTCTGCACTTTGGCAAAATGGGATTCTCATGAACTTTGTAAGGAACTAATCGTAATTTGCATTCTTTGTTTTTCTGCCTTCGGGTTATTCTTGTCACCTTCTCTAGCTATCTATTTCCTTTGGAGTTCCTTATATTTACTGTTCTTCCTGGAAATTCAAAGCTGTTGATTTCAATCTCATTGTTTGTTCCTCAGTATCTTAGTTTATTTTTTACCAATAGTCTGACTAAGGAAAATTCTATTAGGACACAGTAAACTTGAAAAAAAAACTAATACTGCTCTTAAAGTTTCTGAGCACTATGGACTAGGTTTTCTGAGTGACACTCTAAGTCTCTTTTTGATTGTAGGAAAGGAGTAGAGGTAGTATATTAATGAGTCATTCCATTGGGAAAAAAATATTTTTGTTGTTGTTGTTTGGGTCACATCCAGAAGTGCTCATGGTTAATAACTCTACTCATGGATCATTTCTAGCAGTCTGGGGGTGGGGGTAGGGACCATATGGGATGCCAGCGATTGAGCCCAGGTCAGCTACATGTGAGACAAGTGCCCTACCTGCTGCACCATCTCTCTGATCCTGAACGAGAAAAAGAAAAGTTTCTTTAGAGTTAAAAATAGAAATTCTCTATATGCATAATAATATTGTTTGTTTAAAACACTGTATTTTAAAAAATTGATGCCCAAAAAACTCTATAATAGCCACACTAGATATCAAATAATTACATGTGTAAAATCTTTAACCAGAAAGGTTTCCTTTGGGACTAAAGATTGGGGTTAAGAGTGAATTGTTCCAAGAGGGACAGACATAAAATGACTGCATTCATTTGTGGAATATAAAATAACACAGTATGAGACTAGCACCCAAGGACAGTAGAGACAAGGGTCAGGAGGATTTCTCCACAGCCTGTCTCATGTGCTGGAGGAAAAGGCAGTTGGGAAAGAGAAAGGACCGCTAAGTCAATGATGTTTTGAAGGGATTGCTCAGGAGGGAGATGGGTGCTGAAAGTAGACTAAGGACCAAACATGGTGGCCTCTCAGTATCTGTATTGCAAACCATAATTCCCCTAAGTAGAGAGAGTGTAAGAAGGAAGGTATCTGCCATAAAGGCAGTGAGTGGGGTGAGGTGTGGGTGGCAGGAGGGATACTGGAGAAATTAGTGATGGGAAATGTACATGGTGGAAGGATGGGTGTTCCATCATTGTATGACTGAAATTCAATCATGAAAGCTTTGTAAATGTATCTCATAGTGATTTAAAAAAAAAGGAGTGAGTTGTTCCTCTAAATGTGTGGTTATATTGCTTGTCAAGAACTTATGTCATTTTAGTTTTTCTAGTATTTACTGGAAATAAAACATAAAACCATAATAGAATCCGTAGGTTAAATATAGATTTTCCCCACCACTCTAGACAGTTTAGATAATATGTTTTAGCTAGACATGAGATAGAATTTATGAAATTTGATGATGTTTTCACTAGGTGACGAATGTGATTTTTGATGGACCAATCTGCTAAGGCTTTCTGGTGGAAGTTGTTAGAGAGAAAATTAATTCTGACAAGGATTGATTCAGCATGTTCTTTGGTGGAAAGAAGAGGTATACACTGAAATCTGAGATGTTCAAAACTCTCAATTTCCCCCTTTTTAAAACAAATGAAAAGATCTAGATTTTGATTCCAAAACTGTTCTGAAGTGTCTATCTTCTTCAGTACTCACACTAGTCTGTATCTATCTCAGCAAGTAATGAGCTTAAATATATTACAGTATCTATTATATGAAAGAGAAGTGAAAATTACAAATATGGGTGAAGAATGCAATACAAAAGAGTACATTATATGCTCAGTAGAGAAACCATAAAAACTTCTGAGAAAAAGCTAAATGCATGAGGTCACTAACTCAACATTTAGAATCCCCGGTGCTGAATTTTTTATGGTTTGTGAGCAATCCAAAATGCTATTAGGCTTCTAGGGAAAAGTTTTGCAACTCTGGATTCCTGCCTGTCTTTTGGTCCCAGTAAAGTAATTTACTGGGGCCAAGATAAAGTCATCAAGGGAAGCTGGCCTACCTCTGAAATCAGGGGTAATATTCTGTTTTTACAAGCCTCTGCTCTCACAAACCCTCATGCTTTATATAAGCTCAAATTCACTGAGAATTAAACTATCAAGAATCTAATCTTGGAGAGAAAACAGAAGTTGTTTTCTTAGTGTCAAAAAATGACTGGCTTTGAAACTCTAGAACTTTCAGCAATGATGAAAATGTTCCTGTCTACACAGTCCAAAATGGTAGTTGCTAGTCTCATGTGACTATTAGGTGAACAGGACTGAGAAACTATTCCTTTAAAACTGAAAAATAATCAACATATACATTATGTTCCTTTAAGGTGTACAACATGATACATTGATATATCTTGGATATGACCATATGTATTGCAAACTAAGTTTGATAGTAAATTTAGTTAACATCTATCACATATGTAATGATAATTTTTTATTTTGTGATGAGAAGTTTTAAGATATACTCTCCTAGCTACCTTAAGGATACAGCATTTAGTACATTACTATATTGTACATAGCATCCCCAAGACTTAGTCATCTTAGAGATTTGTACCTTTTAACTACCTTCATCCATTTGGCTCGTCCCTCACCTCTGCCATTTGCCTTTCTCCTTCCTCCCTCTGATTTACTTTGCTTAAGGAGACATCCTCTAGTTCTATTCATATTGTAGCAAAAGGCATGACTTCTTCTTTTCTTAGAGCCGAGTAATATTCCATCATGTCTATAGACGACAATTTTTTTATCCACACATCCGTTTTTGGATATTTGGGCTATTTTCAGATCTTGGTAATTGTAAGTCATGTTGCAATGAACACAGATATGCATACAACGTTTTGAGTATTGAGTATTTGAGTATTGAGTATTCTTAAATCCTGGAGCGATAGCACAGCGGTAGGGTGTTTGCCTTGCCCACAGCCAACCCGGCCGACCCGGGTTCGATTCCTCCACCCCTCTCAGAGAACCCGGCAAGCTAACAAGAGAATCTCGCCGGCAAGGCAAAGCCTGGCAAGCTACCTGTGACGTATTCAATATGCCAAACACAGTAACAAGAAGTCTCAAAAATGGAGACGTTACTGGGCTCACTTGAGCAAATTCTTAAATTAGATGCCAAGAAGAGGAATTGCTGGATCACATGGGAATCGTATTTTTACACTGGGGTGGGAATGCTCCCAGGTGTGCTTAGAGGACCAGAGAGCCTCTCCTGGTAAAATTCAGTGCACTTGGGCAGGACAGTTCAATGTTAGGGCATGGTAATGTAGAGTCCGTTTGAGTCCTGTGGCTCTGGTAGTGCTTAAGGGTCCCAAGAACTACAGAACTACAGTTAATGTATTGGGCTGGAGCGATAATATAGTGGATAGGGTGATTGCCTTGCACGTGGCGAACCGGGTTCAATTTCCAGCATCGCATATGGTCCCCTAAGCACCGCCAGGATTAATTCCTGAGTGTAAAGCCAGGAGGAACCCCTGACCATCACCGGGTGTGACCCAAAAAGCCAAAAAAAAAATAGTACTGTGGGTCTATATATACTGTGAGGCTGGAGAGATAGCACAGCTGGTAGGGTGTTTGCCTTGCATGCGGCTGACCCAGGTTCAATTCTTTGTCCCTCTCCGAGAGCTGGGCAAGCCATCGAGAGTATCCTGCCCGCATGGCAGAGACTGGCAAGCTCCCCGTGGCATATTCAATATACCAAAACCAGTAACGACAAGTCTCACAATGGAGACATTACTGGTGCCCGCTTGAACAAATTGATGAACAATGGGAGGACAGTGCTACAGTGCTACTATGGGTCTCAGGAACTGATCTGCCAACCGTCATGAGGACTTGATCTTACATACCCATACATGCAAAGCAAATGCCCTAACAACTGCTGAGATAACTCTCCAGCCCTGGGAGTTTTATTTTGCAGTTTTTAAGAAGTTTCCAAGTAGGTTAAACCAGACAACAGTCCCACCAATAGAGAACAAGGATTCTTTTCTTTCCACACCCCTGCCAACTTTTATTGTTTCTGTTTTTTTTTTGTTATAGGCCATTCTCTCCAGTGTGAGGTAACATCTCATTGTCATTTGTTTTTTGTTTGTTTGTTTGATTGTTTGGTTTTTTGGGTCACACCTGGCAATGCACAGGGGTTACTCCTGGCTCTGCACTCAGGAACTACCTTGGCGGTGCTCAGGGGACCATATGGGATGCTGGGAATTGAACCCTGGTCAACCGTGTGCAAGGCAAACACACTACCCGCTGTGCTATTGTTCCAGCCCACTCACTGTCATTTGGAGGGGATGAGAGTCTGGGTCACATCTAGCAGTACTCAGGGTGTTACTCTGGCTCTGTGCTCAAGAGTCCTTCTTGGTGATACTCGGGTGTGAACTTGGGTCAGCAACATGCAAGGCAAGATCTTGACCTCTGTGCTATCTTTCCAGTCCTTATTGTTATTTTGACTAGGTTTTTCTTGATAGAGGCTCAGGCTAAGATATTTTTATCATAGCAGCCACACTGAAACAAAACAGCTTGAGGGACAGAGGACAGTAGGCAGGGATCAGAAGGACTTCTGTAGGCAATTGGGATAGAGAAGGGACCATTATGACAAAGATAGTTGGAAATGATCACTCTGGATAGGTGCTGAAAACAGTAAAGGAACAAACATGATAAACTCTTGGTATCTGTATTGCAGACCACAGTGCTTAGGAAGGGAGCGGGGGTGGAGGGAGAGAGAGAGAGAGAGAGAGAGAGAGAGAGAGAGACAGAGACAGAGAGACAGAGACAGAGAGACAGAGAGGGGGGAGAAAAAGAGGGGGAGAGAGGGGGGAGGGGGAGAAGTATCTGCCATTGAGCCATAGAGGCAGGCTGGTGGATGGCTGGCAGGAGGGAAACTGGGGTCATTGGTGCTGGAAAATGGAAAATGGACACTGGTGGAGGGATGGGTGCTGGATCATTATGACTAAAATCTGATCATGAACAACTTTGAACAGCTTTGTAACTGTGTATCTCATGGTGACTCCATTTAAATTTTTTTTTTAAAAGAAGGACTTTTCTCAACATGCCATAGAGAGGAAGGACAAAATTTCAAAGCCATCCAGTGAATCTCCTTTTGCCTCCATGAGTGAGGATGAAGGAAGGAGAGATAGGAGAGATATGTAAGTTTTGAGTCACCCCTTCTTGAATAATGCACATGTTTTAGAATCTCTTTAAAATTTTAGATGATGCACTGTGTTAACCCTCACAGAACTGAGACATTATTGGCATCTGGTGAAGCCATCTCAAAATTGTAAAGAGTAAGGAATAGACAACATAAACAACATGGAAAGTATCATGCTAAGTGAAATGAGCCAGAAAGAGAGTGACAGACATAGAAAGACTGCACTCATCTGGGGAATATAAAGTAACAGAATGGGAGTCGAACACCCAAGAATAGTTGAGATAAGTACCAGGAGGTCTGCTCCACGGCTTGGAAGCTGGCAGCACATGCTGGGGGAAAAGGCAGCTCAGATAGAGAAGGGAACACCAAGTAAAGGATGTTTGGAGGACTCACTTGGGATGCGAGATGTGTGCTGAAAGTAGACTATAGACAGAACACGATGGCCACTCACTACCTCTATTGCAAACTACAAGACCCTGAAGGAAAGAGTGAGCAAAAGGGAATGCGCTGCAACAGAGGCAGGTTGGGGTGGAGGGGGATGGGGGGTGGGGTGGGAGGGCTACTAGGATCATTGGTGGTGGAGAATGGGCACTGGTGGAGGGATGGGTACCCAATCATTCTATAACTGAAACCCAAGCACGAAAGTTTGTAAGTCTACAAATGGTGTTTCACTAATAAAAAAGAAAGAAAGAAAGAAAGAAATACATAAAAATTTTAACCCCCAGGGGATGATGCTCAAAATGGAAAAATACTAATATTTTTTCTTGTGAATAACTTCCATATAACCTAATTGTAATTAATTTAAGGAGATATCTTTAAAAATTAATTTATGGTAATATCTTCATGTGGCAGGCTGACTAACACTTTAAATACATAAGGAAGAGTATAAACAATAAATGCTAATCTGAAATGGAAATGTTTATTTCTGGTAAACTCTGTCTACCTGCTCTTTCCCCTTCTCTCTAACACCTGCCCCCACAGACAACTAGAGGTACAGACTTGCAGTGCAAGTATTCACAGACCCCCAGATTTGGAAAAAAACGAACCTCCTGTTTTTACGCTTCTGATTTGTTTTCTCACCTTCTCTCTGTGACAGTTCATCGATTTAAACTTCCCAAGGCTTGTTCCACATTTTGTATCTTTCCTACCTCCTGAATCCTGCTAGGGTTCCTGTACAAGATTTGGTCCCAGACACTTGAAATTTACTTTTCCATGCTAGATGATTTCTTTCTAGTGTTCTTGGTATAAAAGAAATACAACATGTGTGATGTCTCTCTGGTACCAAAGGCCCATGGCTAAATAGCCTTTGTTAGTTCACTCTGTGCACTCCCAGCAGTGCCTCTAGCAACCAGGATTTAAAAACAAATTTTTCTTTGTTTTGGCTCACAATCGATCATTCTGTTGTTCGTAGAGCAGGCACAAGTAACATCTCCTTCGTCCTAACCCTAAGATTCTAAAAAGTGCCTCATTCAAAACTCTTTCAGGGTTAGGAGAACGAGACCCATCATTGTTACTGGTATTTGGCACATTGGGTATGGCATGGGGAGTTTGCCAGACTCTGCCGTGTGGGCAAGTTACATTTGGTAGCCTGCCAGGTTGTACAAAGTACGAATGAGATAATAAGATGTCACACGGCTGCAAATGCGGCCACGTGCTTCCAGGAGCTGGCTTTTATAGTCTCTGGGTCTTGGCCATTGATGAGATTACATGGTGCCAGGGGGTCAGTTGGTGGGTGTGACCCCTGCCTACTGGAAGATGGAGGATCTGGGTGGAAGATGTTCAGCCCCTATCCAAGCAGGCTTGGAGATCTCAGCCCCAGGACCCACATGCCTTTGTTCCTCTGCCGGTACCTTCATGCGTGTGGAGAGTGGTCTCAGCATGGCTGTGGCTGGTTCTGGAACTCTTCAGCTGCCAGAGCTCTGCTAGGAGTGGGAAGGGAAACTCAACCCACCCCCCTCCAAGGGGCCCCGGCAAGGACAGTCAGGCGCGGGGGCAGGAGATCAAACCTGGGGTGCAGGGGATCAAACCTGAGAAAGCTTCATGAAAGACAAGCATATTACCCTCCATACTATATTTCCAGTCCCACTACCAGAATTTAAGGCACTGTAGTGGTTAGGAGAGATATTCTGAAATGTAAGATTTTCTTTGTTCTACAATAAAGAAGTAGACACGTTTACAAAGAATTTTGTTCATCACATTCTGCATTGATTTGGGGAGCTGAGCATAAGTGAGACAGAAAGGTCTTCATCTTGTACCCTGTTACATAATGGATATTGTCCAGACTTTAGCACATTAAAAACAAGTCACTTTTTTTCTGTAAGTAGGAGCGCTGGGCAGATAATCTGACATGGTAGAGTTTGTGGCTTGCATCTGCTAGACCTGGAGTTTGCTCTCTAAAATCTGTAGTCTCTTCTCCCATCCTGGACCCCTAAATGTAGCCCTGATGCTCCCTATAGAAGAATCATTCAAGTTTCCTAGAGAAAAAAGCCTCATTTTATGGACGTTAGCTATGAGAGCTTGCATTGCTTCTTTTCTCTTCCTCTGCCACTGATGAAAATACTGAATAATAAAGATGTTCTGAGAGTTGGAAATAAGTTTATTGGAAAGTAGAAGGGAAAGGGAAAGAAATTCTTCAAGTGGGGAGGAACTTAGTATAGGACTAAGTATAATGATATAGAATAGGACTTAGTAGAGGACTTAATATAGGACTAAGTGAAATACGGTTTGTTTTGTGGGGCTTTTAACAGGAAAGCAGGTTCTATGTGTTACTTATCAAGAGACAAGAATTTTTATAGAAAATGCAAGGACTATACAGGGTAGTCTGGGGAACGTCAGGCTTTTTGGATTATCTATTTGGCCATGGGACTTTTCAGTAGTTTTTTTGGCCATTGGCCTTTGGTATGATCCATTGTCTCTTAGTCTCCATGAACCTAAAATCTGGGCCAGAATCTATGATCCTGAGGATTTACTAACTTCCCACTTATAGGGGAAAAGTTGCAGGAATGTTAAAAATGTAGAATGGGGTCATTTGAAAATGGGACTGCTCACAGGAGCTGGCAAAGGGAAATGGAGGCTTCCTCTTTCCAGGTGATTCTTCCAAGGTGAGTATGAAGTCAATAACCAGTGCAATGTGATATACAACACTCACCTACTTCCAGCCTGAGTTCTCTTTTAGTAAAGACTGTTATCACAGAAATGCAGAGAAACACCTTTCTATTTTTTATTTATAACTTACCTTTGTTTTTACTTTATTTTTTTTTATATTTTTAAATGAATCATTATGAGATACAGTTACAGACTTACAAACTTTCATGAGTACATTTCAGTCATAAAATGATCAAGTACTCATCCCTCAACCAATGCCCATTCTCCACCACCAATGTTCCCAGGATCCCTCCCACCACCCCATCCCCACCCAAGCCCTCTCTGGCCTCTGTGGCAGGCACATTCCCTTTTACTCTCTCTCTCTCCTTTTGGGTGTTATGGTTTGCAATATATGTGTAAGTGGACATCACGTTTGGTCTATAGTCTATTTCCAGCACAAATCTCCCATCCTGAGCAGGCCCTCCAAGCATCATTCACTTAGTGGTCCCTTCTCTATCTGAGCTGCCTTTCCCCCTAGCATGTGACAGACATAGAATGACTGTACTCATTTGTGGAATACAAAGTAACAGAATGGGAGGCTACTACCTAAGGATATTAGAGATAAAGGCCTGGAGGATCTCTCCAGGCTTGGAAGCTTGGAAGCAGGCCTCACAGTCTGGGGGAAACACCTTTCTATTTTGCCTGTGGGCTGACAACATCAGCTCTTGAATCTAGTTTCCTTTCTGTCTATTCACCAGCTAACTCCCACTCACCCTTTTCACTTGCTGCAACTGAATCTCTCCAAAATGTCAGTTTCTGTGCAGTCCATGATAAGTTCTCTTATTTTGCTGCTGAGTGTGAGAGCATGATCATATCTTAGTGTTTCACACTCCATACTACCTCTTTCTCAGGCCTTCGGATGCTCTTGTTAAGGACCTTGTCTTTCCCACCCAGGAACCCCTTCCTTAAAGTGCCTGCCCTGTACAGGAGATGCTCAGGGAACCTTTACCAGTCAATAGAGGAGAGAGTCTGGATCGCTAATTCTAAGCAGTAAAATTAAGCCTAGCCAGAAGCTGACAAATAATTTTGGTAAAAGGGCAATTAATAAACATTTTATGCTTTGTAGGTCATCAGATTTCTCTCAACTACTGGCGCTGGAATTTATAGTAGGAAAGTAGTTACAGAAAATGGGTAAGTGATTGGGTGTGGTTGTGTGCCTGTATGACTTTATATACAAAAATGGGTGGGTGGCACTTGACTCTCAGATCTTGTTTCCTCAGTGTCTGATAAACTGAGGGTGTTTATCATCTTGACTAAATTCCACACCTAAACTTTGTTTTCACATGGTTCTTCTTCCCTAGAACTCAATGTATTTTTAACATACTGAATCATTGTTTATTATGGTCACATTGTACTTTAATAGAGAACAAAAGATTCGAAGCTCACTAAGACATGTAATATGTAAGTGGCAACTTTCTCATTTCAGTCCCACTAACTTAAAAGTGTATGTGAGTGAGAAGTTTCTGAACCCATGACTTAAATTAAATAATAGTTGGACAAGAAGAAAGCACATTCCTAAGAATAATCTGTTCCGCCAAGGTCTCCTGGGTCATCAAGAGAATGGACTCTTTAATGGAGAAGAATTATGTACTTAATAAAAAGGGTAACACTGGCTTTGCTTGTTAAAATACACATTCATTATTCACAGATTTATATTTCTCAGACTCCTCCTGGTCTCCCACCACCAAGAATTCATGTCTGATTTCTTGACATGAACATCACCCACTGGTAGACTTATTTGTGGTCCACACTGAATCTTTGCTTACGACTCTGCCAGGACAAAGATATGGGAATGACAGGAGAACAGACTCCAAGATCTTTAGTATCCCACCCAGTTCTCAAATTTATTAGCTCCTATCTTCTCTCCAAATACCTCTTTTCCATCTCACCTCAACTCTGGCCTTGACACATTTCCTAAATTGAATTCAGCTGTTTTGTCTCTGCACGCAATGTCCTGTTAAGTCTATTACACACATGGCAGAGTTTCTAGAACTATTCATCTGATTTCTGGAGAGTTATCTTTCCTGTTGTGTCTTCTCTTTACCTGAACTCAGGGCACCCCCATAACTCTAATCGAATATCAACTTTACATTTGTTTTTCTGCTTCTTGGGTCACACCTGGCTATGCTCAGGGGTTACTCCGGGTTTGACACTCCTGGCATTGTTTGGAGAACCATACAGGATGCCAAGGATTGAATCCACATCTGCTGCGTGCAAGGCAAATGCCCTACCCACTGTACTGTCACTCCAACCATCAACTTCAGCATTTTCAAAAGATTTCTTACAAGCACTTCAGAAGTTTCAGACTAAACCCATAAAAAGATGACGACAGAAGGGAGACTGGGATACAGGTGACAGTTGTGCATGAAACAGAGCCATGAACATGAGGCCAGAGAGTAGGAAGAAGAACTAAAAAGATGTGGAGGAGTCAGTTTCACACTGTATTTGAGATCAATTTGTCTTGGGTAATGAATGCATTACCAGGAACAACTCACTGTCCCAAAGCACCGGAGCTTTATTTTCCCTCGGAACTGAAGTGTACTGGCAAGGGTGGGGATGTTTATCCTCTCTAAAGTTTCCTGTCAGGAGTCTTTGAAATTTGGATGGACAAAGGACAGATTATCAAGAGAACATCAAACAGAAATTTATTGGCACAGGCATCACACTTGCATATGGGAGTATTTGGATATGAGTCATGTAAAGAACTGATTAGAATGGGGGTGTATATACCATCTTAGCAAAGGATCAATATTTTCAGAAAAGGGCCAAGACCAAGGAGCAGACTTTGAGATTCTAGGGCAATAAGTTGTGGGACGTTTTACATTAGCCTTCACTTGGTCCCAAACATCTCATATGAAGTTTATTTTACTATAAAGTCTGCAGTGTCTCAGTGATGAGAGAGATGGGCATTTTGTGAACCTGATAGGATGTGAAAACATAAAGCACGATAACCCAAAGGCTCTGGGATTGTTGGGAAGATGGCTTGAAGGACTGACACACCTGCTTTGCATGTGGGCACCCTAAGTTTAATCTTCAGCACCACATAGTCCCCTGAGCTTAGCTGGGAGTAGCCGCTTTCTAAGCAATGCTAGGTGTGGTGCAGCAGCAACCAAAGAAAATCCCGTGAGAACAGGGCATGCATCAGAGAAGCAATTTCTTGCCTTTGTTATCTTATGCTTGCCTGGGAGGGGAAAGTCTTGTCCAGCATGGTAAGACAGTGTTGTATGGCTTATTGGTTGTTCAAGAAAAGGGAGAAATTAAAACTTCAAAGACTAACACCCAAGGATAGTAGAGATAAGGGCCAGGAGGATCGCTCCAACTCACATGTTGGGAGGAAAGGCAGCTGGGATAGAGAAGGGACCAACAAGTAAATGTGCTTGGAGGGTTCACTTCGGATAATAGATGTGTGCTGAAAGTAGACTATGGACCAAACATGATGGCCACTTAGTACCTGTATTGCGAACCATAACACCCGAAAAGAGAGAAAGAGGGAATGTGCCTGCCACAGAGGGGTGTGTGTGTGGGGGGGGGGAAGGGGTGTTGGGAAAGGGGTGGCAGGAGGGGGTGGAGAATAGGCACTGGCGGAGGGATGGGTGCTCACTTATTGTATGATTGAAATGTAATCACGAAAGTTTGTAAGTCTGTAACTATATCTCATGGAGATTCATTAAAATAAATTTTAAAAATTAAAAAAATTCAGAGTAGGCTTGGGATTCTCAGTGCCACAACCACAATGCTAGTACTCCACAACTAAGTGTACGTGAGGAACACAGCTAAAGTGTACAATCTTCAGTGAGCCCATGTGCAAGCAACAAAACCACCTTCTTGTGAAGATCAGTCATCCTCACAGCAACAACAACTAAACAACAGTTGGAAACTGAAAAGGGAATCAGAATTTTAAAAGGAAAGAAAGTCAAGTTTAATCAATCTTACCAGGCTAAGGAATGAAGTGTTAGGTGTATAATGAAAATATAAAAACAGCAGTTGCAAGGAATACTGACCAAGTGTGAATGGTATCTATTAAATTGATATATTTCCCTGTTACTAAAACCTTTGAGGTAGAGATTATTTGTATTCCTATTATGGAAGAGAAAACTGGATCACTGAAAAAAAAAACAAATAACTTGATCAAGCTCCTAAATGGGAGAACTAGGGTTTCTGTCCAGGAAGTCTGATTCTTAAGCACAACTTGCAACTGTCAATACAAATGATGGAGATATATTGAAGCTTCTGAACTCATGATTTCAGAAAATAATAAGTATACTTTAGGTAACATAGTTGTAATAGCACTAAAGTTTATGGTACTGATGTGATAAATTCCTGGACACCCCCCGCCAATATGCTCATGGTTCTCCACTACTTTTCCTTGACACCTCTAGTTCAATCCTCCCCACCCCCCTCATCCCTCCCTTCTCTGTTTTGAATCAAGGTCAATTGTCAGTTTGATACTGCTATTCCCTTGTTTTTACTTCCTTTGTTTCATATATGAGTGAAGCTATCAAATATTTGCTTTTATTCCTCTGACTTGTGGCAATTAATAAGATACTCTCCAGTTCCATCCATGTTGCAGTGAACTGCAAAATTTTATCTTTTCTTGTAGCTGCTGTGAACTCCACTGTATATAGATACCACAAGTGTTTTATCTATCTTTCTGTCATTGGACAGTTGTGAACTCATTTTTTTCCTTTTAAATAATCATTTGTAAGTCCAAAGTACATAGTTATTTTATAATGACTGCTTGGGATCTTAAAACCTTGTTCTATGGAGAGTTTACAGTATTATCCAGTATACCATTTCTATATTTAACTGATGGATCTAAAAGGCATTGAACCTAGGCCTCAGAAATTGCTTTTAAGATGCTTGCCTTTTAATTTTTCTTTCTCATTCATATTACAAAGTTAAAAGAACTTTTTCTTTTGTTCCTGGAACAAAAGTTGGTGCTGGTATAGAAATGATTAAATTTTAAAACAAGAGAAAAAAAAGAAAAAAAGAAGAAATGATTAATTGTATAGCTTTCCTTTGGAATCCAGAAAGTATCTATCAATATTTTGAATATACTGATGCAAAATTATCCTGACAGTATTTCTTATGACTAGCCAAGAGGTAGGGATCAAGACAGACCCCAGCTAAGTTATGGACCCTTTCAGCCCATTAATCATTCTGACTCTCTGCCTGAGGATGAGCACCATATGTTCTTTCTTGGGGAAGCGGCTCTCCTAGTGAAGCCTACTTTGCCAATACATTCTCAGCTTTAACTAAACTCTCATAGAATATTGTAGAGAAGAAATAACCTCTCCTCATCATAAAGGTGGGTGGAAAAACTCAAAGCATTAAATTTGACTATAAGCAAAATAGGACTACATTTTTAGATCCACAGGAGCTCCTTACTCAGGATTATTAAAGAATATACTAAAGAAAGATAAGCAATTTGAGTGGTTACTAAATATACCAAGCACGCATGGGGCTGGTATATGTGGGGTTATGCACAGCTGAACAAACAAAATGACTATTCCTGTAGGGACCCTGAGGGTTTGTTAGGTTGGGTTTGATGACGTGCTTACTATTTCAGGGAAGTGGGAGAATTATTCTAGCTGAAGTCCAGAATAGATGTTTCTCTTCAAGGGAAAATCATTTTTTAAAAATTTGATGAACTCTTGAGAGAACATTTATCTATCATGAAAGTTATTTAACAATTTTCAGAGTAACCAACAGCCAAAGAGCCATAAAACTAGAAGCAAGTGTTTATAAAAGTAGTAGTATAAGGATCTTCCTTTTTCTATTTCTGTAAGAAACTAGCTTCATTTCAGTAATAGTAAATTTCATAAAATGGATGATGGTTGAAGTGATAATGTAGATGATTCAGTGAATAAACTTTTCATCTCCTTTTTTTGTCCTGATGTATTACATTTTATGTTCAAGTAATAGTAGAAGTTATTAAAAGTGTTAACCAGTGAAATGTTTGGCATTTACTTGCTTGAAAATGTTTGAACCATACATAGGATTCCAGTAAAATTACTCAAGTATTAAAAACAAATTTAATGGAAACTATCCATTAAAGGATTGAAGGCTGTTTGAGTTCATGCTTGCTCCAATATCAGATACTGGATTTTTTTTTGTGAGAAATATGTCTCCCTTGTACAAGATATAAGTTAGTTGTGAGTTACTTACTGTTTATAGACTGTTGGTTGTTGCTTTTTTTCAGCTAATTGGGAAATTCTTGTTGATTTTAATTGTGTTCTATGAACAACTTTCTGCCAATAGTTAGAGAATGTCTTCTTTTCTAACTAATGAAGAAAAGAAAACAGCATTTAGGGGCTGACTGCTTTCCATGCCCAAAGTTCCAAAAGTTGCAATGTTTTAGTTTAGAAATTGGATATACAAAGGGACACAGAAAGAAAAAACATTCTTTGACTTTGGAGGGATGTATTTTTAGGCTCAGATGATGTGAGACAGGCTCGCATGGAATCAGGATAGTTGACCTAAAGTTGACTGAAAGACCCAAAACTGAAAAATGAAAAGAACTACAACACCCAAAAATAAAAACAGGGCCTTATTTTGAAGTATAACTATGCAATTCAGGCAAGCAGGGTGCTCACAGGAAAGAACTTTTATGGGTCAGTTCTGAAGAATATTGAACCAAATATAACAGATAACAATGGTAATACATTGAAATTTGAACTCCAAACTTTTTCAGTTTTTAGTGAAATTGACTATTTTTAGTGATGTTATTAAACAAAATATAACCATACAAATATTTTTGTGTGGGATGAGCAATCATACCGGTTTCTTTCTTTTTTTTGTGGTATGTGCTTAAAGAGCAACACGGAAGGAATGCATGAATCCAACGGAATAAACGTTACCATGAATAATTTTTTAAAGTAAATTTTGTTCAATATAATTTGAACTGTAAAGCTAAGGGATGCTAGGTAAAAAAAAAGGAAATAATGATTTTTAGACTAAGATTTCTTAAAGATGTTAATTTTTCTGCAGAATTCTCTGGAAAATACATTAAAGAAAATACATTAAAGAAAATTTTTAAATGGATTTTGTGTTTTTAAAATAATATATTTAAATTTAGATAATTGTCTGCATGCTCACTATAAAGATGGTCATTTGATCATATCACATTTCTTTCTTTTTAAAATAGGATCTACACCCAGCTGTACTGGCAGGATTGGGGTGTGGAATGGGGCCACGCCTGGCAGTGCAATGCTTGGAGGGGGGGAGGGGTGCCATGTAATGTCAGGGTTTTCTACTTGCTAGGCAAGTGCTCTATTACTTAAACTATTTTTGTAGGCCATTATTGTTTTTGTTGTTGTTTTAATCCAGGGGATTCAGCTTAGTTTTATCCACAAGGCATGTGCTCTACCATTGAGCTGCATCCTTAGTCTCAACTTCCTTTTCCTCTATTGTGTAGCTAGGGAGCTACAACCTGTATGGCCAATCTGATCTGCAGCCTTTCTTTATAAATAGAGTTCTATTGTAATTGGTCCACATTTTTTTTTACTTTTTTTTTTTTTTTTGCTTTTTGGGTCACACCCAGCGATGCACATGGGGTTACTCCTGGCTCTGCACTCAGGAAACACTCCTGGTGGTGCTCAGGGGATGGTCTACTTTCTTATGTGTGTTTGTTTGACCTATTTTTGTTTGTGTTATATAGCAATGAAAGTACATGGACTTGAGAGATTACATATATCTTATGAAGCTTAAAATATTTCCTTTCTAGTCCTTGGCAGAAAAAGTAGGATGGCTTCTGTTGTATTATCACTTTCCATATGATCAAGATTTATAATATAACTTTGTTTAGAATCCTATTGTAGAGCCATAATTTCCACACTTTGGGAGTACCTCCTTATATTGAAATGACTATAGTGCTCACCATTAGATTTCTTTACCATGACATCTCCAGTGAAAAGTTCTTTGTTTTGAAGTTTTCTTGGACTTTATCAGATCCTTCAACAGAGAATTTTATTTAAAAATATACAAGTATGTATGCCTATTATAAATTTTTTAAAAGCATTTTGGGTATATATTATATTGTTTTTTAAAAAACTTTGAAGATGAATACTGTCTGATAGAAATAGAATGTGAACATGTATAAATTTAAAAATTTCTAATAACCATGTAAAAATAATGTACAGAAGCATAATCATTCTGATATTTTATTTGAATCTCTATTTAATCAACATAAAACATTGTGATATTTTAAAATTTTTTTTTTAGTAAATCTTCAAAGTCAAAACGTATTTTTCACTTATGACATATCACTGTCTGAATTAGCTATATTTCAAATGCTAAAAAAGTCATATGCAAGTATCACTGTCCTCCCATTGTTCATCAATTTGCTCGAGCGGGCCCAGTAACATTGTGAGACTTGTTACTGTGTTTGGCATATCGAATACGTCATGAGTAGCTTGCCAGGCTTTGCCGTGCGGGAGGCTTGCAGGGTTCTCCGAGAGGGGAAGAGGAATCGAACTCGGGTCGGCCATGTTGGCTGCGTGCAAAGCAAACACCCTACCTTCTGTGCTATGGCTCCAGTCCATATGCAAGTAGTAGACATCATATTATAAGCACATTGCAGGCTATTCTTATTTATAACTAGCTGAGAATTAAATGTCCTATGCAAGGTCTGAGGTATAGCAATTTTTATCCTTGGAGGTGATTAGTTTACTCTGATCACTGAATATTTATTTCTCCATTCTTAAAATTCATAACTTAATAGGCACGTCTCAATGCAAAGCATTCTGTTCATTATTCAACTTCATTTACTAAATAAAGATTTAATTCTCAAATCAGGGATATTTTCTTGTCTCTTTGAAATGCTTTGCTTATTCCACGTGAAATTTTTCTTTTAGCCTGAAGAATAGCAATTGTACATTTGTTTCGACCCAATTTTGGCTCCTACATTTGGTAGTTTCTCTATGATCCTTTTCTCTCTCTCTCTCTTTTTTATTGTCATATATTTAGTATATTTATTTATTTATTTATTTATTCAAAGTGGTTTTTTTTTTATTAGTGAAACACCATGAGGTACAGTTGTAG
Source organism: Sorex fumeus (assembly GCF_029834395.1). Lineage (NCBI taxonomy): Eukaryota > Metazoa > Chordata > Mammalia > Eulipotyphla > Soricidae > Sorex > Sorex fumeus. The sequence goes on along the minus strand of NW_026606322.1, from coordinate 32,094,550 downwards.
ACTTACAAGTTGTTGTGCTTGGGTTTCAGTTATGCAATGATCGAGAACTCATCCCACCACCGGTGTCCATTCTCCACCCCCACCAATCCCAGTATCCCTCCCACCCCCCCCAACCCCTATCCCACCCTGCCTCTGTGTCAGGGCACTCCTTTTTGTTCTATCTCTCCTTTTGGGTGCTGTGGTCTGCAGAAGAGACATTGGGTGGCAATCATGTTCGGTCCATAGATTACTTTCAGCAGGCATCTCCCATCCTGGGCAGATCTCAGCACCCTTTATTTGGTGCTCCCTTTTCTATCTGAGCTGCCTTTACCCCTAGAGTGTGTGGCTGGCCTCCTCACTTCAGCCATGGAGTGAACAACCTGGTATTTATCACAGCTGTTCTCGGGTGTTAGTCTCTTATTTTGTTACTTTATGTTACCCAGATGAATGCAATCTTTCTATGTCTCTTTCTGACTCATTTCGCTTAGCATAATATTTTCCATGTAGTACCACTTGTATGTAATTTCATGATTTCATTTTTTCTAACTGCTACATAGTACTCCATTGTGTAGATGTACCAAAGTTTCTTTAACCAGTCATCTGTTCTCCGGCACTCAGGTTTTTTCCATATTCTAGCTATTGTTAACAGTGCTGCAATGAATAAACAAGTGCAGATGTCACTTCGACTATACTTTTTGGCCTCTCTGGGGTATATTCCCAGGAGTGGTATTGCTGGGTCAAATGGGAGCTCAATTTCTAATTTTTTGAGAATTGTCCATACTGTTTTCCAAAAGGGTTGAACCAGTCGGCATAGCCACCAACAGTGAAGGAGGGTCCCTTTCTCGCCACATCCGCGCCAATACAGGTTGCTTTTGTTCTTTTGAATGTGGGCCAGTCTCTGTGGTGTGAAATGATATCTCATTGTGGTTTTGATCTGCATCTCCCTGATGATTAATGATGTAGAGCATTTTCTCATGTGCCTTTTAGCCATTCGAATTTCTTCTTTGAGAAAGTCTCTGTTCATTTCGTTGCCCCACTTTTTGATGGGGTTGGATGTTTTCTTCTTGTGGAGTTTAACCAGTACTTTGTATATCCTTGATATCAACCCCTTGTTGGATGTGTATTTGGAGAATATCCTTTCCCATTCTGTAGACTGTCTTTGTATTTTGGTCACTGTTTCTTTGGAGGTGCAGAAGTTTCTTAGTTTAAGATAGTTCCATTTGTCTATCTCTGTTTTCACTTGCTTGGTCAGTGGCATGACATCTTTGAAGATACCATTAGCTTCAATGTCATGGAGGGTTTTGCCAACTTTGTCTTCAATGTACCTTATGGGTTCTGGTCTGATGTTGAGGTCTTTGATCCATTTTGATCTTACTTTTATACATGGTGTTAAGCAGAGATCTAAGCCCAGTTTTTTGCATGTAGTCGTTCAGTTTTGCCAGCACCATTTGTTAAAAAGGCTTTCCTTACTTCACTTCGCATTTCTTGCCCCTTTATCAAAGATTAGATGATCATATGTTTGAGGGAAGATGTCAGTATATTCAACCCTGTTCCGTAGGTCTACAGCTCTGCCTTTGTTCCAGTACCATGCTGTTTTAATTATTACTGCTTTGTATTAGAGTTTGAGGTTCTGGAGGTTAATTCCTCCCATTTTCTTTTCTCCAAGAACTGCTTTAGCTATTCGAGGGTTCTTATTGTTCCATATAAATTTCAGGAGTGTTTGCTCCATTTCTTTGAAGAATGTCATGGGTATCCTAATAGGGATCGCATTGAATTTGTACAGTGCTTTGGGAAGTATTGCCATTTTGACAATATTAATTCTCCCGATCCATGAGCAGGGGATATTTTTCCATTTCCTCACGTCCTCTTTTATTTCAAGAAGCAGCGTTTTGTAGTTTTCTTTGTACAGGTCCTTTACTTCCTTTGTTAAATTAATTCCTAGGTAGTTGATTTTCTGGTGTACAATTGTGAATGGGATTGTTTTCTTCATGTCATTTTCTTCTCTCTCACTATTTGTGTATAGGAAAGCTATGGACTTTTGGGTATTGATTTTATAGTCTGCAACTTTACTATACCAGTCTATCGTTTCTAGGAGTTTCTTGGTAGAGGTTTTATGGTTCTCTAAGTATAGTATCATATCATCTGCGAATAGTGGGAGCTTCATTTCTTCCTTTCCTACTTGGATGCCTTAATATCTTTTTCTTGCCTAATCGCTATTGCAAGTACTTCCAGTACTATATTGAACAGTAGTGGAGAGAGTGGGCATCCTTATCTTGTCCCTGATCTTAGGGGGAAGACTCTCAGTTTTTCCCCATTGAGGATGATGCTTGCTGTAGGCTTGTGGTAGGTGGCTTTAACTATATTGAGGAAAGTCCCCTCTATTCTCATTTTGGCTAGGGTTTTCATCATAAAAGGGTGCTGGATCTTGTCAAATGCTTTCTCTGCATCTATTGTATGATCATATGGTTTTTATCTTTTCTTTTGTTGATATGATGAATTATATTGACTGATTTCCGAATGTTAAACCATCCTTGCATCCCCGGGATGAATCCCACTTGGTCATGGTGTATGATCATTTTGATGAGTTGTTGAATTCTATTTGCTAGTATTTTGTTCAGAATCTTCGCATCCATATTCATCAGGGATATCGGCCTGTAGTTTTCTTTTTTTGTGGTGTCTTTGTTTCCTTTTGGTATTAGAGAGATATGGGATTCATAGAAACTGTTTGGGAGAGTTTCTGTCTTTTCAATTTCCTGGAAATCTTCAGAAGGAGTGGCAGTAGGTCCTCTTTAAATGTTTGGAAAAATTCGCTAGGGAATCCATCTGGACCTGGGCTTTTGTTTTTGGGAAGACTTTTGATTACAGTTTCAATTTCCTTGATGTTAATAGGTCTATTCAGGTATTCCATATCTTCTTGACTCAGCTTTGGAAGATTATAGGAATCCAGGAATTTATCCATTTCTACTAGATTCTCTTGTTTCGTGGCATACAGACTTTCAAAGTAGTTTCTGATGATCTTTTGAATTTCTTTGGTTTCCGTTGTGATATCCCCATTCTTATTTCTGATTTGGTTTATTAGGGTTTTCTCTCTCTGTTTCTTTGTGAGTGTTGCTAGTGATTTATCTATCTTGTTTATTTTCTTGAAGAACCAGCTCTTGGTTTCATTGATCTTTTGGATTGCTTCTTTGGCTTCCATGTCGTTGATTTCTGCTCTATGTTTTATGATCTCTTTCCTTCTGCCTACTTTGGGCTCCTTCTATTGATCCTTTTCTAGTATCTTGAGCTGTGAAGTCAAGTTGTTTATGTGCATCCTTTCTTCCATCTTGAGGTATGCTCGCAGAGCTATAAATTTTCCCCTTAATACGGCTTTCGCTGCATCCCATCAGTTCTGGTAGCTCGTGTCTTCATTCTCATTTGTTTCCAGGTATCTTTTGATTTTGTCCTTGACTTCATTCCTGACCCACTCGTTGTTCAGCAATGAGTTTTTTAGTTTCCAGGTGTTTGATTTGGTTCTCCGTGTCTGTGTGTGATTCACTTCTCTACTCAGTGCATCGTGGTCTGAAAAGATTGATACTATTTCTATCTTCCTGATTCTATTGAGGTATGTTTTCTAGCCTAGCACATGGTCTATTTTGGAAAATGTTCCATGCACACTGGAGAAGAATGTGTATTCTTTCTTTTTGGGGTGTAAAGCCCTGTATATGTCTATAAGTCCTTTCTCTTCTATTTCTTCATTTAAAGCCAATGTTTCCTTGCTGAGTTTTGTTCTTGTTGATCTATCCAGAGGTGATAAGGCGATGTTGAAGTCTCCAACTACTATTGTGTTGCTAGCAATGTCCTCCTTAAAATCTGTTAGCAGTTGTTTTAAGTATCTAGCTGTTCCTTCATTAGGTGCGTATACATTTAAGAGTGTGATTTCTTCCTGTTGTACGTATCCCTTGATGAAGAGAAAATACCTTTCATTGTTTCTTCTAATATTTTCAGACTGAAATTAATGTTGTCAGATACTAGTATGGCCACCCCAGCATTTTTAAGGGAGCTGTTTGCTTGCAGGACTGTTTTCCATCCTTTAACTTGGAGTCTGTGTTTGCTCTGATTGTCCAGATGAGTTTCTTGTAGACAGCAGAATGTTGGTTTCCGTTTCCTGATCCATTTTGCCACTCTGTGTCTCTTGGTAGGTGCATTTAGACCATTGACATTAAGGGAGATTATTGTCATGGTGTTTTGTGCCATCTTTCTGTAGGAGTTGGTTGGGTTTATACATGTTTTCCTTCTTATCTTACAGGAGTCCCTTTAGTCCTTCTTTTAGATTTGGTTTTGAGTCTATGAAGTTCCTGAGCTGTTGTTTATCTACAAAGTGGTGTATCGTTCCACCGAATTTGAGTGAGAGTTTAGCTGGACAGAGTATTCTTGGTGATGCGTTCATTTCATTGAGTTTTTTCACTATATCCCACCATTGCCTTTGAGCTTGGAGGGTTTTCTCTGATAGATCTGCTGTGAATCTAAGGGGTGCTCCTTTGTATGTAATTTCCTTCTTTGACCTTGCTGTGTGTAATATTGTGTCTCTGTCCACAGCATCCATCGTTCTGACTATGATATGCCTTGGAGTGTTTTTTCTGGGATTTCTTTTAGCTGGAACCCTTCTGGATCCTTGGATCTGGATGTCTGCCTTCCTTAACTCTGGGAACTTTTCAGCAATGATTTCTTTGACTGTAGCTTTTTCACTGGGGTTGTCTCCCTGTCCTTCTGTTACTCCAATGATTCTAATGTTCTTCCTCTTGGTGTCATCCCCTAGGTCTCTGATTCTCCTCAGAGCCATTTTGAGGTCTTTTCCTATCGCTTGTTGTTCCCTATGGGATTTCTGTTGCTCATCTTCAAGCTTGCTGATCCTCTCTTCAGGTGCACTTATCCTATTGCTAAGGGCACTTACTGCCTTTTTATTTCATCTACTGAATCCTTTATTTGTGAGACTTCTTTTTGTAGCTTTTTTATTTCTGCTCTCACTTCTTCCTGTATTTTCTCGACTATCTGTTCTATTGTTTCTTTCATTTCTTCTTTTAGTTTTCTGAATATATTTTCCATTGATTCTTTGAGTAGATCCTTGAACACCCTCTGCATTTCATCCTGGAATTCTTTATCGAAGAGAGCATACTTGTGGAGAACCTCGGTTAAGGATTCGGGATTCTTCACAGGGGATTGCCCTGCCACAGAGACAGGGGGGATGGGGGGATGGGGGTGGGAGGGATATTATCCATGGTGGTGGAAAATGGGCACTGGTGGAGGGATGGGTATCTGATCATTGTATAATTGAAACCAAAGCACAAAAAATTGTAAATCTACAACTTTAAAAAAAATAAAATAAAATAAAGGGGAAAAAAAAAAAAAAAAAGAAAAAAAAAAAAAAGGATTCGGGATTCTTTTCGTCGTATTCTCCTTGTAGTTGAGATTTGCGCTGTTTCTTCATGTTGTTTTGGTTGCCTAGAGGCAGAATCCTGAAATCACAGGTACTGTTCCCTCTTATCATGGGGAAGGATTTTGGATAAGGTTGGTCAATGGTAGCCACTCTTCTACCTTTCTGAGTCTGACCTTCTTCTCAATCAGGTGTTATTCTTTGTTTTATAACCGACATTGAGTGAAACTTTGGAGGAGGTGCTATTTAGTACTGAGCTTGTACAGCTAGTTTCAAACAGGTCTTTTGTTAGAAATGGAGTAGGTGAGTGAGATGCTGTTGTATTGTAGTACAGATGGTCAGAAATTTTTGGTTGGTATTAGGTGACAAGGTGTGGGATGAAAGTCCTGAGTGCTCGCAGTGGGAAATATAACTGCAGCTGCCCAGGAGAAGGCCACGCCCACTTTTGGGAAGTCACGCCCCCTTCATAGTGGTCATGCCCCTAGCCTGTCCCAGGGTCACTCCCATCCAGGATCCTGGAATGGAGGAGGGGTGGTGGACAGTTCCACCGAGCTGGAGCTGCCGCCGGTGTCCCCCACGCTGGGGTTCGGCGGGAAAACACGCCAGGCTTGGGGGAGGAGCAGCTCCCGGCTTGGGCTCCTCCTACCTCCTTGAAGAGGAGGGGCCGATTAGGTGATGGACTGTTCCACGGATCTGGAGCTGCGTCGGGTGTCCCCCTGCTGGGGTTCGTCAGGAAAAGGCTGATCCTTTTCTTTCTTTGGGGGATGGTTTGGGTCACACTTTGTGGTGCTCTGGTGCTACTCCTGGTTTTATGCTCAAGGTGACTCCTGGCAGTGCTCAGGGAACTGACTTTATGTTGATGTGGGGATTGAACCCAGGTCAGCTGCAATAAAGTTGCCTTACCTGCTGGGCTACTCTCTCCAGCCAGCTTAGGTCTTTACTCCTCTTGCTAGGATATTCTTTGTTTTAAGACATGAGGGTCTTTGACTTTTGATGACTCTTTAGAAGTTAGGGATGCACTAAGATTTACTCTAAGCCATTTAAAATGTTGAGATTTTGCAGTTTACTGATTTGATAATGAAACAAGTGAAAATCACGTAAGCAGAGTCAAAAACTCTTCAGTTTTTCTCAACTGGTATTCAAGTCTGGACAAGATTTTGTGTCTAGCCTAGTTTCAGGTTGTTGACTTTTCCAGTGCTAAACTAACTTGCCAGGGTTTTATGTTTTGCTCACTCCCCTGTAGCCTGAGGAGATGGGGTGTGTGTGTATGTGTGTGTATGTGTGTAGGTGACTGAGCTTTGCTTCCACTTTTGCAACTTTCTTTAATGTTAGACACTGGATACCTTTTCTTTTTAAGTTTTTTCTTTTTATTAAAGCACTGATTTCCAACATTATTGATAATAAACATTTCAACACCAATCCCTCCACCAGAGAGTTGAGAGTGGCAGGAGGCATACTTGGCAAATTGGTGGTAGGAAACGTGCACTGGTGGAGGAATGGTTTTGGAACATTGTATGACTGAAACCCAATCATGAACAGCTTCGTAACAGTATATCTCATGGTGATTCAAGTAAAAAAAAAAATCATTGTAACACTGTCCTCCCATTGTTCATCAATTTTCTCGAGAGGGCATCACTAATGTCTCCATTGTGAGACTTGTTGTAACTTACTGTTTTTGGCATATCAAATACGTCACGGGTAGTTTGCCAGGCTCTGCCATGCAGGCGGGATACTCTTGGTAGCTTGCCGGCTCTCCGAGAGGGGCAGAGGAATCCAACCCAGGTCGGCCGCGTGCAAGAAAAATGCCCTACCTGCTATGCTATCGCTCCAGCACATAAGTAAAACTATGAGCACTGAGCACTGTCCTCGATTTGATCGAGCAGGCACCAGTAACGTCTCACAACAAATTGTGAGACTTGTTACTATTTTTGGCATATTGAATACATCACGGGTAGCTTGCCAGGCTTTGCCATGCAGGCAAGATACTCTCGGTAGCTAATACATTAAAAAAAAAAAAACCTAACTTTGATAACCAGAAAGGAATAGTCACAATATATCTTTTTTTTTTAAGGGCATTCAATTTTATTCAAATTGAAACTACCTTAAAATAACAATGAAGATAAAATTCGAGCTGGGATTGTAGCCCAGTGCTGAATGCATGCTTTCCTTAAATTGGCCATACATTTTCTTTTTTTTTTTTTATTGTTCTCATTTCTTTTTTTTTTTTTATTAGTGAAACACCATGAGGTACAGTTGTAGATTTACAATTTTTTGTGCTTGGGTTTGATTATACAATGATCAGATACCCATCCCTCCATCAGTGCCCATTTTCCACCACCATGGATAATATCCCCCCATCCCCATCCCCCTACCCCCCCCCCCCCCCCGCCGCCTCTGTGGCAGGGCAATCCCCTGTGTTCTCTCTCTCCTTTTGGGTGTTGTGGTTTGCAAAAGAGGCCTTGAGTGGCAAACATGTTCAGTACATAGTTCACTTTCGACATGCATCTCCCCTCCCTCCTGGGAGGGACCTCCAAACACCCTTTATTTGGTGTTCCCTTCTCTATCTGAGCTGCCCTTTCCTCTAGAATGCCCAACTGGCCAATAAGCTATGGAGTAATCCTCCTGGTGCTGATCTCAGCTATTCTTGGGTATTAATCTCATATTTTGTTACTTTATATCCCCCAGATGAATGCAATCTTTCTATGTCTATCCCTCTTTCTGACTCATTTCGCTTAGCATGATACTTTCCATGTTGTACCACTTGTATGTAAATTTCATGACTTCATCTTTTCTAAGAGCTACATAGTACTCCATTGTGTAGATGTACCAAAGTTTCTTTAACCAGTCATCTGTTCTTGGGCATTCAGGTTTCTTCCAGTTTCTGGCTATTGTAAAGAGTGCTGCAATGAACAAACAAGTGCAGATGTCACTTCGACTATACATTTTTGCCTCTCTGGGATATATTCCCAGGAGTGGTATTGCTGGGTCAAATGGGAGCTCAATTTCTAATTTTTTGAGAATCGTCCATACTGTTTTCCAGAAGGGCTGAACCAGTCGACAAGGAATAGTCACAATATATCTTAAAGAAACATTATTCGAGCTCACGTTAAAGTCCATAAAGACTTTTTCATCTATTACATAGGTCAGTACTCTCCAGTCTGTAATGTGCTTTTTCTTCACAGACCCTAAATTATTCCATTATGTTGTAAGCAAATGAAGATGCATGTGCCCTAGAAAGATAGGAGCTTCTTAAGGGGAAAAGTAATTCTGTTTTCTCATGCCCATTGCACATGATGTGATGCTGGGCCCCTCTGTCTGAATCCTGTGGTTTCTTTCTAAACAGTTTCTACTGTTGTTTTTGTGATGGGTTCCTCTTTTGTCTTTCTTATCAGTTATTTATCCTCACAGTTCTTCTTTTTCTTCTTTTCATAATGCAAATTAAGCCTCTTAGAAATTTTTATTATTGGGGCTGTAGCGATAGCACAGCTGGTAGGGCATTTGCCTTGTCCGACCTGGGTTCGATTCCCAGCATCCCACATGGTCCCCTGAGCACTGCCAGAAGTAATTCCTGAGTGCAGAGCCAGGACTAACCCCTGTGCATCGCCGGGTGTGACCTTAAAAAAAATTTTTTTTATTATTTTATTGCAAACCTAGGGCTGGAGTGATAGCACGGCGGGTAGGGCATTTGCCTTGCACATGACCGACCTGGATTCAATTCCTCCATCCCTCTCAGAGAGCCCAGTATCCCACCCACACAGCAGAAGCTGGCAAGCTCCTTGTGGCACATTTGATATGCCAAAAAACGGTAACAACGAGTCTCACAATGGAGATGTTACTGTTGCCCGCTTGAGCAAATCAGTGAACAATGGGAGGACAGTGCTACAGTGCTACAGTATTGCAGACCTATCTAAGTAATTTTATGGACAAGGTAGAGGCAGATAGCAGACAGGATGACTGAGTCAAAAAACAGATGACTCTGATGGCTGACGTGAAAGTTGTTGGATAACAACCACAAGGGTCAAGATATAATTGGAGTATTTTATGCATTAAAGTTTAACTGTTATATTTTTAGAGTCAATAACTAAGCTGGATGGGCACAAATAATGATAGCCAATGGGAAGGATCTGAACTTACGTCTGAGGAGATCTGATGGAGGAATTAGGAATGTGCAGAAGAAAAGATTAAGGAGAGACAGGCCAATTATTTTGGTTCAGACTTGTTTTATCCTTTCCCAAGGGAAGAATTGGATCAATGTTACAGGCAGTTTTCAACTCATGATTAAGAAGAACTTTCTATAATTAATAGAAGCAATGATGTGGATGATCGAACAAGCATCTCTTAGGGATGGTGCAGAGGGAATTCCCTGTCTATGGATATGGTGTAGTGATTTAGCTTCAATGATTTTTTTTTCTGATTCTACCGTTAAGTAGTAAAATTTAGTCTAGTCTAATTTTAAAAATGTGTGAGAAACATTTTTTTTTCATTAATGGCAATTCTTCACTAGAAAACCCTTTTTTTCCTCACCGATTAAGCCGAGCTTGCAATTTGCCTCAAGTTAAGGATCACTAAATAGTTACATCATTCATATCAATAATTTTGTTTAAATGTAGTTGTTTCTGCTGCCTGTAATCTTAGGAGCTTAAAAGGGGCTTAAAATTAAAAAGTGATTTTATAGCATTATCTAGTATTTGGATCACTGCGACTATTTGAAAAGCTAATAGGACTTTTATATTTTTATGTATTTTACATCCTGAAGTGAATATTGAACATTTTTTCTCCCTTTTTATTGATTTATCATTGTTAACAATACAAAATTTTTGGAGACGTTACTGGGCCCTCAAGCAAATCGATGAACAACCGAAGGACAGTGACAGTGATGAAATTTAACAGGGTAACATGTATATTAGCTTTATTTTCAATCTAATCATCCATCAATAAACATTTAGGTTGATTCTGTATTTTGGATATTGTGAATAATGCTTCTATGAACATAGGGGTTCATATATATATGTATGTATGTATGTGTGTGTATATATATATACATATATATATCTCACTGTATCAATGCATCACTGTCATCCCGTTGTTCATCGATTTGCTCGAGCAGGTGCCAGTAACATCTCCATTCATCCCTGTCGTGTGCTAGTGTAGCCTGATGGCATACTGGGAGCTCTTTCAGGGTCAGGGGAATGAGAACTTATATTGCTTCAGCCTTTGAAGCAATATCTATATCGCTAATCTTTGCCACTTTTATTGTAGATTCAGATTTCTCTTGCATAGTGGTACCTCTAATTGGTGGTACTTAAATTTGTCTTCATTTTAATTTTTTAGTTTAAAAAATTGTTTATTGAAGTTTGTTTTTTTATTGAGCACCATGCCTGGCCATATTTAAATATATTTCATACTCTGAGACTTTGAAAATATCTTCTTTCTGCTTATATTTCTCTCTAATTTTATTATCTATGAATCTTTTTATGAATTTTTATGATTTTTTTATTGGAAGAGCCTGGCAAGCTACCTGTATTGTACTGATATGCCAAAAACAGTAACAATGATGGACAGTCCTCATTCTCCAGATATATATATATATCTCCAGAGTGATTTGGGCTATTTCAAGCTCTGTAATCACAGGTTGATCCTGGCAATACTTAAGGGACCCATATTATGCCGGGTATTAAACCAAGTTAGCTGCACTCAAGACAAGTGCCTTAACCCCTTTACTATCTCTCTGGCCCGTGATCTTTTCAAATGGTTTTGAAAATATTAGTCTTTATTAGTGACCCAAATGCCTCATTAATAGAAAGTTAGGTCAGACCAACTTCCTGCTCCCAAATTAGTTCAATGAAACACATTACAGTGTGCTAACAACCACAATCTGTTCAGAATCTTCATTGCCCTTGTCCTGAGCAAGATTTTATCCTGACGATACTATGTTTTCTGGTTGTGCTCCTCTTCTTTGCTTTTTCAGCTGTCTCTTTCTCATTCTCATTTTAATTTCAGTCTTACATAAATGAACTCCTTGTCATTCTCTTTTTGCTATAGGAAGAGGTCTCATCTACAACCAATATGGGGTCATCTACCTAACATGGAGTCGCCCCATCGCTCCTGGTACAAACCAGGCCTTGGTTCTCCCAGCTCTTGGTTAGGGTTCTCCATTGAAATTAACAAATCTACTATCCTACTCATCATCTTTCCCTTTTCAATAAAAATGTGGGATCTTCTCTATTTCTACCAGACACAAACATTCTTTCACCTATTCCAACCCAGAATAATATAATTGTCTCTTTTCTTCCTGCTTGGGGAGGCAGTGTCCCAGGATGGTTCAGAGCACAACTCCATGACTCAGGCTGTCTATGTTTACATCATCATCCTTCCCTTTTCCAGTTGCGCAATTTGAACAAGTGAGTTGGCCTTGTAAGGCCTTATGTGTCACAGCTGAAAAGTGGAAATGATAGTAATCAATCTGAAGGTTGATATCTGCACAGTGGTCTCCAGAGTTATGGATTTTTTAATTGAACACAAGATCATCACCATTTGAGATATGTGAACTATGATGGACCCAGGGAGTTGTTGAAAACAACGCCTTATATTATCTGTAGCATGTAAGGAAATAGAGATAGGGAGATAGCTATATACTACCTCTCCCAACAGCTAGTCCAGGGGATTTTAAAATTCTTGTTTTATGTAGAAGTTTAGGCTTGGATTATTGGATCAACTGACACTGGGGGAGTTTACTGCATGTTCAGTGACTAATGCTTCTTCGTATATTGCATCTCCAGAAAATGGCATTCTTCGCATGGTTGGTGGGGGAGTTTTGGGGGGTAAGGGGAGACATCACTAGGTCCATTTTAGTAAGTCCCTATTGGACAGTTGCAAAGCTACAGATCTAACTGGATCCAGTTCTAAGCTAATGTGCTGAGGCATCCCCTGGGTGATGGCCTTGCTTGAAGTTTGATATGGCCTTGCTCAAGATTTTAATAACCAAGGAGCCAAAAGATATAGAGCATTTTAAAAACAAAGAATGTTTTGAAATATACTCCAGTGACCTACTCTCTCGGGATAATAGGTTTGATAGCCCAATCTTTCAGACTGACTTCGTCATATTGTTTTTCAGTGGTGGCTTTCTAACGTATGAACCTTAAAACAAAACAAAACAAAAAAAACACTATAATATGGGAATCGGGTTTTAGTTAAGTTTTTTGTTTGTTTGTTTGTTTCTTCTTTTTATTTTTTTAATTGAATCATCTTCCTAGTGATGAACTTTCAGTTTTCATTTTAGTGCATGAGTATGTCTTTAAACTGCAGGGGAATTTATATACTGTAAGAGTTTGCTAGGATGGCATAACAAATTACAATGGTGCCTTGCAGAAAGGTGTTTTTTCCTACCAATTTTGAAGGCTAGAAGTCTGTATGGAGAGGTCAGCAGTGTTGTTTTCCCCTAAGGCCTCTTTCCTTGGTGGATTAAATAACCTTCTTCCTATGTCTTCACAGGGCCTTCTCTCCACTTGTCTGTGACTTATCTTTTTTTAGAAAAAAGAACAAAGGGTAACAGGTGAGATTGGATAAGGACTCTTTTGAAGATCTCATTTGGCCTCACTCACATCTAGAGGAGCTGTATTTTCAAAAATAATTATATCCAAAAGACTAGGGACTAGGGTCCCAGCCCCTAGAGTTTGAGGACAGGACATAATTCAGTCCCCCCGCCCCCCTCCCTCCCATCTATAGCTAACTGAGGTAACAAAGTGGGAAAAAATTAATAAAACTAAGTTAGGATTAGCTCAAAAGTTCTTTTCTTTCTACTTGCTCCTTATCAAGCATTTAAAAATATTTCCCCACTTCCCTTCCTTTGCTGTTCTGATAATTGCTAGAATAACACCTGGTTTTGCTACTAGCTAGTGCACTCAGTTGCGATGTGACAGAGATAGGAGATTTTTTTTTTCTTGTAGCATGGGGAATCCCAAACAGCTGAGCCTCTGAGAATGAAAGTAGCTTATGGGGTGGTGCTAGGAATTAAATTTGTGGCCTATCTTTTATGAGGTACCACTGAACCACATTTCTGGGTCTCAACAAGAGATTATCCTTATATCAATATTTATTAATTTGTACTTTTATTTTATACATATGTGTATATATGTGTATATATATATAAATAAATGGGCTGGAGTGATAGCACAGCGGGTAGGGTATTTGCCTTGCACATGGACAACCTGGGTTTGACTCCTCTATCCCTCTTGGAGAGCCCAGCAAGCTTGAGAGTATCCCACCCGCATGGCAGAGCCTGGTAAGCTCCCCGTGGCATATTCGATATGCCAAAAACAGTAACAAGTCTCACAATGGAGACATTACTGGTGCCCACTCGAGCAAATCAATGAACAAGGGAGAACAGTACTACAGTGCTATATAGCACTGCATATATATATGTATATATATATATATATATATATACTGTAGCACTGTAGTACATATGTATGGCACTGTGTATATATATGTATATACATATATACACACACTACATATATATAGTTTGGAGACCATTCCTGTTGGTGTTCAGGGCTTACATTTGGCTCTGTGCTCAGGATCACTCCTAGTGATGCTTAGGGGTGCATATATGGTGCTGAGGTTTGAGCTAGGGTTGACTGGGGTACAAGGTAAATGATTTACCTGCTGTACTATTTTCTCCATACTCCGGACCTATACAACTTTGTTCTTTTTATATTTGTTAAAGTATTTTCGGTGCTCAAGATATAATCTATTCTAATTCTACTGTTTCCCTTGAAGTAATCTGAAATAACCTGGGAATTTGGTGTTTTTCTTTTCAAAGCAGTTACTTTTGTGGTGTCATCATTATTTCTTGAGTAGAAGGAAATGAAACTCCGACTTGGCAGTTTGGTTTATTTGACACCAGATTTGCTCACCCTCTTGGGAAGGATGATTTTGAAACTGCAGACTAGAAAAGAATCTTAGATTTTGTATGAGCCACACTTTCCCCATGACCCCGTTGTGATTAAGAGTTGACAGTGAAGTATAAAGATCTTTGTACTTTGTACAAAAATAAAATTTCCACTCTATTATCAATCTTCATACCAGTAATATTCTAATATCTAATGCATTGCCATGTGACATTTAAAATCAATCCACTTAATATTTTTCCTTTTGTGGATGAGCTTTGGTTGCTTTAATGATCAGCCTTGTGGGTTTGGGTTGGGGACAGGAAGTGATGGGTAGCAGAAATCACAAGGAATTTGCTTCTAAAATGAGTCTAGACTCAAGTGCCCTCTTGTGACTGGTTTGACTTTCCTGCAGAGGAAAAGCCCAGCTTGTATGAAATTATATTGCCAGGCAAGTTTTTCATTTCGTCTTAACTTTCAAACAGGTTTTTTTTCCTCTGAGACAGACAGGTGAGAGAATCATTTTCAGTCGCATCCAGATGCTTCCGCGATTCTTTGAAACACTTTAACTCACCACTGGTGACTGAGTCTGTTACTGGTCAGAAAGCCCTGGAAGTTATTCTGAAGTCATAGTTATTTGTGTGGTTTATGCAAAGAATGACACTTGTCATAATCTATCCGGAACAGCAATAATAAGCACCAGGAGAGGTCATAAAATGAAGTGATTAAACAAATCCAGCCAGTGCTTGAGAAGTTGGTCATTTTTGTGTAGTCCAAATGCAACAAAGGATAAAGGATAAAGGAAAGAACATCTCATGGTGCCTGACATTATTTGTAGGGTAGGTTGAAATTAACTTGTTTTTCTGATTGTTGAAGATGTCTGCTTATGACCTAATGGACTGTATTTTGCTGAGTGGGTGTTTAGGATCTATCTGATTTGGGAGGAAATGAAAGTATGACAATCTGCGAAGGGTGAAGGAAATCTACAGAAATTTGCATGTTCTGAAGTGTTTAAGATCTTGAGGGCTACCCAGTGTTTTCAAACCATTTTCAGTCTACCTCTAAGCATTTTAAAGGAGACCTTTGATCTATTTCTCACACAAAGCCCCAATTTAGCTGCCCCCACCCCAGCCGAGTTCTTTGTTTTCATTATTTGTCAGGGTGTGTTTTTGTTAAGCACTTCCCTCATTTTCCTTCCTCTTCTGGGCCCCTTCTACTCCACCCACCTGCCTTCCCTACCCCCAATCCCAGAGTATAATTTATTTTACTCATGCTTTGTGGAATTCTCATTATTATGTGACCCACGAATGATGTGGTCAACTTGCAGAATTCTCAAAAGTGAAATTCCCAGTCGACGTGTCATGGTGGTTTGATCAAACCCCGACTTTCTCTTAATCCCCCCCTCCTCCAACCCATGCTTCCACCTTCCCACCCAACACAGACAACAGTGATTCATAAACCCTAGTTTTTGTAGTTATAACTTCAGACTCTTGGTCTAGGTTGTACATTAAGGGTCCTGCAGACCCTTTTATTTTATTTTTAGAGCAGGTCAGTGTGGTGACTCAGGAGAGGCTTCTACCAGCCTGTGGAAAGTCAGTTCCTCTACTATGCTCGCACTGGCTATGTGGCCTTGGGTGGGGTATGCCACCTTCTTTGACTCAGTTTCCTTATCCGAAACAAAAGAGAGTAATCTGGTGGGGAGAACTGGCTCTCTCCACCTTTCCAGTTGTGTCAGCTCTGGCAAAGAGCATCCATTCATGGACAATCCTTGTTTTGCTTCCGTTGAGATTTTACTTCCACGAATTCCTGCTATTCATCCTTTCCCAGACTCCCTAAATCCCAGGGGAGTTGAGTCATTCCTTGAGAATCGTCTAGCCAAAGAGTGAATCCTCTTTCCTAATAATCTTCCGGAGAATAATTCATTCCAGAAGCTGTAGAAATCATCTTTGATTGGGCCTGTTAGTTCACTGTTGGCTGTCTTAAAGAGGCGCGGGACCCAACCTCCCAGTGAAGCGAGACACAGTTTGGGGTGTAGCTCCCACAGCAATGGCTGAGGTCACCTTCCCAGGCGCTGTGTGTCCTTCCTGGATTAGGCCACTGCATTCTAGGAACAAGTCCCCTCTGTTCGCTTCCTTGCCACCCAGCTCATTTTCTGACTCTCCCATTTCTCCTCCCGCCCTCCGCTCCACAAAAGACTGAGTTTTTTAAGCCCTGTAAGTTCCAGATGCTCAGGACTGGTAGCTCCATAGATATTTTTAAACACTTTTGATTTGAAAAACATGCTAGCTTTGAGTTTTTAAAGTATTCATAATTGCACCCCAAGGCCACTGGAGTAGCAGTAGAGTTGTCAGACAGCCCATAAATAAACAAATTAAAAGGCGGGGCCAAGAAAGCAGTTGAAGAACTGGAAGCCAACAGAAGCACATTCTGTTGAGTGACACTGATCTTGTGTGTTTATTCCCAGGAATCTCGGAATGGAGGACAAATGAACTTGCTATGGATTCCAAGAAATGGATTGTTCTGGGGCAAATGTAAACCTTGTTGTGTCCTATTTCTTCATGGTTGATCAACTTCATGGCCAATCTCCTAACTAGAGAACATCACGATAACTTGCCTTGTCTATAGCAACACAATTCTTTCAAGATGGTGTTGCAATCACATTCTTTATTTCTGGTATCTTCTGACTACAGGTGACATAGGACCTGAACCAATCCTATGAATTCCCTTTGGCTCATCTTTAGAAAAAAGAAATCTAAGCCCCGTAAAGACTGTGATGCTTATCCCAAGGCAGTTGTGTCGCTGCTGTGTGGTGTCTGATGTGTTAGATGGATTCACTTCACATCTTGACAGCACATTTTTGCTTCCCACTGGCATTGCATAATGGTGGTTGCGCATCCGTTGCTCTAATTCTACTCCAAATATGTTCCTTTTCTAGGAATCAGCAAAGTATCAGTGCTTGATTGGGCTATGCTATCTTTGCGGTAGAGAAAGTTAGGTAATGACTGAAAATCTGAATTTTCAGAGTTTGCTTGGAATAGACCCACTGTTTCTACTTGTGGTTGGTTTGTTTGATTTTGTTTTTTGGGGTGTGAGAAGATGAGAACATACTTAGCTGTGCTCAGGGCTTATTTCTGGCTCTGAGCTCAGCAACAATTCCTGACAGTTTTCAGGGGATTCTATAGAATGTCAGGGATTGAACCTGGGTCAGATGCACGTAAAGCAAGTACTCTTCTTGCTATATTTTCACTTTGGCCCCTGAAATTGGTCCACTATGTTATCATTGGTTCAGATAAGACATTTGATGACTCCTGGTAACATTGCTTAGAAGGAAGCATCACAAATCATTGGAAAATGGACTGGGGTCAACCAGCACTGAAAATAGTGACAGAATTTCAGACATGTAGCATCCTGAGAAAGACTAAGCTTTGGAAGGAAGTCTCTGACCCACACATCTTTTTCCTATCCTTAAGTGCTAATGTAGAACACAGAGAGACTATTTTTGTTTGTTTGTTTTTGCATATTTGAGAAAGACAATATCAAGTTTCCTTATAGCAATTAAACCCGGCAAAATTCTAGTGCCTTTGAGGTTCACTGATTCTTACCTCAGACTATATCTCTCTTACCATGAGTTGTTTCCATTTGTAAAACTTCGCTTTTCAATTTCACTTGGTGATTTTGACATTTATAAATGTCTATATTGTTCTTGTGTTGACTGATTCAAAATGGTTCTCAGCACATGCAAAATCACTGTGGTTTGGAGCCAGGCCCAGAGGTGCAGGAATCAGTCAAAACAGAGCTCTGAGTGTGTTGGTTTCAAGAAACAGAAGTTGAGAGTAGAGCAAGACATAAGAACAAATGAATCTATTGCTCAGATTCTAATTACTTAGTACCGTGTAATCTGATTACCCAGTAATCAGATTACTGGGTAATTCTGATTACTGGGTAATTAACTTATTGATTGTGGCAAGAATGCTTAACATGTTTCTATTTCCTTGATTTTAGAGGGATATGAAAATTACCAATTTTTGGAGGTGGGGGTGACCTCCAAGCAATGCTCAAGAGTTCTGGGGGCCTTTCTGATACCCAGTGGGCCAGGAAGTTCAATTCATGGAACTGTCTGGGACTAACTTGGGCCAAGAAATGCTATGTTTAGAGGCCCCTGGAGCTATATACAGCAATGCTCAGACACAATATAGTCCAGTTTGGGTCCCTGTACATATAGGACTTTTTTTTCCCCATATACGGCTTTTGACTGTATACATGACTCAACCTGACTCTTGAACAGTCTCCCTGGCCCTTTATTTTTGGAAATTAATATTTTTGCTCTCTTTCCCTGGATGAATATGGGGGGAACTGTCTTGTTGTTTGATCAGAGTGCATTTTTTTCATGGAATATAGAGTTTAGATGGTGAAACTACTATTCTTAACTTTTAGACTTTCTTGAAAGGAAAATAGGTGATTTTTTTAGTGCCAATTATGTATTTGTATAATAAATGCAACATAAGAGACAGAGTTTATTTCAGTGTTAAATCTCTTTTGATTTAGTGGGGAGTGGGGGAAGGGGAGGGGGCTGAGAATTTGCCTCAGTAGCAAAATGTTACCTTGCATGTGTGAAGCTCTGGATTTAACCTCTAGCACTGCAAAAGAAAAAAAAAGGTTCTCTATTGGGTTGGTATTTTTACCAAGTTATCTGGGTTTCCTGCCTGTTTCTCTAGCAATAGCTCTTTAGCATTCCTTATCACCTTGTTTCAAGAGGCATTCTCATACATATCCTCTCACCCTCATCAAAATTTTCTACAAAGTACATCAGGCAGATAATTTTTACCTCTAACTGCCTAGTAGTGGTTATGGGTACCACAGAAATCCAAGCTTCATAGTTCTGTCTCATTGGAATTCCCAATATTTTCCATTTGCTCAGTTTCTATATGAATTATTACATTTCTTACACTCTGCCAACCAAATGAATAGCATTTTGGAATTAGGGGTGTATAATGTAAGTTTATTGACAATAACATATTTGTCATGAGGATATTTTTTGTTAAGCAGAATTATGCTAACACATTTTGTGTAATTATGTATTTTCTCTTCACTGTTTATATCCGCTTTCACAAAAATATTCTCAGTGCATCAGAGGATGGAAAGATCTAATCCAAAGCAAGCAAAACTTAATTTAAGTGCTGCAATTTATGTCAATTATATCATGAAACTATGACTTGTGACCCTGTCAAAATGTGCAGTGTTTCTTTAGCCATGTGGAAGATGATGAATTCCCAAGATAAGTCACTGAGGTGTCTGCTAAGCTGCCATCTTTGATACAACTCCCAGATAAGAACTATGGTCAGAAAGATTCTCATTATGCAAACTATCCTTGAGCAAGAGGCACTGGGGATTTTTTGCACTCGATATTCAAATGAATAGCTTCTAGCCACGTCAGGTTAATCCTCTCTCCATATATATGGGATGTCTCATTTCAAAATATTATCAAATTCTTCCCATGTGCCATATGCATTTCCAAGTGTTGGGAAATCCCAATGAGTAAAACAGATGCATACCCCTACCCTGGGAGGCTATTTGCTAGCATTTGGTATTAGAACATCATCCTGTTATTCGTCGATTGCCTCGAGCAGGCCCCAGTAACGTCTCTTTCATCCTAGCCCTGAGATTATATTCAAAGCTATTTAGGAGAATGAGACCCATCATTGTTACTGGTATTTGGCATATTTGGTGCACCACGGGGAGTTTGCCAGACTCTGCCCTGTGGGCAGGCTATATTCGATAGCCTGCAAGTTTGTCCAGAGTAGGAATGAGATAATGAGATATCATAAAAAGATGATCTGATAAGATGTCGCGCGGCCGCGAATGCGGCCGCGCGGTTCCGGGAGCTGCATTTTGTAGTCTCTGAGTCTTGGCCGTTGATGGGATTACACGGCGCCAGGGGGCCAGGTGGTGGGTGTGACCCCCGCCTACTGGAATTTGGAGGATCTGGGTGGAGGATGCTCGACTCCAATTCGAGTAGGCTCAGAGATCTCGGCCCCGCAACCCGCGTGGCTTTGTCCCTCTGCCAGTACCTTCATGTGAGCGGAGAGTGGTCTCAGCATGGTGGTGGCTGGTCCTGGAGGTCTTCGGCTGCCGGAGCCCTGGTCGGGGTGGGGAGGAAAGCTCAACCCGCTCCCCTCCAAGGGACTCTGGCGAGGAACAGCCAGGCGCAGGGGCAGGAGACTGACTGCCATTAAATCCTTTAACGAGGATCCATTGGAGGGCAAGTCTGGTGCCAGCAGCCGCGGTAACAGGACTCTTTCGAGGCCCTGTAATTGGAATGAGTCCATTAGAACAACACACTCCAAAAAATGAGCTTGTAATTTTTAAGGGCTAAATAGTTTTAAAATACCAGAGTGTCAGGGGTAGGCAAGATATTACAGGTGTTGAGCCATTTGTCATTCTTGTGACTGATCGAGTACCATAACGGTCTCTGCAGTATCTCCGGGAGTGAATCCTGAGCATAGAACCAGCAATAAGCCCTGAGCACCACCAGATGTGGCCACCTACACCAAAATAAATATATAAATAAAAAAGTGCTTTCTATTTTTGAGCATTTTTGACAAAGGTTTCAGACACTTGTATAAACCAGCTTGTATTACTCATTTGTTGCGTTTCTTGAGAAATAAATTTTTGTTGTTTGACTTTCAGTCTCCATTCTATAAGTTATTTATAAAATTAGGAACTAGAGGGTAAACTTGAGATAAATGTGTTATATTTTTAATTAATAAGACTCCTGGGCTCTTTCCTCTGGGCCACAGCTCCCCTCTTGGAGAGCCTGACAAGCTACTGAGAGCATCTCGCCCGCATGGCAAGCCTGGCAAGTATTCAATATGCCAAACACAGTAACAACAAGTCTCAAAAAACGAAAAAAAAAGGAGAAGTTATTGGGCCCGCTCAAGCAAATCGATGAACAAGGGGAGTTTTCAGGCTCCTGGGGCTTTAAGATCAGGTGGATTTGCTTGGAATTGATAGTAATGGCCTTAATTATTACTCCGGATGGAAAAACTCTTCTAGTAAAACATTATAGGCTAGTACCCAATTCTGGGAATGTAGAGAAAATAGTACAATTAGAACATATTATGTTTGTTTTGTTTGTTTGTTTGTGGGCCACACGCATGTGTCAGGGCTTATTCGTGGCTCTTAGTTCAGAAATCACTTCTGGTAGAGCTTGGGGAACTGACCATATGTGCTGAAGATTGAACACAGGGGATTGATTGTGTACAAGACAAGCTTCCAATCCAACCCACAGTTCTGTCTCTCCAGCCTCCAGCCAGACCACTTTTTATTGTGTTTGAAAATTGAAGAACTATAGACTGAATATGTTGTTGAAAAATATAACTGATGCAACTGATTTTGGAAACAATGTCAGTGATGTTGAAATGATTTTATCTCACGTTTCCTGACTTTGTGAGACACGCTGTATTTACCCTATACCATCTGCAATAAGGAAGTAAAAACTTTCCTATCATTCAAGCATTTCTCTTGTTTTTTATCCCCTTTCTATTCCTCCTGCATTATGAAACAGAGGCTGATATTTGATGACATTAACAGAAAAGGTGTAAAGGAATGCAAATTTTCTTCTAGAACAGTAATTAAACAATTAGCTTAATTTCATCAGTGGTCCTGATTTAATGAAAAGAGAAAAGAAACTTATCTTCAGGTTCTACATTAGTCACAAAAGGCATCCTGACATGAACCAAACTATTTTCCTGAGATCTCTCTTCCATAAAATGAGAAATTGGGGGATTTCTTCCCTTCCTTCCTCCCTCCCTTTCTTTCTCCCTCCCTCCCTTCCTTCCTTCCTTCTTTCCTGCCTTCCTTCTTCCTTTCTTCCTTCCTTCCTCCCTTCCTTCCTTTCTTTTTTCCTTTCTTAGCACTACCACAGATTTTGCATTTATTCAAAGAATAGTGAACAGCATCATGTCAATGTTGAAAATATCTTAAAATAAAAAATTTTTCTAAAGTGTAATTTCCCATAAATAGCACAATAAGAATAGATAATCTAATAATTATATAACTAACCACTAGAGACATTGATAAATTCATCTTTTGCTAACAGTATATAGTTCCACTCCATAGGTGTCTTTAAATACAAGAAGATAGAGGGGTTCCATTCTCTCTACACTTATTTCTCTCCCCATTTCTGCCAATATTTATAATCCTTTTAAAGAAGGATAGATGCTTTACTATCGATATTTCTTTCATGTTTTTTTAGAAAAAAAAAGTAGGTCAAGTGACTTCTCTCAGTAAATTAGCTGTTGTTTGAAAGAGTAGAAAAGGACTATTCAGAAAAAAAAATATGCAAGTATCTTTGATTCAATTTAGGATTTTGTGGCTTGTAAATTTTTTTAAAATTTAAGTAATTTTAAGTACTCCAAAGAGGAAGGAGATTCAAGAAGGATGACACCAGAAATTATAACCACATTGAATTCTTGTATTTTCATGATTGTAAGATGTCCATCAATATTGCTAAACATAGTGCATTAAAGAATAAGCTATTTCAATGCATTTAATTACATTGTTTTATGCATAGAGCAATAGCACAGCAGTAGGGCATTTGCCTTGCACAAGGCCGGCCCAGCTGAGCTGGGTTCAATTCCTTTGCCACTCTTGGGGAGCCTGGCAAGCTACAGAGAGTATCTTCCCTGCACGGCAAAGCCTGGCAAGCTACCCATGATGTATTCAATATGCCAAAAAACAGTAACAACAAGTCTCAAAATGGAGATGTTACTGGGCCCGCTCAAGCAAATCAATAAACAATGGGAGGGCAGTGTTTGTTTGACATATTAAAATATATAGTATACATAGTATATATTATATATAATATAAAATATAATATATATTTTACTTTTTAAAAATTTTTATTTTTATACGGTTGTTCATAATAAAGGATTACATTCAATATTTAAACACCAGTCCCACAATCATCATATCTTCCCACCACCATTATTTTGAATTCTCACCACCACTCAAACCTGCTGAACAGGCAGATGCTAGATGATTTATTTGTATTGCCTGCTATGAATAACATAGGATGTGGCTCCTGGAAATCTAAAATTTTAGATAATTAGGGTCTGGAGAAATCTCTGTAGTGAGTTGCTTGGTTCTGAGATTCTTTTGTGTGTCTCTGGATCATGGTCATTAATGAGCTTAAGTAGTTGCTGGAGGCAGCTTATGGGTGTGACATCCAGGGTCCCATGAGGGCAGGGAGATGGGAAGGGCTGGCCCATCCCCTATCCCATGAGGCTTGGAGTCTGCCATCACTGACCCAGAGTACCTGGGCTTTTCATTGGGTTCTGGAAGATGGTGGCCGCCGGAATGTGCATATATTTTAACACATTGTTCCTCAGGAAATCTCTCATGGATGTCTTACAAATCAGTGAAGCTAACCCAGGAATTCCTCAGCAAAGAAACATACGACCAGTTCTGTAGAAAATCCCAAGCAGATAGCAAAGGTTGATCACTTACCTTCTCCAGCAGAAAGCTAAAAACACTGTTTTAGAGTCAAATGATTCAAATAGTAATAGTTTATTTACTCTTCTTCAGCCTAGTTGGGGAATGCACCAGATGAAAACTCAGGAAACTGAGATCCGGTTTCTGATCCGCCAGCCTCTAGGGTAAGTCCGCTTCTGCATGCACTCATCTTGGCAAACATCTCCTTGGGCCCTTCACCAAGGAGGCAGGAAATGATGATAGAGCTGGACAAGCCCAGACCCCACATGAGCCTCCTCTGTAATTTGGGGTAGTTCTGGAAACTGAACCATCAGCCCTAATTACCTCTGTCGGGAAGCCTCTGCACACTAGTCTACATTTCTCAACAGCTTGTCCGGGCCGTGCCCCTAAAAACAGCTCAGACCTGCTCCAGGCGGGTGTAAATCCTGGCAGCTAATGAGGGTGAACTCATTTTAGGCATATGTGTCTGTAAACAAGCCAAGACATCGATCTGACCTAACTATATGCTGTTGCAGCAAATGCTCACTCTCTCTCTCTCCATCTCTCTCTCTCTCTCTTTCTCTCTCTCTCTCTGCAATTCCCAATTTCAATTTTGAAATTGCACACTTTCGCCTTTTAGCTGATCATGGTTAGATAATTTCAGTGAACTTCTAGCTGTCTCTCCATTCTATGCAAACTCAACCATGGGAACCGCCAACCCCTCCACCTCCAAACGTAACAAAACAACTTTCCGTGGTCCGAGGCATCTTGAACTGTTTCTCAGAGCCATTAAGCTAGCTGGGAACAAATGAACCAGTTTCTAGTGACATCAGGACCAATATTTGAATTCCACGGTGGTCGTATGTGTTTTCTCCACTTTCCACACAGAAGCATTATAATGTCACCAACATTGTATAGGTACGAAAGCCAAAGTTAAAACCATTTGCCCCAAATTACAGCTTTTAGAGACAGAACTGTTCTAGGATTTTTTTCTACTTTTATATCTTGCCAACTATTAAAAGAAAGCACAGGAATTTTGAATATCAGGATTTTTCTTCAGATATTAATTTACTTATGGTTTTACCTATAGTGTGGGAGAAAGAATAGTACTAAATTTCATATTATGATGATGTATCTGGATAATTATGTTATAAAACATGATGTTGACCTAAAAATTATTTCCAGAAATGTTCAATAAATGTGCCTAAAATTAATTATTTTGAGGTTAGCTGAGTCTCATCAAGAGTGATCCCTGACCACAGTTCCAGAAGTAAACCCCGCACACTGCCAAATGTAGCCCCCAAATAAAAACAAAACAAAAAATGAATAATATTCATCATTTCTATCTAATTGAATTTTTTATTTATGATAAGTGCTTTAATCAGGAGAAAATACTTATATATTTATTTTATGATTTTATATGAATGAGATCATATGGTATTTATCTTGCTTCTTCTGGCTTTTTTCTCTAAGCATAATGTACTCTAGGTTCATGCATTTTTTATTTGACAGGATTTATCTTCTTTTATAGATGAATAACATTCCTGTTTGTGTACATGTATGAAACGATTATCCACTCGTAGATCAATGGACACTTAGGTTGTTTCCAGCTCTTAAAAGTAATGCTGAATCAAATGTAAAAGTGCATGTCGATCTTTGAACTACTATTTTTTGTATTTTTTGGTTAATGCTCAAAAGTGGTGGGATGATCAAGAACATAATGTAAATAGACCTTGACAAATATTGTCATTAAATGGACTTAATCAAGATTCAAATTTTATTTATTACTTTTGCACTTTTTTAAATTCATGATTGGAATTATTATTATTCTTTTATGTCAAAGTGATATTTATCCTAATGAGCTCTTTTTGTTGTGAAGCCTCATATCAGTGCCTCATGTGGGTGCTGGGGTATTTCTTGCTCAGTACTCATCACTCTTAGCAGGGCTCATTGGTTGTTTCCAGGTGTTGCTCAGGGATGCCTTGCAGGGGATCAAATCCAAGCCTTCCAGACACAAAGCATCGGCACAAATACTGTATTGCTTCCCTAGCCAGTAGCCCTTTTTTTATTAGTTTTGAATAATATTCCTAAATTTAGTGTATATATATCATACTTAATTTATCGGTTCACACTTTTTTTGGTGTTTGGCATATTTTAAATTTTGAGTATTTTAAAGCTGATGCAAACATTTTACTATTTACGTTGTTTTTCCTTTCAGGTTCTTTTTTATTTTGTCTCTTTATAGGACTCTATCTTTTGTCAATAATGTAGAGTGTAGTATCTGAGTCACAATGATCCAAAGTTGTTATAATATTTCCATTTACCAATGGTATTTCATTTCTTCAGTATTCCACTAAATACTTGGTTTGCGAATTGTTTTCATTTT
Source organism: Sorex fumeus (assembly GCF_029834395.1). Lineage (NCBI taxonomy): Eukaryota > Metazoa > Chordata > Mammalia > Eulipotyphla > Soricidae > Sorex > Sorex fumeus. Next base: position 32,068,416 of record NW_026606322.1, on the reverse strand, counting down.
GGCCCTTTTAGTTTTGTTTCAGTTAGACTACTTTTTCTTTTAACTGCATTTCTATCAAGTTTCAAGAATAGTTTTTCAGATGTTCATCTTGGAGATCTGTTTTGTTGTTAAATTGCAATAGAGGAGTGTTGGTAAAGTTCCACTAGGAAATATCTGGGCACCTTTCTACTATTGGTTGACATAGGGCTGGTAATGGTATTTACTTTGGTACCAGGAGGCTCAGTTATAGTACAAAACAAAATCCTTTAATAATGCTAATTTATAGTTCTCTGTACTTTGTTATTTGTTTTAAAAATTGTTATTAATTAATATTAAGTACGACATCATTGGTCTGACCGAGACAAGAAGGCACGAATCTCACCATGCCGTTTTCGACACTGGAGAAGAATTGTTCCTTGGAACATGCGATAAAAGAGGTGTCGGAGGCGTCGGTGTCCTTGTCAACACAAACTTGGCCATGAGCACTGATTCATTCGAATGCCTAACAACCCGAATCGGATGTTTACATTTGAATAGATGTGGCTCACTGCCAGCAGTTTCTATCTTCGTTGTCTACGCACCAACATCTCATTATGATGAAAGAGAAATCGAGAAGTTCTACATGGAGCTGGAGAAGTTCTATAAAGAAGACCACACCTTCTACAAGATCATCGTGGGTGATTTTAATGCCAAGATAGGACCGAGAAGATCAGCTGAAGAACTTCACATTGGGACCCATGGCCTAGAATGGAACGAACAGGGTGAGAGACTGTCTGAGTTCATCATGTCGACCAAGACCATCCATGGTAACTCACAGTTCCAGAAGGCAGAATCTAAACGTTGGACATGGGAGTCTCCCGGTGGACGATTCCACAACGAAATAGACCACATCATATTCAATCGACGGTTTTGCCTGACTGATGTCGCTGTTGTCCCAAAATTTCGAACGGGATCGGACCACCGTCTCCTTCATGCAAAATTCTACTTCACAGAGCGAGGAAAAAGGGCTGCAAAGTTCAAAAAGAGAACTCCCAGAACGACCACCAACTGGGAACTCTTTGGCACTATTGCGGCAACATGGGAAGATGCCATTGTTGACAACATTGACGAGGAATACGATCGACTGGTTCAGCACCTCCATGAATGTGCGAGGAACGCCAAGAGAGAGATAAAGTAAAGTAAAGTAAAGGCCCTCCCGTTGATCATCGATTTGCTCGAGCGGGCCCAGTAACGTCTCCATTGGAGACTTTGTTGTTACTGTGTCTGGCATATCGAATACGTCACGGGGAGCTTACCAGGCTCTGCCGTGCGGGCAAGATACTCTCGGTACCTTGCCAGGCTCTCCGAGAGGGGTGGAGGAATCGAACTCAGGTTGGCCATGTTGGCTGCGTGCAAGGCAAACGCCCTACCTCTGTGCTATCGCTCCAGCCCAAGAGAGAGATAGCCACAAAAAAACGCCTGTCTTCGAAAACTCTTGAGCTAATTCGCCAGCATGGTTCGGCACATGCCTCAGGCAACTGCAAGCTAAGGTCCGAGCTCGCAAAGCAGTGCAGCGATGCGATCAAGGAAGAACTCAAAGAGAGAAGAGCAGAAGTACTGGTAGATGAGGCAGAAGCTGGGAAAAGTATTCGTTACGCCCGCCTGTCCTTCGCCAACTACAAGACCAAGATGACTGCCTTCCGACGTCCTGATGGATCCATCACATCCTCCAGAACGGCAATGGAGAAGATTATCCATGACTTCTACTCAAATCTCTTCGATAGCCATGTCCACTTGCCGACATACCAAATTCCACAGAATGGATATGTCGTTCCCAACGTTCTCCCTTTCGAAATCCGACACGCCATTTCGTGGGTAAAGAAACAAACAGCACCCAGCCCAGACAAGGTCAGACCTGAACACCTGAAGAACCTGCCATCAGTACTCATCAATACACTGGCTCGGCTCTTCACTCGCTACCTGTGTGAATGCAAGGTTCCATCCCAATGGAAAACCAGCAGGACAGTACTACTGTTCAAGAAAGGAGACATCCATGACATTGGCAACTATTGCCCTATCTGCCTATTGTCTGTCATCTACAAGTTGTTCACTCGAGTCATCCTAAATAGGATTGGCAGAACACTAGATGAAGGACAACCATGCGAGCAAGCAGGGTTCCGCAAAGGATTCAGCACCATCGACCATATCCACACAATAACCAAACTCATTGAGGTTTCTCAGGAGTTCAAGATGCCACTCTGTTTAACGTTCATTGATTTAAAGAAGGCCTTTGATTCTGTTGAGACAGAAGCGGTCATGGAAGCCCTAGCCAATCAGGGCATTCAAGCCCAATACATCAAGATCCTCCGTGAGCTGTATTGCGGATTCACTACTAGGATCTCACCATTCTACAAAGAAGTGACCGTTGATGTCAAGAGAGGGGTTCGGCAGGGTGATACCGTTTCACCGAAACTCTTCAGTGCCACCCTTGAGAACATCATGCGACGACTGGAATGGGAAGGAATGGGAGTGAAGATAGATGGTCGGCAATTACACCACCTCTGCTTTGCTGATGACATTGTTTTAATAACACCAAACATCAGCCAAGCGGCACAAATGCTGGCCGACTTTGACCGTGAGTATGGAAAGGTAGGACTACAGCTGAATCTTATGAAGACAACGTTTATGAGAAACAACCTCGTTCCTGATGCCCCATTTGCTCTCAACGGAACGACCATCTCCGAATGCAACAGCTATGTGTACCTAGGTCGAGAAGTCAACGTGACAAATGACCTGGCACCTGAGCTGCGCAGGAGGAAGAGAGTGGCTTGGAACGCCTTCAAGAACGTCAAAGAAATGGCTAAGAGGACGAAGAACCTCCAGCTCCAGGCACATCTCTTTGATTCCATTGTTCTTCCTGCATTAACATATGCCTCAGAGACCTGGGCCCTACACAAACAGGATGAGAACGCTATTCAGGTCTCCCAAAGAAGAATAGAAAGAGCTATGCTTGGAATATCACGTTTCACTCAAATGAGAGAAAAAATCCAGAGTTCTGACATCCATCCACGATCAAGAATCAGGGATGCTGTCTCATTTGCCAAGGTGTCAAAAATCAGATGGGCTGGTCACGTAATGAGATTTAAAGAGGACCGCTGGACTAGAGCTGTTACTGACTGGATTCCACGGGATGTCAAAAGACCGCGTGGCCGCCCACCTACCAGATGGTCAGACTTCTTCGTGAAGATCATGAATGATCGGTTTGAGGCTCTTCATGTTCCCAGAGCGAACAGATGCCATTGGGCTACACTAGCATGCGACAGGGACAAATGGAGACATTACTGGTGCCCGCTCGAGCAAATCGACGACTAACGGGAAGTTAAGTGATTAAGTGATTAATATCCCAGTTCTAATTTTCTCCCTACTGAAATATCCACCAAATCAAGTTTCTTTTATGGCTCGTTTTTATAGCAAGGCCTGAAGTTAATCTTGTTGATATTTTTAGGGGGTATTTATAATTGTACCGGGGTTTCTTGTTGTAGCTTCTGCTACCATCAAAGTGTATAGGGATTTCTATTGGTATTTAGTGCCAGAGTGCTAAGTAAATCTAAACTTCCTTCCAATAAAACATTACTATAAAAAGTGCTCAAAAAAGTGCTCAAAATATGGAAACTATCAATAGCATGACTTCTCATATTCACACACACTGGGAGATCTAGTCTGCATTTTATTAGTGATAAAAATTATCTGAATGGTTGTTATTCAGATTCATGAAAGAATTTGTTTTATTAGTTTAGAGCCAAATTGTTTTTTTAAATTTTTATCAGCTATTCTGATGATGGGCTGGAGCAATAGCACAGTGGGTAGGGCATTTGCTTTGCACGTGGCTGACCCGGGTTCGATTCCTCCACCCCTCTCGGAGAGTCCATAAAGCTACTGAGAGTATCTCGGCTGCTTGGCAGAGCCTGGCAAACTACTCGTGGTGTATTTGATATGCCCAAAACAATAACAAGTCTCACAATTTGTTGTGAGACGTTCCTGGTGCCCGCTCGAGCAAATCGATGAACAATGGGAGGACAGTGCTACAATGCTCAAAAGTATAACTGTGTTATGTAAAATTTCTATTTTTAGCTTTTAGAGGAATCTCCACACAACTTTCCATAATGACTGCCCCAATTTGCATTTCCACTCATAATGTATTTGGGTTTCCCCCTCTCTACATCCTCTCTAGCACTCACTTGTTCTCATACATTGGATAATTGATCTAAATATGAGGTGGTATCTCATTGTGTTTCAGTCTGCATTTTTATAATAATTAGAGATCATGAACATCCGTTTAGATGTTTATTGGCCATCTGTATACCTTCTTTGATGAAGGGTCTATTCAGATCCTTTGTTCGTGTTTTATTTTTTTGCTTTTTGGGTCACACCCAGCGATGCTCAGGGGTTACTCCTGGCTCATGCACTCAGGAATTACTCCTGGCGGTGCTCGGGGGACCATATGGGATGCTGGGAATTGAAACTGTGTCAGCAATGTTGGCTGCATGTAAGGCAAACACCCTACCCGCTGTGCTATCACACCAGCCCCTCTGTTCGTGTTTTAAAATTGGGCTGTCAGTTCTCTTTATTGATAAGTTTTTTTGAGCTCTTTGCTGATTTTGAATGTCAAGTCCCTGTCAGTTTTATAATTTGTAAATGTCTTTTCCCATTTAATAAGATGTTTCCATATACATTTGACTGTGCAGAGGTTTTTCTACTCAGTGCAGTTCTATTAATTTATTTTTGACTTTGTCTTCCTCGCTGTTATAGTGAAGTTTCCAAAAAACATTTCTGATTCTGATATCAAGGAACATATTACCTATTTTCTTCTATGTATTTTATCATTGGTGGCAGAGAATGGGCACTGGTGGAGGGATGGGTACACGATCATTGCATGAATGAAACGCAAGCATGAAAGTAAGTATGTAACTGTACCTCACGGTGATTAACTAATTAAAATAATGATAGTAATTAAAAACACCTATACATGAATGCTTTTAGTTGTTTTATTCATATTTGACAAGGTTTGACTTTGGGACCCCACTCAGCAGTTGGCTGCATGCAAGGCAAATGCCCTACCGCTGTGCTATCACTCCAGCCCACTCAGCAGTACTTGGAGTTTATTCCTAACCTGTGCCCAGAGATAACTCCCAGCAGGTTTCAGAGGACCATATGGGGTGCTAGGGATCAAAATTGATCCGGCTGCATGCAAGACAAGTGAGTGCCCTACTAGGCCATGCTCGTCAGTAGGTGAATAGTTACATTATGGTACATGATGAAAATGGAATCTTATTCAATGAGAAAAAAAAACAAAAACACAGGAAAGAAATGTAAATGCCTATTGATAAGTGTAAGACTCTGAGATGCAAAATCTGTGTGTTGTATGATTCCAATTATATGACATTCTGGAAAATGCAGAACTCCAGAGACACTAAAAAGATCACTGGTTCCAGGAACTGGATGAAGGAGATAGAAATAAATGAAATACAGAGGACTTTTAGAACTCTGAATCACTGTGTGCATGTCCAAAGCCTAGAGCATACAGCAGCAAGCAAGCTAACTAGATAAGTGATTGTGTGTAACTGCATAGGTTCAACAATTGCGAAAAATTCACACTTTGGTGACCCAAAAGAGTACAGTGGGTAGAATGCTTGCTCTGCACCACATGTAATGTATTCAATCCCCTGCATCGTGTGTGGTTCCCTGATTACTGTAAGGAATTTTTCATGAACTGTGTTGAGCCATTAAGACTAAGTCCTGAGCACTGTGAACCCCAAAGCCCACCCTCAATGTATACTTTGGGGAGGGGATGTTATTAAAGAGAGAGGTTTTGATGAGTGTAAGTAATGTCTGCACTTTCCTCCCAATTTTGTGAACAGAAAACTGCTCTTAAAAATGAAGTCTATTTCGGGGCTGGAGCGATAGTACAGCAGATAGGGCATTTGTTTGCCTTGTACAGGGCGTTTGCCTTGCATGCAGCCAACCTGGGTTCATTTCCCAGCATCCCATATGGTCCGCCAGGAGGAATTCCTGATTGCAGATGCAGGAGTAAGCTCTGAGCACCATCAGATATGACCTCCCACCCAAAACAAACAAAAACAAATATAAATATATTTATACATATATGAATATGTTTATAAATATACACATACTCTTTGGGTAAATACCTATAAAACAGGGGTCAGAGAGAGAGAGAGAGTTCAAGTTATAGAACCATGCTTAGCATGTGTGAGACTCTGAGTTTAGATCCCAGCACTACATGTCCCCAGAGCATTTTTTTTTTTTTTTTTTTTTTTTTTTTGCTTTGTGGGGCACACCCAATGATGCTCAGGGGTTACTCCTGGCTTTGCACTCAGGAATTACTCCTGGTCGTGCTAGGGGAACCATATGGGATGCTGGGAATCGAACCCGGGTCAGCCGCATGCAAGGCCCTACCCCGCTTTACTATCGCTCTGGCCCCTTCCCCCAGAGCACTTTTTAAAAATTTTTTAATTGAATCATTGTGAGATACACAGTTACAAAGTTGTTCATGATTGGGTTTCAGTCATACAGTGTTCCAAAACCCATCCCTTCACCAATGTACATTTCCCATCACCAATGTTCATAGTTTCCCTCCATCTCCCTTCCCCTCAGCCTGTCTCTCTTTGTCTCTGTCTCTGTCTCTGTCTCTGTCTGTCTCTCTGTCTCTGTTTCTGTCTTTGTGTGTGTGTCTCTCTCTTTCTCTCTCTCTCTCCATCTCTCTCTCTCTCCTTTTGGGCATTATGGTTTGCCATACATGTACTGAAAGGTTATCATGTTTGTATCTTTACCTATTTTCAGCACTCAGATATTGTCCAGAGTGATCATTTCCAACTACCTTTGTCATAGAGTTCTCTTCTCTATCCTAGATGCCCTTCCCCACCACCACCTGAGGCAGGCTTCCAACCATGGACCATTCCTCCTGACCCTTGTTTCTACTGAACTTGGGTATTAGTCTCATACTATATTTTTTATGCCACCAATGAGTCCAGTCATTCTATGCCTCAGAGCACTTCTGGAAATGGCCTCGTGGCTATAGAATAGTGGCCCTGTCCAGCACTGGAAGTAGGCCCAAACTCAAGAAGATTGCTGGGTGTGACTGATAAATATATATATATATATATATATATATATATATTAAGTTTTGGATATTAGACTCATATCGCAGTTTAGAATTCACATTTCACCCTGATGATGCAAGTGAAAATAGGAACCATTTCCTTATTTATTTTAAGAATATTCCTAAGCTGCTCTCATATGTAAAAATCCTTATGATAACCAAGTGTGGTAGTCTATGAAACTGAGACCTGGCCTCTCTGTATTTTACCATGTCTAATCAGAAAAACTTTCCTTTGTGTCTTTCATCTCAATTCTTTATCATTCAATACTTCTGGAGACAATAAAAAAGGAAACAATTTGCTCAGGATTATTTCATGCGGCACCTAAGAGGCTATTTTTTTTCTTTACGTTATGATTCTTGGCACATCACGAAACTGTCAGCAAAAAGCAGACTTCCCATTATTAGATGATTACAATTTTCCTGAGAAATTTTTTCATTTGCTCATATGCGTTTCCAATCTGGGTCATCAGTGAATTTTATGTGTTTTACCTTTTTAGCATTAACAGACATTAAGCTCCTATTTAAATAGTTTCTATTTCCAGTTTACTCACTCCTAGATACAGTAATACTGAATCATTATTCACAAGAGGAAGGACTTATTTCCCCATTTTCATCATAGTTCCCAAAGTGCTTTTTTTGGATGATTTCATTTCTTCTTCCAAGCAGAAAATTGGCTAACTTTCCCTTAAAAGTTATATTGTATAGCAAATGTTCTGATGTTTAGTTTAGTCACAGATGAGAAACAGAATATTTACAACATGACTTTCATTCTGTACAGAGTTCTGTGTGGGTGGGGGGTAAGCATTACTAAAATTTTTTGTATTATTCTTATTCTAGATTCCAGAAAGTTGAGGTTCCATTCAAGCTCTTAATATCATATAATATGAATTTATATTCAGCTCTTCACAGCTGATAAAGCTATATGTAAAGTGTTTTTTTTTAAAAAAAAAACTAAACTCCATACTCAGCTAGTTACAACTGGAATGTCTATTTTCATGCTTAAGTCAGCATTTCCAGTCTCAAATTTTTTTAATAATTTGATTCTTGGTTCAGTGAAAAATACAGCGCAGATGTGGTCTTAAATGTATTGATAATGCAAATATAGCTTTAAAATGTTCAGTGGTGACTGACAATATTTACTTTTCTATTTCTTTGAGCGTGTGTGTGTGTGTGTGTGTGTGTGTGTGTGTGTGTGTGTGTGTGTGAAGCAAGAGCATATATTTATTGAAACTTAGAAAGATGTGAGGAGAGAGAGGGAGGGAGTATGTGTTCAAGATAAAACACAGGCTTCCCCAGAGTGGAAAAAGTCAGCAAAGAGGCAGAGAGACAAAAAACCAAAACAAAACAAAAAACAAAAAGCAAAAGAAACACAGAATACATGTTCAAGGAAGAACATGGGCTTGAAGGGCAAGTCTATTTTTCTAATTTTTATGAAATTAGATTAAACATGTTTTAATAACTGATTACACTGGATGCTTCCAGCTATTTACTGTTTGGTGGGAGTGTGGGCATGGGAGTCACACTGGGCTGAGACCGGCTTACTCCTGGCTCTGCACTCAGGGATCAGCCTGGGAGACCACAGGGGATATTGAGGATCTAACCCAGATCAGATGTGTGCAAGGCAAACATACCTTACCTGCTGTACTATTGCTCTAGCCCCTCTTTTCAATTTTAAATATTCATGCAGAAAATGTCCTTTACCATTATATAAGTACTGTATTTATATATTCATTATATAAGTGAAAAAGAGTTACAAAATGCTAATGCCACCTATATGCAGACACTGTTAATATATGATGTTTTCGTTATCTATATATATATATGTTCTCTTTATTTGTATATATTTTTCTTCACATATATGTATATATATAGATTATTTATATATATGGGTATATATATTTACACACAGGTATGTGCATATATGTATATTCATGGTTTCTGTGTTACACCGAGCAGTGCTTAAGGCTGGGCCTAGTTAGAGATCACTCTTAGTAGGGCTCAAAGAACATATGTGATCCCAGGACAGAACTTAGATAGGCCACATATAAAGCAAATGCTCTTCTCCCTGTACTGTTTCTCCGACCCAAACTTTGCATATTTTTTAAATTACTTATTTTTATAATCACATTGAATACAAACATTTTCTATAATTGAATGATACATCATAATTTTTTATACTATTATTGCAATCCTGGTAAAGAATACTAAACACAGTTTTTTGCCCAACTAGTTCCTTAGGTTGCTTTTGTTTTGGAGTTGCGAGTAATATCAAATAAAAATATGAAGTCTTCTACTCTCTCTTCCTTCTAAAATTCCCCCTTACCCATCTCTCCCTAGAATGAAATCCTTTTTAATTTTTTTTTCTTTTTGGGCCACACCTGGCAGTGCTCAGGGCTTCCTCCTGGCTCCGTGCTCAGGGATCACTCCTGGTAGCACTCAGAAGACCATGTGTGGTGGCAGGGATCAAACTAGGATGCAAGACAAGCATATAGATGTCTAAGCACTATTCCTTGGGCCCAGAATAATTTTTTGGGGGGGGTTCATACCCAGCAATGCTCAGGGGTTACTCCTGGCTCTGCACTAAGGAATTACTCCTGGCAGTGCTCGAAGGACCATATGGAATGCTGGGAATCAAACCCGGGTTGACCGCATGCAAGGCAAACGCCCTACCCAGTGAGTGATTGTACTATCACTCCAGCCCAAAAATAATTTTTTAAAATTTTTTCCAATTTATTTTAATGTAGAAAAAAACCACAACTGTTGATACAACTCTAGAGTTAAAATCAATTAGATAACAAAGTTTTTTTTTTCATCTTTTTTCATTTCATCATCCTGTTATTCATCGATTGCCTCGAGCAGGCCCCAGTAACGTCTCTTTCATCCTAGCCCTGAGATTATATTCAAGGCTCTTTAGGAGAATGAGACCCATCATTGTTACTGGTATTTGGCATATTTGGTACGCCACAGGGAGTTTGCCAGACTCTGCCCTGTGGGCAGGCTACATTCGATAGCCTGCAAGTTTGTCCAAAGTAGGAATGAGACAATAAGAAGTCATAAAAAGATGTCCTGAGAAGATGCCGCTCGGCCGCGAATGCGGCCGCGTGGTTCCGGGAACTGGATTTTATAGTCTCTGAGTCTCGGCCACTGATGGGATTACACGGCGCCAGGGGGCCAGGTGGTGGGTGTGACCCCCGCCCACTGGAATTTGGAGGATCTGGGTGGAGGATGCTCGACTCCAATCCGAGTAGGCTTGGAGGTCTTGGCCCCGGAACCTGCGTGGATCTGTCCCTCGGCCAGTACCTTCATGTGTGTGGAGAGTTGCAATACTAAAATCACCAGATAACAAAGTTGCAATACTAAAATCACCAGATCTAGAAAATCAATTTATATGAACATTGTTATATCTGATCGCAGGGTTGTTAAGTGCTTGTCTAAAAATTTATTCAGTTTCTATTTGCTTTAGGAAGTTTCCAGAGACCTCAGAATCTATGGTCTGGACCAAAGAGTTGCTATGGCAGCAGTTGTGGAGGTGGACATGGCTGCCAGGGTTTCCAGGAGTATGAGGAAATTGGGGGTGGGAGGGTGACCCATCCTGACTTTAAAAAAAAAAAACCCACCAAAGTTCTCAACCCAGGTACCTGAAATTCTTCACAGACTGGTGTCTCTGCAGAGAATATACATGAGAATTACTTTTAAAGGTACCAAATGTCCTTCTATGAATTTCTAGGCATGGGGAGAAGCATATATATATTTATATACACACATATATGTATGTATGTATTTGAAATTTTTTATTTTAGGCACCATGATTTACAATGGCTGGAGCGATAGCACAGCGGTAGGGTGTTTGTCTTGTGTGCAGCCAGCCTGGCCGAGCCGGATTCGATTCCTCCGCTCCCCGGCAGGCTACCGAGAGTATCTTGCCTGCACAGCAAAACCTGGCAAGCTACCCGGACATATTCAATATGCCAAACACAGTAACAACAAGTCGCAAAAAATGGAGATGTTACTAGGCCCGCTCTAGCAAATCGATGAACAACGGGGAGGACAGTGACAGGGACAGAGACAGTGATTTACAATATTGACACTGGCAGGTTTTCATTCAAAATGAGCATTCCAAATCCATCCCCTCCACCGGGATGTCAGCTTCCCTCCATGACCCAGTGCCTCCCCACCCCACACCTCCACATCCCTTACAGTGATAAATGTGCTATTAAAAACCAGTTCTCAGTTCCTGTTGCCTTTGAGTATTTGTTGTTTCTTTATATTGTTGTATTACTTTATAAGCCATAGAAACATTCTGTTTCTGTCCCTCTCTTTTTAACTCACTTCACTCAGCATGATACTCTCCAGATCCATCCATAATGTCACAAGTTTTATGGTCTTGTTTTTTCTTATAGCTATGTATGTGTAACCACAGTTTCCTTATCCAGTCATCTGTTCTTGTACACTTGAGTGCAGATGTCTTTTCTAAAAAAAAAAGTGTGTGTGGAGGGGGTGCTCTTGGGTAAATACCAAGTAGTGGAATTGCTGAATCATTTGTGAGATCAATTCCTAGTTTTTTTTCGGAGGTGTTCATATTGTTTTCAAAAAAGATTGGACCAGTTGACATAACTGCCAGCAATGGATGAGGGTTTCTTTTTCCCCATATCCTCACCAACTCTGGTTATTTTTATTCTTTATGATGTGTGAGATAATATCTCATTGTTGTTTTATAATGTTTTTCAAATGATGTTCATTTCCCTGATGTTAATTGACATTTTTTTCATGTCTTTTGGACGTCTGTGTACCCTTTTAAATTTTTTTCCTCTTGTTTACAATACTATTAATAATGATTTCACATCTGTAGCTCTTCTTTGAGGAAGTTTCTGTTCATTTGTCCCTCCTACATCCTCAGATTTTTACTATGCTTGGGTGTTTTTGTGCGTGTGTGTGTTTTGGTGGGGGTTCAGGGGTTTGTTTTGTTTTGTTTTTCCTTGTAAAGTTCTACCTGTACTTTGTGTATCTTGACTCTTAACCCTTTGTCAGATTAGTGGTGGGCAAATACTTTCTCCCTGTGGGGTATTTTTTAAAAATTATTATTCTGGTCATTGTTTCTTTTGCTTTGCAGAAGCTTCTGAGTTTGATGTAGTCCCATTTGTTTATCTTTGTTTCTGTCATTGAAGATGCCTCTAGATTCAATGTCACAAAGGGTTCTGCCAATGTTTATCCCAATATAATTTACAAATTCTGGTCTGATATCAATGTCTTCACTCTCTCATTCACATTCACAATGTGGCTCAGAAAAATCAAAGACCTGGAAATCAGCTTAACAAAGGAGGTGAAAGACAAACTATAAATCAATACTGCAAAAATAAAAGAGGACATGAGTAAATGAAAACATATCCCTGTTCATGGACTGGAAAGTTCAATATTGTCAAAATGGCCCAAAGAATTATACAGATTCAATGCAGTTCTAATAAAAATACCCATGATATTTTTAATTTTTAAATTTTTTTATTTTTTTAAACTTTTTATTGAATCTCTGTGAGATAGATCCATGACATTTTTAGAAGACATGTATCAGATGCTATTGAAATTTACATGAAATAATAAAACCCCCAAATAGTCAAAGCAATTCTAGGGGAGAAAAAAGATGGGAGGCTTCTCTTTTCCCAATTTCAAATTATGCAATAAAACTGTAATAATCAAAAACATATTCATGCATGAAGTAATAGCTTCAATATTATATCTGATCCATATATGTGTAGACACATAAGTTGAATGACTCATTTATACTTTTTCTAGCTGAATAAATTGTCTTTGCTTTATTTTCTCAGATCAGCCTCACGCCTTTGCATTGCCTATTAATCTCTGCTCAGATTATTAATTTGGGGGGGGGTGGTTGAGTCACACCCAGCTGTGCTTTGGGCTTCCTCCTGGTTCTCTGTTCAGGAATCACTTCTAGCTGTGCTCAGAGACATAGATGGTACTGGGGATCAAACTCAGGTTGGCCACGCGCAAGATAGCTTTATCTCCTGTACTATCTCTCCAGACCCTAAACTCTGCTCCAAGAATCAAATTTGAATGTACGATCAGTTTCCTACAAGGATTCTAATTCATATGCTTCTCTCTTTACAAATAGGTAGGTGCATATCAGAATATTTAGTACGTAGGTGCAGGTGACTGCCTGCACTACAACCCCCATCTGTCCTGAAATTTTGTCAAGCTTCCCAGTGAGAGACTAATGCTACACACTATATGGCGTCCTTGGTTACAAAGTGATGTGTGTGCATGTGTAAATTTCATAAATTCATGAAATAAACTATAACTGTGAAATTATTGGGTCAAATGTTCAAACTTTTCAACTCTTGAGTTTCCCATATGTCTATCTACAAACATAGCCTATATTTACATTCTCTCAATACTTTAATCAAATATGGGCTAAAAACTATCAGTGGGTTGTAGTGGGTCAAAATGATGGTAACATATTAACATTATTAAATTATTATTATTATTATAATTATTATTATTTTTCTTTTTGGGTCATACCCGTCGATGCACAGGGGCTACTCCTGGCTCTGAACTCAGGAATTACTCCTGGCGGTGCTCAGAGGATCATATGGGATGCTGGGAATCAAACCCGGGTTGGCCGCATGCAAGGCAAATGCCCTACCCGCTGTACTATCGCTCCATCCCAACATTATTAAATTATGAGTTTAACCAGACATCTTTTAATATATTTATTAGATATTTGCATATGTTCCATCCTTTTTTTTAATTTTTAAATTTTTATTAGTGAGACACCATGAGGTACAGTTGTAGACTTACAAATTTTTGTGCTTGGATTTCAATTATACAATGATCAAATACCCATCCTTCCACCAGTGCCCATTTTCAACCACCACGGATCCCAGTATCCCTCCCACCCCCCCCCCCCATCCTCCCCATTCCACCCTGCCTCTGTGGCAGGGCATTCCCTTTTGTTCTCTCTCTCCTTTTTGGTGTTGTGGTTTGCAAAAGAGGCATTCAGTAGCAATCATGTTTTGTCTATAGTCTACTTTCAGCATGCTTCTCCCATCCTGGGAGGATCCTCCCAACACCCTTTATTTGGTGCTCCCTTCTTTATCTGAGCTCCCTTTTCCCTTAGCATGTGTGGCTGGCCTTTAAGCCATGGAGCAAAATTCCTGGTACTAATCTCGACCATTCTTAGGTGTATTCCATCCTTTTTTATATTGAGTTAAGTTTTATTTTTTCTTACTTCAAGGTACTATTTTTTTTAGGAGACTTAACTTCAAAAAAGTTTTTTTTTATTGAATCACTGTGAATTACAAAGTTACAAAGATGTCTGTGATTGAATTTTAGGCATGCAATGTTCCAACACCAACCCCTTCACCAGCATCCACTATCCTTCATCAATGTCCCTATTTTCCATTCTTCACCTCCAGTCTCCCTCTGCGGTTGTCCTAGTTTTCCCTTCCCTCACTCTCCCAACCCCAAACCTGCACCCCAGTGGCAACTTCCTAGTGAGCATCAGTTCTCTTGCTCCTCATTTCTATTACCTTTGGGCATTTGGTATCCCCATAGGAAGTTTCTTCCTATATCCCACATATGAGAGCTCATTCTGAGACTGTTCCCCTCCTTCTGCCCAGTTTCATTCAACATGCTACTCTCTAGCTTCATCCATGAAGCAGCAAATTGCATGACTTCATCTTTCTTATCGTCAAGTAGTATTCCACCATGGATACGTACCATATGAAGGAAAATCTGTCATGTGAGTAGCAAGAATTCCTTTTCAATATTTCACACCACATGAATGTTTGAATTTGTTTTTGTGGGACATGAGTTGGGGAAGAGACACGTATGATGGTGCCTGGGACTTACTCCTGGCTCTGTGCTCTGGGGTCACTCTTCGTGGTATTCAGAGGACCATATGTGGTACCAGGGATCAAACCCAGGCCAGATGCATGCAAGGCAGGTACTTACCTGCTGGACTATCTCTTCAGCCTCCCAACAGAAAAATATTAATTTTTTTATGAGTTCTGGGCTTTATCTTTTGTTAAGAAATACTTTTCCCACTGAGATAATATTTTTTAAAATTCTCTCTCTTTATAAATATGTTTTAGCATCTTATTATTTTTGCAGGTATAGTTTAATTTTGTTCCATAAACTTCGTTTTGTTTGAAGAGGTAGGCACTATTTTCCTCAGATGATTAGTTAGTTATTAGGAGACGCTGCTGTAATTTGACAGAGCAATGACTTGTTCATCTTAAAATTTCACATCCTGAATATGAAATAATTTATTGAGTAGCTGTTAAGTTACCAAAGACATGTGGGTCCAATTTTATACTCCTCGTCCCCCTCTTCCCCAAATGAGTTGCCTGTCTAATAGTAGGAATACTAGTAGAAGCTTGATCCTATTGTTTCCGAGGATTCAACCCTTTCTGTAATCCCTTCTCTGAGAATGGGCCAGAACTATTGGCTTGTTTCTGATGAAAAGAATACGGCAAAATTGAGATTTCGCATCAGTGTTCAGATGAATTACCATTCTGCTAGTCCTCCTTCTCTCTCTCTTCCTTTCTCAATCTCACTTGCTTTCTTTGATGAAGCCACCTGCCAAGTTATGAATTGTTTAAATGAGAGAGCACAACCATTAAAATCACCAGACAGCAGTTTGTGAAGAACCAAGACCATTAGATCAGCCTCCTGTAAGGAATCAAATTCTTCCAGCAGCAGAATAAGTGAGCCTGGAAGCAGGTCGATCACCAGTTCAGACTTGTGATGACTGTAGCCCTAGCTGATATTTTGATTATCACCTTGTGAGATGCCCAGAGTCAGAGAAACTGGCTAAACCACGTCTAGATTACAGACCCACAAAAACTATATGCCTGTGCTGTTTAAGTCAGCATGCTTAGGGAAGGTTACTTGTGCAATAATAGTTAGCTAATACACCAATCCTGCACAAAATGTTTCTGTTCCTGAGATTTTATATGTCTTAATATAAGTGCTTTATCATTCTATTTTTCCACGTGATTTTCCTTTGGCTATTCTGGTGTATTTATTCATCCAGGTAAAGTTCATGTAGCTTCGCTAAATACTATTCCTTTTAAACAAAGTCTTATTCCTTTAAGGTATTTTTTAAAGATTGAATTGGTATATATGCATATATATCAATTAGTTTTCTCCTCTATAATGTACAATATAATACTGAAAATTTTAAGTAACTCCTCCAGGCTATATCAATAGTGTTTTCATCTATCGATTTTTTTCTGTTCAGTCTTTGTGGTTCTTGGTGAGTCTAGTAATTGTTTATTAGAAGTGAACATTAGAAACACTTTAATTGAACAACGTAACTCAAGAGATGCCCATTTGTAGTCATTTCTTACTCCTTGATAAAGTTCCTATTGTCGTCAAATATTTTTTTGTTTGCTTTTTTTGGGTCACACCTGGCGACGCACAGGGATTACTCCTGGCTCTGCACTCAGAAGTTACTCCAGGCGGACCTCAGGAGACCATATGGGATGCTGGGAATCGAACCCGGGCCGGCCGCGTGCAACGCCCTACCCGCTGTGCTATCTCTCCAGCCCCTGTCATCAAATATTTTGCACAAGTTAGATCATATATTATGATTTGAGTTTAAATTCTTTCAGTATAAAATATTGAGAGTCTTTCATGTCTCTTCCATTTATCAGTCATTTCTTTCATTTTCAGCAGTTATCCATTGTATGACTACACCAAATTTTTCTTATCCACAGTGAATTAAAAATTTGAAGGATTTTTGGTTACTTCCAGCATAGAGCTGTTATGAGTAACTCTCTGAACATTCACAGAAGTAATAGTTAGAGTAGAATGTTGGGTCTATAAGTATACGTTTAAGAAATTGCAAAACTATTTTCCAAAGTGGCTGGACTATTCTCCGTTTCCACTGTGATGTGAGAGGGTTATGTTTTCCCCAACATCCCCCCAAATCTTCCCTGGATATGGATTTTGGGGCCATCCAGCAGTGCTCATCTCTGTACTAAGGGTCACTCCTGGAGGTGGTGGAGACTGAACTGGGGTTAGCCACATGCAGAGTTAAGTGTCCTAATCCCTGTACTCTTCCTCCAGACCCCCTCACTGGAGTTCGTATATTTAAGAGAAATTCATCTTTCTTTGTATATGAGTTGTAATTCTTCCATACCCTTGGCTTAAATGGACATGGCCTATCGGTTTGGTTTAGTTTGGTTTAAATCACACTCTTGATTTGAGTTCCCTGTTTTATGTTACCCCCAACCTTGAGAATTTTAATCTCATCTGAAGTATTTACCTACCTACCTCTTATGAGTCACGTTTTGCTTTCCAGAGGGTATGCTGGAATGCTGGCCTGTCTTTTGATACACGAACACTTACGGTTTTATAAGAGCAGTGAATTCCCCTAAGTGAAGTCCTGAGATAGTCAGCTTTGTGAAAATAGTAGGTGTCCGGGATACTTCTAGTCCTTGATGCGACGTGGACATTTGTTTCAAAAGGTGACTCATACCTGTGGAAGACGGCAAAGCGGTGCCTCTCTGCTAGGAGCCCATCTGCACACGATGTCTACGGACTGTTTTGAAAACAAGTGCTGGTATGAGTCAGTCATTATCTCTCTAGGAAGGAATGCAGCAGATCAGAGCTCCCGGTGAGCCAGGGCATCCACTTGCCCTCCCCGTCTAGCTTGGGTGATAATGATTGCTCCTCCGGAAGGAATTTGAACAAGATCATTTAGTGCAGAGGCATCATTGAGATCCGGGTAGCCAGGGGAACATTAGGTCATTTGCTGAAGTATGAAGTTTATGAATACTCCATTTGTATAAAGTGAGTGAAACATTTATTTTCTTAAATTTTACATTTTAAAATTTGTGGAACTGGGTAAATTATAATGATGCTGTGGAGTGCAATTAGTAGGACTTTGTACCAACCCAGTCGTACCAAGATTTAGAGATTCTTGAATGAAAATTCTTTCTCTTTCTCTCTCACTCTCTCTATGTATGTACATGTATAATTTCTATGTGAACTTTGAAAAGATAAAATTTAAAGTGTTCCTCCTGGGAATATATCCCAGAGAGGCAAAAATGTATAGTCGAAGTGACATCTGCACTTGTTTGTTCATTGCAGCACTCTTTACAATAGCCAGAAACTGGAAGAAACCTGAATGCCCAAGAACAGATGACTGGTTAAAGAAACTTTGGTACATCTACACAATGGAGTACTATGTAGCTCTTAGAAAAGATGAAGTCATGAAATTTACATACAAGTGGTACAACATGGAATGTATCATGCTAAGTGAAATAAGTCAGAAAGAGAGGGATAGACATAGAAAGATTGCATTCATCTGGGGGACATAAAGTAACAAAATATGAGATTAATACCCAAGAATAGCTGAGATCAGCACCAGGAGGATTACTCCATAGGTTAGTGGCCAGTCGGGCATTCTAGAGGAAAGGGCAGCTCAGATAGAGAAGGGAACACCAAATAAAGGGTGTTTGGAGGATCCTCCCAGGAGGGGAGATGCATGTCGAAAGTGGACTATGGACTGAACATGTTTGCCACTCAATGCCTCTTTTGCAGACCACAACACCCAAAAGGAGAGAGAGAACACAGGGGATTGCCCTGCCACAGAGGCAGGGGGGGATGGGGGGATGGGGTGGGGGGGATTTATCCATGGTGGTGGAAAATGGGCACTGGTGGAGGGATGGGTATCTGATCATTGTATAATCAAACCCAAGCACAAAAAATTGTAAATATACAACTGTACCTCATGGTGTTTCACTAATAAAAAAAATTAAAAAAAAAAGAAACTGAACATTTAAAAAAATTTAAAGTGTTCTTATTTTATCTTTATTTTAAAAATGAATTTCTTATCTATGGCCTTCACATAAGTGCAATTACGCTGATCTTTCTATGTGTGGTATATTATTATGAATAATTTATTGAGGATTTTCAGTGTGATATAGTACAAACACAAAACTTCTGTCTCAGTAATTTCTTTCAGTCCAAAGTTCACTGTTTTACCAATCCTTCCTGTCTGTATCTTGGCTCTCAGTTTCACACTGGCCAGATTCTTAAACATCTGTCTGTCTATGTATTAAATCAGATTGACTCAGGTGTTTGCAAAGTCACGGAAATTCTCCTGCCATTGACAGGATTAGTTTTTGTTCCCACACAAAATAAGTTCTTACTTATAGTCTTACTATCTTATATTCTTACTTTTATTCTTACTATCTTCTTATTTGTTTGTTTTCTTTTTGACCCACACTTGGCTGTGATCGGGATTTAATCCTGGCTCTGTGCTCAGAATCATCACTGTGGGTGATTCTCTGAAGTCCTTATGTCAGCCATTTGCAAGACATGTAATTTGCCCTCTGTACAATCTCTCTGGCCCTTCCCACTTTTGAATCCGAGTAAACCTGGGACTTTGCTGATCATAGAAGAATCACAGAAGTCGCAGATGTGATTTCACAAAATACCAGGTGACATTTGTCCTTAGAGTACTGCACCATGGATTAAGTGTGACTGTCTGAAGTTCTGGGGGCCCTCTGCTCTGGTGCTAAGTCACGGAATCACCCTATGAGAAGCATGCTTGTAAAAAGTCTCCAGAACTTACAGTCTTTATTATTCAAGTCTTTCCAACTGAGGATGCAGACATTGTGAAGCACAGAATCATCCTTGCCCTACTTTTGTGAATTCTTCATGCAAGGAGGAATGCATATTAAATAGTTATTTAATATCATTGAACTTTGGAATAATAATGGTACACAGCAGTAGATAATCAGAATCAGAGGTGAAAATTAGTCTTACTCATTGCAAAATGTTGAATCTGGTGCAAAACTAAACACATCCCTTTTCCCCGACTCTGGTTGAAGACATTTATTTCACCTTGACTTGAAGAAAAAAATGGAACATGTACTTCTTTTCACAAATGTTCTGACTTCTCTAACTTGTTCTTCCTCTGGTGTGGGTCAGCATGAAAGGAGAGTTAAGGTTGGGCTCACTGCAGGAGGCATAGATAGGAGGCAAACACACCAATTTCTGGTCATTAACCAAGTGCCTCTGGCTAACACTGAGCAGTCAGCATCTCCCCTGGCCAACCCTTACCAATCAGCAGTGTCTTTGTTCAACACTGACCAAACAACACCTCCTGTGTGAAGGTACCCACACACTGCTTTCACTGTGCTATCAGTACCACCAATCTGAAAATTAAGATCTTAGAATTAGAATCTTGTGGGGGCATTTTTTCAAATTCTTAGAACTTAAACCTCATCTAAGATCAAATAAATTTTTAAAATTCCTGTGCTGGAACTGGAGAAATAATACAACCGTTAGGGCACTTGCCCTGCATGCAGCTGACCAGGGTTCAATCCCCAGCATCCTGTATGGCCAGGAGTAATTCCTGAATGCTAAGTCAGGAGTAAGCCCTGAGTATTGCTGGGTGTGGCCTAAAACCCCCAAATCGAACAAACAAAAAGGAAAATTTTTGTGTATGTACTCTGCCATCAGTATTTTTTCTTTAAATCTATATAAATAGGACCAGTCCATGGATTTTTATTACGCAGCTATACCCTCGTTAACTCTGTACTAAATATATGCAACATTTTTTCATATTTCCTAAACAACACAATATAACAACTATTTGTTATTTTCTATTTGTTATAAATATTTATGTAATATTACCTAAACAACACAAGATAGCAATGATTTTTATTTGACAGTAAAACAAGCATGGCGTGATTAAATTACCTGGAAGGATGTGGAATGTATACATAGGTTAAATGCAGAATCCACCTAATTTTATCTGTAGTTCTTGAGCTTCTATGAAGTTTGGGCTCTGTGGAAGTCCTGAAATCAAAGAGAAAACCTGAGTAATGCTTTTAAAACTTGGCTGCCTATTTGAATCATCAACAATTTAAAATAACGATTCAATAATGCTTATAATTTATAAATACTTACAAAAGGTACAGTGCCAGAATTTTTACCTCTACTATTTAAGTTTAACCAAAAATATGTATTAAATTATACTGCTTTTATTATTCAGAGCAGGACACAAAAGGTCTTGTTGGTTGAATAACTTGCCCAAAGCTGTATAGCTTATAAATTGTAAAACAAAGATTGTAGGATTTTTGCCTGACTGTGGAGTCCATTATCTTGCCTCTTTGTTCAAAAATGTTAATATCATTGCTTGTATATGATAGCATTTTAAGAACTTGATCAATTCTCAATAAGAGTGTTTTTAAAATACTTGATTATTTCTATTGCAATGCACAAAAAAATTCAGAGTTCCTTGAATAAATAAGATACTTATAAATATTTCCCTAAAATATTTTCTTTTAAAATTTCACTGTAATCTCATAAAAATGGAAGGAATAGGTGAGCATGTTTCCTTTCAAGTATTTTAGGATGTGATATAGCAGGGAAAAAAATGTAGATTTTGAAGTTAGACAGAGGCCCTAAAGCTAAAACTTTGGTAGATCTGGGAAAGTTTCTAAAAGCAAACTCAGCTGTAAAATAGAAGTAATCCTTGGTCTTTTATGAGAGATGACAAAGAAAATAACAACATAACATCTGAGGAGAATCTATTGGTCTCACAGCCTAGGGAGATATTCAGTGGATGACAATTTTCTCTTTCTCTTCCTTTCACTACTATATTTGGTGCACTAGCACTGAGAAATTCAAAGCAGACTAATTACGGACCACATAGGATCAAGGCTGAAAGCTCGATTTGTTTTGAAGTGATCTGATCATTTTTACATAAAATGATGCAGTGTGGTATTCATCAGAGGTGGGCCACCCCAAAGCAATGTAATTTACTTAATATTTAAAATACCATTTTCGAAGTTTGAGGAGGGTTCTGAAGAAACATGTTTGACAGGAGATGGGGCAAATCTGGTGATCATGATTGATGGCAGGAATGCTGTTTTCTACTGGAATGAGCCAAGGAAAGGTGGAAGAAAATTCATGTAATAGGAGAGGTTGGAATCTGGGTGCAGTCTCCTGGCATCTGCTCATTCTCTATTTCCAATTCCTGGAGGCTATGCCTACGTGATTTTGCCTGCTGCCTACCTCAAATCAATCATCTTTCTCTCTCTTTTTGAATTGCAGCTAATTGTGCAATTCTTTCTTGTTTGTTTTTGTTAGGATTTCCTTTGCTTTATCACCAACAGGAAAAACTTATCCCTTGAGATTTCCTGTGGGACAGGATTATTTACAGTAACTACAATCTGAAGCATTTTTGAGGATTTCTCCCTTATTTATCTTCAGGGTTTTCTTTTTCCACTTTTAAATATAGATCCTTTGCTTTTGCCTCTTTTTGTCTTTGATGCCTTTGAATGATAATTTTCCTGAAACTTATAGTGTTGTGCGTATTCTTCATCACAAATGTAATGTTTGCACTTTTTTGTGTCTCATCCCTTTATACATGAAGATAATAATTTGCCACATCTTGCTCCCTCTGTCACTCTTGACTTGGCTTAGGGGATAGTAATCTCTTGTTTCAATGGCTCGATAAACCTCTTGTCATATCTTCCTGGCCCTGGGCATGTTCATTTTTCAGTCTTCTAACACATTGAATAAACAATATTTATAATATGAAGAAATGATATGAAGAGAAAAAAATCTTATCAAATGTGGTTAGTATCTTTAAATGGCATCTTTGACAGGGAAAACAAGATCTGGCCCCTGGCCTGCTCTTCCAGTTCCTCCCAGGTACCACTTCCTACCCTTTATCCTGGTGATACTGCCAATGTAATAGTGACTCAATGATCCCTCTCCTTCTTTCCTCTGCACCTGTTATTATGTCCTGTGACCCTCATTCTGAATCCATATATATTTTTTTCTTTTTTGGGGTCACACCTGGCTATGCACAGGGGTTCCTCCTGGCTCTGCACTCAGGACTTACTCCTGGTGGTACCATATGGGATGCTGGAAATCGAACCTTTGTCGGCTGCGTGCAAGGCAAACGTCCTACCTGCTGTGCTATCACTCCAGACCCTGAATCCATATACTCTTTTTCCTCCTTCATTCTCACCAGTTAACTAATTCTGACACCTAACTAAGACATTCTTTCTTGCTGGGAGCCTTTCTTCAGGTATTCTGAATGGGGTTAGGCATTCATTGTCTCCAATATTTTTAGGTTCTATTCCAACTGGAAATTCTTTTCAAATTATTTGACCTCTCCATTAAGGGCAGGGACCCTGCTATTTGAGGTAGACACTCATATATTTTCACGAATGAAAGAATAAAGACAGTTATTGTGGGAAATGACTCAGGCCCAATGACTCCAGAAGCTGGAGTTAGATAAGTCTAAAACATGGTCCTGTTTCTCAGAAGCTGTGTGATCTCTGAGAAGTGACTATGACTGTTCCTTAGCAGGTGAAATGGAAAAGATAATAGTAAACATTGGGTCAGATTATTGCAAAGGAAGAATAAATGTGAACAGCAGTCAGGGAAGGGCTGGAATGTACCACTTATATGCAAGCAGCCCCTGGATCGCACCC
Organism: Sorex fumeus; assembly: GCF_029834395.1. Classification (NCBI taxonomy): domain Eukaryota; kingdom Metazoa; phylum Chordata; class Mammalia; order Eulipotyphla; family Soricidae; genus Sorex; species Sorex fumeus. The sequence goes on along the minus strand of NW_026606322.1, from coordinate 32,044,794 downwards.
AGCATGTCATGGTCCCCTAAGCACCAGGCACAACCAGGTGTGGCCCAGAAACAAGCAGAAAAAAATAGATGTAAACAGAGTTATAAGTGCACATGACTCAGTTTTATTTAACATGTTAATGGTTAGTATTCTTGCCTAAACTTTTATCTGGTTATTTTGTAGTAAACAGAAGGCACAACATCTGGCAAAGTCATTTAGGAGTTGTCTACTCAGCTCTGTGTCCTGCAATGTTTAATAAGGGGGATATGTTTTGAGCAATGCATCATTAGATGATTTCATCATTGTGCAAATGTGCCACTGTGTAATTACACAGCACCTAGATGGTCCAGCCTAGAAAACATACAGTGATCCAGGGATCACTGTAGAATATGTGGTGCCTCATTGACGGAAATATTGAGAAATAAGAGAATTCATGGGAACTTATAAAACTCTGTATTCCTAGAGTAAAGCTACAGATAACTTTAGCTGTAAATTATCAACATCCATATTATGGACATCCATTATTATGTTGTAACATAATAATGAGATGATTTCTCATTTCATCATTAAGGCTTAATATCTTTTAAAGTGTTTGATCTAGTTTCAGCTGAATTTTCAGTCAACAATCTTGATGAAAGGAATGCAGGGTAAAGTTCTTTTCTAAAAATTGTGTTAAGATTTTTTCTTAATCAAGGTAACAGTGGTTTAGAAGAATTCGAATGTTAATATTTTAGGGTGACAATGTTGCCCCCAAAGTGTCAATATTCCCTGAGCCCTGGCCATTCTACCACTTAAACCATTCCCTACCTGCTTTGGTAACTTCAGTTCTGAGATGGCTCAGATAAACTCCATTCAAGGGACTGATCAGAAATTGAGCAGAGACTGGTAGAATTTTTCAAAATAAAAGCACAAAAGACTTAGAAGAGATCTGTCAGGACACCTCTAAACTGGAGAAAGATCATGCTTCCTTTAAGTCAATGGTAATGGTGAGATTAAAATTTCTCATTTTACAAGGCCCAGAAATGAGATGTTGGGGATAAGGAGGGAGAGAGAGAAGGTAGGCAACTGAGAAGAAAGAAGAGAGAAGGTATAATCCCATTGGTTTATCTGATTTCTGTTTGCTTGGTTATTGGAAATTCCTCTAGATTTATGTCATGAAAAGTTCTACATATATTTTCCTCAATATAGCTTATGATTCAGGTCTGACATTGAGGTCTTTAGTTTATTGTGATTTAGCTTTTGTTAGAAAGTGGTCTGAGTTATTTTGCAAACCACAACGTCCAGAAGGAGAGAGAGAGAGAGAGAGAGAGAGAGAGAGAGCAAAAGGGAATGCCCTGCCACAGAGGCGGGGGGGGGATGGGGTGGGGATGGTAGGAGGGATACTGTGATCAATTGGTGATGGAGAATGGGCACTGGTGTAGGGATAGGTACTCAATCATTTTATGACTGAAACGTAAGCATGAATGTTTGTAAGTCTGTAACTGTACCTCACGGTGATTCATTTAAAAATTAAAAAAAATTAAAAAGAAAAAAGAAAAAGTAAGGTTTTATCAAGTGCCAAAGATCACTTTAATAAAATAAATTTGAAATAGAATAAATATCAATAAATCAACAAGTAAACTTGATACCTACCTTGACTACTATTGCTGTGTGTTAGTTTTGCAAAAAATAAAATAAATTTCTGTTTTATATGAGAAAAGTAGACCAATAATAATTTAAAAAAAAAAAAGAAATCGTTCTGAGTTCATTTCTTCTCATGTGATCAACCAGAGTTCCCAACACCATTTGTTGGAAAGGGTTTCCTCGCTTCACTTCATTCTTTTTGCTCCTTTGCTGAATATTAGCGGCCCAAGAGTTGATGATTGTATACGGAAACTATGCTACATATACACAACAGAATACTTCTTGGCTATACAAAAAAACAAAATCACGCTGCTATCTGGATGGAGCTGCAGAGTAGCATGTTAAGTCAAGAGAATCAGAAGAAAAGGGGTGGACACATAATGATCTCTCATATGTGAGATATAAAAAAACAGAACAGTAGAATAGTGAACACCCAAAGGCAACATAAATTGAGAACTGGTCTTTTGTAGGAAGTTTATCACAGCAGAGAGCTTGGGGAATAGAACCGGACTGGGGACACCTGGACAATGGTAGAAGGAAGTAGGCACTCTGGTGAAGAGTGTGGCATTGAAATATTTTATGGATGAGACCCTACAATCAACAGTATTTTAAACCACAGTGCCTAAAAAAAAGTATAAATTAAAAAAAATAAAGAAGATGAGGGAAATGATGAGGAGAGTGACTTGAAGGGAATATTTTTTTCACCACTAATTACAAGTTCTATTTGGGGAAGGCTGGAGCTATAGCACAGCAGGTAAGGCGTTTGCCTTGCATGTGGCCAACACGGCTGACACGAGTTCTATTCTTCTGCCCCTCTCAGAGAGTCCGGCAAGCTACTGAGAGTATCTCGCCCTCACGGCAAAGTCTAGCAAGCTATATTCAATATGCCAATCACAGTAACAAGTCTCACAATGTTACTGGGCACGCTCGAGCAAATCAATGAACAACAGGAGTACAGTAACAGTGACAATTACAAGCTCTATCTGCAGTGTCTTCAGACACCAAGATGGTAAAATTCTAGTAATGCTCTGGGAAAATCACACTCCCTATTTAAGAGATTTCACATGAATCAGAATTACTTAAAACAAGAGATCAAAAACAGGACTGTCGCAAGACATAATTCAGAAATGTTAGAGGTAAATCATTGAGATAACTTAGGTGACCGTAAAGGCTGATATTAGATGTTTGAGCAGAAGTTTCTCAAGAGAACAAACTTTTGTTATTGTGAGCAAAAACATGAAATGAAAAGAATACTTGTATTTTCTTATATATTTCTTTGGCTCAGTCACTTCTATCTGTCAGAAAAATCTTTTTGGATAGGGATGCAGGGTTCAGTGGAACTTCAACTACAAGAATGAACAAGAGATCCCAACCCTGCCTAGAGGCAGTGTAGTAGAGAGGTTAAAAAGTGCTCAGCAGATAAAGGGATATACATGATAACCTTTAAGAACTTGTATTGCAGACAATAATGCTCAAAAGGAGAGAGCAAGAGTGAGCGAGCAAGAGAATAAGGGGAGAGAGAGAGAGAGAGAGAAAGAGAGAGAGAGAGAGAGAGAGAGAGAGAGAGAGAGAGAGAGAGAGAGAAGGGAAACTGGGGGATCTGGTGCTGGGAAATGTACACTGGTGGAGGGATGGGTGTTGGAACATTGTATGACTAAAACCCAATCATGAACAGCTTTGTAATGCTCTATCTCATGGATTCAATTAAGAAAAAGAAGTGTTCAGCAAAGAGTGGAGATTTGCATTGTACTGTATGCTGTAGTTTCAAAGATACTTGCAACACATCTAGAGCCATATATATGAAGCCAAACCTTACCAAGAACATAAACACTCAATTTTGTGTCCTATTTTTCAACCAAACTCTTATTGAAGGAACATTTAAAGCATGTGTGACTATCTAGAGACAGGCATGTTTTTAAATTGTGTGATACGTTTTAAGTGTTGTGTTGCTTCATATTAGGTGGTAAGGAGAACCCTGACCTTGTGCTGATTTCACTTTATAATCTTATTCTTCTCTCAACCTGCTAGGAAGAGACTAAGTCCTGCAAGAGGCACTAAATTGGGTTACAAATTTGAACATTGTACAAAGAGCAAATAGCTTCGAACTGGGTCCACAGACAATGATTAAAAGACATAATTTAAAATGATTACTGCACTCATTTGTGGAATATAAAATAACATAATATGAGACTGACACCCAAGGACAGTAGACACAAGGGCCAGGAATATTGCTCCATAGTTGGAAGCCTGCCTCATGAGCAGAAGCATGGGGAGAAGGCAGCTAAAATAGAGAAGGGATCACTAAGTCAATGATGGTTAGAGGGATCATTTGGGATGGAAGAAGTCTACTGAAAGTAGATAAAGGACAAAACATGATGGCCTCTCCGTATCTGTATTACAAACTGTAGAGAGAGAGTATGGGAGAAATTGTCTGCCATAGAGGCAAGGGGTCGGGGAGGGGACAGGATATCAGGGACATTGGTGATAGAAAATGTGCACTGGTGAAGGGATGGGTGTTCGATCATTGTATGACTGAAACTCAAACCTGTAAGCTTTGTAACTGTATCTCAAGGTGATTCAATTAAAAAAAGAGAGACATCATTTAAAATGATTGCAACATCATTTGCTTTTTCTATTTGTGTTAGTAGTGCAGGTATTTGTCTTTGCAGTATTTGTATGACTTTTTTTGGTTGTTTATAATCATGTTCACACCAAAACATAAAAAGAATTGTGAGAAACAGGTGGAGGCAGCATTTATACCAGCTTGGCTCAATATTGGAGCCCCTTTCCATCCATGTCACCACACTCCTGCAGATTTCTGTATTTCTGAAGACTGAGCAGAAGTTAGTGTGAGGGGTAAGGCTTGTAGAAAAGTAACCTTCTATTCATCCTTAGTTTCCAGGTTTCATAACTTTGATTAATAAATTGGAATTCAAATTTTTCACACACATATACAATATAAATAAATATCATATATATAGACTTCACACATACATATACAATATAAATTAACATTACATACATATGCACATACATCTTAATCCCAACTAAAAGCAAGTATGTAATTTTTATTAAAACAATAAATAGAGGCATAGCAAGTTATTGTTCCTAGAATTTTTTACAAAACTGGAAGTCTGTTTGTTAAATATTCTGATTACAGATTTAACATACTTCACTTTCAAACAGCAACAAAATTATCAACAACTACCTAAGAGGTACATTTCATGTGTTTTGATCAACATCTTTAGAGCTTATGGAGGTAAAGCCTAGACATTTTGCATTGAAACAAAGAGGAAAAGTCAAAGTACTTTTTACACCCCAATGTGCATCAGAATTTTCCTGGGAATCTTGGACTCAACAGCAAAAGCAGCTACTAAAACCAGGATATCCCTTCCAAAGATTGTCTTTAAGTGGAGTGGAGGATTAGCATTGTTTGAAAGCTCCCAGATTCACTACTCTGAAGAAGAAGGAGCATGTAATTGAACAAGACAATTAAAACTTACTGAAATGAATTAAGTATGCAGTATCTTAAAAAAAATCAATGCCCTTATCTTTCCAGCATCCATTAAAGAAATCCTTTCATCTTAAACCTTCCTCAGAGTTGTCTCTGCGAAGTCCCTGGTGCTCATGTTCCTATTTATTCGTTTCTCAACCTCTTATTTCAAGTCAGCTGTCCTGAGCTCAGTCTTCCTAAAATGGATCTTACTAAGTTCCAACCAGGCATACAGCCACATATCCTCTTGTTTAAGAACAATGCTTTGAATGTTCTGTGTATCAGAGAAAAAGTGGAGCCACTTTGCTTAAGTAGTGTTGGCTGTGAGAGACAGAACAATCCTTCCCTTTAGAGCTCGTGCTTAGAGATTGACACAAGGCTTTACTGTCAGTCTGAGAAGCAGAGTTTGACAACCACCCATTTTGTCTTGATCCTAGGATATTAACACGGGATGTGCCTGCCGCCTGAGGAATCATCTAGATTTTGCAAATCAAAACACCTATTTGTGCCTGAAGCATCACTGTGCATAAATTCATGTTTACATTGCTTGTTAGGTCCCAGTGTTTTTTTTTTTTTCAAGTATTTCACAGGTAGTAACTCAGTCCTTGTGTCTGGGTTATGGTATGACTATTATCACTCTTATTTTTATGGGTGAGAACAAAGAAACTGAAGACGTTATGTTATGTATCTAAGAAGTACGGTTACAAGCCTTGATCTTAACCATCAGCACCCTGCCTGCTCTAAAATAGGGTGAGTTGCTCACCTACATACATGTTTTCTGTGTTACTGTGCAAAAATTTTATCAATCCATCTTTAGGAGGATTGGTCCATCATTTGGAGATATAGGAGTCATTCAGATCCAAAAATTTTTTTAAAAGGCTCTGTTTTCATGGACCTGGGAGAGAAGGGATGTGTTAGCAAATAGCCAGAATCTGGAAAAAACCTGAGTGCCTGAGAACAGATGACTGTTTAAAGAAACTTTGGTACATCTGTAAGGTCCCTAGAAATGTACCAAATGTACCAGATGTACCCTGAGAAAAATTCCAGAGCTAAAGTCTGCTAATTAGTAACTCTTCCTTACATGTTCCCTCCCTTGTAAAGCCTTGAGATGTAAATTCTGTCTCCATTTGTTGACTTTTCCTAATTGGGATGTAAATTCTGTCTCCATTTGTTGACCCTTCCTTATTGGGATGTAAATTCTGAACCCATTTGTTGACCCTTCCTTATCTGTTATCTCTGTTAGGAACTTTTCCCTTATCCGCCTCCACCAGAATGCAGGAGCCATGAGCTGAGAATCAAAGGGAGCCAGGTAATAACCAAATATCTGAGTTACCTGATACCCACTAGCCACAATGCCTATGTACGTAAATGCTGATCTTTGAATCTATAGGCTAAGGAGTAATGTACTTTTAAATGGATTGGTTAAGAAAGTCTATGCTGTTATAAATTTATTGGCAAAGAAATGCACGGGCTTTGCTGTAACGGCCAGTGAAGGCCTATATAAGATCCCCTTTGAAGAAGTTCAGGGTCTTGCCTGATGGCTTGACCCTGGCTAGCCAGCTCAATAAACTACCTTCTTGCTGATTGCATTCCTGCATGGTCCTTGCTTGTGGTCGGAGATCCAGAGTCGTGCCCTAACACATCTACACAATGGAGTACTATGTAGCTGTTAGAAAAGATGAAGTCATGAAATTTACATACAAGTGGTATTACATGGAAAGTAACATGTTAAGCGAAATGAGTCAGAAAGAGAGGGATAGACATAGAAAGATTGCATTCATCTGGGGAACATAAAGTAACAAAATAGGAGACTAACACCCAAGAGTGGCCAAGATTAGTACCAGGAGGTTTGCTCCATGGCTTGGAGGCCAGCCACACATGCTAGGGGAAAAGAAAGCTCAGATAGAGAGGGGAGCACCAAATAAAGGTGTTGGGAGGATCCTCCCAGGATGGGAGAAGCATGCTGAAAGTAGACTATAGACAAACATGATTTTCACTCAATGCCTCTTTTGCAAACCACAACACCTAAAAGGAGAGAGAGAACAAAAGGGAATGCCCTGCCACAGAGGCAGGGTGGGATGGAGGGATGGGGGGTGGAAGGGATACTGAGAACCGTGGTGGTGGAAAATGGGCACTGGTGAAGGGATGGGTATTTGATCATTGTATAATTGAAACCCAAGCACAAATATTTGTAAGTCTACAACTGTACCTCATGGTGTTTCACTAATAAAAATTTAAAAAAATAATAAAGAAAAAAAACGAAGAAAAAAAAAGAAAATAAACCAGTTCAGGGAATGATGCTATTAATAATGTGTGGCACATCACATGTTGGGGGAAAAGGCTGCTCAGATAGAGAAGGGACCACCAAGTAAAGGGTGTTGGGAGGGCTCTCTTGGGATGGAAGATGCAGGCTGAAAGTAGACTATACACCGAACATAATGGCCATTTAATACCTCTATTGCAAACCACAACACCCAAAAGGGAATGCCTTGCCACAGAGGTGGGGTAGGGTGGGGGAGATGGAGTGGAGTTGGTGGGAGGGATGCTGGGACCACTGGTGGTGGAAAATGGGCACTGGTGAAGAGATGGGTACTCTATCATTGTATGACTGAAACACAAGCATGAATGTTTGTAAGTTTGTAACTGTATCTCACAGTGATTCACTAATAAAACATTAAAAAAAAGAATGTGTGGCACAGTAAAGAAAACCATGGCAATAATTGGAGAGGACATATTTCAATCCCTGCAGATTTACTCTAACTTGCTCATTTCCTGGGGTCATCTGCATCACTTGAGAGTTTGTTAGAAACTCATAATTTCAGGCATCATCCCAAATCCATGCTAGAACCAGACTCTCTGCCTTAACAGGTTTCCACAGCAATTTATGTAGGCATTCAAGTTTGAGACACGGAGCAATGGAGAAGTTTTGTTGTTGGCAGCTGAGAGTTATTCTTTCTTTTTATTTCCTTTTTCTCCATCCTATTCTCCTTCCTCCTCTCTCTATCTCTTTGTCGCTATCCTCTTCCTCTCTCTCACACACAAATTTGCACACATCCAGTATACATATATGTAAGTTGAAAATATGAAATTTTCATTTTGAAGTGTCATATTATTATTACATTTAAATACATTTAAAAACAGCATTTTGTTGTAGTACTAATGATATAATAGTGGGTTATATTGCTGATTCAACATGAAATGATTCATAGCTCTGACTAAAAACATCATAAAAGAAAAGCTGTAAGCAAAACTTCCACATTCAGGTTTAAGAACTATAATTTAATAATTTAATGCTTCAAGTCCAATAAAATGAATAAATTGATACCATTAAATTAATTGTATAAAGAACCCTCAATTTGCTATAATATATAGTATTATAAAATAGAACTCCAATGTAAATTTGATCTAAATTAGCATAACAATTATAAATATTAGCAAGGCACTTAATTATATAGTTGTGTTTGGATTGTGAAGGGAAGATTTATATAGCTTACATATTGCACTGTAGCACTGTACTCCCATTGTTCATCAATTTTGCTCCAGCGGGCCCAGTAATGTCTTCATTGCGAGACTTGTTAACGTGTTTGGCATATTGAATACGTCACAGGTAGCTTGCCAGGCTTTGCCATGCGGGCGAGATACTCTCGGTAGCTTGCCAGGCTCTCTGAGAGGGGCAGAGGAACCCTGGAGCGGTTTGTCCACGATGGTCGTGTGCCAGGCAAACGCCCTACCTGCTGTGCTATCGCTCCAGCCTAAATTTTTGAAATTTAGTCTTATATAATCTCTTTCTCTGAACAAAATATCTTGCCATAAATTATACTAGAAAATCATCCCAATTACCTTAGAGTCTGAAGATGCTACTACTCAGAATGCTATTAATGAAATACTGAATTACTTTAGTAAGGCTCTGATGCATGTTTCATTTAGAAAAGTGAAAATAGTACCTACCCAATATGGGACCAGAGCACTAGTACAATAGCTAGGGTCTTTGCCTTGCTCCTCGCCAACCTGGGTTTGATCCCTAGCATCCTATATATGTGAGGAAGGGTTTTTGAGCACAGAGTCAGGAGTAAGTGTGGCACAAATAGTAAAATAAATAAAAAGAAAATTTTAAAAGTACCCAGATGCCCCTACTGCACTGCTCAGCACCATTTCCTCAGAACTCATTTAGAAAAGGTCAAGCAGAAGTTATTGGGCAAAAAGAAGTGCCATTTTAAGCTAGTACTTGAAAACAAGTTGAACTGTCATCAGGCAGGGTGACAGACTCCCAGTTTGTTTAGGATTTTCTCTCTTTTAACATTGAAAGTTCCAAATGCCAGAACTTTTTCACTCCCTGAAAACTTGGTCATTCTGGGGCACTAAAGATTAAGTGAAAGAACTCAGACAAGTTTCAAAACACAGGATTTGGTCATTGTTTTGAAGGAAGCCAGAATCATCTATTACTCATGGAGACTGAACTAGACCTAGTGAAAGAGGCTGAGTTGAGATGTGGAATGGTATGATATCAGCAGTAAAATAAGATAAATGTACTGTGCTAAGAATCTTTGGAGTGATCAGTATATGAGGGGCGATTGAAAATAATGATCTGAAGCTCAGAAGTAGAGAAAGGATAGAAACAGTATCTTCCTCTACCATCGGACACTGGCATATAATTAGAATTCACTTTAGTGTCTTTATTTACTATTTCTATCATTTGTATGCATATCATGTCTTTCATTTGTTTCTATTGCCTTTTCAATGGGAAAAAAATCTTCTATTCAGTAGGAAAGAAGAGTTTCCTTCATGTCCTCAAGCAGTTACAAAGTATTGAATTGAATTCTATCATTACTAATAACTATCTGTACTAGTCTAGATAATAGAAAAATCCATCTATTTCTATTGGTTTTTCTTTTTACCATCGATTGACATATTCTCTTGACTTTATGTATACCTAGTCATTTTAATTAGATGTCTTTAATTGTGGGGCTGGAGCAAAAGCACCGCATGTAGGGTGTTTTCCTTAAACACTGCCAACCGGGGTTTGATTTCTCCATCCCTCTTGGAGAACCTGGCAAGCTACTGAGAGTATCCCTCCCGCCTGCACAGCAGAACCTGACAAGCTACTGTGGTGTGCTCAATATGTCTAAAACAGGAACAACGGGTCTCAAAATGGAGACAAAATAGTAACAAAAAGTTACTGTAAAACAAAAACAGTAAAGAACAAGTCTCAAAACGGAGACATTACTGGTGCCCATTGGAGCAAATGATGAACAACTGGACAGCAGTGCTACAGTGCTACAGTGCCCTTAATTGTGAGTTTTACCTGTGGTGGTGGGTATTTTTAAATTGACATTAATACTCTTGAATTTTCCTGAGATGAAGTTGTAAAAATAATCAGGTTCTTTCCTGGTTTGCTTTTATGTTGTGTTAAGTGAAATCAGCGCAGACTTCATTAGGACTGATTTTGCCCCACTTCTGAAGCATTAACCTTCATAATCTTCTCAATGACCCATGTATGATGAGATTTTCCACTTTGGTGTGTTGTATCCTGACCCATTATAAGTATTTCATGAGCTCCAGTATGTTTCATTTTGGTCCCTTTTATTGGTTCTTTCCTCCTCATCTGCATACACTTTCCTTGAGGTTTACAATGACCATTATGAATTTCAGGCTCTGAGGGAATGTTCTTTTTTTTTTTAATTTATTTATTTATTTATTTATTGAATCACCGTGGGAAAGGTTACAAAGCTTTCAGGTTTAGGTCTCAGTCATGCAAATATCAAACACATTTCCGTTTACCAATACTTTTTTTTTACCATGAAGAACCCCAATAAAACCCCATCCCCTACCCCTCCCAGTCCCTGTGGGGCAGATGAATTCTAGTTAACACTCTATCTGCTTTGATTAGATTCATTGTTTCAATAAAAGATTCACCACTATTATTTAGAGTTTACCCCCCCCCCCAAATCAGACATGCTGAAAAAGCATTGTGATGTGATTTGCTTTCTACAGCTGGGTTCAAGAATTAAATGTTGGTTTTGGATTTCTGCTATTTTACTTATTGACCCTGGAAGTATTTATACTGAAAGTCAGATAGTTAAGAAATTGATTTCTGTGCTCTGGAGTCGTGGCCGTGCTGGAGAGCCGCTTGTGGGGGGCAACTGGTGGCCTCGGTAGGGCGTGAAGGGCGGACCGAAACGCCCCCCTTCTCATGAGGTTTTAGTCGCCCCCACTCCCCCGGCTCATACCTGCTGTCCACAAGGCTCCCATGCGGCCGCCATCTTTCTTTCCAGAGTGGAGAAGGCGACTGGGGCAACACCCTTTCCCCTCCGGACAGACATGATGGCCTGGATTAACGCATAGTCCGTTCACTTTTCTGCTCCAAGCTGCCGGGTTCTGCATTAAGTCCCTGTGCTTCTGGGGCTGTGGCCGTGCTGGAGAGCCGCTCGCGGGGGGCAACTGGTGACCTCGGTAGGGCGTGAAGGACGGACCGGAACGCCCCCCTTCCCATGAGGTTTTAGTCGCCCCCACACCCCCGGCTCATACCTGCTGTCCACAAGGCTCCCATGCGGCCGCCATCCTTCTTTCCAGAGAAGAGAGGGCGAATGGGGCAACACCCTTTCCCCTCTGGCAGACTTGATGGCCTGGATTAACGCATAGTCCTTTCACTTTTCTGCTCCAAACTGCTGGGTTCTGCATTAAGTCCTTGTGCTTCTGGGGCTGTGGCCGTGCTGGAGAGCCGCTCATGGGGGGCAACTGGTGACCTCGGTAGGGCGTGAAGGACGGACCGGAACGCCCCCCTTCCCATGAGGTTTTAGTCGCCCCCACACCCCCGGCTCATACCTGCTGTCCACAAGGCTGAGGGAATGTTCTTACATTGCTGACATTTTTCCCGCTTATAGTCCCCATTCTTCAACATTCTCTCTAGGAATTTCAGCTTCCTTGGTGACTCTAGTCAACCAGCTCCACCCCCAACTCCTCAACTCAAACTGACCACTGTGCTTGATCTGAGTATTTTTCTATTTTGCAATCTGGGATGCTCAGAGATTCATTTTTAACTGTTTCCATTCTCTGAGGAAGTACTGTCCTATGTTCCCAGAATTCAGTGCTCCAAAACCCTAATTTTATATTGTTTTCTTACTGTTTTAATGTTTCTATGGTCAGGAAGGTCCTGATCAAATTTCTCTATTCAAATTTTATTGGTTATTCCATCTTGATCAAATCTTGATTACATCTTGAGAAGAAGTCTTGATGTCTTCCTTTACAAACACATTTTTTTCTTTCTTTCAAAAGAGTGTGGAAAGTAACATTGATACTCTAAGAATATTGCATATTTTATATTTCAAATAAGACAAGCAGTAAATAGGTCACACGTGACTTTCTTCCCTGGGGATAACAAAAAAATGCATATCTTACTTTTCTATAACTTCTGTCATTGAATTCTATCTGTTTCAGACACTTTTCCTGGAGATAAGGCTTAGCTGTAGCCATCAATAATCATCTGTGTCCAATAGTAGACATTGGCATTAATCAGAACTGGATTAGAATCCTGGCTAAACTACCAAATCACAGTCACATTCCTTTTGCTCTTATTATCTGCCCAGGTACTGTGTTAAGGGTTTTATATAAACAGCTTCACTGGCTTTTCATCTAACACAGCAGATGGTATTATTGTTGTACCTGATATGACTAGTATCAGATTTTTGTGGTCAATGATGAAAATGTTTTCAATGTTATAACTTCCTATTTACTATAAACTTCAGAACATCTCCGTTAGATGACTCTAATGAAATCAGTTACCCTAGGCATGCTCCCAAACAACTGGAGCAAATGGTAGCAATCACTACCCAGGAGAAGCAATATCATAGGAAGTTCAGAATCTATATGTGAGGTCGAACAGAGATGGGGTGGGGCAGAGGGTAACACAAGTAGCCAGAGGACCAGATAGTGGCCACTAGCAGAAAAAGCACAGAGAATCTCAAGAAGTATATAAAAATGGTCAAGTGGCTCTGAAGACTGAGAAGTCTAAATGGATCACTGATTTTTCCTGCTGTAATCCTAACCTATGCCTCAATTTGTTCCCATGGTTTGTTTTACTGTGGAAGATGCTTATCTAAGTACACATATGTTATTCTGAAAAGTAGCATCAAAGAATTTAGCAACTGAGATTTAAGGGCTCCTGTATATTTTCACACCAATACATGATTAGCATTCTCACTACATAACTGAAAACCACTAAGTCCACAGCACTGTCACCTTCTTACTTCCTTATACTATTATTCCTTCTCAGAATCAGCAAGTTTTGGGGTGAGGCAGGATTTGATCTCTGCTTTTTCAATGCTTAAAAAATTTTTTTTTGTTTGTATTTTAGAAGTGTTTTATTGTTATACTTGGCTTCCATAGCAATAAAGTCAAAAATTGTATTATTTGTACTATGTCATATCCTAAATGCTCTCTGTATATAACTCGTTTAATATTTACAAAAATACACTGTAAATCCATTGGCAATAGATAATAGCATATTCCCCTTTGGTGACCAGAAAAATCCCACAACTGGTTTAGTAGAGCTGGGATTCAAACATTTTGACTGTAACGCTGGTACTTAGAACCACTATCTTGAAATGCTCCTTCATGAAGACAAACTTCTTTGCTAAATCAGACTATACGGTTTCCACTTAATATGATCCATCAAATTTTTCACCAATGAATTTATGTCACCCTTAATTGGACTAGCTGGTACTAAATATTTAGTCCGTGAACTTGGGTATTCAAATAGCAGGAAGTACAACTTCTGAAAATTTTCTATTCTGTGTCATTTCTGACTGATCATTCTGTTTTCTTCCTATTTCCTTCCTGGTGCAGTGCCCCAGAGCCTGGATCATCACCACCAGGAGTAATTCCTGAGTGTAGAGGCAGGAGTAACCCCTGAGCATCACTAGGTGTGACCCAAAAAAGCAAAAAAAAAAAAATCCCCTGTAGATTATGTAAATATTGATAATTTTTATAGAAATGACCACAAATAATAACATATAAGCTGTCACTGCGCTTTGTATAATATAAATATTTGAGGAGAGCAGATTAATTATTATAAGAAAATAATATTGAAGTCCCTGGATTTAGCTTATTTATTTTTATTTACTATGGTATCCTCAAGGAAACTGTTACAGGTAGAGGTAGGGTCTGGTGGCTAAATCCAAGAGCTTGTATGGCAACTTTTTCTATCAGATTCCTTATCTTAAGAAAGAAATAATCTCCATTTTATCTTAGAAGAAGGTATGAAACAAAATATACAAAAACAGTTAAAAATTATCATCTTAAACACGTACTTATATATAGTATATTGGTTGAGAGATGATGCATTAAAATCTGTTCTAATATCTTGCAGTATTTTGGTTTGCTTTGTTTTGGGGTCACATCTGGTAGGACACTGGGTTTATTCTTGGCTCTGTGTTCAGGAATTCTTCCTGACAGAGCTCTGTGGACTATAAGCGAGTCTGGAGGTGGGAGGTGAGGGATGGGGGTGGGTTGTCAGATCAGCTTCTGCAGGATGCAAGGCAAGCAACATAACCCCTTTCCAGCTCCTGTTTTTTTTGCACTTTATGACATTTTTGCTTTATTTTATTTTTATTTCATTCATAATAAAGCTATAATTTTTATTTTATTTTTAACACAACACTTGAAGATGTGTTCTAAATCAATGTTTTACTAATATAAAATACTGTTTTTAGAGTCCTTGCCATCTCTTGGCAGTAATTTTGAATTAGTCTTGGTCTGTATGCTACTGTTTAACATTTAGTATACTTCATTGCTCTTCCCAGCCCTGTCAAACGAATCTAAGACTCTCACAGTGATATGTCTCCCAGACATAGCTTCCTATTCTAGATCCTTCTTTTTCCTTTACTATCAAACTACATTTGAATCCAGTTCACAGAAGTACTTTTATAATGTTATTTGCACTAGAGTGCAAATTATCCTTGAAGGTGGCTACATGTGCCTACCCTTGGGTACAAGTTTTATTTAACAGAGATCTTCTAAACATGCTTAACCTTCATTCCCCACAAATTTACTTCCAAGAAATTTTTGTCACCAAGAAGAAAGAAAAAGGCTAATCTCTCTGAGTTTTATCTATTGTCACTGTCACTGTCACTATCCTCCCGTTGTTCACTGATTTGCTCGAGTGGGCCCAGTAACATTGTAAGACTTGTTGTTACTGTGTTTGGCATATCGAATATGCCACCGGGAGCTTGCCAGGCTTTGCTGTGCGGGCAAGATACTCTCGGTAGCTTGCCGGGCCCTCCGAGTAGGGCGGAGGAACCAAACTTGGGTCAGCCATGTTGGCTGCATGCAAAGCAAATGCCCTATCAAACTGTGCTGTGCTATTGCTCTAGCCCTTGATCTAGTAGTACTCTACTGTACTGTCCTCCCATTGTTCATCGATTTGCTCGAGCGGGCCCAGTAACATCTCCATTGTGAGGCTTCTTGTTACTGTGTTTGGCATATTGAATACTCTCGGTAGCTTGCCAGGCCATCCGAGAGGGGCGGAGGAATTGAACCTGGCTCAACTGGGCTGGCTGCATGCAAGGCAAACGCCCTACCGCTGTGCTATCACTCCAGCCCTAATGTTTACACATTACAGCACATAATGGTGGCGCTTGCAATCGTTGTATGCTTATTTTCTCATTCATAGGATGAAGAATCAAATCAAGTTAGAAATAGGACAATAGTTTCCTTTCCTTGCTTATCCTACTGAGATATAAAGAATGCTTCCAATAGTGTTTGTTTTCTTTTTCCTGGAAGACTTTAAACAGAAGATAATTAGCTAATGTTCTAATCAACTCAAATTTATGCTTCATGAATTCTAAGCTTAGTGTTAATTCTGAATTCTACTTAACTAAATTTATCAAATTACTCGAATTAAAGGAATATTTCCTCTTACTAATGGATAAAAGGTATCCAGTATCTCCTTATTTTTATAGTTGTGCTGGCATGGATGTAGATGGATTTAACATATATTTATTTATTTTGGCTACCCTAAGTGAATCTGCCTCTTTTAATTCATGTGTTCTACTAATGATGATGCAGGTTTTTATTTGATTTGGTAATAAATGTATAAAAGGACGGGAGGAATTTCAGTTGTCATGATTATTCCATTCAATTTCTCATGCTCTCCCAAAGGTTCTGCAGAGTTTAAATATGTGAAATTGTTTTGAAAGATTTTAACTTCCTTTTCCCTTCCCACCCCCTTAGGCAGCTGTGCTGTTTCAAAAGAGTCATTTCCTGGAATTTTATTGTAGTATTTTTACTGGCTTATCTGTAGCACTTTTCTCTTACGTATCTAAGAGGTGATAAAAATGATGCAGAAAAGTCAGTAATAGTATCATAATTTTGTAATGATCTATTTTTGGCTTTTTCACTACCTCTTCAGGGCTATTTGTTAAGTAAGTTTCTAGGTCATGTGTTTAAGTTTGGTATTTTGATTAAAAACCCATTCAGTCTCACATACATTGGGATGTCTGATTCCTCAAAGCAGCTAAGGAGGGATATCAGTTAAGACTAAACTTGGCTTTGATAATAGAAAGTCAACTCTAGAAGTGCAATTGGACAGGGTTATGTTTTATTTTTACCCTTCCTCTAGCACATTAAGAATAGTCAACCCTGCCACCTGGACTGTTTTGTTGTTTAAGGAAGCCATTCGGGGTCTGAGTGTTTTGGAATTCTGCCTCATCATCGCCAGTGTGTGGTTTCTATCCCCGAGGTTGAAAGATAAGAAATCTACCTTGAGTCATTCAAGGGAGGGAAGGTTCTAGGCAAAAGCACATACCTGAGGATATAGTGCTTAATCAAAGAGAAAGTAAGAGCTTTCCTACAAGTTGTATCGAATGTTTTCTTGTGTCTGGCTATCAAGAACTAAGATGCATGGCTAAGAGAGTCTGAAAATATCTTGGATCAATCTTAAGCACATTTAATAAGAATATTTTGGAAAGGACGAAGGGTATATGGGTATTAGGTAGATAACTAGCAATGTCTACCAAGAAGGGACATAGAGAAAAGGAAATTAATAGCGAACAAATACAACAACTCTGATCTAAAGGTCAATCTTGAAGCTACTACTGTGAATACAAAGTGTTTCTTTGAAACACCTGGACTTGAGCTTGTGAAACTTGCAATTATGAATTTGCAGACATGGAAAACTGAAAAAAGTGTCTACAAATCAGTAATGGGTGGTTTTCAGAGACATGTACTCAAAACTTCAGGGGCAGAGAGAACATCAGAAAGAAAACTTGCTAGTTTTTCAATGAGAATTTTGCCAATTGAGTATACCAAATGTTGATGCTCTCTCACATACAAATATCTCCTTGTAAACAAATGTGTGTGAAATGTCAAATCACTAGGAAGAAATCAAAAAGGGGTGTGATGACAAACTTGATGTAATGAAGCCATTGGAACCTGGGGCTTCCATCCTCCTACGTTCTGCAGATAATAGCATCCAGGAATAAAAGACTGGGTCCCTCGTGCCCAAACAAATGCAAGATGCATTGCCTGTATTTGCACATCTGGCTCTTCTGTCCTTGGCTTCATATTTTGATGAACTCTCCCTCCTTACCTTCTAGAGTACCATCAGGGATAAAGCTCAGGGATCTCATGCATTGAAGGCATGTACTGAAGCACAACCCAAATCTCATGCACTGAAGCACAACCCAAATCCTCATAACTACTTGTCTTGATTGTTATATATTTTTAAGTTTAAGTCCCACATTTTAATTGTGGTACTTTTAATGATTAATCATTTACAAAAACATTAACAATAGTTGCATGCATACATCCTTCTAACATCACCCTCCCATACCAGAGTGCTTGCTCACCTCCACATTCATCCCTCACACTCCTCCCATCTACCCTTTTCTCCTTATGTAAGCTCAATTAGTTCCGTAGACCAACTCCCTCGGATTTTTTTTAAACTATTTGTTTATTTCTTAATCTGTATGTTTTCTTTTCTGTTTTTGGTCACACCTGGTGATGCACAGGGGTTACTCCTGGCTCTGCACTCAGAAATTACTACTGGCAGTGCTCGGGGGTCCATATGGGATGCTGGGAATGGAACCTGGGTCAGCCACATGCAAGGCAAATGCCCCACTGGCTGTGCTATCGCTCCAGCCCCTCTTAATCTGTATCTTTTATATCCCAATTATAATAGAGATTATTCTGTATGTTACTCTCCTTTTGACTTCACTCAGCATGATCTATAGTTCCATTCATGCAGCAATACATTGCATTCTTTCATCTTTTCTTACAACTACAAACTTTTCCTAAGTGTATATACACCACAACTTCTTGACCCATTCATTCATAGCTGAACATTTGAGTTGTTAACACATTCTGTACTAAGGGATACAGTGAACATACGTCTACATACATCCTTTTGAATTTAAATGTTTTTGTGTTTTGGGAGCAGATACCAAGAAATGATATAACTGGCTCATATGGGAGTTCGATTTTTTACTTGTTTTGTTTGGGTCACACCTGGCTGTACTCAGGACTTACTCCTGACTCTGTGATCAAGAGTTATTACAGTGGAGAGGATGCAAGGCAAAGAAATGATCGACTTTACTATCTCCCAAGCTCTTATTTTTGCTTTTTCTTGAGAAATCTCCATACTGATTTCCATAGAGGTTGAACTAGATTGACTTACACAAAAATTACTCAAACTGTTATTTCTGTCAGCATTTAAAAAATAACCTTGATGAGAAAAGAAAATCCTTATCTATGTTGGACAAAAGTATATTGGAGGAAGCATTGTTTTTATGGGTTGCTTTGTCCTAAATTTCAGTTTCCAAGAACCTATTGAGGATTGAACTAATTTACCATGTTAATATTTTAACTCTGGTTACCCTGAAATCTTTTTTCTGGTCAATTAGTCAGCTTATGAGATAACATACAAAAGTGTGGACAGGTAACTTGACAAGGGGTTGGGGCATGTTCTGGGCTTAATGGTGGAGAAACATGACCAGGATTAGAATAATGTTGCTTTGCCTATAGCTCTAGGTAAAGGTTAGCTGATAAAAGCTGGGGCCTTTGGTGAAGGAATTTATTTTATTTATTTTTTCTAATTTAAACCCAGGGCTGAGATCTCCAAGCCTGCTCAGATCAGGACTGGGCCTCCTCCACCCAGATCCCCCATCTTCCAGTAGCTAGGCAGTTACACCCATCAACTGTCCCCAGCACTGTGTAATACCATCAAAGGCCAAGATCCTGTAACTCTGTAGCACTGTCCTCCCATTGTTCATCGATTTGCTTGAGCAGGCCCAGTAATGTCTCCATTTTGAGATTTGTTGTTACTGTGTTTGGCATATCGAATACACCACGGATAGCTTGCCAGGCTTTGCTGTGCATGCTAGATACTCTTGGTAGCTTGCCGGGATCTTTGAGAGGGGTGGAGGAATTGAACCCGGCTTTTCCAGGCAGGCCACATGCAAGGCAAAGGCCCTACCTGCTGTATCACTCCAGCCCAAGATCCAGAGACTATAAAACCAATCTCCCAGAAGCGCATGAGTGCATTTGCAGACATGTGACCTCTTATTGTCTAGTTCTCGCTCTCAGAGAACCAGGCAGGCTACTGAGAGTATCCTGTCCGCACAGCAGAGTCTGGCAAGCTCCCCGTGGTGTATTTGATATACCAAAACCCAGTACCAATGATGGGTCTCATTCCCCTGATCCTGAAAGAGCCTCCAATGTGGTACTTGCTAAAATCTCAGGACTAGGACGAATGGAGACATTACTAGTGCCTGCTTGAGGAAGTCAATGAACAACGGGATGACAGTGATACAGTGGTAATTTAAACACTGTGGTTTATAAAGATGTTCGTAATGCAATTGTTCTGGGCATTTATTGAACACCAATCCCACCACCAGTGTGACCTTCCCTCCATTATGATCCCAATATCACCCCCTCCCCGGCCTCTCCCTCTGGGCTCCCAGCCTCAGGCCAGCCCTCTCAGCAGGCACAAAATAACTTATTTTATATTGTTTGTTACCAAAAAAAGGCAAATGGAATTATTAAAAAATAGGTCAGTAAAAGAAAATTTGTGAAAAATGTTATATCTCACAATGATGTTATTAAAGTCATTGAAGACTTACTGAGCTGTTTATTGCTGGTTGAGCTTTCTGTATTGTTTTTGTTTATTGAGCTTAGTGGAATTCTGTGCTACTTTCCCGTCTAATTTGTTGTGTTCTTACTGGGCTGTCAGTATTGTGGACTTTGGAGGTGGCATGTGGCTGTGTATGTGACTGCATGCTCAGGACCTGTGGAACTGGGAAGATTCTTTGACTTGGCAGCTCTTGAGATTAGTCATGAGTATGTGAAGCTGGGACATTTACATGGGGGGGGGGGCTTCAGGTTTTGGGAGTGGCAGCTGGGACTTTCAGCAGTTCGAGGGTGTGGGACTGTGGGGGATGGAGGCTGCCTTCCTCTCCCCCTCACCTCCACCCCCAGCTCCCCAAACTCCGAGAAGGCCCTAGAGTTTTCAGCCTTGTGTGCCTGGTAAAGGTATTTAGACCCAGTCACCCACAGCAGGGAGCAGAGAGATAGCTGAGTTCCTGCTGAAGCCTCTCATCATTCAAGTAAAAACAAATAAGAGCAGAGGAAGCCACACCAGAACCCTGCTTCCTGGGGCACACAACAGTGTGCAAAAGGTGGAGAAGGAAAGGAAATCTGGAGTGGCCAGTAGTGAAAATTCAACACTCCAAGTACCCATTCTTTTCTTAATGATAATATACACATCTCTCCTCTGACCCAATGTACTTTACTTTAAATCTCAGAGGCCAATGATTCTAGAGCTGTTTCAAAAGACTCTCTACATATGGTGCCCTTGTGTAAAAAATGGGCTGTTGTGAAGGGAAGTGAGAGGAAGAGGGCACAAGTTATGCCTATGCCTATTTTATATTCTTGTATATTTTTGTATTTCTTCTTATAGTTATTCCAGTCTGTCAGTTAGCTCTTTTGCAATTTATCAAATTTCCCTTCTTACCTGGGTTCTAGGAAGCTATAGATAATTCTGTCATTCATTTTATTGAGAATGTCATGCGATGACTGGAATGGGAAGGAATGGGAGTGAAGATAGACAGTCGGCAACTACACCACCTCCGCTTCACTGATGACATTGTTCTAATAACACTAAACATTAGGCAAGTGGCACAAATGCTGGCTGACTTCGACCGTGAGTGTGGAAAGGTCAGGCTGCAGATGAATCTCACAAAGACAATGTTCATGAGAAATGAATTAGTTCCTGACGTTCCATTTGCTCTCATCAGAAGGAACATCTCCAAATGCAGCAGTTATATGTACCTAGGTCGAGACCTTAAACATGGCAACGACTTGGTGCCAGAACTACAGGAGGAAGAGAGGGGTGTGGAACGCCTTCAGAGCGTAAAAGAAGTCAAGAGGACGAAGAATCTCTGGCTCCGGGCACATCTTTTCAGCTACACCGTTATTCCTGCACTAACATATGCCTCAGAAACCTGGGCCTTATGAAAACAGGATGAGAACACTGTTTGCGTCTCCCAAAGAGGAATTGAAAGAGCTATGCTTGGAGTATCATGCTTCACTCACGTGAGAGAAGGAATCTGGAGTTCCAACCTCCATCAATGATCAAGGATCAGGGATGCTTCCCCGTTTGCCAAGGCACCGAAAATCTGATGGGCCGGGCACATATGCGTTTTGGAGACAACCACTGTACTAGAGTTGTTACCAACTGGATTCCACAGGATGTCAAAAGAACGCTTGGTCATCCACCTACGAGATGGGTGAACTTCTTCATCAAGACCCTGAATGAACAGTTTGATGCTCTTTGTGTTCCTGGGAAAGCAGACGTCACTGGGCTACACTAGCATGCGACAGAGACGAATGGAAACATTACTGGTACAAGCTCGAGCAAATTGATGAGCAACAGGATGACAAGTGATAAGTGAAGCGATTATATAATTATTTCATTGAATTACTGAGATAAACAGAAAGGTGTTCATTTCACACAATGTTCCATCACCAATCTCTTCATGGGTGTATATTTCATACCACCAATGTGGCCAGTTTCCCTCCTGCCACCCCTTGCCCCAGGCTGCCTCTATGGCAGACACTTTTCTTTTTCCTCTTTCTCTTGATTACACTCTTTCTCTCTTTCCTTTTGGGCATTACATAATTCATTTTAATTAAGAATGTATTTTGTGGGGCTAGAGTGATAGTATAGTCAGTAGGGCATTTACCTTGTACATAGCCAATCCAGGTTTGATCTCTGGCACTCCATATGGTTCCCTGAGCACCATCAGAAGTGATTCCTGAGCAGAGAATCTGGAGTAACTCCTGAGCACTTCTAGGTGTGGCCCAATCCCCCCAAAAGAATATGCTTTGTGATGTATATGTATCTTTATAAATATATCTATACTATCTCAGCTCTTGTTCCATTGTATTCTCTACTATATTCCATTTATTTATTCTTTATATATGTACACATATATACACATTTGTCATGTTGGAACATGAGAAATCCTGGGTCAGGATTTTTCAACCTTGTCAGTAACATTTTGGGTCAGAGGATTATTTGTTGTAACTGAAAAATATGGCATCCTTATTTGCAATAAATGTATGCTTGTCTTGTGCTTTATAGGATGTTTCTTAGGCCCCTACCCAGCAGATACGAGTATCATAACTCCCACAACACCTTCCATAAACACTATCAATATTGGCATGTCCTATAGTGCAAAATTGTCTTCTCCTGAGAACCAGTGCTTTAAGAAAGTGAAGTGGGATATGGCACGGGGTTAGTAAAAGTGTTCTGACACCTTCGCTGGTTTTTATCAATTTTACACTCTCTCCCCACTTTGTTTTACAACAGATTTATTGAAATATACTCTAGAATTTAATACCTGTAATAAATCTTTAAAAAAATTATGTGTTGCAGTCTATAATGCCCGTGCAAAAATAACTTGAATAACAAAGCTGTCAAGGTGCACTTTTCATCTGTCCTTTGCAATCATATGGCAGTGGCTGAGGACTTGATATGTATACTTGTGACTCAGCACCAAGTATAAACATCACAGGTTCAAGATGAATACATTTAAACTTCTCAGGACTGTAGGGATTAATTACACCAGGCTAGAAATCTGTCAGGTTTATGACAGAAGTATAATTTTCAGCATTAGCTCTGAGAAAATGCCATATTCTCAACTTCACTGTATAAAACATACGCAATAGAGTGGGGAAAATTTGGGGCACAACTAATATGGCATTGCAGAAAATCTCACGTCATCTGATTAGGCGCTCTAGACACAAGCTTAAAACAAATGCCTCTTTTATGTATTGTTTTATCTGAACTTTCTTCTGAGTTCTCTTGTGATTCTTCTTACAAATATAATTCCATTGTCTTGTCTAGCAGATGTTTTCTTTAATAAAATCATCCCAAAATTTAGGGTCTTAGAACCAGTCATAAATTGACAGGAAGGTTCTTCTATAGATCAGATCACCCAAGATGACTCTCTCACATGACTCATGTGTGGCTGACTATTGGCTGATTGCTTTGTCAGGGCCATCACTGGAAAGCCCATTTCATGTGTTCCACACTGGACTTTTCATAGGACAGTGAATTTTTCTTGAAAGGACTGTCACAATAGTGAACATCTAAAAAAATAATTGGAAATTATCAGTCTTCTCGCAAATCCAACATAAACAAGAATCACTTGTGCAGTGTTCTCTTAGAATGACAGGTCCACCGAATTTCAAGGAAAATGTACAAGGTAAATAAGCACCTTTTTCAATGGGGAGAGTAGGAAAATTTTTCTGGTTGTTATTTCAATGCAGCCTCTAGCTGGTTTTTTGAAGGCGCATAATTTTTTTATACTTGAATCCTATAATTATGTTTCAGTTATCAAGAAATCTTCTGTGCAAATAGCACTTCTGTAACTAATTTGATTCTTGATCCATTGATTTCTTATGCTCCAGTATTGCCTTGTTTCTTCTCTTCTTTTTTGTTTTATTTTCTTTTCCAGATCTTAGACTTTGTCTACCTCTCAGACTAGAGAATACAGTATTTTCATCTTTCACTTCAGATATTAGATAAGCATTAGGGGACTTCATGCATGTCCTCTATGTTCCAGGAAGTATTTACTCTCATTAATAAATAGATTTGGGCTGGAACAATAGCACAGCGGGTAGGGCATTTGCCTTGCATACAGCCAACATGGCCGGCCCTCTCGGAGAGCCCGGCAAGCTACCAAGAGTATCTCACCCACACGGCAAAGCCTGGCAAGCTCCCCGTGATGTATTCGATATGCCAAAAACAGTAACAAGTTTCACAATGTTACTGGGCCTGCTCGAGCAAATCAATGAACAACGGGAGGATAGTGATAGTGATAGTATAGATTCACGGTGTAGTCACGGTCCTCCTGTTGTTCATCGATTTGCTCGAGTGGGCCCAGTAACGTCTCCATCATGAGACTTGTTGTTACTGTGTTTGGCATATCGAATACGTCATGGGTAGCTTGCCAGGCTCTGCCGTGTGGGCGAGATACTCTCGGTAGCTTGTCAGGCTCTCCGAGAGGGGCGGAGGAATTGAATTTGAGTTGGCCATGTTGGTCGCTTGTAAGGCAAACGCCCTACCGCTGTGCTATCGCTCCAGCCCCCAAAACCTTCATGCTCTGAGCTCTGTCAATCTCTCAAGACTCGTTACTATTCTCTCCCCTCCAACTGCTTCCTTTATTTTATTTTATTTATTTATTTTTTTTGCTTTTTGGGTCACGCCCAGCGATGCACAGGAGTTACTCCTGGTTCATGCACTCAGGAATTACTCCTGGTGGTGCTCGGGGGATCATATGGGATGTTGGAAATCGAACCTAGGTCGGCTGCGTGCAAGGCAAAAGCCCTACCCACTGTAGTATAGATTTATCTTCAGCAAAATTCTTCCCACTGGAGATAGTTTTGGTAGTTTTAATCCATAATCACTTCTGGAAAAAGTCAACTGGCAGTTTTCCATGTTAGTGAAACCAGTGTGTGTGTATGTGTGTGTGTGTGTGTGTGTGCATGTGTATGTAAAAGGTAAAGGTAAAGGCCCTCCCATTTTTCATCGATTTGCTCGAGCGGGCCCAGTAACATCTCCATTGGAGATTTTGTTGTTACTGTGTTTGGCATATTGAATACATCACGGGTGGCTTGCCAGGCTCTGCCGTGTGGGCGAGATACTCTCGGTAGCTTGCCGGGCTCTCCGAGAGGGGCGGAGGAATCAAACTCGGGTCGGCCATATTGGCTGTGTGCAAGGCAAACGCCCTACCGCTGTGCTATCGCTCTAGCCCAAAATGCTAGCGCCCGAACAGGTATGTATGTATGTATATATATATACATACATATGTATATATATGTATGTATATATATGTGTATGTATATATGTGTATGTATATATGTGTATGTATATACATGTGTATGTATATACATGTGTATGTATATATATATATATATAAATATTTGGTTCTCGCAATGCACAAGTGTCTTAACCCCTGTACTAGATTTCTGCCCCCAACATGTTTATACTATCTTGGTCATCCCTCACATTTTTAACAACTAGTGAATGAATATTTAGAGAAAAAAAGAATTAAGAAAACAGAAATGCAGTGAATGATGTTTCCTAGAACTGGCTTCTGAAAAACAATCACATGACTTAAGTATCTTTTCACACTACCTTTGGTCTATGGGATAAAGTCCAAACTCTATGTGCAGTGCATGAGTCCTTCCCATTCTAACTTGGTTTATTTCATTTTCTAATTTCGGTTTTATTTTTTCACTCTGCCTCTCCTATATGCTCTAACACAGTACTTTTGGGTGTGGTCTGAAGACTATTTGCATCACTATTAAGAATGAAGACCTTTGGGTCCTACTCAGCTCTATGAAATAAGAATCTTTGGAGTCAGCCCAGAGATGTGTTTTAACAAAGCACCAAAGACACTGCAAAGACGTGGAAGAAATAATGTCGTTAGGATGTCATTCTAGAGGTTTATGTGGAAGGAAAGAGAAGCCTTGAAACCATGCTCTAGTAGGTAAGAACCCCAATTCTTTCACGATCTATTCCCAATAGTCTTTTCCACATATTTCACTAAATATTTATACCCCCACCATGAACCTGAATTCCTGGAATAGCCATTATAATCCTGGCTCTGTTGCATTTTCTCTTTCCTCTGTGTGCCTTGGGGGCTTCATTCTTCCCAGATACTACTTCCCTTCCTGATTGTACTTTTTCATGAGTCATCACTTGCACCCACTTCCTTACAATTTCACCCACGTCATTTCTCTCTATATGTTGAACAAGTGTCCTTATGTCCCACAACTTAGGAGTGCACATACACACAGTCACAAAAGAGGAAATACCTGATGTTATTTATGAGGTAGGCGGTGGGCTCTTTTTGGCTTTTGCCCTTGGAGTTGTCTTCCAGGGCTCATGCGGCTACTGTCATCAAACCCACAGTCACCTTTTTTCTGCACCAGAACTCAAGGATCAATAGCAGAGCCCTTTCCCACACACCATTCAAAACCCATTCTGATTGGGGGCATAACCCCATTGTAGCCCACTCTTCCTTTAGACGGAAAAGTACAGCAGAGCTGGGGGCGGGAAGGGGGCAAGAGAGAAGGGGGCAGAGAGAGAGAGAGAGAGAGAGAGAGAGAGAGAGAACTAGAGTTTTGATTTCTAGAGGTGCTTACTGCCTTGGGAATCTAATTTAAAAACCGGACAAATCTGAATAAACACCAGAATAAACACCCCAGGATGCAAGCCTGACCTGGGCTGGGGGAAGAGTTTGCAGTCAGAACCCCTCCCTCGCCCCCCCCCCCCCCCCCCCCCCCCGCTCCGGAACGCTCGGGCCCAAATGTCCTGGTAGTCACAGCGTAAAGGGGACCCCTGTCAACTGATGTGTTTCCACTCTGAGGTAGGACGGCCAGCGACTATCTACAAAGCCCTACACCTACTTCCTGCCGCTTCACCTGCAAACTCGGGTGCCCGGCCCCCCCTAAAGAGAAGGCTGAGGAGGTACGAAATCTCAGGGGTCTTCACGAACGACCCTCACAGGAACGACCCCCACAGGACCCCGTGTGTGGGGAAACCTGAGAGCGGCCCTGGTCCACCTGGCTGTGATTTGCTGAGTCGGGTGGGGCTCCCGCCTCTGCAGGATTCCGGGTGTCTCGGGCAAGGCTGGGGGCCCGGGGCGGCTTGAAGGCCTTTCCCTTTCCGCCCCCGGGAGCAGAAGCGCCCGTGGGTCCTCTAGGGGCCTCGAATGTCGTGTCGGCAGGCAGCAGGCGGTGCTCGGTCGAAGATGCCGCACGCGCAGAAGCCGTTCGTGAGCCTCAGGTCGTCCCCCGGAAGCCCGCGCGGTTCCACCTCTCATCTTCTCGCGTGGGTTTGGCCCGCAGCCGCCGCCGCCGCCACCCGCGCGGGGATCCCGCTGCCGACTGCGCCTCGAGGCCTCGCGGGCGGCGGGGGCGGGGCCTCGAGAAGGGGCGGAGAGAGGTTGGGCTGCAAGGGGGCGGGGCTTCGAGATTAGAAGGCGGGGCCTCGATGGAAAGGGCGGAGCCCCGGCACTGGGCGGTGCCTCGTGAAGGGGCGGTGTAGCGGGGTTGAGCAGACGAGGGCGGGGTTTCTCGGGGAGGGGGCGGGGCCTCGCGGGAGGGGGCGGAGCTCCGGCGCGGGGAGGCGGCGGCGGCGGCCGCGGCGGCGGGGCTGCGGCGGGGCGAGGGCGGCCGGCGGCGGGGAGGGAGTGAGTCACCTGACCGCTGCCCGCGCCGCCCGTCAGGCTCGCTGGCTGCCGTCAGTCGGGCCGCCTCGCGCCTGGGCTCCGGTGAGTGGCTCGGCCGTTCGGGCAGCCCCGGCCCGGCTCGCGGGTTGGCGGGACGGCGCGCGCGCGCGCGCTCGCTCGGGGGGATGGGCGGCCGCGCGGGCCTGGGATTGGGGGGGCGGGTCCGGCCGCGGGGGACCCCCCGCAGCGGCGGCGGCAGCGGCGGCCTGGGCGCGGGGCCGGCGGGGAAGCTCCGCGCCCGGGCTGGCGGCGGGCGGCTGCGCTCCCCGTTCCTGGAAGTGGCCGCGTCCGCCGGAAGGGGCGAGCGGTGCGCGCGGCCCGCGCTGTTGTTTACCGGCCCGCGCTGTACTTTACCCCGCGCGCCCGCGGCCCGGCGGGCTGGGAGGTGCCTGGCGGCCGCTCCGGCCTTCGCACCCGCTCCGGGTCCCGCCACCCCCGCACCCAGCCCGGGCCGGTGACCTCTCAGTGGCCCCCGTTCGTCGGCGAGGCCACCCCCCCTTGCCATACTCCCACCCCTGCTCCCCCTTTGGATTGTCCGCGCGGCCGCCGCTCCCCTGACCAACGGGTCCGTCTGCGCCTTGGGGGTGCGGGGGTCGGGGGGAGTGGAGAGGGCAAGTTGCGTGGCCGGGGGGCGCACGCCGTACCTTGGCGGGGCCGGTCCTGGGAGCTCTCGGGCTTTCCTTTGTTGGGAGTTTGTAGCTCAGCCGTCCCCGAGACTCCGCACCCCCAGTGGCGGGGAGAGTCGGGGCGCTGAGCAGGGACCCCCCTCCCACCCCCAATCCCCTACTCGGGGGCCGGCCCGCGTATGTCTGTTTGGCCTTCGCCCTGGTGCCCGGACGTTTTGCAGGTCGTGGGGACAGAGGAGGAAAGAAGTGCTGGTGGGGAGATGGCTATTGTGCCCCGGCAGTCTGATGCTTGGAGGGCGCGCGGCGCCTAGGTGGAGCGTCGTAGTGACTGGGGATGACCCGCGCGCTTGCCCTTGGGTGTGTGTGTCGGGGGTGGGGACGAGCCACGGTGCCACGCCACGAGGACCGGCGCTTCGACCCCGATCTCGAAAGCAGAACCTTAATCGGGCTTGAGGCAGCTAATCCAGACGAGATGCCACTGCGATGCTATTGTTCTGGTGTCGCGTGTGTCTATATCCACGCCTCCCCGGACAGCCCTGAGGTTTTGCAAGTGAGGCCTCCCCGCCGTAGGGTTGCAAAAGGGCCCCGGGGACTCCAGTCTGGCTCTTGGGCGCTTCCCGGGTCCCGCAGAAGTAGGAAGAGGTTGGCCCGAGCGCACTTCTAGGCCTTGGTAGTTGGTGGCAAGGGGCTGGGCTGGGCTTTGTAGGCACTTGCCACTTCTGCCCTGAGGTTCAGGAAGCCTCTGGAGAGGGCTCCTGGTGAGTCAGCTTGGGGTCCGATGACTCGCGGTTGGTGATTGCATCTTCGAGTGTTGTTTAACCCATGGCACAGTCAAGTGGGTCTTCCATTGTTCCAGCTGGTTGGTTAAAGGTAGGGTGACTCCTTAGAAAAGTTGGGTTGCTGAGTCATTCCCCCCCAGCCTGGGAGGTAATGAGGAACAGCTGGTGCAGATCTACTCATCACATGCTTCCACTATAAAAGGCCCCGGAGCCGCGCTTTAAGAGGGCTCAAGAGGGCCCCAGGGTCCTTGCCCGCTCTGCTGTGGCGGGACGTGCAGCCCCGCATGGTAGCAAGTGGCCAAGGAGCGCTCAAGTGGGCTTTAAGCAAGCTGGGACCTGATTTGTGGCTGACAGGGAGAGGAAATGTTGCCGCTTGCAGTAACCTCCTCAACCTGGTTGGAAGCCCAGATGTGTGTTACTCTGTCACTTGTGTTTTGGGTTTCTGGCTCACGGGTTCTGTTATGTTAGGATGCGTCAGAAAGTGAACTTAGGGTTTTTTTTTAATTTTATTTTATTTTTATTTTTTGGTTCATGGAGATTTCACGAGGACACCACTGGAATCTTCCTCTTGGTTTGCAGTGGGTGGGGGAGGGGCCTAGCTTTTCACAGGGATTAGTTTCAGGTGCTAGAAACATGAGCAAGCAGAATGTGGACCATATATATTTGTTTCATTCTTTTACAGTTCTACTCTTGATGGTTACCTCTTGCTTTAAAGTTAGCGCTTGTTCAAAGCATTCCAGTCTTCGTTGTTCACAAAGTTTAGGAATGGAACTTGTGGAGTGTGTGTCTGTGTGTTAGGGGATGTTATGGGTACTCTAAAGACTATTATCAATAGTAATTAAAGATTTTGCATCGTTTTGGTGTTTCTGGGCTTTTTGGGCCACATACCCAGTTCTGCTTCAGGGCTTGCTCCTGTGTCTGCACTCCTGGCAGTGCTCAGGGAACCATATATATGCCATGCTCGTGCTGGAACCCAGGTTGGCCTCATGCAAGGCAAGCACTTACCTGCTGTACTGTCAGACCTGGACATTTTGAGTTTGTATAAACCTGTTTTTGTTTTTCTAAGTTTGGGACTAGAGATTAATAATTATAATTATTTTTCTTTTTGGAAGGGGGATATTAGAGGCTGGGGGGGATATAAGATCAAGTCTAAAGTGAGATGCAAAGTCGCAAAGTGATTCATTGGTTGAAAATATTAAGACTTGCATAGTTACAATTTCACTTTATTTAAGAAGGACACTTAGCCTTAAGATACAGATACAGAGGCACTTACAAATTCTGGAATGTTCATGCCCCTTTTTGCTTACCACTGCCTTTAACATACATAGCTATGTATGTTGTATAAATAATACTTGCCTGTAGCTGCAGTGCTTTTAAGTAGACTTAAAATGTCTTCTTAGGAGCAGTGATTCTTTCAGAATGTTACTAGTATTTGCATATTTTATTTCATATGTTATTTTAAAGATGAAATGTTTTATATACTATACTCAAAGCATAAGTTTGAGTGTTTCTTATTTGTTAGTGTCTGGGATGGAAATACAACAAATTAAAAAAATAAAATGTCTCCCTGCCCATTACATTTGATACTATTGTTTTTTTCTCCACCCAAACTTGGAGTCCATTCAGGTTGCTTGGTTTTCATGTATATGGCCTGAAATATAGACATAAAAGAAGGTATGGGAATGCCTGAAAATAATCTGCCCTTTGAAGCTTAATTTGTATATAACACTAATCACAATCACAATTAAAAAATTGTTTTAAGAAGTACTTTGCTTTTACTCCTGGAAGACTGGTTTTTTTTGGGGGGGGGGAGGGGGTATTTTCAAGTTTACTCCCCTTTTAACGAGGATTAATGAGTGCATGTTCAGCAAATCTGTTGGAAAACATCCTCTGGAGAATGTGATTTTTTTCTTCAGAAAATCAAACTCCTTCTGGGGGGTTGTCAGTATTTACCGTTCAGTTACTCCTTCAAGGCCACATGACATGCCTTCTACAATACTATACTGTGAGAAATGATGTCAGAGTAATAGTGGTAAATGCCTTTGAAATGACCAGTTCTTTTCACAATGCTCTTTTCTTCGATGCTTATGGTTTGGGAGCCCCCACCTAGTGTTCTAACTAGTGTTCTGTTTGTGGAAAAATCGCTTTGAATCTTCAACTCAAATTTCCTAAGGGCATTGTTAAATGGAGGGTCTATTTTACACACAAGGATAGATGATTTATGGAGCTTTTTACTTAAACATGTGCCAGATAGTCTGCTGAGGCTCTCGGTAGAAGTGGATGTTTTGAACACTATCAGAATTCAGGGCTTGTGGAGACAGTGAACATTACAGGGGGTGCAGATCACAAATAGACTTATGCAGCCGTGAGATCGGGGCTTCTGGCTTATTCACGGCAAAGCATGGACAGAATTGTTGGGATTTATAAGTGATTAATTCACCTTGGATTTGATGATTGTACAATTGACAAAAAAGTGGTAAGCAAAGTGGTTGAAGTGGGAGATGTGGAGCCACGCTGCTTAAGGAGAACCATTCTTTTCCTACTTTGAAGTCGCAGCACTTCAAAATTCTCTTCTCATTTTAAGGTGGGAGTGAAGAGAATAAAATCTGTCTTGTGGATCAGGGCTGCTTAAACTCTTGAGTAACTCTTGAGTAACTTTCACATGACTTTCACATGGATATGTAGATGTAATAGGTATGGGTCTGCATAAGATGTTAGCTCTGGTACTAAATCATAAATTTATCTTAAGGCACATTTGTAAAAATCTTGCATGCCCCTCTGCATGGGGTCATGACCCGCAGTTTGAGAAAGTAGGTCACAGAAATGAAGACCTTGTCAGTCTGCCTTAGGTGGCTAGACACTTCGGAGTGGTGGTGTCTGTGCCACAGAATCTCAGTTGTGTTGCGCAGCCCTTGATCCTGGAGGAGACGGAGCTTGTGACTGGGCCACAGGTGGCAGCGATGGAACGCCAGATCATGGAATGCCAGATCACGTGGTGGACATCTGATGAGTCAGCAGGTCTTAAACTAACCCCAGCTTCTGAAGGCCAGGCACGTGCAACAGAGATTTT
Organism: Sorex fumeus; assembly: GCF_029834395.1. Taxonomy (NCBI): domain Eukaryota; kingdom Metazoa; phylum Chordata; class Mammalia; order Eulipotyphla; family Soricidae; genus Sorex; species Sorex fumeus. Next base: position 32,012,428 of record NW_026606322.1, on the reverse strand, counting down.
CACGAGCCGTGTTAACAGCCTCCATCGAATGCACAGAAGGTGGCGTTGACTTTCGAAGAAAAAAAAAAATACTTGCCACTCATTCTGTAGCCTGTTTTTGAGCAGAGGGTGTTGTGGCCTGGCAGATGTGGTGACCTGTCTCCCTGCCCTGCCCTCAGAACTCTTGTTTTTCAGCCCCGTCCCAGAGCTGTTGGTTGGAAACAGTGGACATGTACAAGTACCTGCCTGTAAATGTCGTATGTTCCTTGAATGATGGATGTTTGTCCTAAGATAGACAAACTAGTTATGGTAAACTAGTCATGGTAAACAGTGGTAAACAATCATGGAAAACATAAATATAATAAATATATTTATTATATGGCTTCTGATACTAATAACTTAGAAAGATGGTGACAAACTTCTTTTTAAATGGAAAATATTCAGTTAGGGTCTAAGTTTCCTGAGAAAGATGGATGTCTTGTCTTTCATGGGCTCTGAAGGTGCTTTGGTTGTGTATGTCTAGTAAAGTGTTGTTGCACTGGTGGTATAACAGAGATTCGTACTAGTTCTGTGATTTTGAAATTTGGAATTTTTTCCCCCGCTTTGCTTTTTGGGCTATATCCTGCAATGTTTGGGGTTTCCTCCTGGCTCTGCACTTAGGAATTACTCCTGCTGGTGCTCCGGGGACCTTATGGGATACCAGGGCAAATGCTCTACCCCACTGTATTATCTCTCTAGCCCTAGAAACTTGGGAACTTTTAACCTATTGAAGGGAGAGCACATTATGTGTTTACTGCTGCAGTTATGTTTTGTGTAGTGAGATGAAAACTCTTGGTTATCTAGAGTTCTGCTTTCACCATTGATGTATTAAAGAAGCATGTGAAATTAAAACTTTAATTCATCTCCCAGGGTAGAAGAATTGTCTTGATTTCATTTTGCCTGTAATTGACTCACGATTGAATTGAGCAATTATGTTTTGGGTTGCTGGTTACTGAATGACTCTGGTGCTTCTGATACTTTTTGATTAATAGCCTTATTAAAAGATCTTTTTTTAAAAAAAAATTTAAGGTCAGGTTTAGAGAAAATTAGTAGAATAGTAAAAATTGCCTTATGAACATAAAGAACAAAGAAATAGAGCTTGCCAGACTCTCTGTTGTGCCACCTGTGTGTAGGGGGTGAGGATGGGGTGGGCATTGGGTGGGGAGGATGTAGTGAAGCTGGGCTGCAGGGTTCCGATTGAAAGGATGTTTCCTGACGCAGTTGAATCTGCGTGCAAATCATGTTCTCATTTTCTTCATGTAGTAAGAGACTAATAAAACAGATGCTCCTGACTTCTGTCTGGTAGTGGTTTTTTTTTTTTTTTTTTTTTTTTTTTTTTTTTTTTGCCATTCTTTTCCACTATTGGAACAGAATTATAGAGTAACAGTTGCACTCCTTTCCCCTGACCCTTCACGAAGGGAGAATCACAGTATAAAGAGTTTGATATAGTGGGGTTGTTAGTATTTTAAAGATTTCTTTGTAACAAGGTTATTTGCAGTATTTACCTCTCAGGCTACAGACTAAAGAGCATGGTCAAGAAAATGTATTGTCCTTTGTCCTCTGCCTTTGACCTCTTTTATCTGACTTAGTTGCCTTTAAAACCCCAGGGGAGATGTTTTGTTTTGGGGTCACACCTGGCTCAGCACTGGGGAATCACTCCTGGTAGTGCTTTGAGGGTGGGTGTGTGTGTGGAGAGGGAAGGGGGCGAGTGTGTTATGGGAGGCTGGGAATTGAACCCTGGTGTGGGTGGAGTGTAAAGGCGATGCTTTTTTTTTTTTGGCCTAAGGAAGAACCATGTTAAAGAAATGGCCAGAGGTAGAGTTTTTATATCCTTAAGATCTGATTACTCCTCTTAGTGTACTAGGAATTTTTGGAAGTTACTAAGTCACTGAAGAAATTTACCAATCCATCGGAGAGCTTGTTAAAAACAACAACAACAACAACAAAAAAACCATGTGACTGGAAAGAAAATATGTAACTGGAAGAGATTTTTGAGATTTTTAAACAAACTCACTAGGTTGTAATTTTTTTTTAGGTTGTAATTTTGCCTCTTCTTGAGATCAGTAGTTTTCACTGTCACTGTCCTCCTGTTGTTCATTGATTTGCTTGAGCGGGCACCAGTAAGGTCTCACAACAAATTGTGAGACTTGTGTTACTGTTTTGGCATATTGAATACCTCAAGGATAGCTTGCTAAGCTTTGCCCTGCTGCGAGATACTCTCGGTACCGAAAATGCAGTGCTTAGACAATGTGTTTTGTATTGCTTGTTACGGATACAATGTAACGTCAACTGACTGCTCTTGCTCTAGGAATTCTAAAATTTTAATAATTAGGATCTGGAGAGATCGCTGCAGCAAGTTGCTTGGGTCCGAGGTTCGTTTATGTGTCTCTGGGTCATGGCTGTGTGGGAGCTTAAGTAGATGGTGGCCGAGTGTGGGTGTCATCTCAGAGTCCCAGCGGGGTGGGGGGGGAAGGAGAAGGGCAATTATAACATTTTTGCAGAACATGCTTATGTCGGTATTATGTTTATGCTTGGTTTATTAAACCAATTTAGGACTTTATATGCCAAGGTCCAATACAGAACTTTTCAGAAGTTACAGTCTTACAGAAAGCTACTTTAACAAAAGGTAAAGGTAAAGGCCCTCCCGTTGATCGTGGGCCCAGTAACGTCTCCATTGGAGACTTTGTTGTTACTGTGTTTGGCATACTGAATACATCACGGGGAGCTTGCCAGGCTCTGCCGTGCAGGCGAGATACTCTCGGTAGCTTGCCGGGCTCTCCGAGAGGGGCGGAGGAATCGAACTCGGGTCGGCCATGTTGGCTGCATGCAAGGCGAACGCCCTACTGCTGTGCTATCGCTCCAGCCCTACTTTAACAATGACATGGAAACTGGTTTGAAATCACAGAGTATGAGAAGCCTTAGTTTGGGGAAATCCTAAGTTTTAGAAGCCTCAGAAGCCAGTGATGGATGCATAGTTTAGTGGAGGAAGCAGCTTGTTTTGACAAGTCTTTGAGAAGTTTGGCTGTGAAGAGTAAAGAGAAATGTTAGTAGTGGAAAATTGAGTCAGGAAGACTGTGTTTGGGTATGTGTTTGTATTTAAAAATAAGAACAGTGGGAAATGGTTGAAGATTTAGACAGAGTTTTTTATCTTACCCCTCACAAGTTCTGCTTGTGGATGTAAGACCATTACCGCAAGTTCAGGTGTCACAAGTTAATATGACTAAGTTTCTGGAAAAAGTGAGTTTGCCCAGCGCCCCCAGTGCCACCCCAGAATGTCCCTTCATCACTTGCATAAACCTTTCTCCAAAGCATCTTAGTATCGTTCTGCTCCTAGGCTAAACTAATCCCTGTCTTAGTCTGTCAAGGGCAAGGGAAGAGGAACTCTTCATGTTGATTTAAATGGGTCAGATCATGGGTTGGCTGGGGTCTCTTTCCTTAGAAACACCTGATCTCCAGCAGAGAATAAGCAAAGTGTGTTCGAAAATAAGGAGTCAGTGACTATTGGGAGGGCAGCAGTATAGTTTCTGCTTGTGCCACCTCTACGCACAGACATCTACTGAGTAGAAGAAGAAAATGTGGTTTTCTTTGAATTTGGAATTAGGCGACTCCCCCCACCCCCCCCATCCCTGTATCTTATCCTGTTTACTGACAACAAGACTTACTTTAATAATTAGATCAATGCTTTATTTACATTTTTTTTAAATGAAAAGTTCCTTCTCTAAAAACTTACCCTATGTAAGTAATGGGGGCTGGAGCCATATAACACAGCCTTAGGGCGTTTGCCTTGCGCGCAGCCGGCCCAGCTGAGCTGAGTTCGATTCCTCCACCCCTCTCGGAGAGCCCGGCAAGCTACCGAGAGTATCTCACCCGCACGGCAAAGCCTCGCAAGCTACCTGTGACGTATTGGATATGCCAAACACAGTAACAAGTCTCACAGTGTTACTGGGCCCGCTCAAGCAAATCGATGAACAATGGGAGAACAGTGACAGTGATGTAAGTAACGTAGTTCCTTTAGTATGTGAAGCAGTTCCAAAGTTTCCTTTTCATTCTCTTAGTACTTAGGGAAAGGGGGATATACAATTTTATCTTAAAGCTTCAGGTGGCTTATGTTCCTTGTCTCAGTCTGGACTTACCTACCACTGTTATCTGGGGCTCTCACTGAATAGCACGGTTAATTCATTGAGTAGAAGGGCCGGGATTCTTCCAGGCCCCCACTGGAGTCACAGACACACAGCGACCTCAAGCCTGCTCTATGCAGTTACTCCCGCCAGGAAGGAAAGCTGTCCTGACCTCTTATCCCGTTCTCTTCACACTTCAGGATTGTTGTAGCACTTGGCATTTCAGAACACTTAATTTTTTTGTTTGTTTGTGCTCTGGCTGGAGCAATAGAACAGTGGGTAGGGCGTTTTCTTTGCACGCAGCCAATGGACCGACAGAGTTCGTTCGATTCCTCTGCTTTGGATTCCTCTGACCCTCTCGGAGAGCTCGGCGAGCTACCTGAGAGTATCCTGCCCGCACGGCAAAGCTTGACAGACAGGGCTGGAGTGATAGCACAGCGGGTAGGGCGTTTGCCTTGCACGCGACCAACCCGGTTCGATTCCCAGTATCCCCATATGGTCTCCTGAGCACCTCCAGGAGTATTTCCTGAGTGCAGAGCCATTACTGGGCCCACTTGAGCAAATTGAGGAACAGTGGGAGGACAGTGCTAGAGTGCAACTTGGAGACTTGCTGAGGATAATTCTGACCTTGGTTGATGGCTTCAAACTTTTTCACTTCCTCTGAACAATCATAATAAGATAACCCCTGTGCATTGCTGGGTGTGACCCAAAAAGAAAAAACTGGCAAGCTCCCTGTGACATATTCCATATGCCAAACACACAAACACAGTAACAACAAGTCTCACAATGTTACTGAGCCCGCTCAAGGAAATCAGTGAACAATGGGAGGACAGTGACAGAGTTTGTGGTCAGGGCTTACTCCTGGCTCTGCACTCAGGGATTACCAGCAGGCTTGTGGGGCCTTCTGGGGTTCCAAGGACAGAAACCAGGTTGTCAGTGTGCAAGGCAAGCACCTTAGGCTAGACTATCTCTCTGCCCCCCCCCCCTAGGTAATTTTCAATGAAGTATTTTAATTCAGAATCCATTCTTAAATAAAGTTTCTAAATCTGTGATTCATGCAGTCTTTTAATCAATTGTAACTGTGGCCTGGTTTTATTAGGAGTTGGAGTAAGATAGTGTTTAAGAAGTGGCTCTGGGAACTGAAAGGTACTTTCTGTTATTTTGTCTTTTTTTTTTTTTTTCTTCTCTCAACTCGGAGACTTGCTGAGGATAATTGGGCTGGAGCTGTAGCAAAATGGGTAGGGTGTTTGCCTTGCCTTGCCCGGCAGACCCAGCCAACTGGAGTTCCATTCCTCCACCCCTCTTTGTTGTTACAGTAACAACAAAGTCTCACAATGGAACCATTACTGGGCCCACTTGAACAAATCTAGGAACAGTGGGAGGACAGTGCTACAGTTATCGGAACAGTGGGAAGACAGTGCTACAATGCAACTGGAGACTTGCTGAGGATAATTCTAACCTTGGTTGATGGCTTTACACTTTTTCACTTCCTCTGAACAATCATATTAAGATATTTTGTATCATGGTTGTTCAACCCACTTCACTATCACTCCAGCCCCATATTTTTTGATTATAAAAGAATTCAAGTTTATGATCAAGGTTTTGATGCAGGACTGAACATAGTTCAGGGAGCTGAGTACATGTTTTGTCTGAAGGCGGGCTGGGTTTATCCCTGATGCTCCATGGTTCCCTGAGCACTGCTGGGAATGATCTTCAAGTGCAGAGCCGCGAGAACCCCTGAGTACTGCTTGATGTGGCCCCCAAGCAAAACAAAAATTTAACCGCAGAAACAAGTTACCTTATCTAGCTGTAAGCATTGTTAATATTTTAATATATTTCCAGACGTTTGGAGACATGTTAAACCTGAGATTTTTTTTTGGGGGGGGGTGAAAAAGAAAAGAGTAAAGAATGAAAAAGACGAGAGAATAGATAGCTACAAAACAGAATCAGATGCGATATAAAAGTATATAAGTGAAATCAGAAACTGAAAGTGAGTAAAATTTCTTGAGCTAAAAATCACATCTGATTCTTGGGAATTTTCCAAAAGGGATTAAAGTTAATTATGTCTTATCTTTAAGATTTGTGACTACTCAGTAATTTAAAATAATATTTAAGAATTTTTTAAAATTTTATTTATTTTTTAATTTTAATTTTATTTTTTTAATACTTAATTTTTACACCATGAGGTACAGTTGTAGACTTACAAATTTTTGTGCTTGGGTTCAGTTATACAATGATCGAGTACCTATCCCTCCACCAGTGCCCATTCTCTGCACCAATGATTTTAGTTTCCCTCCCACCCCCCCAACCCCCATCTCACCCCACCTCTGTGTCAGGGCATTCCCTTTTGTTTTCTCTCTCCTCTTGGGTGTTGTGTAAACCTGAGATCTTTATAAGATGGATGAGGAGTAATTTGAGTACGCATTTAGATGTTGAACTCAGGAACTTCAAGAGAATATTGGGTCATCAGACCAGATATAATTAGGAGAGTGTCCAGGCTGTCTGGGTCTACATGGGTTCCACCTAGGGCGTGTAGGCAAAAAGGAGATGAGATCTCAGGACTCAGCCCTGGACTCGCCAGAATTTATGGCTGCCAAAGAACATGAGCAAGTGATTTCCCTTGAGGTAGGTGGGAAATCAGTTGTAACATCCAAGGAAATAAAAGGAAGGATTTCAGAGAGGGAATGAGCAGTTCGTTTAATGTCATCGAGGTACAATGAAGAATGAAAACGTTCCATTGACATGTTAGGTCATTGGTCAAATGACGTCACGGTTTCCAAAGAGTGGAGGAGGAGGGACCTGATTTTTAGTGAACTCAAATGAAATTGGACAGAGAAGATAGTAGAAACTGTATAGCAGCAAATGTTGAGAGGAGTTCTAACTTGGAAGGGGAACAGAGAATTATGCTGAGACAGAGGCTAATGGGAGGTGAAGCCATCTTAAGAGCTATTACTGTGTAATGATGGGAATGCTGTATTTTTTGCCCACTTTTTCTTGGTAAGATTACAGAGTTTATCAATTTTACTGATTTTTTTTCTCAAGCATATTTTCTTAAGAAGAAGCTCACAGGTTGAGTATTCAGTTCTAATAGAGCAAATGTAAAGTTTTTGTGAGTGGTTTTCTTGAAATGCAGTAAATTTCATCAGATTCAGAGAGCAAGTGCTAGGATTTGACAACTCTATAGCTCATTTCTCTTGAAGATATCTAAACATTTTTAATGACTATTTGAATTAGTACCACTGCCCATATAAAATATTCAACAGTGTATGTAACATTGTTCACAGACAACAAAATTGTACTTTTTTTTTTTAACTCTGCTTTGTCACAGTAACCTAAAATTTAAGTTGAAGGTTGACTTTTTTCCTTTAGATTTTTTTCTAAATAATTTTCAGAACGCTGCATTGACTCACAATCAAACTATCAGAAATTTAAAACTTGTCTGAATTTTACTGGGTGATTTTGTTTGCTGTTTAAGTTTTTTTTCTCCACTTTGTTTTCAGTCAAGGAACACATGTTCTTGGTTTAAAAAAACATTTATCATAAGGCAGGATCCTCTGTTACATAAACCCTGCCTCATCCCTATTTCTGCTTTGTAGATGATATACACCTTTACTCATTTCTGTTGTTTAATTTTTTTACCTTGTTTATACTCCAGTTTATTTATGAACCTGAACTATTCCAGTTCTAGCGGATGTGACTTTGTTGACTTTGACATCATCTTTGTTACTCCATTTCTCTTGAAGCTAACTACAACTCCAGGTATTTTGAGGCTTTTTTAGTTTGTTTTTTTTTTGCAGGGGTGTCTGATTAATGTAAGATATTTTGATTCTGTACAGTATAAGTTATGTAGAAATGTTCCTTTACTTTTAATTCTCTCACTTTCGCCTGCCAGTTTTACTTTGAATTTTGCGAGTTGCATTCTATTCTGTTACTTTAAGTGTTCCATTATTTGTCTATTCTGAAAGTTGAAAACCAATTACAGTATTCATGTTTTTATACCTGTGTCAATATTGGGCAGTGAGAAGCTAATTAGTGTGTATTACATTTCCTTCCCTACAGTTTCCCTGCCCCTTGTGCCACTCAAAAGTAATTCTTGCATCAAATTCAAATAATAGTGAACAACCTCTAAGCACTTATTATAATTCCAAGCACTGTCCCAAGAGGTGTGTGTGTGTGTGTGTGTGTGTGTGTGTGTGTGTGTTACATATATAAATTAGCATTGGTTCTCCCTGCGAAAAATACTGTTGTTACAAAAAGAAGAAGACATTGTGTGAGAGATGTGAAGTAGCTTGCACAGTTGGGAGGGAAGCTGGCAGACTGGGCGGTGTCATTTGCATGGTCTCCCCTTGGCGATCTCTCCAGGGCTAACTGTTGGTGCGGTTCTGCTAGAGTGTCTGTCTCACCCTGCTGTCCACTCTGTCCCTGTTTCTAGCTGTTGGTTATGGGGCTGAAGGGGTCATCTCGGATAAATATTTAGAAAGTGATACAAGAGTGAGGATAGCTTTGGCGAGGTTGAGTGAATTTTGTAATTGCAGCCAGGGAATTTTTGAGGTTCTTACTGCTTTTTTCCTTGACTCTCCAGAGGAACCATATGGAGCAATAACGACAGCTGTATGTGTCCATCACATTTGTGTCTCCCTTTCTGCCCACCAGTTGCTCATCCTACAGAACCTACAGTTAACACATTTTTAAATGATGAAATAGCATTTTCCCTTGAGATATATAAGGAAATATTTTAGGAAAAAAATTTTTCCAGAAATATTTCAGGAAGAATATTTCCAGAAAATTTTCAGGGAAGATAATACAGCAGATAAGGCACTATTATACAGCCGACCCAGGTTTGATCCTTAACACTCCATATGGTTCCCCAAACCCCACCAGGTGTAAGTCCTGAGCATTGCCAAGTGTGACCCCAAAACCAAAACAAAGAAGACATAAGTAAACGGAGAGCTGCCTTATACATTCTTTAGGAGACTCAGTTTACTCTTAGAGGTCTGTTCTCAGATTAATGAAGCATTAGTCCAATGTTAAAAATTCTACTGGCTCTCATAATCAGTATTATTTAAAAATGAATCCAATTAAGAAAAGGTAGATGAGTTGACTAGATACTCTACAGAAGATTCACATAGGGCTAAAAAGTATTTGTGAAGATGTCCATCATCATTGGTGAGATACATCGTCCATTTATTATGGTAGCTAAGATGGAAAAGATAGATAGTATAAAGGGTTGGTGAGAATGTGAAGCAAATACAGTCTACTGCACTGCTGATAGCACTGGAAAATGGTACAGTTGCTTTGGAAAACCGTTCAGTAGTTTATAGTTAAACATAAACATACCTTATTACAGCTCTTTCACTCCCAGGTATTAATTTGCTCAAGTGAAATGAAGTGTATGTCCATGCAGATGTTAGCTGAACTTTAGTTAGAAAAATCTCAAACTGGAAACAGAATCATCCATCTTTATTATAATAAGGGATTACATCAACGGTTAATGGTTAAACACGTAGCTACATGTTCATGCAGTGGGCTATTTTTGTCAGAAAATAACCCAAGCATCTGATGGAAAGACATGATTGTGATTAAGTTGCATGAAAGAAACTCAAAAGGAGGGTGCACAATGTGTAATTTCATTTGCATAGAAAATGAACATTAATCTTCAGTGACATAAAACTAATTATTGCTAAAAGCTTGGGGGAAGAGAAGAACTCAAGGGAACATGTAGCATATAAGGACTGGTAGAAATTTTTCTTTCTTGATTGTAGTAGTGGTGTGGTTTCATGCATGTACATGTGTTAAATAGTTGACTATTTAGATGCACTTGATTCATTGTTTAAACATATCTGAAAGTAAATAAAATACTGGTATGTCTAAGTATGTTATAGAACATAGGTATTCAATAAAGAAGCTATTTTGGCCAGTTTTATTTCCTAACTCAGAATGTTGTAAGTCATGTTCTGTTGAGATATAACAGTTCTATTAAGAGTCAAGTGACTGCAGAATTAAGTAAATGCAAGATTAAATCAAGTTAAATTAAATTTTTAAGTGCAAAATTAAATAAATAAAAGACTTTTTCAGTTCTTTGCAGTAAAATTTTTATAGCAGTGAAATCTGTTACTCTTGTTTTGGTTCTGGAACTTGGATTTCCTGTGTTCCTTCTTTATATCCTCCTGAGGATATAACTTATTGCCTAGATTTATCAAAGTTAGATTTGGTTATTGGGAAGTAAAAGACCTTTTGTTTCTGATCTTCCACTTAGACTTTTACCTCTCATTTAATTTAGTGTCACAGTTTTAGGTGAGGTATTAAATGAGTGAATATTAAAAGGTACATGATTAAATACCTACTTCTTAATATTAGGAAAAATAAATGAATGGGAAAAGGCCAATTCCATGTATGGGACCTTGAAACTCCACAGAATATAGTAATACATAGGCTGCAAAAGTGTATCTTTACTCCAGCCAGTTTTTATTTATTTTTACACGTAGCAAAGCTTTCATGTTTGAGTTTCAGTCTTAAAATGATAGAACATACAATCTCCACCAGTGTACAGTTTCTACCACCAATGCCTCCAGTATACACCCTCCCTCACTTACCCCCCACCCCCATTCCCACCCTTCTCCTGACTCTATGGTAGACAGTTTCCCTCTTAATATCTCTACTTATGGACATTGTGGTTTGCAATATAGATAATGAGAGGCCATCATGTTTGGTCCTTTATCTACTTTCAGCACACATCTCCCATCCCAAGCAATCCCTCTCACCATCATTGACTTAGTGATCCCGTTTCTGTACCAGCTGCCTTCTCCCCCAGCTCCTAAGGCAGGATTCCTTCCAACTGTGGATTAATCTTCCTGGCTTTGTCTCTATTGTCCTTGGGTGTTAGTCTCATATTATGTTATTTTATATTCCACAAATAAGTGCAGTCATTCTATGTCTGTCCCTCTCTTTCTGACTCACTGGACTTAGCATGATGCTCTCCATGACCATCCTCTTAAAAGCAATTTCATGACTTCATATTTCCTAACAGCTGCATAGTATTCCATTGTGTAGATGTACCCAAGTTTCTTTAACTATTCGTCTGTTCTCGGGCATTGGGGTTGTTTTCAGATTCTGGCTGTTGTGAACAGTGCTGCATTGAACATACAGGTACAGATGTCATTTCTTCTGTGTTATTTTGCACCCTTGGGATATATTCCCAGAAGTGGTTTTGCTGGGTCATGTGGAAGCTCAGTTTCTAGCTTTTTGAGGAATGTCTATATTGTTTTCCACAAAGGCTGGGCCAGTCAGCATTCCCACCAACAATGAAAGAGAATCCCTTTCACCAGCTCTGGTGGTTCTTGTTCTTTTTGATGGCTCTACCCAGTTTTTAAAAAGCTATGATATAGCTTTTATGATTTCTTTCAGGCCACTGTCCCCAATGCCTTTGTGAAAAATCTTTAAAAAAATGTGGTATGATTTTTTGGTGCTGCACCTTTGCTACTAGTATATAACACAATTTAAACTTTCCCCCCCCCCCCGCTGTTTTTTTCAACTTTTTTAAAAAATGTACAGTTATACTTAATTCTGTCACATTTAAAGTTTTTGGATAAGTCTGAAGAAAATGGATTTAGGAAATTTAATGAAAAGGTGGGTGGAGCGATAGCACAGTGGCAAGGCACTTACTTGCCTTGCATGCAGCTGACCCCGGCTGACCCCAGTTCTACTCCTCCGGGGCCTCTCTCAGAGAGCCCGGCAAGCGACCGAGAGTATCGAGCCTGCACGGCAAAGACTGGCAAGCTAAACGTGACATATGCGATATGCAAAAAAAAACAGCAACAAGTCTCACAATGGATATGTTACTTGTGCCCACTCAAGCAAATCGATGAACAACGGGAGGACAGTGCTATACAGACAGTGCTAATGAAAGGGTGCTATACATGGTATTTATAATCTACAGAAGATTAAAGAAAATGGCGGATCTTGATCAGTGAATTACTCTTCTTGGTTCTTAGCAGGTGGCTCTAATACTCAAACTAGGGAACATGCTGATCCAACGTTTGTCTGATTTAGTAGCACGTTGATGCATGGGCCTACTGCTGTTGGCACACACCCCAGTGTGGTTTTGTTCCTACGACTTAAAGACTTGAAGCACAGTCATCAAGGTGTTAACTCTCCACAGATGTTTATGTTGAAGGGTCTTAAAAAATTGGGAGTAAGCAGGAAAGCCAGGTTTTTTTTTTTTTTAATAAATTTGTTTATTGAATCACTGTGAGAGCAGTTACAAAGCTTTCGGGTTTAAGTCTCGGTTATACAATGATGAAACACCCGTCCCTTCACCAATGCACACTTTCCACCACCAAAAATCCCAGTATAACCCCCCATACCCACCCTTACCTGTGTAGTAGATGATTTCCACCTTACTCTTTCTCTACTTTGATTACATTCAATATTTCAACACCAGACCCACCATTATTATTTGGGATTTTACCCCAACACACTATCTGCTGAAAAGACAACATTAGACAATTTGTTTTCTATTGCTGATTATGAATAGGATATGATATGTGGCTGCAGTAGCGGCCGCATGATTTTGGAATTCTGAAATCTTAATAAATCTGGAGGGATTTATGCCAAAAGCCACTGAGTTCTTTCTGAGATTTGTTTCTGAGTCTGGGATCATGGCTTAAGCAGCTTATTGTGCTAGTAGCCAGAGGGCACGTTTGTGGGCAGTGACTGGGGGGGTCGGGGGTCTTAGGGATGGAGGAAGGAAAGGGCCGGCTCCACCCCCACCCCCATCCCATGAGTCCTGCATGTCTCCTCATTGTGGGCCCCTACCTAAGCCAGGGGTTTTATTTTATTTTATTTTATGCTAGTTTTAACTAGATAAAGGCATTGATTTTTTTTTTTTTTTGCTAGTGACCTGAAAATTAGAAGAGGAGGGCTACCTCATTTTAGGGGAGCACTGAGTCTCTGGGGATCTTGTGATAGGACTGAGTTGTGACATTTTCAAACTTAGGAAGTCGAAGATGATGTCATCGGCAAGACTTGGCTGGTGTTGTGAGCTGTTGAAGACCCAGGCCTGAAATTGAGAAAAAACAAACTGCCACCAGATGGAAGTGTGGGTAGGTAGAAACAGCAGGAAAAGGCCGAAGTCCCAGCTGGCCATTAGGAAGAAGGCCATGAGCAAGTTTGAAGGAAGGAGCAGGCCAAGAGAAAGACCGCTGTTTATGTAAAGGCGAAGACAGTTGGTTAACTGTTTTGGAAATGACTGTTCTCATTCATTATTATGGCCAGGAGTGATTTGACGGGACATAGGTTTTTGTTTGAAGATGCACAGTAGTTTATTTTTGCTGGAAGATTTACTGTGGTTTAAGTATGTACAGTTCTTTTATTAATTGATTTAATGTTTATTTAATTCAATGTGAGACAATTTTTTTTTTCGCTGGGGGAACGGGGGCCACACTCAGTGGTGCTTCGGGCTTCCTCCTGCTGCTGGCTCTGCACTCTGGGGGGCTCTTGGCACTACATGGGTGCAGGGCTTCAGCCTGGGTGGGCCGTGTACAAGGCAAGCGCCTTACCAGCTGGACTCTCTTCCTCCTCCCTCATTTTTATTTTGAATATCTAGATTCCCTCCCACCCCCCATTTTAAAATGTGGGTGCTGTGTTCATTTGTATTTTCATGACACCTAGTCTGCTATGAGCTCTTGTCGAAAGAACATTCATGATTGTTGAGTGAAGATGAAGAGTGATGGTAACTTTTTTCCTTTGAAGTGAATCTTGGTAGATATGCTTTTCAACAATGAGAATTAAAGAACAATGAAATTCTGTGAGACTCAAAAATGAAATCACAGCACTTTTGTACATGTGGAACTCTGAACTCTGTCCTTACACATAATTATCTTCTAAGTTTCTTTTAGAATGCGTTTGTAGCTGGCTTCCATGATTGTATATTCGCCTTAGGGTTTTAAAAAGGTGAGGTTGTGAGGTTTTTTGTTTTTTAATTCATATAGAAGTTTAAAATTTGATAAATTCAAGCATCTTTTATCTTCTTTGTCATTTTGAAATAAAACATTTTAAATGGTAATGATAGTGAAGCTTAAATTGTGAGTGCTGAGCAGAAAGAGGAAGTTATTTCCACACTAAGGTGCAGGAAGCTTTAAAAAATGCCTGATCATCCTTTATCAGCAATTACAGTATGAATCAGCACTTCATAGGTCAGCCAGCCTTTATTTTTAATTATTATAGCAGTATATATTTTCAAGACTATAGAAAAATTATTAAAGTGCAACATAGGGATCTAAACTTGGTATTAGATAATTTAAAGGTCAAATCAATAAAGTACATAAAAATAAGTTTGGTGTTAATTAACAGAATTTTAGGTCTGTAATTTCCATGGGTTGGGTGTTATATATATATATATATATTTTTTTTTTTTCCTTTCCTTTTGGGGGGTGGGGCGGGGTTGTTTGGGCCACACCAAGTGGTGCTCAGAGATCACTCCTGGTGGTGCTTGGGGGATCATATGGTACCAGAGATAGACTTGCCAGGTCAGTCAAGTGCAAGGCAATCAATCACCCTACCTGCTGTACTATCTCTTTTGCCCTCTATTTCCCCTTTTTAATGAAATACTAGACCCGGACTGGCAGCTGTGGGAGAAGTGTGCCCTGTTCTTTTTCGGGGTTTGTTGTTACTTTTCCTAGCTTTCTCTCTGGCTACCTTCGGGGGTTACAATGAATTTCTGATCGGCCACTTAACGTGCTTTTCAGAAAGAGGAAAATAAACTTCCTACACAACTTTCTTTTTCTTTTTTCCACGGGATTGTGCCACACCCAGTGGTGTGGTGCCAGGGCGGCGGCCTGGGGCTCCTCTTGCAGCGTTCACTGAGCCCTCTGCTGGCTCCAGGGCACCTTTATGAAGTGGTCCAGGTGGAGAGATCAGAGTCTAGGTAGTCTTGTGGCTGCTGGTCTGTCAGATTGATTGGCTGTGTGATCACGACCAGACTTGGTTCTCCAGGGCCAGTTGTCTTGCCCCTGGCCGGATGAGCTGTGGTTCCTGTTTGATCCAGCTACTCCAGGGCTTTTCATGGGACTGAGCTTGGCGTCTTTGTCTCCATGTGTCTGAAGAGTTGACTTTGGCTGTGTTTGGAGGATGTACATGGTCTGGACTTTGGATTTGTACTAAAAGTGCCAAGTAAGTCATTCAGAAGCACGTATCTTCTGACAGAAAATAAGTCACAGTGTGGTTGTGGTATTTATGCTGGGCCTGAAGGGGCTACTCCTCCGTCTGGGTAGGAAAGAAACCCAAGGGGAGAGAGGGGATAGGGAAAGGGAATGAGGGGAGGGAGAGGGGAGAGAAGGGGGAGGGCAGGAGGACATGTATGTGTGTGTTTGTGTGTGTGTGTTTGGGTTTGTTTTTAAGAGAGCAGACTATGCCGATATGGATATGCATGGGATTTAGAATTGATCCTAGGAAGTGTAGAAAGCATACTAGGATTTTTGGCAAGGAGAAATAACTTTGATACGGGGGAATAAGAGAATAGAGAGGGACTTGGAAGGGATGAGACTTGTGCTTATCATTAATAGTAGCTAATGACATAGTATTTGTTCTCTAGGAGTGTTGTTTTTGCTTTAGATACCTAGGATCCAAAGAACCTTTAGGTTCTACTGTTGAATGTGATTCATTTTTCAAAGAGGCGTCTTTCCTGACTCTGAAGCATGACTGTTCATTAAACACCTGGATCCCCGGAGTACTGAAGTGAGTCCCCATACTCCATTATCAGCAAATACTGGCTAGCGGGAGACTCAGTAGGGAGTAGTCAGAAGCTTAGTACCTGTTTCCCTTCTCCCTCTCACTGGTCTTTGAAGTTGGCCAAGGCGATTCTCTGTGCCTCAGTATCCTCATCTATAAAGGTAGAGTGGTTTAAGAGCCTTTGTTTCAGTGCACCTGTGAGCTGGAAATATTAGCTGTATCTGGCACCCTAGCTCAGTGCCTGGTGTAGACTTGAGTTTATTGAGTATTTGCTGTTAGTAGTATTTTTGGAACAGTTTCTGGAGTGACTTAAGTAAAGGACCATGGGAAGGAGCCAGTGTAGAGGGACTGCTTAAACATCTCTTCAACAAGGGGGTTTAGAGATGTTCCTGGAATCTAGAGAAGGAAGGTTGTATGAGATCAAGAGTTGACACTAATGGATTCTTGTGAGTAGGAGTCTGGTAGGAGGGGTGAGGCTTAGGTCCTGAGGTTGGATCCCAGATGTGGTGGCCTGTTGGAGGAGAAAGTCATGGCTTACAAGGCTGTCGTGGAGAAAGGGAGGTAGGGACATCCAGAATTGTTGATCAGCAGCATTGGCACTCTTAAGTTAGTACACCGTTGCTGCATGGATCTCTACATTCTTTGCTGCTTTTCTTGGCTGTGTCGTGCTCAGAATGATCAGATTATAAAGTTAACTAATTTCAGATGAGCACAGTTTTAAGGTTACCACGCAGATGTTAGAAAAGAAACTGGAAGGTGTGTGTGTGTGTGTGTGTGGTGGGGGGTGGGGGGGCTTGCGCGTGCAGGAATTCAGGAGGGAAAAGTAGTCAGCTGTGATTCCTGGTGTCCTGTGGCCCAAAGCCAGGGCAGCCTGTGGTCGATGCTGTGCCGAGTTCTCTACTCGCTCCAAGTTCTGCAGTTCTTTTGAATGATGTGGCTTCCCGATTTTAGTTGTAGTTTATTTGGTGCCGATCATTGAAATATTAAGACCAGTCACTAAAAGGAATTTACTGCTCCTATTGTATGGGACAGTCCTCAAATCAAGTCAGTTATGGGACTCAGATTTGAAGTTCCCATCTATGTCCGCCATAGCGATTGCTAAACCCGCCTGGATGGGTTGAGGGTCTCACTACCCATCGGGAGAGGTTTCCTTTTTCATTCACTTCCCAGGAACTTAATATTTCAGCCCTGTGGAGTGCTTTAAAGCCCAGCACACACCAGGAGGAGAATTCAGAGTTGCCAATGCATGAGCTTGCGACTCAGCAGCCTGAGTTTCAGGGGGAATTCGGAGCACTGGCCTGGGCTGGTTTTGTCTGAATCTCTGAGCCATTTCTGCTTGATGTAGAGTGTATTGGAAATGGGACACTCATTGCTGCACACTTGGCACCTTCATGGCACAGGTTACCTCAAGATACAGATTGAGGGACAACAGGGTGACAGGGTGGTGTCCTCGAGAGTTCAGATTCGTCCAGCACCGAGTTCTCACAGGGTGCAGCTCCCCACCCCCCCAGTGCCGGCACTGATCTGCCTTCTCCAGAAGGAAAGGCGGGAACTTCTCTCTAAACTTGATGCCTTGCCTTCTTGTTTTATAGGAAATAATCTCAGTTTGAAGTACTTGAAGAGGGCTACTCTTTTTTTTTTTCCCCCAGAAATTTGTATTCAATCAAAATCACTATCTGGATGCTTCTACAGATTAATCACATGCTTAAAAATTCACGCTTCTTTGGATAGCTTTCTCTTAAGTATTTTGAGAAAAGCAAGGGTTTCTCCATGTGGTAAAGTGTATTCTTAACGATGGAATGGTTTTGCTTGTTGCTTTCATTTTATAGTGTCAAATTAGGCCTTGCTGTATATAAAGAGACTCACTATTAAAATGTGTGACCTGACGAATTTGAGTTGTTTTGTTTTTATTTGTGTTAGAGGAACCTTCTGTCGAATATATCCTTGTTATGTATGAGGTACATAACTGCCCATACCAGCTGTCACATGTTGGGAAATGGGGCATCGAGAATGGTGGTATACCATATGCCTGCTGAACCGTGGAGTCCCATCCCAGAGTTGCCACTGGTGACTTTGCGTACCCATGCCAAACGACTGTCCCAAAGCAGTAGAATCGGGAAGTCACATGGACATTTCCCATAAGTTTGCTTATCGTGATCTTTTCATTATAAAGTATCTCACTTTAAGAGAGCCCTGAAATAATTGTTATTCAAATATCAGTTCTTTCCCCTCACATTATGAAGCTTTTTCCTAAAGAAAACTTACCCCCCAAAAATCTAATTGCAACAGTTAAAATCAAGGTCTTATTTTCATTTGGTATTGTCTATTCCCTTGCTTTCGATTCTCTTCTATCCCACGTATGAAATGAAATCATTCAGTGTTTATCTCCTTCTGATTGAATTCACTTAGCGCAACTTCCTCCAGTTCCTTCTATGTTGTAGCAAAGGATACGATTTCATCAATTTTCAGCTTAATAATTCATTCGTGTATCTGCCGTGTTTAACATACCTACTCAGTGGCCATTGGGCACCTGGGTGGTTTCTAAATGTTGGCTAAGTAATATACGGAGTAAACAGTGGAGTGCATTATCTCTTTTTAAATTGGTATTCTTCATGTTAGTATCTAGGAGTGGATTGCAGGATCACATGATAAATCTATTTTTGATGTTTTGAGGAACTGAACCGGCATATGGTCCCACCAGTGGTGTAGGAGGGTTTGTCTCTGTCTCCATGTCTTCAGCACCTGCTGGTTTTGGCCTTTGACACACCCTCTTACAGGATATGGAAAAACCTCATTTTCGTTTTCTTATTTTTACTTTTCCTCCATGGGCATATTTACCCCCTGGGCTTCTTTTTTTTTTTTTGCCCAAGCATCTATTTAGCACTTCTGCCCTAATATTTTTAATATATATTTTTTGTTTTTGAGATTTTTGAGCTCTTTATATGTATTAGCCATTTTTTGGCTGTATGATACGTGCCGATTTTCTCCCATTCAGTTGGAGCTTTTCATGTTAGTGGCAATTTATTTTATTAAAGAACAGATTTTTATTTTTGGTTCTTGGGCCACACCTGACAATGTACAGGGGTTAGTTCTGGCTCTACACTAAGGAACTGGTGGTGCTGGGGGCACCTTATGGGATGCGGGGGATCGAACCCCGGTTGGCCACATGCAAGGTAAACACCCTATCCTCTGGACTAGCTCTCTGGCTAAAAACAAAAGATTTTTAGTTACCGTTTTCTTTGTTTAGCTGTGCTTTTGTTTCCCTGGTTTCTAGTGTTGACTTCCCCAGGGACATCACTGGAACTGAGATTGTGAAGTGTATCACCTCTGTTTGCTTCTCTGTATTGTCTGGCTTCAGACCCATAGCTGGGTCTCTTACCCATGTTGACTTTAACATTTATGCATGGTGAGGACCACTCTCAGCCTTGTGACATAGCGAGGTTCAGTGTTCAAGGTTCAGTGTTCTACATGTGACTATCCAATTTCCTAGCACTGTTTACTGAAGACTTTCTCCATTTTGTGCTCTTTGCTCCTTGTCATGAATTAACTATCCATATGTATATAGACGTACACACATAAATTGCATATATAAAAATATATATATGGAGAGAGAATGTGTAGTATATACATGTGACTTTGCTTTAGGGCTTTGAACTTTGATCTGCGAGTCTGTATTCATAACAGTACCACACTGGTTTTATTATTTCAGTTTTGTAATCAGTTTAAATAGGTGAGTTTGACCACTCATTCCATTTTTCTCAGGATTACTTGGGCTCTTCAGGAGCTTCTGTGGTTCTATGCAGATTCTGGTAATGTTCTATTTCTTCTGCTTTGGACTTTTGACTGGGATTGCACTGAATCTGTACAGTACTTGGCATGGGATCACTGTTTTAACAATTTCAGTTCTTTTGTTTCTGAGCACAGTCTTTCCAGTTCCTTTTGTCTTCTACTTCTTTTAAAGGTGTCTTGCAATTATCAGTGAACAGGTCTTAAACCATGCTTGAGGCATTCATTCCAGGTACCTAACTCTTCTGCGATTGCAAATGGATCGTTTTCTTAATTCTTTCTTCTAGCTGGTTATTTGTGTACAAAATGGAATGTAGTTCTACATCTTGGTTTTGTAGCAGTGACTATTTTGTTGGTTGGTTCTCTTGTCTTTTTCATGCCAGCTCTTAAGATTTCACTTGAAGGTGACATGTAGTACTGTATTATTTTCAAAAAGCATTTTGACCCCCTTGCATCCTGAGTGAGCTCTCTCCTGTCTTTGCAGGTTTGACGCCGATCAGAAGCATGCTCTCACTGAGTTTCCCAGCACCATCCGTTACACAGAATGTCTCTGAGTGAGAGTTCGGTTTTCGCCTATGAGTCCTCGGTGCACAGTGCCAACGTCTTGCTCAGCCTGGACGACCAGCGGAAGAAGGATGTGCTGTGCGATGTCACGGTGCTGGTGGAGGGCCAGCGCTTCCGCGCACACCGCTCTGTCCTGGCAGCGTGCAGCACGTACTTCCACTCGCGGATCCTAGGCCAGGCCGATGCGGAGCTCCATCTCACTCTGCCAGAGGACGTAAGCGAGCACTTCTCCTGCTTTCTACCACATTGAATTGAATTCGACCGCTTAGGGCTTATAAAGCTAAAATTAAATGGCACGGATCCTGGGAGCAGTTTTTTGGGTCCTGCAACAGCACACCTTTTTTTTTTTTAAACATATTATTAAATTTGGATGTCAGTCTATGGTATTAATAGAGCAGGTAAATAACTTGACATTGCTGTCTTACTTTTGATGGAATGACCAAGGAAGGGTTTAGGCGGTAGTGGTAGATGTTTGGAGAGATCGTTCTGAACAGGCCATGGCATGTGCTAATCTCTCCCTTTGCAATTTTTTTTCTATGATGGAAAATGACTGGTTCCAGTTTTTATTATCTCTCCAGCACCTAAAGGACCCATTTTTAAAAAAATTTTTATTAGTGAAACACCATGAGGTACAGTTGTAGACTTACAAATTTTTGTGCTTGGGTTTCAGTTATACAATGATCGAGTTCCCATCCCTCCACTAGTGCCCATTCTCCACCACCACTAATCCCAATCCCAGTATCCCTCCCACCCCCCATCCCTGCATCCCACCCTGCCTCTGTGGCAGGGCATTCCCTTTTGTTCTCTCTCTCCTTTTGGGTGCTGTGGTTTGCAAAAGAGGAATTGAGTGGCAATCATGTTCGGTCTATAGCCTACTTTCAACATGCATCTCCCATCCTGGGTGGATCTTCCCAACACCTTTTATTTGGTGTTCCCTTCTCTATCTGAGCTGCCTTTACCCCTAGAGTGTGCAGCTGGCCTCCAAGCCATGGAGTAAACCTCCTGGTACTTATCTCGGCTATTCTTGGGTGTTAGTCTCCTATTTTGTTACTTTATGTTCCCCAGATGAATGCAGTCTTTCTGTGTAAAGGACCCATTTTTTAAAATTTGTTTATTTATTTTGCTTTTTGTGTCACACATGGCTATGCACAGGAGTTACTCCTGGCGGTGCTCAGGGTACCATATCTGTTGCTGGGAATCTAACCTGGGTTGGCTGCATGCGAGGCAGAAACCGTACTTGCTGTGCTATCGCTCCAGCCCCAGGACCCATTTTTATTTAACTGTTCAGCTATCCAAGAGCAATCAGGGTCATTCCAGATTTGGCATATTACAAATAAAATTACTATCACCATTTGTGTACAGACTTTGTGTGAATATCAGTTCTCTGGATAAAAAGCCAGGGATATGACTGCAGGGACATTTTATAGTTGTAACTCTAGAGTTACAAGAAACTACCCTGTTGTTTCTCAAAGTTCCAGTACATTTTTCTGTTCCCACAAGCAGTGTCTGCATGGTCCAATTTCTCTGAATCCTCAACAAGTATTTTCTGGTGGTGCCATTTTTTTAGGTAGCCATTTTAAAGTTAAGTGTTCAGTTTTTTTTTTTTAAAGGAAGGTCATACCCCCCCAAAATCATCATCTTACAGGATCTGCTTAGGGTTTTGAAATAAGTTTTGTGTCTACTCCAGAATGAGATGCCTCACTCTGTAGAGGCAGCAGGTTTGTTGTAAAGGATTTCCTTTGTAAAGGTTTTTTATTGCCTATAGAGTTCTTGAATCTTTGCTGAAATAGTGGTTGATATGATTGGATTATTTATATTCCCCCCTTTTAAAAATTGAATCACCATGCGATACACAGTTACTAAGTTGTGTATGATTAGGTTTCAGTCATACATGTTCCAACATCCTTCCCTTCACTTCTCCAGTGTACATTTCTCCCCATCAGTGTTCCCATTTTCCCTCCTGCCACCCCCGCCTCCACCAATCTGCCTTGATGGCAGGTACTTCCCTCCTCCCTCTCTCCCTCCCTCTCTCCCACTCTCTGTCCCTCCCTCTCCCTCTGTCTCCCTCCCCCTTCCCCCTTCCCCACATAATTTGGGCATTATGGTTTGCAGTTGGGTATGATTAGATTATTTTGCGGTTGTGTGCTTATTGGGCCACATCTCACCTTACTTTGTATTTCCTGTGGGTCAGAGCTACTTTCTAAGTGGATTAAATACTGTTTTCTAGTCTTCATTGTATTTGAACATTATAGTAGTTGGAATTATTTAGAATTTAGGGACTGCATGGTGCTGAGGTGCCCACAGGAACCTGACTTGATCCTGTGTGAGTTGCATGCTGTGTTCTTCCTGCATTATTGCATAGATGATTTATTTCCGCTAATGTGGGAACTTTGTGCTCATACTTATGTCTTCAGCTCATATTCCTAAACAAGGTTACCTTCAGAGCGAAGTCTATAAAGTGGGAGATGTGGTATGCTTTTCTAGAATCTTAGTTTACATTTCTGATGCCTGTTCTGTAAATACCATCTCATTTCCTTCTCATGCTACTTTTTTTTTTTAAGCGATGCATTTATTTTTATTTTGTATATTCACAGGTGACAGTTAAAGGATTTGAACCTTTAATTCAGTTTGCCTACACCGCTAAGCTGTTCTTAAGTAAGGACAATGTGGATGAGGTGTGCAAGTGTGTAGAGTTTTTAGGTGTACGTGATATTGAGGAATCCTGCTTTCAGTTTCTCAAATGTAAGTTTTCGGACTCTACTGCTGACCAGCAAGAACGCCCAAGAATAAAATGCTTCCCATCGCACTGTCAGAAAACAGACCTTAAAATTTCCCTTTCAGACCAGAGGGAATTGGAAATAGATGAAGTGGAGGAATTTTTGGAAAACAAAAATGTTCAGATGCCTCAGTGTAAACTTCGTCGGTATCAAGGAAATGCAAAAGTATCACTTCCTCTTCAAGACAGTGCCAGTCAAACATGTGAATCCATGTGCTTAGAAAAGGATGCTGCTCTGGCTCTGCCATCTTTATGCCCCAAATACAGAAAATTTCAGAAAGCATTTGGAACCGACAGAATTCGACCTGTGGAATCCGTTGTCAAAGATGTTCACACTTCGTGTGTTCCGCCAAATGAGACATCTGAGAGTGAATGTCTCGGGGGTGTCCAAGATTGTGCAGATCTGCAAGTGATCTTAAAATGTGAAGAAACTAAATTACCAGTGGAACATGAAGAAACCAAGAAGAAAGATCCCGCTTCTCAGTGTCCGTCCGAGCAAACCGAGGTGGCTCCTCTACCCCACAGCTCTTCTGCGGATCCTCATGGCCTCTATTCTCTGTCCCTCTTACACACGTATGACCAATACGGTGACTTGAATTTTGCTGGTATGCAAAACATGACAGTGTTAACAGAGAAGCCTTTGTCAGGTACAGACGTTCCAGAAGAAAAATTATTCAGTGAAAGTCAGGAGTTACATTTGAAATCTGACCCTGGCCCCAGGGAAGACAGTAGCCTTGCCTCCAGTGACCGGAGTAGTGTGGAACGGGAAGTGGCTGAGCACCTAGCGAAAGGCTTCTGGAGTGATATTTGCAGCACGGAAGCCCATTGCCAAATCCAGTTATCACCCGCTGTGGCCAAAGAGAGTTCCGAACCCATCTACCCACAGAAACGGTCCGAGTGTCCCTGGTTGGGCATCAGAATCAGCGAGAGCCCAGAGCCGGGGCAGAGGACTTTCACCACGTTGAGTTCTGTCAACTGCCCTTTCATCAGCACTCTGAGCACCGAAGGCTGTTCAAGCAATTTGGAAATTGGCAACGATGGTTATACTTCTGAGCCCCAGCAGGAACCTTGTCCCTACACATGTGTCATCAGCCTGGGAGATGACTCTGAGACTGATACTGAAGGAGACAGTGAATCCTACTCGGCCAGAGAACAAGAGTGTGAGGTGAGGAGGATGGGAATTGTGTCTGATGGCTTGTAATTGACCCCTGCTTGGTGTCAGCAGCTCCTTATATGCCATAGGGTATGAGCATGGTCCGGAGGTGTGTTAAGGGATGAAATCTGGCATCAGGCCCAGATGAGTGTGATGATGTGTGGACTTCTTTATGTATTTCAGGGTGGGTGTATTGGTGTTAATTATGGAGTAGTGGATCACTTTGGGTTTTAACTGCTTAAGTCAAAAGCTGTGTCCCAAGAGGAAAAAGCATAATGATTCTGTGATTATTACATAGTCACTCCCAGAAAAATGTAGCAGAGTGTGTGTGTGTGTGTGTGTGAGAGAGAGAGAGAGAGAGAGAGAGAGAGGAGAGAAAGAGAAAGAGTGTGTGTGTGTGTGTGTGTGTGTGTGTGTGTGTGTGTGTGTGATCTTGTTCATGACTGCAAGTGTCCCCTAAGCCTGAGAAAAGTAGACACCACTGAGTTAGCAGTGACTAGTTGTAGGGCTGTGTCTTCTGATGCATAGTTTACATTAGATTTCACAACCCATTATTTTTTATTTTCCCGTAGACATTTCAGCAATTATTCAATGGCTGTAAATTCAGCTTGAGTTACATGTGGAGGATATGGAATTAATCGTACCAAGCTTGTTCAGAGTACTTTGTTAACTTAAGTTTGTGTTTACTAGAGATAGCTGATTTTGGGTAAACCATTATGACACTTCGAGTAATAAGGACTTGTTGGTTCTTATGTTTTCTTATATAGCTGTTGACTTACATATCTGAAAGTGTGAAAGAGGCCTTTACTCTGCCTTTGGAAAGAGGTGCTTTAAGAAATAATACGTATGCTTTTTTATGAACTAATGTATATCAGTGGAATTTTTGTGTGATGTTTATGAATGCAGCATTTCAAACAGTGAAGAGGGTTAGAAATGCAAAAGTCTACAGTAGTATGAACATTTCAGAACATTTAATGTGACTAATTTCTATAAACTTGAATGGCAAGCCAAATTGGTTGCCAGAGAAGCTAACCAGTGTACCATTTGCATTACATTAAATTAACTTATTTATTTGGGCCACACCTGGCGGTACTTCTGGCTCTGCATGCAGGAATTACTTATACTGGTACTTGGGACCGTATGGGATGGCAGGGATCGAACTCTGGTCAGCTGTGCACAAGGCAGGTGCTCAACTCATGGTAGTAGCTCTCCAGCACACTATTTGCATTTTAAATGGTATATTAAATTATCCCATAGTTACGATACTTATATATTCCTTTTTCAAATTTACATATATTAAAAATAACATTAACTTACAAAGGTTTTTCACTTTTCTACATTGGCAAGTGGAAGTGTAGCCTTTAAAATAAGTTATACAAAATTACCATTTTCTTGACAGGAAAATAAATGTTCTGAAATGTTTTTAAAATGAGTATTACAGTATTGAATCAGTATTACACAGTGCTACAAATCAAAGAATATAGTAGATATTTTAATTTGAATAAAATCACATTAAAACATTAGGATGTGGCTTGATGATTGGAGGATTAATATATCCTGGGAAAATAACTTAAATTTTCTTTTCACTCTTGTATTAATATGCTTGATTTACAGAAAAATTATTGTGACTCACATTTTGCTGAACCCTCTCTAAAATAGAGTAGCAGAAGGTACCATGTAGAAATCGGGACTAGTCTAGTCTGTTTTCTTAAGTCCAAAATTAAGTTCTCTGGAAAATAGATGTATTTTCTTCTTCCCAAATTTAAGTGTAACTGCAAGATACAGAAACAATTATTAATGTTTGTTTCACATTTTAGGTAAAGCTGCCATTTAATGCCCAACGAATAATTTCGCTCTCTCGAAATGATTTTCAATCATTGCTGAAAATGCACAAATTGACTCCAGAGCAACTGGATTGTATCCATGATATTCGAAGGAGAAGTAAAAACAGAATTGCTGCCCAGCGCTGTCGCAAGAGAAAACTCGACTGTATACAGAATCTTGAGTCCGAGATTGAGAAGCTGGTAAGTGTACAGTGGCTTATTGTTTAAATCTCACTCCCACATTCTCTCCTTCCGAATCCCTCCCCCCTCCCTCCATTCCCTTTATAATTATAAGTCAGATAAAATGTTCAGTTATGCATTAATTTCAAAAAACTGATCAGTTGACTTCTTTAGACATAGGTGGACTTGGTTAGTAATAACTAGAACATGGCAGATTGGAAACAGCTATGTGTGACCGAGATGCCCGCATCCCCAGTAACTAGGTGATCTAGATGGAGTTTCACTTGCCATTTTCAGAAAAAGAGTTCTCTGTCATTTTCAGAAATTAAGTTAGCTCTCTTTTAACTTCAGTGCCGTATTCTACCTACTTACCTTAGCAGTACTATTAAAATGTTGAGAATGCTTTCTGAGGGCTTACTTTTATTTATTTATTTATTTATTTGAGGGCTTATTTTTAATGATGAACAAAGTCGGGGTAATTGGACGGTTGCATAGTTGGGAAGCTCTTTATAAGCACTGTGATGTCTCTAAAAACGAATATTCTAGTTCTTTAAATAAATTGTAGACTTGAGTAACTTGTTTTTGTTTTTTCATTTATTTGTTTGTGTTTGTTTTGGAGCCATGCCCATTGGAGCTCGGATCAGGAATTCCTCCTGGCTGGCTCGGGGACTATGTGGGGTTTCGGGGACCCAACTGAGGTCAGCTATGTGCAAAGCAAACACTCTACCCACTGAATGATTGCTCTGGCCCCAGCTTTTGTTGATACTAAAACATACCCAACTAGACCTTTTATTTAAGGGGAAAAGCTTACATGCTGCTATGAGTGGAGCATCTTTAGAAGAACCCTCATTTTACTGAGTCTGCTTGTCTGTTCAATACAAGTACAAATGAACTGAAGTATTAGCACTGGTGCTTCGATAGTGGTTGGGAAGTAAGCTTTGTCTGAAAGACACCTGATAATGCTGGCTAAGCTCCACATGGGGTCAGAGGCCATAGGGAAACATTGCCTAGAATTCTTTAAATGTTCTACCTTGGTTATTTATTGGTTAAAATTGAAAATTGTGATTGTAACAATTTTTTATCCTAAGCCAGCTAGCTATGAATTGCAATTAAATAGCAACAACGTAGAAAATCGGAAACTGTATCTATTTGCATCCCTAAGTTCGGTCACGGTCCTCCCGCTGTTCATCCATTTGCTTCAGCGGGCCAGTAACATCCTTAGACTTGTTACTGTGTTTGGCATATCAAATACGTCATGGGTAGCTTGCCAGGCTTTGCTGTGCAGGTGAGATACTCTCGGTAGCTTGCCAGGCTCTCTGAGAGGGGCGGAAGAATTAGACTCGGGTCAGCCATGTTGGCTGCGTGTAAGGCAAACGCCCTACCGCTGTGCTGTCGCTCCAGCCCCATCCCTAAGTTTAAAAATATAAATACATGTATTATGTTTTAATTGCAAAAGGTGAACCTAAGTATGAAAAGGTGAAGATATTTAAGGGTATAAAAAGATGGAAGAGAAACCAGATGGTTTATAAATGGAAGCATGCTATAAAAGTAAAATACATTTTTATAAAACTATGGACTGTTGAATGACTAGGCTGTTAGGACCAAAGAATGAAAGTTGCAAATTAAGTAATATTTATCAGCCATTTCATGGGGGTAGGCAGTTATCAGTACATACCTGTAAGTGGTAGTGGTCGTAGGCTTCCTTACTACTTTTCTTCTAGTAGAACACTTAAATGTCATGGAGTATGGAATTTTACCTTTTAGACTAATGGATTGTCTGGAGCTACTTGAAATCTACATGACATTAAATGACTAGAGTTCTGAGAACTGTTGCTTATATTTCTCTTCTTTCTCAGCTAATTATCTTGTTGAGGGGAGGCCACACCCTGGCAGTACTCAGGGCTTACTCCTAGCTTTGTGGTTATGGGTCACTCCTGGTGGGGCTCCGAGGACCATTTGGAGCACTGGAAATTGAGCCTGGGTTGGCTGCAGTCAAAGCAAGCTCCCTGCCTGCTGTACTGTTTCTCTGACCCACCTCAGAGCGATTGCACAGCGGTAGGGCGTTTGCCTTGCACGCAGCCAACATGGCCGACCCGAGTTCGATTCCTCCGCCCCTCCCGGAGAGCCCAGCCAGCTATCGAGAGTATCTCGCCCACATGGCAGAGCCTGGCAAGCCACCCGTGATGTATTTGATATGCCAAACACAGTAACAACAAAATCTCCAATGGAGACGTTACTGGGCCCGCTTGAGCAAATCGATGAACAACGGGAGGGCCTTTACCTTTACCTTACCTTTACCATTTCCTCTCCAAAGGCAAGCACACCCAGAAATGAAAACCAGAAAGCCTTTACATTGATTAAGTTGTTTTATGATTATTTTGTACAATCGTAATTAAGGCAGTATGTTTCATAGTAACTATTACCTTTCAGAAGTATTTTGTTTCCTAATAGGTCTTATATTTAGTTTTTGGATTGATGTCATATAGTGAATTGCTGAACAGTTGATTTTTTTTTTCCACAAAAAAATATCTGGAATGATTTTTTTTTATTTTGTTCTCCTTGCAGTTTCCACTCAGCCTTTACTTCAACAGAGAGAGTGTCGAGAGACTGTGCTTAAAAATATGTAATTATGAATCACATTCCCAGTCTGTGGCACTTTATAACTTTGAGTAGATTGTTCATTCATTTGTGCCTGAGTGTTCTCATATGTAAAATGAGATAATGCTAGTTTATTGTTTATGTAGAGTGGATATTCATTTATGTACCAGTATTAAATGAGTTACATTGAAAGAACTAAGTAAACACTGAGCAGATACTATCTTTTTCATTTTAACTTTTTTTTACTATGTTATTACAGATTTTCAGTTTTCCTTAATTGATTCTTTTACCTGGGGTGTGTGTGTGTGTGTGTGTGTGTGTGTGTGTGTGTGTGTGTGTTCTAATGAACTATAATTCTGAGTTTGAACTTCACCCTATGTTGCTTCCCTATAGTAATAGGCTCCATTCACACAGGCAGAGCCTGTTCTGTCAGTTAATTTCCAATATAAGAGAACATTGGCTTTCATATATATATATATATGTATGTATGTATATATATGCTTTTATATATATGATTTACACACATAAATATGCTTTTAAGTCAAACAATTAGAATGATTGGTACTCTAGTAACTAATTGTATTGTTTTGCATTTTTGGCTAAAAGAAACAGAAAGCATCTGAAGTATGAATGAACAAATTTGTTAGAAAGATATAATTACATCTTGATAGAAAAGCCCAAGCATGGGACCAGGGATCAGTCTAGTCATGATTATAGTTTGAATCCCTTTAAACTTTAACGAGGAGGAGAACATCTCAACAAGGAGCAGAGGCAGCTGGTGAATGCTTGGCTGCCCAGGGCCTGGTTGGATTTCCCATCATTCCAGCGAGGGGCCAGAGGGCTCGCCTCACACGTGCTTTCCTTTTCCCCAGTGAGGAGATGGTAGGATTTTTTTTTGGGGGGGTGGGGGGTGGGGGGGTGGAGGGTGTCAGAGTGGCTTATTCTGTTTTTAAGTTCCTTGAACTGAAGTTTGAACTAAGTCTTTCAAACCTACTTGCGGTTCTAGTGTCAGATAGTGGAGAAATTCCAGTCACAAAATTTTAAATTTAGTCCTGTCACAGCTTTCCCAGATGAAAATGGCAGAAAATGTGCTATTAAATATGACTAAGAAGGGTGGCCCTTTCTCTAGAAAGAAAAGAATTTAAGGCCGAATACTTACTAAGTATTCTTAAAACCTGGTTATTGGGGAATGTTCAGGAGCTTTTCCAAATTTTCTTTTAATGGAATTATTGACAGTATTGATGCTCTAGTGAAAATCTGTAGGTAGTAGTGCAGATAATTGAGAATATGGAGGAGTATGACAAATATCTCTCCCCACCCCACCCTCTTTAAAAAATAAAGATGTCACTTTGTGAAAGTGTTGACACACTCTGTTAACTAACAGTGGTTTATTTATTCATTTATTTTTATTGTCTGGATGGGTCTGAAAAATTATTTAAAGGTCTTAGTTCTCAGTGTGCTTTATTGTTGGACATGTAGTAAGTGAAAG
This sequence comes from Sorex fumeus, assembly GCF_029834395.1. NCBI lineage: Eukaryota > Metazoa > Chordata > Mammalia > Eulipotyphla > Soricidae > Sorex > Sorex fumeus. The sequence continues at coordinate 31,982,196 of NW_026606322.1, read as the reverse complement.
TGGGTGATTATGAGCTCTATTTTGATGCTTAAGAAGACATGTTTCTAGGGTAGATTTCTATTGATGAATCAGGAGTACATTCTGTCAGGTGTCACTGAGTTCTTTTGGGTATGTGTTGTGTTGTATTTTGCCCTTCACTAAGTAGGGTAGGTGTTGGGTGTCTTGTCAGCCCAGAACCTCAGCAAAAAATTAAGTTTTTTCACTGTGATAGTGAGAATTGGTTATCTCCCATTAGCGTCTAATTTTGTTTCTCTTAGAAGTGATATTGACTCTTCTATGTATATTTTCAAGGGACAGTTAGGTATTTCTCTGAGCCACCTGTTCAGAGGTTTTATGGAAGGAGCAACTAGTCACCATTTTCTCTCAGTTGAATATTATTTAACCTTAAAGTCACTGTCACATGTCACATGTTTCTGTGCTGCATTCTTCCATTCCTTATCTTGTACTGGGTCGGTTATATTTAGAATTAAAAAAAAAACTTACTAAATTTGAATAAATATTGCACACTAGTAGCTAAAATGTAGCTCTAGATGTAAATTTGCTGTAAATGTTGAATTGGGACCACGGATTTTATTCAATTTTTAATGGATATGTGATTAAGGCTACAGTACTTAAAGCGTAAGATTTATGTAGTTGCATACTAAGAAAATAAAAATATGTTTAGAAATATGTAATAAGATACTGGTAGGGAAGTAGCTAATATATCATGAAGTGACTAAGTTGAATTATTTTTATTTATTTTGCCAAAATGATTTAACTGAACTTACTTAGCAAAACTGTTGTAGTAAACTTGTATCTTAAAATTAAAGTGAAGTGGAAAAACCAGCTAGCTGCTACGGAGAGGGTGGCTTCAAGTGCAAGGAACTTAAGGGACCATTTAGTTCATAGGAATAATCACGGATAAGTTCTAGGGTTTACCCGTTGGTTTTAGTTGTGGAGAGGTAAGCCACCTGGGGAGAAGGTGTACTTAAAGATTATAGTGGTATCCTTCATTGATTGGTTGGAGAGTAAGAACAGTTAAGGATCATGTTGTTTATCTAAAGATAAACACGTTATAAAATATTTGCGATCTTTCTAATATCTCAAGTTGTTCTAATTTGAGGAAGGAAGCTCAGCTCTTCAGTGTTTCACTTAATCCTTAGTGTAACACTGTTGAAGGCTTGTCTGCTGTTGTTTAGAACAAATACTCATTCTGGTTCTAATTGAGTTCTAAATAATGTGTGAGTGAGGAAACATACTTGTTGTTCTGGAAGTTTTGTTTTTCACTTGTATTAGCGTGTGAGAAAAAGTCGGAGATGCTGATTGTGTTGAATGTTTTATTTTCTTCTCTGGGGGTAGCAGTAGGCACTTTTCTGGTCCTTGGCCCAACTGTAGACCCCTCCCACCCTACCCCCTTGGCCTCCAACTGGCAAATTCTTAAGAGAAATGTATTGAGTATTGATCGTTGTTTTGTTTATTCTTGTGTACATATGCATACATGAACTTATCTATGTATCACATAACCCTAAATTTTTTTCCAAGACGTTTATAAAAATCTGAAAAATCTGAGCAAGTTTCATATAAAATCAGGCTATTTTACATTATTAAAATGTAAGTTATATTTTTTCACATTTTCTTAAAATATATTGCCTTTAAAATACTAAAGCAGTTGTAGGATACTAGTAGATTTGCATTTAGTTTTGCAGAAAAACTAAAACAGTAACATGTTTCATCCTTATGGCTATTTTTAATCTTTTTAGCTATTTTTGTTCCAGGAAAAAAAAATGCTTATTTTGTGGCTAGGGAGATAGTACAGTGTGTAGGGCATTTGTCTTGCACATGGCCAACCTGGGTTCGATCCCTGACATCCCATATGGTTCCCTGAGCCTGACAGGAGTGATTCCTGAGTGTAGAGCCAGGAGTAACCCCTGAGAATCACTGGGTGTGACACCCCCCCCCCCAAAAAAAAAGTCATCTGGTGTGGTGGAGTGCGTCTTGTATGCAGGAGGCTCAGGTACCACATGGTTCCCCAAGTACTTTCCAGAGCAACCCCTGAACACTGAGGCAGAAGTAGCCTTTGCTGCTGGGTATAACCTCAAAACCAAAAATAAGTACTTAAAAATAAATCCAAATGATGATAGAAAAACCTCAGATTTCTAGAACCCATCAACAATCAGAAACCCAGGAATTGTCAGAAGGTTCTCCAGAGAAACCTTTGCCCTTGTGTCAGTCTGTGCCGACTCAGCACAGAAATGACCCGAACACTCATTGGCTTAGCTCAGCCTAGACATGAAACAGTCTCGGGATAGATAAAGAAGAAGGAGTAAATGAGGAAGAACGAGGAAATGAGGTGTCAGTGGTGGCCTGTGTGGGGGAACAGAAGGCAGGAACTGGGAAAACCTGGAAAACTCTTGGAAAATACCTTAAGAGGCTTTCCTGTGTGCTGAAACAGTTAATGATCACAAGACACACCACACACACCAGGAAAAAAAAAAAAAAGATCCCCCTCCCCCCGCCACCTCCCAGTTCTTCACGCTGCAGTGATCAGCCACTGGCATGGTGACTCTGGCAATGTTCAACTCTGGGCTCTGCTGTCCTTCCCATGGTCACCCTGATTTGTTTCAGGATATCCCAGGTGTCAAGTTTCCTCCTTGTTTATCTGCAGTCCAAAAATTCAAAAGGCTCTGAAAACCCATACAAGTTTATCACAAACTCCTTTAGCCAAAAATTTGACACACAACAGAGGCTAGGCTGTGTGGAGTCTTCCTCCTACCTTGCGCGTGAGTTGATAGTTTAATGTGTTTTTCTTACAAGTGTAAAGAGAATTTGATAGTGGGGGTGCTCTCTACCCTAGACCCTCCAAGAGAAATATTGTGTGCACCTCGGTGAAATTTCTAAAAAATCTGAAGATTTCTGAATTCTGTGGAGGAATGAATGTGATCGTACTTAAGTGAGAGGCACTGTAGCTGTATTGGCTCCCCGTAGACATGTTTGTGGCACTAATAAACAGAAGTTGTTTTGTCCTCTCTCTCTCCACCCTCTCACAGCAAAATGAGAAGGAGAACTTGTTGAAGGAACGCGATCACATCCTGTCCACCCTTGGCGAGACCAAGCAGAACCTGACTGGACTCTGCCAGCAAGTTTGCAAAGAAGCAGCGCTGAGTCAGGAACAGATCCAGATCCTCGCTAAGTACTCGGCCTCCGACTGCCCGCTTTCCTTTCTCATCTCCGAGAAAGGGAAAAGTACTCCAGATGGGGAACTTGCCTTCCCGGCTGTGTTGAGTTTACCTGAGGGGCCCCCCGTGGTGCCCTCGCCCGCCACCGAGCAGCAGAGCCCGGGCTATTCCAGCACCAGCAGGAGCAGCGAGCCGGGTGGCCCTCGGGGCCAGGAGCCTGGGCCCGGGGCCAGCACTGGGCAGGCCGGGCTTGTGGAACAGTGTCGGCCCAGCGGCAGCATCTCGGATTTCTGTCAGCAAATGACTGATAAATGTACTACTGACGAGTAAACTTGCACTCACTTCCTTCAGACGGGCTGATTTTTATTTTCTGCTGAAGTTTTGACATTGTTTGGACGCTCCATATAACCATCTGTTCCTTAAACATATTGTTTTTATTTAACCCCCTCATGGTTTGCTGATAAGGGAATTCCTCTGAATTTGACCTAATGTCTTGATTTCTACAAGAGATGTGGAAAAGATTTTGCTTCCTAGATACTGAAAAAAAAAATCACATGTGAAAATGTAGTAAGGTTTTAAAATTCATGCATCAAAGAATAGCATTAAGTCATAATTTTTCCCAGTATTCAAAATAAACATGAGAATGAAACAGCATTATGGAAAAAAAAGTGGTTTCACAGCTTAAAGTATCTACAGATAATTCCTGCTAGAAAAAGTAGCCTACAAAGTTTTATTAGTGTAACCCTTTTGCAGTACCCCCGTGTAAGAGAAAAGTTCTCCCCAGAAAGTTACTAACCAAGGTCTGTTCTCTTCAGAGGTCAGGTCTCAGTTCCTTGGGAGTGTTCGTGTGGAACTTAAGTGTGCAAAATGGGATCTTGAAATAGAAATAACAGCATTAAAGATCATTGCTCTTCAGCTGCTTCCAGAATCAGGGTTTTTTTGGTTTGCACCGTGATTCCTAAATTGCACTGGGAATCATTCTGCTCTCCATCAGTAGTGCAGGCTGTGTTAATAGCAGGGAAGAATCCTCTCCTTTTTCTCTCCATCACCTTCATGTCTGTGACACGCTTATTTCTTTGGAAGAAGCAGCAGGGCTAGCGAGTGTCTTAGGCTTTAGAATTCTGGACAGCTTTCTCACCCAAATACAAGACTGCTTGCCTTCCCATTAGAGAGCACCCAGGTAAGAAAACCAGACCACAGGAAAGAAGAGGACCTACATTTACCAGCTGTAGCAGCTCACTTTTCGATCTATTTTAAAGTCTTGTCACTCTTGTTAAAAAAAAAACAGAAACAAAAACACAACATTATGGTAAATTGAAATGCACCTCTAGTGATCATGCAGGTTTCTGAAGTAGGTTGGAATTTGATCTTGGTCACTGGAAGTCAGATTCGATCTTGGTTCTCTTCCTCAACTCTGATGTCCTGGGACCCACACATTCATTTTGACTTGGGTATTTTAAAATCAGTCTTTGTGTTTATTCATTCCTATATTTGAATACAGCCTCTATCATCTGCCCCCTAATATTGTACAGTGGTTCTTAGCCATTCTGGTGTTTGATGACTTTTGAGAGTCAAAAGTTTGGAACGTTACCAACAGCTGAAAATGCATATTTGGCATTGACAGAAACATTTGCTGTACCTAGTTTTTAAGGGGTAGGAAAGAGTTCTTGATAGTGTCTGGATCAAAAATAAACCTTCATTTCATCTGGTCAGACAGTTGTGAGAAACACTCTAGACTGTACCTGGAGTTTAGGGGTGAGCCTGTGGAGCTGACGTGGGGGACAGTGCTCCACTCACCACCACATAGGAGTGAGCATCGGAGAGCATGTGGGGACCAGACTGTCTTTCAAACATTATCCTTTCTGAAGTGGGGAGATGGGGGATCTACTGCTAGTCTGTTCTTAGTAGTTTATAATCTCTGCTCTTAGCTACTGCAAGAAAAAACTAGTTGGGCTTATTTTCTTATCACTTCATAGGAATTCTCAAGAATTTATCAGGGAGAATGATTATTCCGTGATGATACATCCTATACTAAAAAGGAATTGTGTATATATATGTGTGTGTGTACATATATATATATATATATATAAACCCACGTAGCTGTTTCTTTGATACTTGTAATTTTTAACTTCAGAATATAAAATAATATAAAAACTTTTTTGGTTTACAAAATGTAAAATCAATACAAGCCAATGGAATTCTTGATTTCCTACCTCAGTGTATACTCAGCTGTTTGTCATATCAGTTTGGTATGTGCTAATGTCAAATGATTTTTTTTGCTTTAATGGCTACTGTAAATAACCGCTTTGAAAGGTTACCAACTATTTTATGGTAAACCCTCAATGTCTCCAGAGTTTAAATATGATTTTTAAGACACCTGGTTTAAATTTCTTTCTACATACAAACATAAATTCTACATAAGTTTAGCATTAAGGGTTTATTTTGATGATATTCTGGTTATTGGCCAAGTGTAATATTTCTTAAAATATAGCATTAATTTTAATAACCAGCATGTAATACAAGTACACTACCTCATACCTACATAATTTTCAAGTTGTAATACGAAGGGACAAATTTTTTTTAAAAAGACATTTGTCTTTTTTGGCCATAGGTGGAAATGTTTTCTAGATAATTGCATAACATTACACTTTTATGCCTATTTTAACATTTAACTTCTAAAGAAGTTTTTTCGTAAAAAAAAATAGTTTCAGGTTTTTTTTTTTTTGAGGCTGCCTAAGACAAATGACAGGATAATGTGTATACAGTGTATATCTTTTCCTTCATGCATAATTTTGGAAAGGTGGTTTTTAGTTTGTATATTACATATATATGTGATCATTGTTCCTTATTTTATTAATTGGCTTTCTCGATGCTTTATTGATTTTTTAAAATGTTAATGTCTAACTCAGTAAAATAATACTGCATTAAATTGTTATTTTCATTATGAATTCTATAGCTGTAGTAAATAATTTTTAAATTTTTATATTTAAAAAATGTGGATATAAATCTTGGTTTCTCCATCTATAAATTTTAAGGCATTTCCTGTAGCAGAATACTTAACCAATTTTAAATAAGGAATTGAATATATTTGATGTAGTGGACAATACAGGTTGCATGTGGACATTTAGCCACATTAACAACTTGGGGAAAAAAAGTCAGATGGCAATGTTATAATGAATTCTCAGGTGAACTTTTTCAGTTCTGAAACATCTATTTTGAATTTGTAAAGTATTTTAAATGTTTTATTAAGGCATGTAATAAACTATTCTTTGAAACTTGTTGGGCAGAATGAAAATTTAAAGCCATAATGGTAAAGGATGGCAGACTGATTGTAAAATAAACAAATATAATGTCTATTTTTTTTTGCTCTCTTTCATAACAGTTTTTGAACAGTGCAATAAAACCACTAAACTTACTAAGATCATATTTTATTTAAAGCAAACTTTTCAGGCCTGAAGAAATAGCCTAGGGGTATGAGGGTCCTTATCCTTGTACACAGCTTACCTTGTACACGGCTGATCTTGCTTCAATGTTTGACACTACCTATGGTTTCCAGGGCATTTCTAGGAGTCATCCTTCAGCAGGACCAGGAGAAAGCCCTGGGTATGACCCCAAAACAAAAACAAAACACATGTTCAAAATGTTTAATTTACATTTTCTTCCGAATATACTTTGTCAGATGTAGGAAGGCTATACATGGTAGGTGTTGATCAATAATTTGACAGGTCGAAGCCTCTAAAGTTGCTTCTAATTGAGTAAAGTCAGAATCTCATTTCCATTTTCTCTTCTCAACTAATTTCAGGTTTTTGGTTAGTGGTCATTGTGATCCTGGCACTTGAATAGGATCATGTCTGCAAGAAAAATCCCTTTCTTCTGAGTATACTTTGTTATATGTAGGAAAGCTATACATGGTAGTAGATGTTGATCAATATTCAACAGATCAAAGCCTCTAAAATTGCTTCTAATTTAGTAGACATCCTATTTCCACTTTCTCACTAAATTTACTAATTTCAGGTTTTTGGTTAGCGGTTGTGTGATTCCTGGTACTTGAATAAGGAGTTATAATGAGTTATCATATCTGAAAGAAAAACCCCAGCTCTCAACTTTTTAAGGAAACAGATTTTAATCTTGGTCCTGATTTACTTATTTTCAATCTTTGGATAGAGATGTAGGAATTCTTAAGGAAAAACTTTCTGCTGGGTCAACTCTGCCATGTTGCATTCAATTTATAATCAGACTAAGCCAGTGCTCAGGTATTGGTGACCCACAGCATGGTTTTCTGGGCCAGGATAGTGATTCTCACCTGGGCATGACTTTGTAATTGTGATTAAATACTTCGCAGAGATACAAAAAGTTGGGATAGGATATTCAGGATCTGGCAAATTATGCGTAGGGATCAGGGACGCTGCTAATCATCCTATAATGCAGTCTTTGCCACGCGGAATTACTCATCTGAGGTGTGACTCCGGCTCAGGTGGAGAAACAAAGATGAAGAAACACGAGAAAATGTTTAGTCCTGTGTGGTAGTGTGGGGACTACAAGTATTTAAAGGCAAGAGCGTAAGAGAAGTGGAGTTTCACCAGACTTGGAAAGATTGCAGTCTGCATCAGGATAGATAGTCCTAGGAGAGATGGCCGCTGGCACCAGAAAGCCTGTCATCTTAGCCCTTTTCACTCTTAACTCCCAGGGACCGACTGTGTGTGTGTCTGTCAGGCAGCCCACAGCATTCTGTCCGAAAGAAGGAAAATACTGTTGCTCTTAGATTTCAGTTGCAGCAGAGCATCCTCAGGTCTGGTTTTCTGTTGATTTCAATATTTGTTTCTTTCTTCCTCCAAATTCAAATGCACTTTTCGGGGCTGGAGCAGTAGCACAGCGGGTACGGTGTTTGCCTTGCATGTGGCCAACCTGGGTTCGATTCCCATTATCTCATATGGTCCCCTGAACACCGCCAGGGGCAATTCCTGAGTGCAGAGCCAGGTGAAACCCCTGTGCATCATCGGGTGTGACCCAAAAAGCAAAAATAAAATGCACTGCTGACCGTGGTGGAAGATGGAATTGGTAATAAGTTGTCTCAAGGTAGCTGTGATGATGAATTTGCTTTTAACAAATACGAAAGGATTTAGAAGGGATTGCTGCACATTGTGACGATCATAACATTTGTACCATCAGTAGAAGAATCTCATTTGGGGGTTAAAAAATTAGCTGTGGCTTGGGGTCAGAGAGATAGTACAGCTATAGATTTCAGTCCTGGCAGAATATAAAGTCCCTGGATCCATGATGGAAGAAATGCCTGACACAGTGGGGCATAGCCCCCTACCCGCCAGCAAAGAGAATAAAGGAATTAGAATGGTTAATGCATATATTTTACACAAACTATAGAATGTAAGGAAAATGAGCACTTTAATTTTCTGAAAATTGAGGCATGCAGCTTGTGGGATTTTCATCACCCATGTATCAGTGATCATCATCATTTTACAAGAAAACATTTGGATGGGAAACTTCACATCATAAATAATTGCTTGAGGGAAGAAACACTCTTGTCGAACCCAAAATTCTGGAAGACAGACTTTACTATTGCAAAACTTTCCATGATCAACTAGGTTTACATCCCTTTTCAGAGGATTTAAAAAAAAATTGCTTTACAAAGTATCATTTTTGTGAAAATTACAAGTATTTATAAATTTGTGAATGAATAAGTTGGCATTTATACATGTTCATATAAAATAAAACATTAAAAGTAATTTTAATTTTGTCACTTTAATTTCTTAATATGTAAGACCTTTCATTCGGTTATGTATAAGGGTATACATATGGTTATATACAGAAATGTTGGGATGTAAGCTGTAGTTAAAACTTTTGAGGACAAATAGGGATTGTTCAAATAGCTCTTGAGCACTTCTGAGGACCCCCAGTCCCCACCCAGTCAGGCCCTTAAGGAACACCAAATGTAAATAGTACTTGTTGAGGTGTTTTAGAGGAGGGGAGAAGGCAGTAGCTAATCTCCGGGAAGAGTCTTGGATCATTTGAGAAATAAAAAGGTGAGAAGTGGCTCAGTGGACTCAGGAGGTGGATGAAGCTCTCATCACTCATGGAGGCCAGGTGGGCTTTGCAGCCCAGTTAATTTGTTCCAAGAATATTCTAAAAGAAGGTGGGAAAAAAATTCCCTACACCTTTGTCTCACTCTTTAAGAAGTAGACTTCCTGGAAAAGAAGACCCTGAAGGTCATTAAATTTCAAGAACAGAGGCTGGCTGGACCAAATGTCCCTCTGATTACTGACCGGAATTACTCAGTACCTGCAAGGGTACAGGAGTACAAGGAGTACAGGGATCCAGAGACCAGGAGCCCCAGAAGGAAAACCCTCCATGCAGGAAACCAGGATTCCAAAAGGCTTTCTGCTTTCTTGCTGCTACTTGACCTTTCTGTAAATATTGGGCCTCACCATTGTGTCTAATCAACTGGGGCCAAGAACCTGGAAGAAAACGGCCCGAGTCACATTTATGAGTTCACATCTGTCCCCAGAGCCAGCCTCTACTTTTTTGTTTTTGTTTGTTTTTGTTTTTGCATTTTGGGTCAGACCTGGCAATGCTCAGGGGTTACTCCTGGCTCTGCACTCAGAAATTAATCCTGGCAGTACTCAGGGGGAACATATGGGATGCTGGGAATTGAACCTGGGTCGTCACCTGCAAGGCAAATGCCCTACCCACTGTACTATCGCTCCAGCCCCAAGCCTCTACTTTTTGAGGGGTACCTCTTTGGGCCTGTCAGTGGAGAGAAGATTGTTTAATCCCCCTGAGGATTCTGGAGTGGAGCTGACAGTATAACAGTAAGTTGGACTCAAACTCTGGGTAAGTTTTTAATCAGACTGAAAATGAACTTCCGCCTCTTTCCCCTCTTGAATTCCCTCCTGCCTCCTTGGACCGTAGAACCTGTTGGAAGCTGTTCAGTGATGATGTAGGTTGCTAACTTTTAAAGATTTTATTATAAGGATCAAAATATTCCAATAATGAAGAAGAGACACAGTAGCAATGGGAAATTGATGGGAAGGAGATGCGATACAGCAGGTAGGTAGGACACTTGTCTTGCACACAGCTGCCCCTGGCAACCCAGATGGCCCCCTGAGCACCACTGGTTTTGGCGGGGCGGGGGGTGGGGGTGTGGACAGAGAAGTTCGTCCATCCTTAGGCTCCATCATGCTGTATTTATTTGCGTTTTCCCAGTTGCTTGTGGCACTCCAAACCAGTTGAGTGAGGGCTCCCTCTAGGGGCTTTGTGTCTGCAGTGCTCACTCCAGGCTTCAAGCCTGAGCCTCCGGGGTGTGAAAGCTGCCTCCTCAGGATAGTTCCGTCTTCCTGTGGATTTATGTCATTTCAGAGCTAATGTGCCCAAGCCCCATGTCCCCTCCGTAGGTCTGAATGCATCACGGAATGAGGATGGGGGTGGATGAGATGCGAGGCATTGGGCCAAAGGCTGCCCCCCGTTCAAAGTGGGAACCATAAAAGCCCTGGAAGACAGCTGCCTGGACAGTGGCGAAAGCTGCACATACTGTTCTGCAGTTCTTCCTCCAAAGCCAGGGAAGGTGCTGGAGGGCACCAAAATATGCTTCGGTTGCTTGCCGGCCTGAATGCTGTTGGCTCACGCTGGACGGGGCTCCCAGGCCTGCCCCCTGCTCCATGGCACACACCTGTTTATGGCCCCACTTCCTAGCACCTCTCCCTTGTCCAGGGGAACCCTTGGGGGCGATTCCAACCAATGGATACTTCATACACAAGAAGTAAGTTCCAGGAGGTAGACCTGGGCGGGTGTCAGGGAAGTGGATGAAAGGATGATTTCTGTGTACTTTCCCATCCTCGTGTTGTCGGGGTCTTCCCAGACTACGGGCACTCATGGCCTAACTTGGACGAAAGTAACCTTTCCCTGCAGAACTGCTCCGGTGGTTGGACAGCATCTTGTTTTCAAAACCAGGACACAAATGCTGCGATAATCTCATGCCTTGTTATCTATCAGCTGAGTCACTTTGTGCTCGCGCCATGGAGCTCCCAGTTAGGGTATGACTCAGGCACAAGTAGAAAACAAAGGATGGTGAGAACAGGTAGAAGGAGTATGGAACCAGAGTTCAGGAGTTCTATTTAGCTTTGCAGCCTGGCTTTGCTGTTTAATCATTCTAGAAAATTCCTTAGTTCAGACCCAGTTTCTATTCTGCACATCTTCTGGCCATTCTATGCAACTCTGAGCCAGCTGTTGCGCACGTAGCTGTTGAAAGCCTCCTTAAGTGGGGGAGGGTTGGGTCTGAGTCTGAGGTAGTGATTGGACAGGGGAGAGTCCCTGGGTCAGCCTGTATTAATATGCGGGCTGCCATCCAGTTAGTTACAAAACTGGGTAGTTTGTGAGTTGTTTGATGCTGCGTCCTGTATTAATATGCTCTTTTTGTTATTACTGGTTTTGGCATATTGAATACACCACGGATAACTTGCCAGGTTCTGCTGTGCGGGCAGAATACTCTTGGTAGCATGCCATGCTCTCTCAGAGGGATAGAGGCTTTTAGGGCGGCCTCTAATCGCCCTTGCAGGTGTTCCCATGGTTCAAACCATATTTGAACCCTATCAAATATGGTGCTACAAACCTGCAAGATGGGTATTAAGAAACAGTTTCATTCCTGACATTCCATTCACTCTCAATGGAACGAACATCTCCAAATGCAACAGTTAAGTGTACCTAGGTTGAGAAGTCAACATGACGAATGATCTGACACCTGAGTTGTGCAGGAGGAAGAGAGCGGCTTGGAACGCCTTCAAGACGTCGAAGAAATAGCTAAGAGGACGAAGAACCTCTGGCTCTGGACACATCTCTTCGATTCCACTGTTCTTCTGCATTAACATACGCCTCAGAGACCTGGGCCCTATGAAAACAGGATGAGAACGCTATTTGGGTATCCCAAAGAGGAATCGAAAGAGCTATGCTTGGAGTAACCGGCTTCACTCAAATGAGAGAAAGAATTCGGAGTTCTGACCTCCATCGATGATAGAGAATCAAGGATGCTGTCTCATTTGCCAAGGCGTTGAAAATCAGATGGGCTGGACACGTAATGTGATTTGGAGACGACCACTGAACTAGAGCCTTTATCGACTAGATTCCACGGGATGTCAAAAGATCGTGTGGCCGCCCACTTCTTCGTCAAGACCCTGAACGATCAGTTTAAGGCTCTTTGTGTTCCTAAAATGAGCAGATGCCATTGGGCTACACTAGCATGTGACAGGGATGAATGAAGACATTACTGGTGCCCGCTCGAGCAAATTGATGAGTAACAGGATGTCAAGTGATCAAGTTATCATGGTCTTTTTTGATTTGGGGGGGCGACTTCTAGGGGTTCTTAGGGCTAACTCCTGGCTCTATGCTCAGGATTCACTCATGCTTAGAGTACTATATAGGATGCCAAGGATCCAACCCAGGTTGACCCGGTGCAAGGCACGTACCCTACCTGCTTTTTGATTGCACTGACTTTTTTCCCCCCATCCATTGGGAATATTTTCATGAGTTCTCCAACTTCCTATCATGTCTCAGTTTCATGCCATCCCTGTGGTACTTCTCTCTTCCCTTCTAGGTTGCCCGAGGGATCCCCACATTCTGTTTGGAATACGTGGACTGGATCAAATCTCCTTAGGCTCAGCCTCTGAGTTTGGATTCAGAGAACCTTCATTTACTTCAGAGAACCTTCAGTTACTTCAGAGAACCTTCAAATATTTCAGAGAACCTTCACTTCAGAGAACCTTCAATTACTTCAGAGAACCTTCACACCCACAAGAGAGCTGGGCAGAGCAACGGGTATTTCATGGAACAGGACCTGATCTGTGTGGAAGACAGTGCAAACATGGATTTAACAGAAATCCAGCAAAGAGCTGGAGAGACAGCTCAAGAGGCTGGGTTTGCATGCCAGAGACTGAAATTTGATCTCTGGCACTGTTTGTTCTCTTAAAAAAAAGGTGGGGTCGGAGAGATCATACAGGAGCTAAGGTACTTGCCTGGTATGTGGTTGATCCTGGCACTGAATAGGGTCCCTTGAGCACTGGGTGGGTCACTCCTGAGCATATAGCCAGAAATAGCCCCTGAGTACTGCCAGCTGTGCACCTTATTCTGCGCCCCCCCACAAAGAAATACGGTGATCTCAAAGATGTATCATACAGTGTTCTCTCCAGGGGTCAAAGGGAGAGGGAGAAGAGGAGTGGGGAGGCGGGAGAGGGAGAGAAGGGGGTAGGAGGGAGGGAGACAAAGACCATGACTATGCTGGGCGTATGTTCTAGTCAGGATAAAAGGAGAAAAGAATGGAAAAGCATAGGTATGTTAGACAATTAAAAAGACATATAAGAAAAATAGGTATAGGAATCTACATGACAACTTCTCAGTATTGCAAAATAATGCCCCAGAGCAGGGGGGGAGGGGGGGAAGAAGGGAGGGAGGGAAGGAGGGAGGGAGGGAAGGGGGCAGGTAGGCTGGGGTGGGGATGGTGTGAGGGAAATTGGGGACACTGGTGTTGGGAAATGTGCACTGGTGCTTGAGAGATGGGTGTTGGAAGACTGTATAACTGAAACCTAATCTATCATGAACAGCTTTGTAAGGGTCTTACAATGATTCAAAAATAATTAAATAAAAGGAACATAAAAAGTAAGGAAAGAAATCAAAGGGAATAGCAAGCAGAGGCAGACGGGAAGTAATTGGGTGGTGGTGGCAGGAATCAATGGCCTTGAGTACATCAGTGGTTAGAGGGGTGGTACAGCTGTATAGCCAACCCACATAGCAACACTGGACATAGGGGATCAAAGCATAACGACCAAACTTTAAAAGGTGTGATCTAGAAGACAGGCTGGGGTGTGGGGATGGGGTAGGGAGGTTGGGAGGGGCCCTAGGGACCCTGGGGGAGAAAGTTAGCCCAGGTGATGGGTCTGGAGCTGGAACATAGTATGCCTAAAATTCAACCATGAGTAACTAGAAATTACGGTGTCTTAAAAAAAATTAAGCATACATAAAATAAGCACAAAAGAGATAGCGGTTGCTATTTTAAATAGGGTGACAGTTATCTGGGAAGAAGAACTGAAGGAGATGAAGTAGTTTTAATTGATTAGACATTGCAAATTATTTGTTACTTAGGTGATAAATAATAACGGAGAAAATAGGAAGTTTGTATGGTTGTAGTAAGGACCAAATGAAGTATGTGTTGAAAAGTTCCTGTCAGGAGTGAGCATGCCATCTGTTTTAATCTGATTATAGAGAAAGATGCCATTCACTGTGGTAGCTACCAGCCATAGGAGGCTATTTTAATTTACATTCATTAAAATGGCATCATGTTAGAAATTCAATTTCACAGTCACATTTCAAATTCTCAATGGCCATATATAGCTGGTGGCAACTGTTTTGCACAGTATAGATATAGAACATTTACATCATTGTAGAATATTCTATCAGAGTTCCAACTAGAATGTCTAACCTTGGTAAATCCAAGAAAAATTATATATATATATATATATATATATATAGACATAGCAGAAGTAGAAAGGGTTTCTGTTGCTCACGCCTTAAAATTGAGGAAACAGATGTCAGCATAGACATATTCAGGGCCTGGGGAGCTAGTCCAGCAGGTAGGGTATTAGCCTTGTAGAGGCTGATCCTGAGTTTGATCCAGCATTACATTATGGGGCCCCCTGTGCCCTGCCACAGTGGTCCCAGAGTGCAGGCCCAGCACTGGCAAACAAACAAAAACCAAACATTAAGCAGGTCCTTGTGATGATGGCAAAGTCAGTCGTTTGCCCAGACTCTCTGGTCCCTATCCTAGATCTTAGCTTCTTCAGCTTGTTAAACCGGGCAGAGATCTCCCCAGAGGAATCACACCAAGACAAGTTGTGATGCAGTAACCAAAGCATCTTTATTGGCCAACTTGAGCTAGGGCCCTCACCTAGCTCACTGACACAGTGACAACCTTCTCGGAATGAGCGGCCCCAAGTCTCAAAAGTGAGGGGCTTTAATACCATAACATTATATAACAGGGACTTTCCACGGACCACCCTTTGGATCACAGTCTGAGGGACTTTCTACTACTTGTACTTGGCTGATTGGTTATAATTTGGAGTTACATAAGGGTTGTATGGGTGGGGGGCTTCCCTACCTGCATCTGATTGGTAACCCTTAGTTGACCTCACCATGGTTATCACACTTCGGGGAAATCATGACTCAATTCCAGGTATCTGTGCTCAATTCCAGGAATTTTGGAACCGAAGATTAGGCCTGGCTTCTTCTTGCTTCTTTTATGAGCCTGTCACGGTGCTGCTGTTGCTTCTCTATCTCTCAAGCTGTGGGTCGCAACCACATATGTCACATAGCTGAATGTGAGGTTCAAGAAACAGCCACCTTAAACTTTCTATTTACCAGTGTTTAATTTGTCTACTTTATATACCAGGAGGGATATAAAAATTTCTCTGGGGAGAAGGAGTTCTGAGTGAAAAAAGTTTTAAGATTTCCTTAAGAGAAGGCTTATGGGATTCATCAGAAGGTTTGGTTCTCTGAAGAATATTCATAAAACTAGACAGGACTATGGAGCTGAGAGAGGACACCAGGCGAATGACTCATAGAAATGAGGTTGTCGGGTGAAAGGAAGGGGCCAGCCTGAGCTGCCCAAACATGTATGTTCTCACATGTTCTTAGAGCTAAGTAGGAGAGGATCCTTTAGGGAGCCTGATGTGTACTCATCAGAATTTGGGAGGGGATTTGTGTGTAGTGGGAGGCCCTTGTCCTCAATAGTAATCTATTTTGGGGAGAACGGGGTGGTGTGTGAGCCATATCTGGCAGTGCTCAGGGCTTCTAACTTTGTGCTCAGGAATCACTCCCAGTGTGCTCGGGGATCGTATCCAGGTGAGTGTGTACAAGCGCCCTACCCACTGTATCTCTGTTCCTTCAGGGAGAACCAAGCCTGAGAGCGCTGCGGGGAAACAGCTGTCCTGGCTACTTGTGGCCAGGGCTATGCTCTAGAGAAGAGGCAGATAGAGCCATATGAGGATCCCTTGTATGACGAAGGCCAAAATCGTGACTGTGTGGAAGATCAAGTATCTGGTGGTACAGTGGCTGGAAAATACCTCTCCCAGGTTCCTGTGGAGGAATAGCTACAAGTAGCTACAATTTGCTTTCCTGCCATGACAGAGAGGGTCAGTGGCAAAGTAAGAACTGCACGTAGGCCACCAGGAAGGAGGGACACAGAGCCAGTCTGAGAGGAAAGACCACATGTCCATTGCTAGGGGCTAGTGGCAAAGCATGAGGACAAGCATATTATTTGGAGGTTAACGCAGTCATGGAACAAGGCGAGCTGGGCTGAGGGCCGGAAGTCTGACTCTCTCCGAAGTGTGAGCTCTCCTGGGTTCCCATTCTGTAATGCAGACCAGGTTTGGCAGGGCCAGATATTTGGATTTGCAAAAGAAGTCGGAATGCTGACATTTTATCTGAAAATCTCTTCAATTTTCAACAAACAGGACCTCTATCTATGTCAAGCAGTGTTCTTCCTGGACTTTTGAGTATGCGGAAACGAAACTCTTCTTAGGGTCAAAAATGATGGTGAAGCTTGGGGGTTTGCCCAAGACATAGCAAAATAATGAGAAGTCTAGGGGGAAAGCCATGATTAGGTCGTTACCTAAATGTGTCCAGTGTTATAGAGCAGCCACATGTTAAACTGAAAACTCCAATTTTTCTTTTTTACCTCCCAGCATCGACTGAGGGCCGGAGAGGAGAGGCACAAAGCCTCCAGCTAGCTCTGACCCAAGTCCCTCAGGCCAGGCCTGACTCTGAGTTTTCCCAGCTGTGTCTTCAAATAGCACATGGGCAAGCTCTCCTTGTGCATGACGAGACTCTGACTCATGAAACCCGTGAGAATAAGGGAACAAGAAAGTAGACTTTCGCCACTGATTTTTGGAGTGGTTTATTATAAAGCAGCAGAAAATTGGAATGCTAGAACCGGTGTGGACTTTAGATTCCAACTCCCTGTTCAAGCTCTTTATTTAGATTTCTAATAATCATATAAATCTTAGTATAAACAAAACGGACCTTTTTTTTTTAATGAATCACCCTGAGGCACAGTTACAAAGCTGTTCATGGTCGGGTTTGAGTCATACCATGTTCCAACACTCATCCCTCCACCAGTGCACATTTCCCATCACTAATGCCCCCAGTTTCCATCCCACCCACCCCCCCATCCTTCTCCATGGCAGGCACTTTCTTCTCTCTCTTTGTCTCTGTCTCTATCTGTCTGTCTGTCTCCCTCTCCCAAAACAGACTTTTAAAATGTTTTATTTTTTTTATTGAGATAATATTGGTTTATAGCAATACCAACGTGTATCAGAGATATAAAGTTATCAGCCTCACCACCAATCTACCAATACCCCTCCACTGGGATCCTTTCAAATCGTACCCTGCTAGATAACCTCAATTCTGTGTTCAGAAGCTAAAGGCTGTTTTCACTGTATACCATGTATACCCAGATTTTGCTTTGCTATTTACCACACAGGAGTGAGATTCTTTAGTGATTATTTTTCTCCTGATGTATTTCACTTAGCATTGACAGGCCCCCTAAAGTTCTTATCAAGTTATAGTGAAAGGCCTGATTTCATCCTTTTTTATAGCAGAGTAGTATATCTTTGAATAAGCACATATCTTCTTTAGACTGTTGATGGGCATCTGTTGATGGGCATTGGCCATCTGTTGATGGGCATTGGCACTGTCACTGTCACTGTCACTGTCCTCCCATTGTTCATTGATTTGCTCAAGCGGGTCCAGTAATGTCTCCATTGTGAGACTTTGTTGTTACTGTGTTTAGCATATCAAATATGCCACCGGGAGCTTGCCAGGCTTTGCTGTGTGGGCGAGATACTCTCGGTAGCTTGCTGGGCTCTCCAAGAGGGGCAGAGGAATCAAACTCAGGTTGACCCTGTTGGCTGCATGCAAGGCAAACACCCTATCCGCTGTGCTATCACTCCAGCCCTGGGCATTGGCAAAAACTTAATTAAAAGCTCACCAACCTTCAGATGAGTGGGCCGTAGAGAAGACCACATAGTGTGCCAAAGAGAAAACAGGAATACTCAGCAAATGAAAATGTAAGGATGCTGGAAACAGAAAGCCTGGGTTGAATCTGCCTCGTCCATCTGTTACTGGTGCTTTTGGCCAAGTTAGTTAATCTCTATCTCGGTGTTAGCATTTGTAAAATGGGGATATAATGATAATTACAACAATGATAATGATGGAACTTAAGTCACACAGTTGATGTTAATGCCAGATAACTTTGTAAATGTAAATATTATCCTGGACCCATATTCTATTTAAGTGATAGGTGGCTGTCTTATCAAAAATGAAAAAAAAGTTAAAGAGTAAAATCAGGTACAGAAACTTTTTACTCAGCCAATAAAATGTAGACACAATAGATAGTGAAGTGGAACCATTTACGCAGAGAAAGTAAGATGCAAAATAGGCTCTGTGCTTTGGGAAAGCAAAACACATGAAACTAGCCATAAATTGACCCACTAATGATGCTTTTAAGAATCTGTTCTGGCAGATAATCCTAAAAATTTCTTTATGTAGCAAACTGTTCATCATAGCATTATTGAGTACTGTGAGTAGTTGTGAATAAACCTTCAGGCATGGAAAAAAAGGAAAAGTTATGTGTACTCAAAGTAAAGATTGATTGAGAATTTCTCTTGTGCTCCAGACTACCCTTGTTTCTTTTTATCAAATTTTACACTTCTCATAATAACAGCAAAGGTAAATACTATTATTATCCTCCCTTAGGACTTTTATTCAATGACTTGATTATGATAAAAGTGAACAAAGTGAAAACCACTTGTGATATCTGCTAAATAATAAAACAAGCTACGTATATATCTAGAATGTTTCTAATAATGCCTATTAAAATCTCCCTGTGAATTACAAAAAATTATTTTAAAAAAGTGCTGGTGGAGGAAAGGAGGCACTTTGGTGGTGGGTGTGGTTTTGGAATACTGTATGACTGTGAAATAAACACTATAAATCATGGTACCTCTGTAAAAATGGCAGAAAACATTTTCAAAAACCCATCCAAAGTGAATGCTGCTCCTATTCCAATTTGCTTTCATGAGTACACAGGAATCTTGAGAAAATGACCCCCACTACAACCATAAAGCTACATGATCTTCAAAACCATTAAAAGATGTAAGGGTCAATCCACCAGAAATGTCCAAGCTAGCAGTTTTATCTCAGTTGTTAGAACTCAAATTTCAACAGTCTCTACAATGTTTTGGGGAATGGGCAACTTCTCTGCTTTGGCCACTTCCTCTCTGGAGCTCCCAGGTTGCCATATTTCTCAAGAAAAGAAATTGGTTATCTTTCATGGTAATATTGAACTCCTGGCCTGTTGATGAGGACTTGGACTAGGACTCTTTTGTCCTTCTGGTCAGCTTGCTCTTACCCTCTCCCTGTCCAGTTTATCCAATAGTGACTTGTCAATAATGCTCTTCTACTTCCATCCCAGCACCCTGCTTGCCCTTGTTATTTTACAACATATTAGAGTTGACTTTTTATTTTACTTTTCTTCTCCTTTCTTTTTTCCTTTTTTTTTCTTGGTGTGGGAAAGGGCACACCTAGCAGTGCTCAGGGGCTACTCCTAACTCAGTGCTAAGGAGTCTCCCAGGGTCCTTAGGGGACACTGCTGTCTCAGAGATGGACCAGGCCTTCCACCTGCAAAGTACATGCCCCAACAACTCTCTCAGCCCCTTTTTATTTCGTCAAAGTTTTTTGGTTGTGAGAACACCATCACAATACCAAGGGTCAAACCCACAGCTTATACATGAAAGGCAAGTGCTCTACTGCTGTTTTCACATCTCCAGTTTCTTGGCTTCTTGTTCTTTAGTTCACTAATCTGTCTTGCTCCTTTATTTTTTTTTCTTTTTTTTCCCTTTATTTTATTTTATTTTTTTTAAAGTTGTAGATTTACAATTTTTTGTGCTTTGGTTTCAATTATACAATGATCAGATACCCATCCCTCCACCAATGCCCATTTTCCACCACCATGGATAATATCCCTCCCACCCCCATCCCCCCATCCCCCCTGTCTCTGTGGCAGGGCAATCCCCTGTGTTCTCTCTCTCCTTTTGGGTGTTGTGGTCTGCAAAAGAGGCATTGAGTGGCAAACATGTTCAGTCCATAGTCTACTTTCAACATGCATCTCCCCTCCTGGGAGGATCCTCCAAACATCCTTTATTTGGTGCTCCCTTCTCTATCTGAACAGCCCTTTCCTCTAGGATACCCGGCTGGCCTCTAAGTTATGGAGTAATCCTCCTGGTGCTGATCTCAGCTATTCTTGGGTATTAATCTCATACTTTGTTACTTTATATCCCCCAGATGAATGCAATCTTTCTATGTCTATCCCTCTCTTTCTGACTCATTTCGCTTAGCATGATACTTTCCATATTGTACCACTTGTATGTAAATTTCATGACTTCATCTTTTCTAAGAGCTACATAGTACTCCATTGTGTAGATGTACCAAAGTTTCTAGTCTTGCTCCTTTATAAGCATCTCAGGGGTCAGAGATCTTGCATCTCAAGAAGGGGAATGCTTGAAACATAAGAGTTCCCCAAAATGTACCTGGAATGTTGCTGGTAATAACATTCTGCAGTAGAGAAAAGGACCTAAGAGTTAAATAAAAATTCTGAGCTGATTTCCAGGCACCACAAACAGGGACAATCAGTGTTTATCCTGTGTCGTACCACTAACAGATCAGAAAGCTCTAACCTCTACCAAAACAGCTGGATTACAGCTTGGCAGCTGTGATCTGTTATGACTTGCTTTATCTAGGATTTATTGGGCTTGTAAGTCAATTTCTTAAAGTGATTTTAGCATGTGGAATCATTAGTTGTGGACCTTGGAATGTATTTTGCTCGAGGTTTTTTTCCCCCTCTTTTTAGTTGATTGTGGCTTTGCCAGAACTGGTTGTGTGTGTGTGTGTTTTTTTTACTCCTTTCCAGCTATAGATGGCAGTATACCACTGTCTAGGATCAGATAAACAGGCTGAGCTTGGAAGTCAGTGGTGTTGGTCAGGAGAAAGCAGCTAATGAGTAATCAGTCCAAACTGAATGGCAAATTAATGTCTTCATTAAATGAAGTAACCAGCTCCCCTTATAAATAAGGTCAGAGTATTTATAACCTAGTGCGTTTCGTGGGGTAAAATCCATCTCCACTAAAGTAACTTCACTCGGGGACCCATCATTTTTCTGCCTGAAGCATATGCGGAATCTCACTAGAACACCATCCTAATAAGGGCTGATACCAATTCTGATATAATCATCCATAAAAGTCACTCTTGCTACGTAACTTCATTTCTCTCACAGAAGGTGAATGAAACAATGATGACTTCCAGCAGAAGTCGTCGTATACGATGATATTGAGTGGCCCATTCAAAATTGAGTTCTTAGTAATAAAAATGAGGTGTGATCCTTATCGATCAAAAATGTCTGCCACTTAGGGCCGATGGAAATTCACTTAACATTTAGAGTAGGTTGCACGGGGAGGGGTAAGGCTTGATAATGACCTCTCTCAGGTGTCACCTTTTTGTGAACAAAACACTTAATTTTATCATCATCATTATAGAACTACTTACAGAAAAGCTCACACTGAAAGTGACAGTATTCTGGGACCCATTGAAGTCCAATAGGACTATAAAAAGCATTGCAAAATGTGAATTGCATGTAAGACTTAAAATTTGCTAGAAACCATATGGGGGGGAGGAAAAGGGGGAGTTTACTCTTAATTCTGTATTCTAGTTTGTTTAATCTCAACATACCTACACTGATCTTAGTAGGTAGTCCATATAAATATTATTGGGATAGTATACATTCCTCTTTTTATACCCACTATTTGAAATTTATTGTGTATTTGATAGTCTTGGCTCATTTCAGTTCAGACTTCCAATGTTCAATATCTGTGCATTGCCAGAGGTCATGGCCGTATCGAGCTCAGCTCTGAAGACATGTTCTTTGTTAGGATCTGAAAATATAACCCCTAAATTTATGAGCTATCGACTGGACCTCCAATACTTCAGACTGTGATCATATAGAGAGTTTGAAAGAATCTTTTTTAAGTTCATGTGAGGTCATGAGGGTGATTCTCATCCTATATTGTTCATGCCTTTATAAAATGGGAGCGATTTGGAGACTGACTCACATGTCAGGAGAATGCCTTATAAAGATGAAAGCAGAGCTAGTGGTGACTTACCTACACATCAAAGTTCACCAGAGATCGCCCACACACCATCAGAAAGCAAGGGAGAGACATGAAATAGTCTCCAGCCAGAACTCTGAAGGGACCCAACTTCCTGGTCCCCACCTTGCTCTCGGGCTTCCAACTCCCCGACTCTAAGAATCAAATTCTGCTCTGTCAGCTCCCCCTGTTTGTGGTACTCAATTTGTTTCTATGTGTCTTGTTTTTGTGGCTTTCTCTTTTGGCCTTGTCTCTCCTGGCTTTTTTCTGCAAGTTCTCCCTGCTAAGTTATGCATCCTCGCAGATCTCCCTTTGGCTCCCTTTGGAGCGGGATGAGCAGGAAATTTCTCTCAAGGAAAGCATCAGATGGAGTTGTCCCTCTGCAGGGAGAAGCGTGGCACACTTCACATCTTGAAAAGGGGCAAAGAGTGTTTCTGAAGCTGCCTGGACAGCTGCAGTGGTGTGGTGTAGTGTCAATCTAGAAAGTGCTTTGAAAACCGGATGTCTGCATGGAGTACTTTTGTGATTCTTACACAGAGTAAGCACTCCAGGATAGGAGAAAGTCTTCCCTACAGGACTCATAATTGGCCAGGGTCCCTGCTTCCCAATAGGGACTGTGATTAAAAGCTATGGATCCTCTTGTGGTGTTTTTTTTTTCTTTTTGGGTCACACCCAGCAATAGTCAGGGGTTACTTCTGGCTCTGCGCTCAGGAATTACCCCTGGTGGTGCTTGGGGGACCACATGGGATGCTGGGAATTGAACCTGGGTTGACTGCATGCAAGGCAAACAGCCTACCCGCTGTACTATCACTTTGGCCCTCCTCCCTTTTTCTTGCCATCTAGTAGTGATGGGCTTGTCTTCATCGACCTTGCAGCATCTGTCACAACCTTCTCCAGCTGGGGCATGGCCAACCCCTCCCTATGTACAGACCATGTGTTATGAGTGACCTGATTCAGCCTGAAAGACTTATTTATTTATTTATTTATTTAATATTTATTTATTGAATCACTGTGGGAAAAGTTACAAAGCTTTCAGGTTTAAGTCTCAGTCATGCAATGATCAAACACATTTCCCTTCACCAGTACTTATTTTTCACCACCAAGAACTCCAATATACCCTCCCTGCCACCCCTCCCAATGTCCACGAGGCAGATGAATTCTACCCAACACTATCTACTTTGATTACATTCATTATTTCGACAAAAGATGCACCATTATTGTTTAGAGTTTACACCCAACAATCAGAACTGCTGAAAAGGCATTGTGAAATAATTTTTCCTCTACAGTTAGTTATGAGAACCATATGATTCTCATAATTTGTATTTCTGATATTTTACTTATTAAGCCTGGAGGTATTTCTGCCATGAGCCAGATAATTATGAGATTGGTATCTGTGGCTCTGGAGCCATGGCCGTGCCAATAGCCACTCATGGGGGGCAACTCGTGACCTCGGTAGGGCATGAAGGATGAGCCGGGAATGCCCCCCTTCCCATGAGGTTTCAGTTGCCTGGTCACTGCCGGCTCATACCTGGCTTTCCAAAAAGCTGCAAGAAGGCCACCATCTTGCTGTCCAGAGGGAAAAAGGCCTGAAAGACTCATTTAACTCCTATATCTATCTGTGCGCATGTATACATATGTCTGACCATGAGACATAGACATCATATGTACACACAGTCTATTATCTTGCAAGCTTCTCTGGACAACCCCAACTGGGGCACAAAAAAAAAACACCACTTTCTAGATGTCATAAATGCTTCAACATATGTAAGGCTTGGGAGGAAACCTCCAGCACTTAACCCAGTTTCCTGCTGCAAATGTCAAAAGTTGGATCGACATATGCCCCTAATTATAAAGACGTAACATAATCTTTAAAGTCTTTAGTACTTGACTCCTAAAGGCTCCCCAGATCTCAGTCTTTGCTTTGCCCCGGCCGCATCACAGCTGTTACTGATAAGTAGTTAATTATCTACAGACTCTTTTCAACTCATCATGGATCCGTGGAGAGGCCACTGGGGCAGGACATCTATAGAACTTCTCTTGTCAAATAATGCAATTTTGGAAGCAGTTTTTGGCTCTCATAACTGACAGCTGTTGATACTCAGAATGCCTCTTCCTGCCTGATTATATTTTTATATCCCCCTGCATCTTTTTCCCTCCAATTCTTTTTAAAAAAATTAAATTAAAAAAATTTTTTGTCTTTTTTTGGTTATACCAGGCAAAAATCAGAGCTTACTCCTAACTATGCACTCAGAAATTACTCCTGGTGGTGTTTAGGGGACTGTGGGGATTGAACACAGGTTGGCCACATGCAAGGCAAACGCTTTCCCCTCTGGACTGTCGCTCCAGCCCCTTTGCTCCAATTCTTTTCTGAATCTCTCTGCTCAGAAACAGTAATCCAGTGTTCCACAGTCCTTGGTTCTGTTGTGTTCTACCTTGTTTTCTATAGGTTATTCCTGTTGTTCTTTAGGCCCTGGGGCCCAGACTGCCTTTAAGACTCTTAACTCTGGTTATGGGTTTTGATCCCTACATGAGGCTACAGTTTCTTTTTTGCTTCACGTTTCCAGCTAGTTTCCTTTGATCTTTCCACCCCATAGCTCAGTTTATGTAACCCTCTGCGTTTGACACCAAATATTAGTTTATTTTCATCCTCACCAGGAGCTGATGCCAGTAGCCAAATAGCAACAAGGTGGTATTAAAGGTAGCGATGAATAAAGGCAATAATCATGCCTTCCCTGGGAGAAGATTCCGTGTTTTTCTTAGCTGGGTTTAAATTATATTTACATTTATTTTAAATAATAGCACAGCGGTAGGGCATTTGCCTTGTGCGTGGCTGGCAAGGCCAAGTCAGGTTCGATTCCTCCACCCCTCTCGGAGAGCCTGGCAAGCTACTGAGAGTATTCCGGCCACATGGCAAAGCCGGACAAGCTACCCATGGCATACTCGATATGCCAAACACAGTAACAAGTCTCACAATGGAGACAATACTGGGCCCGCTTGAGCAAATCGATGAACGAAGAGAGGACAGTGCTACAGTGCTACTAATTTTAACTTAGATTTAAAAGAATCCTTGCATCTACATTTATTAGCTAATACACCTTGTTATTATTTTACTGAAACAAAAATTGTTGCTTCTTGGAATTTTCATGAATATTGCTTTTTATTTATTTAGATTGTTATTTTTTGCCCCAGTGCCAGGAGTTGAACCTGAGACCTCACACACATGAGGCATACACTAGACCACTGAGCCGCATCTCTAAATACTGTGTGTGTGTGTGTGTGTTTGTGTGAGCCACACCTACCTGCCATCATGGGTCATCATGGGTACCCTCTGCTCATGGATCTCTCCTGCCAGGGTTCAGGGGACCATATTGGTGCCAGGGATCCTGGTCAGTCACGTGCAAGGCAAGAATCTTACTGCACTCTCTTTCCAGCCTCCATCTGTGTGTTTTATTTCTTAGTCTTCCTCCCTCTTTGTTCTCTATACTGAAGATTTTCATGTTTTTGTCTATACTTATATTTATATGTCATTGGAGGTTTAAATCAAACCTTTACCATGCTAAGCTAACTCAATTTTCATATAAGTTTAAAAGGATGCATGATTGGGCTCATTTCAAATTGACTCCAAAAAATGTGTCTGAGTAGAAAATAGTCATTTTTCTCTAGCTACCAGAATCCTTTTTGTTTGTTGTTTTTGTTTCATTTGGAGGCCACACCTGGAGGTGCTTAGAGTTTACTCCTTGCTCTATACTTAGAAATTAGTCCTGGGGGGC
The DNA here is from genome assembly GCF_029834395.1 of Sorex fumeus. Classification (NCBI taxonomy): domain Eukaryota; kingdom Metazoa; phylum Chordata; class Mammalia; order Eulipotyphla; family Soricidae; genus Sorex; species Sorex fumeus. The sequence continues at coordinate 31,956,021 of NW_026606322.1, read as the reverse complement.
TTATGGGGCCATTTGTGGTCCTGAGTTAGCTGCTTGTAATCAAGTTCCTTACCTGTTGTATTAGCTCTGCACAATCTTTTTTTTTCCCCCTGAAGATGTCTAATGCCTCTTGCCTGATGTGGAAATTTGCAAGTAGCTGTGTCAAAGCATTCCTCTCTGTGACTTTTTAAAACTAGAACTGGAAAGCTGGGAGAGAATGGTAGCCTCCTGTATCAATGAACTGTTGCTGTAGAACAAAGAACCACAGTTTCAAACGGAGCATTTCTTATCTTTTCTTTTCTTTTTTTTTTTTTAAATTTTATTGAATCACCATGGATAGTTACAAGCTTTCATGTTTGGATTACAATCACACAATGATCAAACACCCATCCCTCCACCAGTGCATATTTTCCCACCACTAATATCCCCAGCATACCCCCCTTTCCCATTCTCCCCCTGCCTGCATGGCAGGCAATATTCCCCATATTCTCTCTCTACTTTTGGGCAATAGTGTTTGCAATACAGACACTGAGAGGTTATCATGTTTGGTTCTTTACCTACTTTCAGCACACATCTTCCATCCCGACTGGTTCCTCAAGCCATCATTTTCTTAGTGATCCCTTCTCTATTCCAGCTGCCTTCTCCCATTTGTCAAACAGAGCATTTTTTAGGCTCCTCATGTGCAGGTCTGCTGGATGGGCTCCACTGGTCTCTGCTGACCTTTTTTATGCGTCTTCAGATTAATACAGACACTGCCTCTGGGAGGAGTCTATTCCATACTTGAAGTCGGCTGTGTATGTTCCTTGTCTTCCAGAAGACTAACTCTTGGATAACAAACAGAAACTTGCAAAGTCTGTTGGACCAAAGACTCAGAAGTAGTATATTAACACTTTCCCAAATACTGTAGGCCAAAGCAGGACTATTGGACACACCCCTGAAGAGTCCATGGTAGCATGTGGATACTGCCACCCTGAATGCGAAGTACATTAAATGATTACTCGTGAGGGCCTGCGAATAATCTTCCCTCATACCCTTCCTGCTGGGACACGGCTCTGTGCATAAAGACATCTGTGTACAGCAGTGGGAAATTATGCCAAAATGTAGATGAAAGCAGATGGGAGAGAGGCTGGGTGGGGGCTTCTGATAATTAGCAAGGTCTGTGGAGATACGCAAATGACATTTGAGCTTCTTTTTAAAAAAAAATCACAGTGTGGGATACTTCACAGTTCTCAGAACTTCCCTTTCTGACATAAATTTATGTAAACTTAGTTTCTGTTGGGCTGGAGCAATAGCAAAGTGCGTAGGGCTTTTGCCTTGCATGCAGCCGACCCAGGTTCGATTCCTCAGTCCCTCTCAGAGGGCCTGGCAAGCTACCGAGAATATCCCACACACACAGCAGAGCCAGACAAGCTCCCCATGACATATTCAATATGTCAAAAACAGTAGCAAGTCTCACAATGGAGATGTTACTGGTGCCCACTCACGGGAGGACAGTGCTAGTTTTTGTTACAACAAAAGAACTTTGGCCCAAATGTACTGTTCCTCTGCATCAGAAGATCTTTATGTAAAGAGAAGTTTTCTCTATCCCAATGTGGAAAAAAAAAACCTGAATCTTTTGTGGAGGATAAAATATTTTCATATCAGGAATGGGTGTGTGGTTCAAGGGAAGAATACTTGATTTCTATGGGACAGGCCCCAGATTACCTTCTGTTATAGCATGATCCTCACAGCATAAAAACAAAACACAAGCTTTTCATATTAGAAGTAAACTTTTATCATTCTTATTTGTTTTATTTGTTTTTGTTTTGCTTTGGGTCACACCCAGCAGTGCTGCTCAGTGCTCTGCACTCAGGGCTCATTTCTGACAGGACAAAGGGGACTCATGCAGTTCCAGGATTAAGTTAGGTTGGCTGTGTGCAAGCCAACTGCCTGATAGACTATTGCATTTCACAGAAATATTTTCATCATCCTGTTATTCGTCGATTGCCTCGAGCAGGCCCCAGTAACATCTCTTTCATCCTAGCCCTGAGATTATATTCAAGGCTCTTTAGGAGAATGAGACCCATCATTGTTACTGGTATTTGGCATATTTGGTAGGCCACGGGGAGTTTGCCAGACTCTGCCCTGTGGGCAGGCTACATTCGATAGCCTGCAAGTTTGTCCAAAGTAGGAATGAGATAATAAGATGTCATAAAAAGATGTCCTGATAAGACTGCACTGTTCTCGTTCGGGAGCTGGATTTTATAGTCTCTGAGTCTTGGCCGTTGATGGGATTACACGGCGCCAGGGGTCAGGTGGTGGGTGTGACCCCCGCCTACTGGGATTTGGAGGATCTGGGTGGAAGATGCTCGACTCCAGTCCAAGTAGGCTTGGAGATCTCGGCCCCGGGACCCGCGTGGCTTTGTCCCTCTGCCAGTACCTTCAGGTGTGCGGAGAGTGGTCTCAGCATGGTGGTGGCTGGTCCTGGAGGTCTTCGGCTGCCGGAGCCCTGGTCGGGGCAGGGAGGAAAGCTCAACCCGCTCCCCTCCAAGGGGCCTCGGCGAGGAACAGCCAGGCGCGGGGGCAGAAGACTGGAGCGATAGCACAGCGGGTAGGGCGTTTGCCTTGCACGCAGCCAACACAGAAATATAATGTTCATCAAATTAGACTGGACAGCATGTCAAATTTAAATGCTATCTAATATTATACCAATAAAGATACAGAAATACTTATGCATATATATACATATATATGAAATCAGTGTAAGTTAAGAAAGACATATAAGGTCAATGAAGAACACTTTATGCTTTTAAATCAGAAGTTTGCTTAATAATAAAATAATTTTTTTTCTTTTTGGGTCGCACCTGGCGATGTACAGGGGTTATTCCTGGCTCTGCACTCAGGAATTACTCCTGGCGGTGCTCGGGGGACCATATGGGATGCTGGGGATTGAACCCGACTTGGCCGCATACAAGGCAAATGCCCTACCTGCTGTGCTATCACTCCAGCCCCAAATAATAAAATAATTTAACATATGCAAATACCACATATGTAAAGCAACTTATGACCATATCATTCATGATACTTAATAAGAGAATTATGCTTTATTGATAATACTAGGGGCTGGAGCGACAGCACAGCGGTAGGGCGTTTGCCTTGCATGCAGCCAACATGGCCGACCTGAGTTCGATTCCTCCGCCCCTCTTGGAGAGCCCGGCAAGCTACTATGAGTATCTTGCCCACACAGCAAAGCCTGGGAAGCTACCCGTGATGTATTTGATATGCCAAACACAGTAACAACAAAGTCTCACAATGGAGACGTTACTGAGCCCGCTCGAGCAAATGGATGAACAACGGGAGGACAGTGACAGTGACAGTGATAATACTAGAGAATTAACCTAAATGAAGAGTAGGTATACCAGTTTGTCAGCGTAGAGTACTATAAAGTTTTTGTTTTTTCTTTTTGGGTTACACCCGGCAATGCCAGGGGTGACTCCTGGCTCTGCACTCAGGAATTACTCCTGGCGGTTGTCACGGGACCATATGGGATGCTGGGAATTGAACCCAGATCGACCGTGTACAAGGCAAATGCCCTACCTGCTGTGTTATCGCTCCACCCCCCTGTATAGTTTTAAAGATATAAAATATCTTTATTTATTTAAAATATCAAAATGTTTGACATAAGTGGAATATTGGAATTTAAAATAGTAACTGTGTGGGTATTCAATAAAATAGTACTTATGTAAGTATTATATAAATATTCAATTTGATCACTCTCAGATATTTACATATGTATACAGTCACAATACAAAATAGTACACACATGTGTGCTTTTACATCCATATAAACTTGATAACATTCTGTATTTATGCATGGAAAAATGGTATTTTAAATCGTCCTATGATATTTTCTTACTCAAATAGGAAATACTCATTTTTTTCGAGTAAAATTATTCTTGGTCTCTTTGTTTATACAGAGTTAAAATTCTACCCCAGAATCAAGAAGCTTGGACCATACGTACTAAGCAATTATGAGTAAATTATCAGGGACTGAGTTTACTGTGAACAGACTTGAATTTTTGTGGGACCAATGATGTTGCTTAAAGGTGAGATTTAGGTAGATTCTGTTCTACTAGTGAGGAAGAGAAGAGTTGAGAAATGTTCTTGAGATGTCAGGTAATAGCTGGACTAGGGGAAGCCAAGAAGAAAATCAGTAGAGAGATATGCTTAGTGAGCTCAATTCAAGGAGAGGTGTTCTCTCCTATATAGTTTTGTTTTTATTCGTGTTATTCTCAAATATTTAGGAAATGATCTTAAATACTCATCCAGATACTTGCTGTACGTACTTAAAGGGAAGGTCCTGCCACTTTCCTTGGGTAACAGCAAGAGCCTGACTCACATGGAAAATAAAATGCAATGTTAACTAATACCAGTGGCAGCTCTAGTGGGTCATCTAAAATGATGGTTAATTTGTGACCACATAGGAATTGTGTTGTTATGACAGACTGCTTTTAAAATTTTTTTTTCATAAAGTTGTTCACAATAATGGATTACATTCAGTATTTCAACACCAGTCCCACCACCATTGCACTTTTACACCACCATTCTTTTGAATTTCCCTCCAGCACAGCGGTAGGGCGTTTGCCTTGCGCGAAGCCAGCCTGGTCGAGCCAGGTTCGATTCCTCCGCCCCTCTCGGAGAGCCTGGCAAGCTACCGAGAGTATTCAATATGCCAAACACAGTAACAAGAAGTCTCACAATGGAGACGGTACTGGGCCCGCTTGAGCAAATCGACGAACAACGGGAGGACAGTGACAGTGACAGTGACAAATCCCTCCAGCACTCAATCCTGCCAAAAAGACAGATGCTAGATAATTTATTTTTTATTGCTTGTTATGAACAACGTAAGATGTCGCTATACTATGTTCCTTTTAGAATTCTAAAATTTTATATAATCAGGGACTGGAGAAATCTCTGCAGTGATCTGTTTGGTTCTGAGATTCTTTTGTGTGTTTCTGGATCATGGCCGTTAAAGAGCTTAAATAGCAGCTGGAAGCAGTTTGTGGATGTGACCTCCAGGGTCCTAAAGGGATGTGTAGATGAGAAAGACCGGCCCATCCTCTCTCCCTTGAGGCCTGGAGTTTGCTGTCACTGATCCCACTTGCCTGGGCTTCTCATTGGGTCCTGGAAGTTGGCGGCCGCCAAGATTCCTAGGGGGCAGGTGGAGGGACAACACATACTCCTGTCTGAGGCACCCTGGTGAAATTTGCCTGACGCAAAGTCTGGAGGCATCTCTGCAGTGAGCTGCTCATTCATAATCCAAATCTTGACCCTCTCCTCTTTCTCTCTCTTTCTCTATTTTCCCCTCTCTTTCTTCCCCCCTTTTATTTTACTTGCTCATTTGTTTTATTTCTCTGGTGATGCCTAGATCTAATATAGTGATCAAGAAGTAAACGTTTGAAACTTTAAGCCAATGAGATTTTATTTCTGCATTATAAGCCTATCTATCCTGACATAGTCAATGAGACTTTTAACAAACAGAAAGAGTATGGAAGACCAAAACTTCCTGTTTTAATCAAGCAAGAAAATTGATTGGTATTTAGTATCTGTAGAGTGGGTTACTCTTGATTTTGAACTTGCGTTTGGACTATTTTTTGTTTAGGCCAAAGAGTATGTTGTTACTTCTTTGAAATTTTTTTCTTCCACATATGTGTTATATAAAAATATTTTATATATATATATATGTATACATAGGGCTGGAGTGATAGCACAGTGGTAGGGCATTTGCCTTACAAGTGGCCAACATGGCCGACCTGAGTTCGATTCCTCTGCCCCTCTCGGAGAGCCCGGCAAGCTATTGAGAGTATCTCGCTCACAGAGCCTGGCAAGCTCCCCGTGATGTATTCGATATGCCAAACACAGTAACAACAAAGTCTCATGATGGAGACGTTACTGGGCCCGCTCGAGCAAATCGATGAACAATGGGAGGACCGTGACCATGACCGTGATATGTATACATACATATATATATATATATGCATACATACACATACACACAATGTTTTTTGGGGGGGTGTTGTTTGTGGGGTTTTGGGATTTGTGATTCCTCAGGGCTTATGCCTCCTCTATGCTCAGGATTACTCCTGGTTGTGCTTAGGAGACCATAAAGTGATGCTGGGGATTGAAATAGGGTTGGCCTCATGCAACTCAGGTGGCTTAAAATCCTATGTCTCTGGCTCAGTAGATGCTATGTATTTTTTGCTCTATCGCCATATCCTCTTTCAACTTTTTCTCGATTTTTTTCTCATTAAAACTCAGATACTCTAGTGGTAGTTACCCAATGATTAAGCCCTTATTGTTGTCAGCTGGATCTCAGAAATGAAATTAAAGGATATACCCCCAAATCAGGTCCTCAAATAATGTAATTGCAGTCAACCTAGCCATTATGTTTTTTTTTTCTTACTTATGTTACCAGGAAGCAGATGAATTGATTGATGCTATTTGAGGATCTGCTGCACTCAAATTAATTCAGAGGAACTATTTGGTGAACGCTAATTTGTACAGAGTCATCAAATTAAGGGAAAAAATACTAAATTTTCAAGAAAACATTTGCACACTTGACAAAAGTTGAGAGTTTCTATCTTAACTATTCTCCAAATTTGTATATTAGGAAGTCAATGTGAGCATTATGTTTTTAAATGAAATGATTTGACTTTCAGCTGATCATTTTAAATACATTAAAACAAATCTACATAATTCCACAAGAGCAGGGACCCAGATTAATTAGAAAGGCCTCATTAGTTCCAACGAAGGGGGCGTTTATAAGAACATCCCACTGACAACCCAGGAGCAACTGCAATGGGATGGACAGCCTAAAGCCCAACTCATCAGGCAGCCTCATAAATACGTTAATTGCTCACTCTTCTGCCCAGGTGTCTCTTAGAAAAGGCAGAGAGAGGAACCAAAGCAATTACCCAGATAATTAAGGAAAAGCAAACCTGTGTGTGGCAGGTAACTTGGGGAGTTTCCACTAAATTTTCTATGCAGCAATTTCAATTCTTTGCTTTCCTGTTGTCAACAGGAATGGGATCTGGCTCATAAGAGCTACTTTAACAATTATAATGCTCTCAGTTGGTAAATATCACCTCACAGGAACTCCTGGACTCATCAATCTAGAATTTGTAGCAGCTCTGTGAGATCTCAGAGCTGTATTCTTCACACTGATTCCTGGGGAAAAGCCCAATGACTGCAGTGAAAATGTTAAAACTTTAGAAAGTATCTACTTGATGCTGAGTCTTTTGTTTAGTTTAGTTTTTTGCTTTTTTGGGTCACACCCAGTGATACTCAGGGGTTACTCCTGGCTCTGCACTCAGGAATAACTCCTGGCTATGCTTGGGGGACTATATGGGGTGCTGGGGACTGAACTCAGGTCGGCCGTGTGCAAGGCAAATGCCCTGCCCGTTCCAGCCCCTTAATACTGAGTCTTTACTTGCTTTGTGATCCTAAGATGAGCAGTATACCCTCATAGGCAGGACAGATGAGATTGCAGTTGTGGTGAAGCCAAGTAAACGTAGCAGGAATTTGTCACAGAAATTCCCTTCAGTATTTTCTTTGCGGACAGTGATGAGGAAACAGGCTTCAACCGTTTCACACACAGAACTTGGATCTACATCCTCTTGATTCCAAAGTCTTTCTCTTCCTGGGGCCAGAGAAATAATACTATGGCAGGTAAGGCACTTACCTTGCATATAGTTGACCTGGGCTTGATCCCCAGCATCTCATGTGATGCTCTGAGCACTGCAGGTGTGATTGCTGAGTGCAGAGCTGGGAGTAACCTCAGAACATTGCCAGATGTGACCCTAAAACAAAAATAACTTGATCACTTGATCACTTGACATCCTTTTACTCATCGATTTGCTCCAACGGGTGCCAGCAACATCTCCATTCATCCCTGTCGCATGCTAGTGTAACCCAGTGGCATCTGCTCGCTCAGGGAACACAAAGAGCCTCAAAAAGATTGATCAGGGTCTTGATGAAGAAGTCTGACCATCTCATAGGTGGGTGGCCTAGCGATCTTTTGATGTCCTGTGGAATCCAGTCAGTAACGGCTCTAATCCAGCGGTTGTCTCCAAATCGCATTATGTGTCCAGCCCATCTGATTTTTGATGCCTTGGCAAATGAGACAGCGTCCCTGATTCTTGATCATAGATGGAGGTCGAAACTCTGGATTCTTTCTCTCACTTGAGTGGAGTGTGATACTCCAAGCATAGCTCTTTCTATTCCTCTTTGGGAGACCCGAGTAGTGTTCTTATCCTGTTTTCGTAGGGCCAAGGTCTCTGAGGCGTATGTTAATGCAGGAAGAACAGTGGAATCAAAGAGATGTGCTGGAGCCGGAGGTTCTTCATCCTCTTAGCTATTTCTTTGACGCTCTTGAAGGCGTTCCAAGATGCTCTCTTCCTCCTGCGCAACTCAGGAGTCAGGTTATTCGTCATGTTGACTTCTTGACTTAGGTACACATAACTGTTGCATTCAGAGATGTTCATTCCATTGAAATTGAATGGAACATCAGGAACAAGTCCATTTCTCATAAACACTGTCTTTGTGAGATTCAGCTATAGTATGACCTTTTCACACTCATGGTCAAAGTCGGCCACTTGGCTAATATTTGGTGTTATTAGAATGAGGTGGTTTAGTTGCTGACCATCTATCTTCACTCCCATTCCTTCTCATTCCAGTTGTTGCATGATGTTCTTGAGGGTGGCACTGAAGAGTTTCGGTGAAATGGTGTCACCCTGCTGAACCACTCTCTTGACATGGATGATCACTTCTTTGTAGAATGGTGAGATCCTGGTAGTGAATCCATAATACAGCTCATGGAGGATCCTGATGTATTGAGTTTGAATGCCCTGTTTGGCTAGGGCTTCGATGACTGCTTCAGTCTCAACAGAATCAAAGGCCTTCTTTAAATCAATGAATGTTAGACAGAGCAGCATCTTGAACTCCCGAGAAACCTCAATGAGCTTGGTTATTGTGTAGATATGGTCGATGGTGCTGAATCCTTTTTGGAACCCGGCTTCCTCGCATGGTTGTCCTTCATCTAGGGTTCTGCCAATCCTTTTCAGGATCAATGAGTGAACAGCTTGTAGACGACAGACAACAGGCAGATCGGGCAATAGTTGGCAATGTCGTGAATGTCTCCTTTCTTGTACAGTAGTACAGTCCTGCTGGTTTTCCACTGGGACGGAATCTTGCATTCAGACAGGTAGCGTGTGAAGAGCCAAGCCAGCATATTGATGAATACTGACAGCAGCTTCTTTAGGTGTTCGGGTATGACCTTGTCTGGACTGGGTGCTGTTCACTTCTTTATTGATGAAATGGCATGTTGGAAGGGAGAACGTTGGGAATGACATATCCATCCTGCAGAATTTGGGCAGGTGGACATGGCTATCGAAGAGATCTGAGTAGAAGTCATGGATAATCTTCTCCATTGCCCTTCTGGAAGATGTGATAGATCCATCAGGACATCGGAGGGCAGTCATCTTGTAGTTGGCAAAGGACAGGCGGGCATTGCGAATGCTTTCCCTGCTTCTGTCACATCGGCCAACACTGCTGCTCTTCTCTTTTTGAGGTCTTCCTTTATCGCTTCTCTGCATTGCTTTTCAAGCTCAGATGTTTGCTTGCAGTTGCCTGAGGTTTGTGCCAAGCCACGTTGGCAAATGAGCTCGAGACTTTTTGAAGACAGGTGTTTTTTTGTGGCCATCTCTCTCGGTGTTCCTTGCACAATTATGGAGGTACTGAACCAGTTGATTGTATCCTCATCAATATTGTCAATGAAGGCATCTTCCCATGTTGCTGCAATAGTGCCAAGGAACTCCCAGTTGGTGGTTGTTTTGGGAGTTCTCTTCTTAAACTTTGCAGCCCTTTCTTCCCGCTCTGTGAAGTAGAATTTTGCACAAAGGAGACTGTGGCCTGATCCTGTTTGGAATTTTGGGAAAACAGTGACATCAGTCAGGCAAAACCATCGATTGGTTATGATGTGGTCAATTTCGTTGTGGAACCATCCACTGGGAGACTCCCATGTCCAACGTTTAGATTTGGCCTTCTGGAACTGCGAGTTACCATGGATGGTCTTGGCCGACGTGATGAACTCAGGTAGTTTCTCACTCTGTTCATTTAATTCTAGGCCATAGGTCCTGATGTGGAATTCTACGGCTGATCTTCTCAGTCCTACCTTGGCATTAAAATCACTGACAATGATCTTGTAGAAGGTTCCTCTGCTGGTACCTTCATGCATGTGGAGAGTGGTCTTAGCATGGTGGTGGCTGGTTCTGGAGGTCTTAAGCTGCCGGAGCTCTGTTCGGGGCAGAGAGGGAAACTCAACCAGCCCCCCTCCAAGGGGCCCCTGCGAGGACAGCCAGGCGCGGGGGCAGGAGACTCTGTGCTGTTCTCTTTCAGGAGCTGGGTTTTGTAGTCTCTGGGTCTTGGCCATTGATGGGATTACACAACGCCAGGGGGTCAGTTGGTGGGTGTGACCCCTGCCTACTGGAAGATGGAGGATCTGGGTGGAGGATGCTCAGCCCCGATCCGAGCAGGCTTGGAGATCTCAGCCCTGGGACCCGCGTGCCTTTGTTCCTATGCCAGGACCTTCATGCATGTGGAGAGTGGTCTCAGCATGGTTGTGGCTGGCTCTGGAGCAGAGAAAGCAGGTAAATGAAGATATTAAAGACCGTTCCAAGTATTTAATTTGTGGAGATAATGTTGAAGGGTCTAATATACATACAATAGACAGAGTCAGAGATATGTCCAAGAGTGTTTGAACCATAGAAGAGCTGTGAGACTCAGAGGGTGGAGGGAAAGGAGAGAACCTGTTCATGAAAGTAGGTTTTCTCTTCTAATGGTATAAAATTTCAGGTTATAGAAGTAGGAAGTATGTTTCAGGGAGAAGAAATGATGTTGTCCTTGCTTGAGCTATTCATACTTTCCTCCCCGCTCTTAAAGGTCATCTTTCTCTAATGAGAATTGTTTATATTGCCAGTTGTAAACTGCTAGGGTCTAGAAATCAATTTTTATGGGCTGCGACCAGCACCAGAAGCCAACCAAAACAATATAAAATATCATTGTGCAGAGCACATGAGTAAATATTGTTCTATGAAACTTTTATAAGTGGAAACTGCATATATACAGGGTCAGGATGTCAAATGTATTTTGACTTCGTGCAGACAAGGAGTTTGCAAGTTGTTGCTCTAGAAACTAGCTTATTTTTCTTTTCTGTTTTTGCTGATTTTAGGCACAATATCTTTTGGTTTACAAATGCTTATAGAAACATTTACTACTCTTTTTTTTTTTAAAAAAAGTCCCACTACTAAAAATGGCAGTCCATCTTAAATATAAAATATATAACTATAAAATATGGAGTCACGGAGTCACGGTCCTCCCATTGTTCATTGATTTGCACGAGCGGGCCCAGTAACGTCTCCATCATGAGACTTGTTGTTACTGTGTTTGGCATATCGAATACGTCACGGGGAGCTTGCCAGGCTCTGCTGTGCAGGCGAGATACTCTCGGCAGATTGCCAGGCTCTCCGAGAGGGGCGGAGGAATCGAATTAGGCTTTAAAAGGTGCCATCACAATACCATTATCATGAAAAGAAAATAATATCATAAAATATGTAGTCACTTCAAATTTTCTTGCTCATCTCATAATTTTTTTATTATTAATTGGACAAAAGCAGAATATTAGAGGTGATGTTTTAAGTGTAGACAGGCAAAGGTGTGGGAGAAGTTATTTCTGCTTATTTTACTTTTATTTTCTGTTGCTGCCAAGGATTGAACCTCTACATCACTGTACCACTGACTTCTCCCAATTTTAAACATACAAATATTCATATATTTGTGGGAGTAGCAATTCTCTCTTGTACTCAGAGTTCCAAAAGTTTTTTAAATAAAAGTTTTTAAAATAAAATTTAATTTGGAGTGATAGCACAGCAGGTAGGGCGTTTGCCTTGGACGTGGCTGACCCAGCCGACCCGGGTTCAATTCCTCCACCCCTCTCGGAGAGCCAAGCAAGCTACTGAGAGTATCTCACCCACACGGCAAAGCCTGGCAAGCTACCCATGATGTATTAGATATGCTAAACACAGTAACAAGAAGTCTCACAATGGAGACGTTACTGAGCAAATTGATGAACAACGGGAGAACAGTGCTATAGAACAGTGCTACAGTGCTAATTTGTTTTTATTGAATCACCATGAGATACAGAGTTACAAAACTATTCATAGCTAGGTTTTCATATCAGTGTTTCAACACCCATCCCTCCACCAGTCACCACCAATGACCCTACTTTTCATCCTGACACCCTCCCCCAAGTCTGTCTTGGCCCTCCCCACCCCCCATGCCCCACTCTCCCTGTATTATGGTTTGCAATACAGATACTGAGAGATTAAACTGTTTGCTCCTTTACCTAGTTCCAAAAGTTCTTACATGACTTATTTCAAAAGGGCAATAAAATACCCATTTCCGAGACAATCTAATTACCTCAGTTTCCTTTCTTATTTCCATCTCTGAACATACAGAGAGTTCATGAAAACTTAAGGTGTATAAAGAAGTCTTGATCTTCTTTTTGGTGCCATTACCCACTCTTGGGTCACTTTTATTCTTGACTGAGAAGAGGAGAAGCAAGAAGCTGAACTTGAGCAGGCTAGGTCCCCACTGATGATAGGAACTCCAGGCTGTTACCTTCTTGGGAGACACACATGTCCAATATTTGTCGCTATTCAGGATGAGAGAGGGGTTTTCTTTTCCTTCTGTACAATTGCTCCCCAAACATAGGGGATCAGTTCTTGCAGAACTTTTTCGAGTCTGCCTCCATCATCAGGCACTAACAGTACAGCTTAATGTTTTTCATTGCTGGGGATTTTACCCTGTAGGTGACCTTCTTTTATAGTAAACAAGAAACTGATAGTTGTTACCCGAAGTGTCTCCTGAAGACCTCAGAAGACTCAAACTTTTTTTTTAAATACACAAAATGTTTTAATAGAAATTTGAAGTCATTGATATTTAAGAGGGCAACAAATATATATATATATTTTTAAATGTATTTTTATTTATTTATTTATTTTTTATAGTGAGACATCATGAGGTACAGTTGCAGACTTGCATATTTTTGTGCTTGGGTTTCAATTATACAATGATCAAACACGCATCCCTCCACCAGTGCGCATTTCCCACCACCACGGATCCCAGTATCCCTCCCACCCCCCAGCCCCCATCCCACCCTGCCTCTGTGGCAGGGCATTTCCCTCTCTCTCCTTTTGGGTGCTGTGGTTTGCAAAAGAGACATTGAGTGGCAATCATGTTTGGTCGACAGTCTACTTTCAGCATGCTTCTCCCATCCTGGGAGGATCCTCCCAACACCCTTTATTTGGTGTTCCCTTCTCTTTCTGAGCTCCCTTTCCCCCTAACATGTGTGGTTGGCCTCCAGGTCATTGAGTAAAATTCCTGGTACTAATCTCTGCCATTCTTGGGTGTTAGTTTTCTATTTTGTTACTTTATGTTCCCCAGATGAATGCAATCTTTCTATGTCTATCCCTTTCTTCCTGAGTCATTTCGCTTAACATGATACTTTCCATGTAGTACCACTTGTATGTAAATTTCATGACTTCATCTTTTCTAACAGCTACATAGTACTCCATTGTGTAAATGTACCAAAGTTTCTTTAACCAGTCATCTGTTCTCGGGCACTCAGGTTTTTTCCAGATTCTGACTATTGTAAAGAGTGCTGCAATATACAGACAATTGCAGATGTCACTTCGGCTATACTTTTTTGCCTCTCTGGGTTATATTCCCAGGAGTGATATTGCTGGGTCAAATGGGAGCTCAATGTCTAATTTCTTGAGAATCATCCATACTGTTTTCCAAAAGGGCTGAACCAGTCGGCATTCCCAGCAACAGTGAAGGAGTGTCCCTTTCTCACCACATCTGCGCCAGCACCGGTTGCTTTTGTTCTTGTGGATATGGGCCAGTCTCTGTGGTGTGAAGTGATATCTCATTGTGGTTTTGATCTGCATCTCCCTGATGACTAATGATGTGGAACGTTTTCTCATGTGTCTTTTAGCCATTCGGATTTCTTCTTTGTCAAAGTTTCTATTCATTTCATCTCCCCATTTTTTGATGGGGTTGAATGTTTACTTTTTGTGGAGTTGAACCAGTACTTTGTATATCCTTGAAATTAACCCCTTATCAGATGTGTAATTGGCGAATATCCTTTCCCATTCTGTAGACTGTCTTTGTATTTTGGTCACTGTTTCTTTTGAGGTGCAGAAGCTTCTTAGTTTAAGATAGTCCCATTTGTCTATCTCTGTTTTCACTTGCTTGGCCAGCGGTATGACATCTTTGAAGACACCATTAGCTTCTATGTCATGAAGGGTTTTGCCAACATTTTCCTCAATGTATCTTATAGATTCCGGTCTGATGTTGAGGTCTTTAATCCACTTAGATCTTACTTTTGTACATGGAGTTAGGCAGAGATCTGAGCCCATGTTTTTGCATGTAGCCGTCCAGTTTTGCCAGCATAATTTGTTAAAGAGGCTTTCCCTGCTCCACTTCACTTTTCTTGCCCCCTTATCGAAGATTAGATGCTCGTATGCTTGGGGGGGGGGAGTCAGTATATTCAACCCTGTTCCATTGGTCTACAGCTCTGCCTTTGTTCCAATACCATGCTGTTTTAATTATTACTGCCTTGTAGTAGTGTTTGAAGTTAGGGAGGTTGATTCCTCCCATTTTCTTTTTCCCAAGAATTGCTTTAGCTGTTCGTGGGGGCTTATTGTTCCGTATAAATTTCAGGAGTGTTTGCTCCAATTCTTTGAAAAATGTTATGGGTATCCTAATAGGAATTGCGTTGAATTTATACAGTGCTTTGGGAAGTATTGCCATTTTGACAATGTTAATTTTCCCTATCCATGAACAGGGGATATTTTTCCATTTCCTTGTATCCTCTTTTATTTCCTGAAGTAGCGTTTTGTAGTTTTCTTTGTACAGGTCCTTTACTTCCTTAGTTAAGGTAATTCCTAGGTACTTGATTTTCTGGGGCACAATTGTGAATGGGAATGTCTCTTTCTTCTTCATGTCTCTTTCTTCTTCATGTCTCTTTCTTCTCTTTCACTATTTGCATATAGGAAAGCCATGGACATTTGGGTATTGATTTTATAGCCTGCCACTTTACTATACAAGCCTATTGTTTCTAGAAGTTTCTTGATAGAGGTTTTAGGGTTTTCTAAGTATAGTATCATATCGTCTGCGAATAGTGAGAGCTTGATTTCTTCCTTTCCTACCTGGATGCCCCTAATATCTTTTTCTTGCCTAATCGCTATTGCAAGTACTTCCAGTACTGTATTGAACAGCAGTGGAGAGAGTGGACATCCTTGTCTCGTCCCTGATCTTAGAGGGAAGGCTCTCAGTTTTTCGCCATTGAGGACGATGCTTGCTGAAGGCTTGTGGTAGATGGCTTTAACTATATTGAGAAAAGTCCCCTCTATCCCCATTTTGACTAGGGTTTTCATCATAAATGGGTGCTGGATCTTGTCAAATGCTTTCTCTGCATCTATTGATATGATCATATGATTTATATCTTTTCTTTTGTTGATATGGTGGATTATGTTGATTGATTTGCGAGTGTTAAACCAGCCTTGCATCCCCGGGATGAATCCTACTTGGTCATGGTGTATGATCTTTTTGATGAGTAGTTGAATTCTGTTTGCTAGTATTTTGTTGAGAAACTTCGCATCCGTGTTCATCAGGGATATCGGCCTGTAGTTTTCTTTTCTCATGGTGTCTTTGTTTCCTTTTGGTATTAGAGAGATATGGGCTTCATAGAAACTGTTTGGGAGAGTTTCTGTTTTTTCAATTTCCTGAAAGAGCTTGAGAAGGACTGGCAGCAGGTCCTCTTTAAATGTTTGGAAAAATTTGCTAGTGAATCCATCTGGGCCCGGGCTTTTGTTTTTGGGAAGACTTTTGATTGCAGTTTCTATTTCGTTGATGTTAATAGGTCTATTCAGATACTCCAGGTAGAAGACTCAAACTTTTTTGAAACTCCAAATGGCAGAAAGAAATATCAGTGTACTTGCAAAATGAAGTTCCAAAATCATTTGTTGTTGGCTACCATCAGTTGGTAGTAACCCAGCTCTCTTATTTCAATGTATAATGATCTTCAATGCAAATTTCATAGACAGTTGTCTTGAGCATCATGATGTAATCAGAAACTGGCAAGTAATAATGGCCAAATCAGGGCAGATTTGCTGTATATTAGATTGGGCTGAAAGGAGTCCAACCGGGAAGTGCTTGTGTCATATTGCTAGTGGATAACTTTTGTTTGACTTGCACAGTGATGTTGAAATCTGTCCATCAGTGCCTTTAAAGCTAGGTGAACATTCTGCTAGTTCTTGTCTCCCTCTTGTTTTTTGAGCTTGCTGGCTGTAAAGGACATAGGATATAGCCCTGGCTTCTCAGAGCAAAGCATTTGGTTTAAGAAAGCCTTAACTCAGATCCTTCTTTGTGGTCCAGGGGTTCTTCGCTACAATTTGTTTAATAAGCAACTTCTCCTAGGTTGTCTGAGCTTTGAAAGGCTTGATTGCAAATGGAATTGGAACTGGGGTCTAAAGAGACAGGACTCTCTGATATGAATAAATTGTTTCAGACAACAGATCAGAACTCTTCTCACTGTTGCAGGATGGAACAGCAGAGAAACTCAAGACATCCACTTTTTGATCCTGCTTGCCTCTTAACTACAAAAAGAGCCCCAAGAATCATTTTAGAAGAAATGCTCACAAAACATATTGTTGTCTTGTCTGTTCTGAAACCCAACTCTTACTTTTCTTCAAGCTCCTAATCCTGTTGGTCCCCAACATTTATATCTTTGTTTGTTTGTAGAAGTACCTTGTTTACTATTTGAAAGAAATTTCTATTTTTAGAGAAAAAGACCAGGTATAAGATTCAAGGCCTTCCTTCTACCTTTATAAATAGTAACTGAAACAGAGGGACAGTTGTGGTAGTGTGGTGGAGCCTTTGTCTTTCTCCAGTGTTCCGGGAACTGTAATAAAGTCTTTGTCTTCTTGCACAATCAAGAGTGGTGTGTTTGGTTTTCATGGATGGCCCGTCTTCATCTTTACTGATGCGAGGCCTTCTCTGCATGTTAGGTCTAAATTTCCCTAGAGATAATTACTTTTTTCCTGGATCTGAATTACCATGATACTTACCAAGCACATTAAATTATCACCAACTTGGAAATGAACTGTACAAATGTACATTTGAAGATTATGTATATATGTGTGCATATATATAAATCTGAATAGTGTGTATGTATATACAATTGAAGATTATATATGTACAAATGTCAAATGTACAAATGAAGATTATATATATATATTATATTATATATCAAACTTGGATTTCCTTCCCAGGAATCCATCATCCCCTTATCTACCACAAACAGCTCAGAATGCCAGCCTTTTCAAGCTAGATGAAAGGAAGTCAGACTTATAAAAATCTCAGACAAATCCAGGAAACTAAATAACTTCTGAGACCATTGGCCCCAAATGGCCGGGACATGATGGATGATTAGTTTCCCTCATTTAAAACCAAACAAGACACAATGTGGTTTTATTCATGGAGTCTCTGCAGATGGCACTCAGACAATAGGAGCAGTCTATGTTTGGTAGAGGAGAGCTTCCCTCAACTGTGTCCTGTTCTCAACCTAAGACCACCCTGAGGAACCAAGCATGCACCCCTACACTGCTAATGGAGTTCTATTTCAGATTTCCTTGCCAACAGTCTCTCCAAGTGTGGCTCTGACACTCTGGGTCCACTGACCGGCTGAAGATCTGGCCATGTCAGTTCACCCAGCCTCACCCATTGCACACCAGACAGGGAAGGACAGCACCTGGAAGGAGGGTGAGTACACAGAGCTATATGAAAAAGACAAGACACGTGCTCCAGGAGAAGGGAGAAGACTCACTTTATTGCAAACAGGCTTAGGTTTAAATATCTTAAGAGAAATGGGGGAACCATGAATGAGCACCTTTAGGGAGGTGGGGGTGGGGTGGGGAATTTCTTCGAACAAGCCGCCGAGCAGTCAAACAGTGTTCTGGTTCCTCACTTTCCTCCACTGGCTGGCAGTTAGCTTGTTCAATGATCCCTGACGGCTCGTTTTAGACATGATGACTGGACAGTGCATCTGGCTGTCTGAGGAGGGAGGGAGGAGTCACTGCCAGGATGCCAAGGGGGCACTGCCAGGGGAGGGATCCCTTACTGCTTGTCTGTTTGGGCCGGCTCAGTTACTCACCCTCGACCCCAGTTGTTCCCCCAATCATTTCCTGCAGTGCCCCATATCCCAGGGCACACCTGAAAATTTCCTCCCCCCAAATCCCCACTGGGGACTAGAGTGATAGTACAATGGGTAGGGTGTTTGCCTTGTACATGGCCTACTCAGGTTCAAACCCTGGCATCCCATATGGTTCCCCAAGCACAGTCAGGAGTAATTCCCTGAGCACGGAGCAGGAGTAACCCCTGAGCGTCGCTGAGTGTGACCCCTCCCCCCCCCAAAAAAGGAAGAAAAAAAGCAACCCCCCACCCTTCTTATTTGGGTACTGTCCACTCTTTCCACCCTTTATTGTTGAGTTTCTGCTAAAATCCCAGACGGTGGGGACTGACTTCATCTCTCCTACCAAACTTGGAATAAATCACCTTTGCTGTTCCCATCTGGTTAACCAGTGTGTATTTTCATCGAAATAAATTTAGTTTTGCTTAAATGATTAAAAATAAAGGCCTTCAGTAAAATAATAAACTAGAGAGAAGGGAAAAAAAGGATTTTTAATTTTATATTTTGTAAATCTTAACTAGCTTGGGGAGTGCCAGTCGAGAAACATTCCCTTGAGGATGTTTTTTAATCTCCTCCTGGGTCATTGTTCTGATTTTTTCCCTGTCACAACAGAAATTTGTAATAAAACGGTCCACTTAACAACATTGAACTTTGCCACTTCCAAGTTTTAAACTTTTTTGAAACTTGGGCAGTTATTTCTATAAAAGATAGCTTCTGGGTTTATTAATTAAAAAGAATGCAGGGAGTAGTTGAAATATTATCATCTGGGTGACTTTATTCTACATTTATAAATATAGTCTCACCATAATTAAGATAAAGCAAAAAGAATTTGAAATATGGTCATAGCTTAAAATGAGAAAATAATTCATTTTAACATGAATAATTATCCTACCAGTTTTATAACCTAATAAAAATCAAAGTAAAAGAAAAACCCTGGGCATTTTAATTATGAGAAATCATATGTATTCTGGGAAATTAAAAACATTATCCACATATTCGCATTTCAGAACCCTTATTCTAGAAATTCTTTGGAGAGTTTCCAAAGAAGTGGATTCAAGAGGCAAGTTTTCAATAAGACCTTACAAATAGAAAGCCCAATGTCAGCCATTCATGGTTTTGAACCAAATATATCAATCGCTTACTTCACATTTGAAGTGAATTGAAAAGTAGAAACTCATAATCACAGGTCACTATTTCCCTAATTTCTTCTTCTAACAAATGTAAATTTTTCTCATTCTCCAGACAGAGATCCAAGTGAGGAAATAAATGATCTTAACATTTGTTATTGCTAACATTCTATGAATACTTCATGTATGTATTACACAGTGTGGCCAGGAGCCTGGACACGTAAGGGCCTGGGACAGTGTCCTTGCACCAGCATGAGGCTCCGGGGACAGCGTCAGGGCCAGCGCAGGGCTGCCTGTGGTGGGCAAAATCCGAAATCCGACACGCCATTTCGTCGGTAAAGAAACAAACAGCACCCGGCCCAGACAAGGTCAGACCTGAACACCTGAAGAACCTGCCGTCAGTACTCATCAATACACTGGCTCGGCTCTTCACTCGCTACCTGTGTGAATGCAAGGTTCCGTCCCAATGGAAAACCAGCAGGACCGTACTACTGTTCAAGAAGGGAGACATCCATGACATTGGCAACTATCGCCCGATCTGCCTATTGTCTGTCATCTACAAGTTGTTCACTCGAGTCATCCTAAATAGGATTGGCAGAACACTAGATGAAGGACAACCATGTGAGCAAGCCGGGTTCCGCAAAGGATTCAGCACCATCGACCATATCCACACGATAACCAAGCTCATTGAGGTTTCTCGGGAGTTCAAGATGCCGCTCTGTTTAACGTTCATTGATTTAAAGAAGGCCTTTGATTCTGTTGAGATGGAAGCGGTCATTGAAGCCCTAGCCAATCAGGGCATTCAAGCCCAATACATCAGGATCCTCCGTGAGCTGTATTGCGGATTCACTACCAGGATCTCACCATTCTACAAAGAAGTGATCATTGATGTCAAGAGAGGGGTGCGGCAAAACTCTTCAGTGCCACCCTCGAGAACATCATGCGACGACTAGAATGGGAAGGAATGGGAGTGAATATAGATGGTCGGCAACTACACCACCTCCGCTTTGCTGATGACATTGTTTTAATAACACCAAACATCAGCCAAGCGGCACAAATGCTGGCCGACTTTGACCGTGAGTGTGGAAAGGTAGGACTACAGCTGAATCTTACGAAGACAATGTTTATGAGAAACAGCCTTGTTCCTGACGCCCCGTTCGCTCTCAATGGAACGACCATCTCCGAATGCAACAGCTATGTGTACCTAGGTCGAGAGGTCAACATGACAAATGACCTGGCACCCGAGCTGCGCAGGAGGAAGAGAGCGGCTTGGAACGCCTTTAAGAACGTCGAAGAAATAGCTAAGAGGATGAAGAACCTCCAGCGCCGGGCACATCTCTTTGATTCCACTGTTCTTCCTGCATTAACATATGCCTCAGAGACCTGGGCCCTATGCAAACAAGATGAGAACACTATTCAGGTCTCCCAAAGAAGAATAGAAAGAGCTATGCTTGGAATATCACGTTTCACTCAAATGAGAGAAAGAATCCTGAGTTCTGACATCCGTCAACGATCAAGAATCAGGGACGCTGTCTCGTTTGCCAAGGTGTCGAAAATCAGATGGGCTGGTCACGTAATGAGATTTAAAGACAACCGCTGGACTAGAGCTGTTACCGACTGGATTCCACGGGATGTCAAAAGACCGCGTGGCTGCCCACCTACCAGATGGTCAGACTTCTTCGTCAAGATCATGAACGATCGGTTTGAGGCCCCTCATGTTCCCGGAGCGAAGAGATGCCATTGGGCTACACTAGCACGCGACAGGGACAAATGGAGATGTTACTGGCGCCCGCTCGAGCAAATCGACGACTAATGGGAAGTTAAGTGATTAAGTGATTAAGTATTACACAGTCATAAATCCTACAGTGATTCTCTGAGTACTCTCTGGCTATCTTCATTTGTTGGTATATTTTGAAATGGAAATAAAGGATGTTCAATAAATATGTGAAACATTGTTTCTATCAAAATAATTTTAAATTTTATTTTTGAGTAAAAATGGTTTACAATACTGTATGTGTTTTGGGAGCCTAGGTTCATAATTCTTTAAATGAAGACTTAGCACAAAATGTGCTCCATCCTTCACTACTAGCAAAGTACTTGTAATATTCTACCACCTTCTGTTGAACTTTAAGCTCCCTGTAACCTCAGTTCTGCAGTCAAAATTCAAGAGTATGCTTTGTGCAAGTGAATTTTAAATGAAATTCTACTTGAAAGATACCTTGAGATAACAACCACATAATATTTATTTTGCATTAACTATTTGTTGCTATGTTTTGGAAAAAATGGAAATAAAAGGTTCAAGAAATACTTGTTGACAAATTGTTTTCTGTAATTAATTCACACTGATGATGTTTTCTCTATTCTTTAAAATATTTATTTGTTTTAATTGAATCATAGTGAGATACTGAGTTACAAAGTTGTTTGTGATTGAGTTCAGTTATAACGTTCCAATCCCTTTTCCCTCTTGTGCAAGAGAATTTCTTATATCCACCAATCTAAGGTTTCCAAGGATTAAAAAGAGCGGCATTCCAGATTTTGGCTATTGTGAACAGTGTATATAGCCAAAATCTGGAAATAACCCAAGCGCCCTAGACCAGATAATGGTTAAAGAAACTTTGGTACATCTACACAATGGAATACTATGCAGCTGTCAGGAGAGATGAAGTCATGAACTTTGCTTATAAATGGATAGACATGGAGAGTATCATGCTAAGTGAAATGTGTCAGAAAGAGAGGGACATACATGGAAGGACTGCACTCATTTGTGAAGTATAAAACAACATAACATGAGGCTGACACCTAAGGAGAGTAGATACACGGCAGAGATAGATTGTTCCATAACTGGAAGCCTGCCTCATGAGCAAAGGGGAGAAGGCAGCTGGAATAGAGAAGGGATCACTAAGAAAATGATAGCTGGAGGAATTGACCGGGTAGGAAGATGTGTGCAGAAAGTTGATAAAGGACCAAACATGATAATCTCTCAGTGTCTGTATTGCAAACCATAATGCCCAAAAGTAGAGAGAGATTATGGGGAATCATGTCTGCCATGGAGGCAGGGGGAGGGTGGGAAAGGGGGGGTATTCTGGGGATATTGGTGGTGGGGAATGTGCACTGGTGGGGGGATGGGTGTTTGATCATTGTGTGATTGTAACCGGAACATGAAATCTTGTAACTATCTCACAGTGATTCAATAAAATTTTTTAAAAAGGAAAAAAAAACAAAGAGTTGCATGGTTTCCCCCAAACTTCCTGGTGTAGGCATGACTTTTCTCCACTTTTGTGAAACTTCCATGAGTATCAGATTCATCTAGAAGACTTGTTAACATGGACCATGCTAAACTCCATGCCCCGTATGTCAGATTCGGCAAGTCTGGAATGGATGGGGCCAAACATTTGCATATCAGATAAATTCCCAGGTGCTGCAGCTGCTGCTGTTAGAATATGCTTTGGAGCACCAACACTGTAATACCGCATCCAAGAAATAGGAATTCAGGCGTGTGTGTGTGTGTGTGTGTGTGTGTGTGTGCGCGCGCGCGTGCATGCGCACGTGTATGTATGTAGGGCTAGGGTTTGAACAGGGCAGAGGATGGTCCCGACATAGATTGTTGTGAAACTTCCTGAGGAATGAATCCAGGTCTCACTCAAGGTGTGAGTGGAAGTAAAGGGGAAAATGGCAGCCTGACGTGTTCCTGTCTGTTGGGTGCATTTTCCATTTGGATTTTACTAAAACAAAACTCCTAAGTAGTTTTAACACCCCCGAGGGGCTGCTAAATTGTCATGCTCAGACTCATGTGCAATATTAGTATCTGCCTCTTAGGCTTGCCAACCACATATTAAAACTGTGCGGTTGTGGAATAAGCTAAATAAATATTTGTACATTTGGTTGCACACAGATACTATTTAGGTTTCCTTGTTCTTCTGTCTCCAGGAATCTGTGAATCGGATGGGTAAATTGCTGGCAATGAGGTAACTGACTGAATTTTAATGCCCTCATTCTCATTCACCTGTTCAAAGATTGGGGTGGGTATATACATTAGTGAGTCTGATAACTGGTTATTTCTTTTTCATCTAAAGACAATTTCTTTACAAGTTGTGAGTCCAGTTATAAATTCTGATAAAGACATGGCAAACAGGCAAATGGTGGCTCAACAGAAAATAACAATGCACACTGATATTTGAATTGTTCTTGCATAATACAAATTGCAAGTGATTTCAGGTTCTGAGAAACATTATAAGCCTCAGTTCTCATGGCTCTTAGAGTTTAATGGCACATTTTGTTTTTCATTTCAACTTTGTCTTAAAAATATTTTATTATAGAAAATTCCAAACACACCCAGAATTAGAGAGAGCTTTATATTGAATATATAATGAATATACCGTTGGCACTATCACTCAGCCCAAAATTATCAATCTTTTTAATGATATATAATCAGTATATACTCTAGAATCACATAAATTTTTTCTGTAAGTAGTCCTATCAGAATTTTTAATGCACAATGTCTTACAAACAGTATAAAATAGTATTTTCATACTATTTTTCATACCTAACAACATATTTGAAATAGACTGGTAATTTAATTGTTGAATGTAATTGTATGATTATTCTTTATTGTCTTTTTTTGGGACCATATCTACTGCTATTTTTCGGACCAGTCTCCTGCTCTCACGCCTGGCTGTCCTCACCGGGGCCCCTTGGAGTGGGGAGGGTTGAGTTTCTCTTCCCCCCCCCCCCCCCGCCCCAAGCAGAGCCCCAGCAGCTGAGGACCTCCGGAGCCAGCCACTGCCATGCTGGGACCACTCTCCACACATCCAGACGGGCCTCATGCATGAAAGAACTGGCAGAGGAACCCAGGCATGCGGGTCCTGGGGCTGAGGTCTCCAAGCCTACTCAGATTGGGACTGGGCCCTCTCCACCCAGACCCCCCATCTTCCAGTAGGTAGGCGTCACACCTACCAGCTTCTGACAGTGCCAGGTTGGTCCCATCAATGGCCAAGACGCAGAGACTATAAAACCCAGCTCCCGGAAGCGTGCAGCTGCATTCGTAGCAGCGTAACATCTTATTATCTTTCCTTTGGAGAACCTGGCAGGCTACCAAAAGTATCCTGCTCGCATGGCAGAGTCTGGCAAACTTCCCATGTTGTACTCAATATGCCAAATACCAGTAACAATGATGGGTCTCATTCTCCTAATCCTGAAAGAGCATTGAAATGGCTCTTTTAAAATCTCAGGGCCTGGTAGAAGGAGACGTTACTGGTGCCTGCTCGAGACAATCGACGAACAACAGGATGATCGTGATCGTGATCTACTGCTATTAGGTACTCTGGGATCACAATATTGTGATTTTGGGATATATGCCAAGGAGTGAAGTTTCTGTGTCGTTTTAGCTAACTGAATTGATCTTTAATATGAGGATCTTAAACCTTCCCATGCTCTATATCCTAGTACCCACTTATTGAAACATAAGTTCTCCACAAACTATGTCTTTTTCCTTTTACTGTCACTCATCTCCTGGCCTTGCCTATACTTCAATGAATAAAAGACTTCAAATGACAACACTGAGATTTCTACTGCAAGCTTAGCACACCAACCTTCTCTCCTCTGCTTCTCACTTCACTTCTTCCCTACTGTCATGGCAGAAACACTCTCTTCCTCATACCGACTTACAATTTCTTTCCTTGCCCATTTGTTGTGGTGGGTGTGGAAGGGAGGAGAACCAGATAAGTTGGTTAATTTAATTGGACATTTAAATCTTGCCTGCCAAAGATACCTAATAAAAATAAGTAATTGGGTGGCTGGGACTGGAAGATAGAAGATAAAAGGAAGCCCCCAATCAGATAACTCTTTGTCCTCTGACCTCTGCTTAAACAGGGAAAAATGGATGTATTTAAAAGACCTACAAACTATAGACATAACATGATGGTCACTTAATACCTCTATTGCAAACCACAACACCCAAAAAGAGAGAGAGAGAGCAAAAGGGAATGCCCTGCCACAGAGGTGGGGTAGGGTGGAGAGGACGAGGTGGGGATGGTGGGAGGGATGCTGGGACCATCGGTGGTGGAAAATGGGCACTGCTGCAGGCATGGGTACTTGATCATTATATGACTGAAATGCAAGCATGAAAGTTTGTAAGTCTGTAACTGTACCTCACAGTGTTCACTAATAAAAAATTTAAAGAAAAAGGTCTACAAAGGAAAAGGGTTCTGCCTTTCTCTGGAATTCATGTTCAAGAGAGAACACAGGCTTCTCCAGAGGGGCAAAGCAGAGAGTGACTTTTGGGAGAAGATTACATACAGTTTCTCAGCTTGTCTTGACCTGGAGTTCTCTGTGTAGATAGGCCAGAGCAATGGTACAGCAGGGAAGATGGTACAGCGGGGAGGGTGTTTGTCTTGCATGAGGCCGACTCAGGTTTGATCCCTGCATGGTCCCTCAAGCACTGTTAGAAGTGATTCCTGAGTGCAAAGTCAGGAGTAAACCCTGAGCATCACTGGGTGTGTGACCCAAAAAGCCCGCTCCCCCACCAAAGAGTTTATCTTGTTTTAATTATGATTAATCTGGATTTATAGGTGAGAAAAGCAGTAACTTGGGTCTGTTACATACCTTATTCTAGATCAGGGTTACTCAACTTTTTTTTTGTTTGTTTGACTGTGGCATCTCCCATCCTTTTTTTCCTTCTTGTGCACTCCCCACCTTTCTCCAACTGTTTTTGTTTGTTTGAGTTTGGGCCACATCCTTGAACCTGGGTTGGCCCCATGCAGGGCAATGCCCTGTCCAGTGTACTATCACTCTGACCTGTCCTTCTGTTCAAAGTGGCACAGATGGTGAGGTTCTTGTCCTCAAGCAGTAAAAACTGAAAAGAAGATACTGGAGAGCAATGGCCAAATTCAGTAATAGCTTTATTTAGGGAAAGGCAAAGGAGGGAAAAGGAATGCGGGGAAGCTTCCAGATTATGGGAGTGTCTCCTAAAGAGGATTCCGAGAAAGGCTGAAGCCTTTCCCCTTTTCTAGCTTTTTAACAGAATTGGGTGGGTGAATATTTCTTTATTATGTTCCAAGAATGTGCATCATTAAAAACGAGGGCCCACATTCTGAGATAATTCTCCTTTGGAGTTTGGATCCAGCAAAGTCTGAGTTATCAGGTTATTAGGTACCACTCAGATCTACCCTCTCATCCATGCCGGTTATTACTTTGCTTAGGGCCATGTCCCAAATCTTACCTTGCCTATTCTCCTTTTGTCCCTGTCACTACCAGTTGGTCCTCTTGTCTCCTGCTGTGGCCCCATTTATGTCATGTACATCCTAAGGGCCATCGGAAGCCATATGGCCTCTGTTGAGAAATGCTGAAAGACTACAAAGCCAGCAAGAGCAACTGCCTTGCTCTGAAGATGGGGCTCTTTGCTACATTAAGCATCTCCTCAAAGTGCAGACACCTTGATTCAAGACCAAGAGCAAGAGGCCACAGTCTTTTATATATATAATATATATATTATGCACTATTGCACTGTAGCACTGTTGTAGCACTGTCATCGATTTGCTCGAGTGGGCACCAGTAATGGCTCCATTGTGAGACTTGTTGTTACTGTATTTGACATATTGAATATGCCACAGGGAGCTTGCCAGGTTTTGCCATGCAGGCGGGATACTCTTGGTAGCTTGCTGGGCTCTCTGAGAGGGACAGAGGAATCAAACCTGTGTTGGCTACATGCAAGGCAAATGCCCTACCTGCTGTGCTATCACTCCAGCCCAATATATAACAATGTAATATATATATATATATATTATCTAAACAATGTAATTTACAATTTACAATGTAATTTATGATACAGTTGTTTTGGGCACTCAGTGTTGCAACATCAATCTCCCACCACCATTGTGACCTTCCACCCAAGCCTGCCTCCCTTAGCAGGTACAGAATTGTTTTATTGCTTATGACAACGCAATGGCTGGTGGAATTACTGAAAACTACGTCAGTAAAAGAAAATTTTTGGAAATTGTTTTATCTCACAGTGGGGTCGTTACATCATTGTCTGAGGATTTACTAAGTGTTTGTTGCTAGTTGAGCCTTCTGTGTTGCTGCTTTGGCTTATTGAGCTTCACTGGCTGCTGTGTTCCTTTCCCCTCTAATTTGATGTGCTCTATTGGACTGTCAAGATTGCAGAATTTGGAGGCACATGGCCTTGCCCTCCAGGAACTGGGCTGATGAGTTCACTTGGTGACTGTGGGATGTGAGTGTGACTAATGGGGCTACTGGTGGTATAGGGGTGGCGGTGCGAGAAGGTTGTCTCACTCCACAAAGAACTCAGAGTTCTCAGTCCCCAGACTGATGTACCTGGAAGTTTGATGGCTCTGCAGAGGTTAGTTGTGAAGCAGTTGTAAGATCTGCTTGGGACCAAATGGTGGCTGACTGAGGAGATAGTGGCATTCCCAGAATCAAAGGTCTCCCTGCCCCCTCCAGTACCCACCGATGTCAGGGCTCATGGTGCATCCCAAGCCTGCTAGCCAGCAGGCTGCATTCCATGCTTCCTTGCCAAGTGTATCACTCTCATTGATCTTTGTTCCCTTTCCTGCCAAGACAACTTAAAATTCTGCATAGTCTCTCCTATGGCATGGCTCTCCCCAGCCTCATCAGAGGCCCATAGGGTCCACCCGGGAGCACACCCCACTGAGCTTCTGTTTCTTCACTTGTCTTGTCTCTGTCCCTCTATCTGTGCCGGATAAGGTCTCATCTCTCAGCAGCGAAGTTGGGCCATTGGCATTCTGGTGGCTGTAGGGTGTGGCTGCAACTGCCAGGGCATCAGCAGGGTGAGGACTTGGCTTGTTCCCCTCCCAAGGGAATCCCAGAGTTTTCAGCCTGAAGACCAGTGTGCTTGTGACTCTTACAGCTTGGTTCACATCTCTCCTGAGACGAATCCTGAAGCTCTTAAAGTGATCTTATGAGTTTACCTGGGATGCAGGGGAGGCTGTGGGATGCAGGGTGTGTGTGTGGGGAAACTACAGTCTTTTATAATGTAGCATTGCAGAGTGGGAAGGAAGCAGGGACTTGGAGCATCTGCACGTTTACTCAGTAAGTCTTTATCCCATCGTTTGCTATGTTGTGACCTTGAGAGAGTTATGGACTATCTTGAAACCTAATTAGCAAATCTCTCAAATTGTGTTATTAATATTTAATTTGCAGTGACTGTGTGAGGATTAAGTGGATTGACATTCTGTCAGTCCCTGCCCTGTGCCCTCTGGTTGTCTTGACCTGGTCTGCAGCACAGCACAGTTCCCGGGCAGAGACTCCCTCCTTCTACACCAAGGGTCAGCCCACACTGACACATGAAGACAGCAAATAATGCAGACTGTGTGAGCCCAGAGTAAAAGTGCTCAACACTTCACTCAAGGGCCAAGCATGCATTTTATATTTACTTTAAAAAATACAAAACCATTGTTATTTACCTTTAAAAATACAAAACCACTGTTGGTATATAAACCATAGAAAAAATGGGCTGGAGAATGAACAGGCCTCCTCAGGAGATGACTATTATGTCATTTCTTTTCTCTTCTCATCTCCAGCAGTTTATTCCCTCTCACTGATAAAATCTTTTTTTCCTTCTCAGAGAAAAGGAGAATACTCAATTGTAAAAGACAAAGCACCAGTTAGCTCTTCCCGAAACACCTCCTCTATCCTGCCTACATGCTCTTGTCTCTGTTTATAGCAAAGGGACAGTCCAGGCTCTTGAGGTGAGCCAGAAGCACATATCCCAGTGTCAATCATAGATGCAGAAACGTTGCTCTAATAATTCTCTTCTATTTCCTTTATAACACCAATATTTTCCTCTGCCAGGTCATTTCCATCAGAGTGCAAACGTGTTGTGATTTCTCCCATCTTCAAACAAATAAAATCAAAATCTCTTCCTTGAACTGGTTTCATCCTCACCATCACCCCATCAGGGTCAGGAGTGACCTCCAAGTCGTTTGCTCTCTGAGCAGCAATTTTTTGATTTTCATCTTGTCTGACTTGCTAACGGTGTTTGCCAGGAATTAGGGTTTACACCCTTTGATCCTTCCATCACTTTCCTTCTAAGGTACCAGATTCTATGCTTTTCCTCCTTAATTGTGCATTGCTCTCTCAGATTCTTTGCTCTTTCTCATCTTCAATATCAGTGTTGAAGCAAATGCAGAGTTTTGACTTAGGATCGCCACCATTTTCTGTCCATACTCAGAATTGTAATCCTATGGCCTCTTTATTTTATCTGTGTGCTGCTGCATACCTATGATAATTGTATAATGGTTATATATTGTATGCAGCATTCTATATAATTGTGATCTATAATATATATGATCTTATATGGCTGGAGCAATAGCACAGCGGTAGGGCGTTCGCCTTACAAGCGGCCAACATGGCTGACCCGAGTTCGATTCCTCCGCCCCTCTCGGAGAGCCCGGCAAGCTACCGAGAGTATTCGATATGCCAAACACAGTAACAACAAAGTCTCCAATGGAGACGTTACTGGGCGGGCTCGAGCAAATCGACGATCAACGGGAGGGCCTTTACCTTACCTTTATATAGATACTCAACTTGGGCCTTTTTCTGAACTCCACATTGCTGTATCTGAGTAACCACTTAAGGTCTCCTCTTTGATGTCCTAAGGCAAAGCAAACATCAAGTGCTCTACTGAGCTTTTGCTGTTTCCAATGGAGAAATTTGACTTCTCTTAAAAGTCTTTATCATCTATCTAAATTGCTTCTTCATTTTTTATGTTACTCTTGCTAAAGACCCTGGTTTCTGCCTCTATTCCACTCCACCATTCTCCACCCTCTGAATTTTTTCCAAGATACAATTTATGCCAAAAAATAATGTTTGCTTAAACTGTATGATTCAGTGAGTTTGACTGATATAAGAACTTATGAAGCCATTATCACAATTAATATAATGACCATTATGTGCCTTCCTTTGCCAAACTTTCCCTCCTTTTCCTCTTTCCCTGAGGCCTCCAATCTATATTTGTCACTCCAGAATTCCTTTACATTGTCGAATTGCTTTTAGAAGGAATTATACTCTTTTGTGTCTATGTCTTTTACTTGGAAAGTGTATTTTGGGATTCCTTTATGTTGTATGGGACAGTAGTTTGATTTTTTTGCTGTGATTAATTTCTTACCATATATGTACACCACAATTTATTTATGCCATCACATAGGCATTTGGGCAGCTTCTAGTATGGCTCTTTTACAAAAAATGTTCTTCAGAGACCATTGTCTAAATATCTTAGTATTAGTTTTAGATTTTAGATTTTAGTATTAGTTTTCGATTATTTAGACAATCAGAATAATGGCCCACTCCCTATTCTGTTTGCAGTCTTATTTCTGTCATTGCATTTAATCATCCAGCAGAGCCTGGCAAGCTACCCGTGACGTATCCCATATGCCAAACACAGTAACAACAAAGTCTCCAATGGAGACATTACTGGGCCTGCTCGAGCAAATCAATGAACAATGGGAGGACTGTGACCGTGACCGTGACTATTTAATCATCATTTGGTTATCTATTACTTTGCCTGTTTTCTTGAGCAAATAATTTAAGAATGAATATCTGGGGACCAGAGAGATAATACTGCAGTCAGGGACTTGCCTTACATGTGGCTGACCCGGATTTGATCTTTTTAAGTTACCAGCAGACTTTCAATGTTGTTGTATGTAGTTGTCTCACAACTTCGGGAACCCCAGGAATGAGGAGATGATCCATTGGTCTAGGGTACCGGATGCTCAAAGACTCTAATGCACAGCATGGCTGAGACATAGCCACCTACAGGGGCCACAGACTTGTAATCATAAGACAACGTTTATTAGGAAAGGCAATGGTTAAATAGAGGATGAGGGAGGATGCATATGTGCACTAATAAGTGGATGGTGAGGGGAGGCGGGGGATTGTTATGACTAGGAAGAAGCTGCTGGAGCATTGTCCTTGAGGCTTTAAGGCAGAGGTAAGGTTGAAGTATTGTTGACTCCCAAAGATGTCTGTTTCCCTTGTCTCAAGGCATTGGCCGCTGGCAAATCAAGGTCAGTTAATCTATTTTATTCTTACAAATGCCAAGTTCCCTTGGCAACAGCCCAGTTCCTAGAGAAGTCTGGCCCTGTGGCACTCCCTATAGGCCCAGCAATTTCTAGTGGTCAAGGGGTCATGCCAAGGGGAGCTCCAACACTTATGCATTCACATCCACAAGGCATTGCCATTCCAGTTCATTCACATTATTGTCAGGCTGCATCTGTCATTGTTCTGTTATTTTGTTATTTTTCATATTTTAAATTGCATCCATCAGCAAACACATTTGCTTAGCCATTTACAGTATACCCAGAATTGGTTTCCTTCTTTTTTTATTAATTAATTAATTAATTAATTTTGAATACCCATCTCTCCACCAGTGACCATTTCCCCCCACCATGGATCCCAGTATCCCTCCCACCCCCACCCCTCTAACCCACCCTGTCTCTGTGGCAGGGCATTCCCTTTTGTTCTCTCTCTCTCTCCTATTGGGTGTTGTGGTTTGTATAAGAGGTAAGCCTGATTTTCAGGGAGAAACATTGGATGATTTACTTTCCATTGATCATTTTGTATATAGGGAGATGTCACGTGGCCGCATAACTGGCCTTGTGGTTTGGAGTAAAAGTCCTGGTTCCCGCATACTCGAGCTATGCTTGTAGAGGCTCCTGGTCACTGGGGTTCCATCTGGAGGAGGTGGGATGCGGCACCTACCCCATCTGGGACTTCCTGGTGATCTCGGCTCTTTTTGGGACCTGGTGCATTCTCCGGGAGCTGTGGAGCTGCCCAGCCTTGGTTTCCTTCTTACCCCACTACTTTTACTGTTTTAATACCAGTCACTCTCATCTGTCATTGGGTTTTTGTGGTAACTTTCATATATGCTCTTGTTCCTCATTAGTGTATTCAAATTACTGTAGAAATAGACCCGTTAAAATATAAGCACTTTCACACGTTGGAGAGATAAATAGTATAGCAACTTGGGCTTGCTTTTCATGTGGCTGACCCGAATTTATCACCAACACCATATGTATTCCCCAGAGCACCACGAAGAGTGATCCCTGAGAACAGAACCGGGGAGGAATAAGCCCTGAACACTTGTAGGTGTGGCCCTCAAACCAAAGCACTGTTTGTGTGTGTGCAATACATACTACTTTTATCACTTGTCATTCCATTGCTCGTGGATTTGCTCGAGTGTGTACCAGTAACATCTCCATTCATTCCTGTCACGTGCTAGTGTAGCCCAATGGTGTCTACTCGCTCCAGGAACACAAAGAGCGTCAAACCGTTTGTTCAGGGTTTTGACGAAGAAGTACGACCATCTCATAGGACCTATATCAATACATATAGATATACATAATATTACATATATGGAGGGAAAGAAAGATAGGAGAGAGAGAGAGAGAGAGAGAGAAATACAGAGGAGAGTGTTCATTCCACTGTTACAAATCATAGTGTGTAAATTTCTTTAGTAAATGCTGAACTATCAGAGTGGTACTTCGAACCTTTCATGAATGAACCATACCCCAATTCTTTTACCTTTGCATCCTACAACTGCTTGGTTTCCTTTGCTCCGTGTTTTTATTGAATGCAACCTGTTTGCTCACCATTTTTTTCCAATGCATACATGGTTCACGTCCTTACTATTTTTCAGATCTTCAGATATTCATTCAAAAACCACTTCTCACTGAATCTCTCCCTAATTCTCCAACTTAAAATTACTCTCTGGGGCCAGAGAGATAGTCCGGTGGGTAGAGCACTGGCCTCAAACAGAGCTGATTAGGTTTGATCCCTGACATCCCATATGTTGTCCTGAACACTGCCAGGAGTAATTTCTGAGCACCACCAGATGTGCCCTCCATAGCAAACAAAAATTACACTCTGTCCCACTCCTTATTCTCTTTACTAGTCTTATTTTCTGTCATTGTATTAATTAAACTGTCTGAGTTCATCATGTCAACCAAGACCATTCATGGTAACTCACAGTTCCAGAAGGCAGAATCTAAACGATGGACATGGGAGTCTCCCGGTGGACGATTCCACAACGAAATAGACCACATCATATTCAATCGACAGTTTTGCCTGACTGATGTCGCTGTTGTCCCAAAATTTTGAACGGGATCGGACCACCGTCTCCTTCGTGCAAAATTCTACTTCACAGAGCGGAGAGAAAGGGCTGCAAAGTTCAAAAATAGAACTCCCAGAATGACCACCAACTGGGAACTCTTTGGTACTGTTGCGGCAACATGGGAAGATGCCATTGTTGACAACATTGACGAGGAATACGATCGACTGGTTCAGCACCTCCATGAATGTGTGAGGAACGCCAAGAGAGAGATAGCCACAAAAAATCGCCTATCTTCGAAAACTCTTGAGCTAATTCGCCAGCGTGGTTTGGCGCATGCCTCAGGCAACCGCAAGCTCACGTCCGAGCTCGCAAAGCAGTGCAGAGATGCGATCAAGGAAGACCTCAAAGAGAGAAGAGCAGAAGTACTGGTAGATGCGGCAGAAACCGGGAAAAGTATTCGTAACGCCCGCCTGTCCTTCGCCAACTACAAGATCAAGATGACTGCCCTCCGACGTCCTGATGGATCCATCACATCCTCCAGAACGGCAATGGAGAAGATTATCCATGACTTCTACTCAAATCTCTTCGATAGCCATGTCCACTTGCTGACATACCAAATTCCACAGGATGGGTATGTCATTCCCAATGTTCTCCCTTCCGAAATCCGACATGCCATTTCGTCGGTAAAGAAACAAACAGCACCCGATCCAGACAAGGTCAGACCTGAACACCTGAAGAACCTGCCGTCAGTACTCATCAATACACTGGCTCGGCTCTTCACTCGCTACCTGTCTGAATGCAAGGTTCCGTCCCAATGGAAAACCAGCAGGACTGTACTACTGTTCAAGAAGGGAGACATCCATGACATTGGCAACTATCGCCCAATCTGCCTATTGTCTGTCATCTACAAGTTGTTCACTTGAGTCATCCTAAATAGGATTGGCAGAACACTAGATGAAGGACAACCATGCGAGCAAGCCGGGTTCCGCAAAGGATTCAGCACCATCGACCATATCCACACGATAACCAAGCTCATTGAGGTTTCTCGGGAGTTCAAGATGCCGCTCTGCTTAACGTTCATTGATTTAAAGAAGGCCTTTGATTCTGTTGAGATGGAAGCGGTCATTGAAGCCCTAGCCAATCAGGGCATTCAAGCCCAATACATCAGGATCCTCCGTGAGCTGTATTGCGGATTCACTACCAGGATCTCACCATTCTACAAAGAAGTGATCGTTGATGTCAAGAGAAGGGTGCGGCAGGGTGATACCATTTCACCGAAACTCTTCAGTGCCACCCTCGAGAACATCATGCGACGACTGGAATGGGAAGGAATGGGAGTGAATATAGATGGTCGGCAACTACACCACCTCCGCTTTGCTGATGACATTGTTTTAATAACACCAAACATCAGCCAAGCGGCACAAATGCTGGCCGACTTTGACCGTGAGTGTGGAAAGGTAGGACTACAGCTGAATCTTACGAAGACAATGTTTATGAGAAACAGCCTTGTTCCTGACGCCCCATTCGCTCTCAATGGAACGACCATCTCCGAATGCAACAGCTATGTGTACCTAGGTCGAGAGGTCAACATGACAAATGACCTGGCACCCGAGCTGCGCAGGAGGAAGAGAGTGGCTTGGAACGCCTTCAAGAACGTCGAAGAAATAGCTAAGAGGACGAAGAACCTCCGACTCCTGGCACATCTCTTTGATTCCACTGTTCTTCCTGCATTAACATATGCCTCAGAGACCTGGGCCCTACGCAAACAAGATGAGAACGCTATTCAGGTCTCCCAAAGAAGAATAGAAAGAGCTATGCTTGGAATATCATGTTTCACTCAAATGAGAGAAAGAATCCGGAGTTCTGACATCCGTCGACGATCAAGAATCAGGGACGCTGTTTCATTTGCCAAGGTGTCGAAAATCAGATGGGCTGGTCACGTAATGAGATTTAAAGATGACCGCTGGACTAGAGTGGTTACCGACTGGATTCCATGGGATGTCAAAAGACCTCGTGGCCACCCACCTTCCAGATGGTCAGACTTCTTCCTCAAGATCATGAACGATCGGTTTGAGGCCCTTCATGTTCCCGGAGCGAACAGATGCCATTGGGCTACACTAGCACGCGATAGGGACAAATGGAGACGTTACTGGCGCCCGCTCAAGCAAATCGACGACTAACAGGAAGTTAAGTGATAAGTGATAAGTATTAATCATCATTTGGTTATTTCTTTGACTGTCAATCTCTTCTCCAATATGCCTTTCATCCTATGCCCTTGGGGTGCAGAATTAAGTAAAGTAATAAAAAATATCCATCACAATGGACTTTATCCCAAATTTTCAATTTATCTTGCCACTCAGGTTGTCACCCATCTTCTAGAATATAAGGCTTTTTGGGTCACTTTTCTTTACTGCTCTAATCACTAGAGCTCATAAGAATACTCAGCAAATAGTAGAATCCCAAGAAAAAGACAGAATTTTGCTTTTCATTTTACTTTTTTCAAATAAAAAAGAAACTCCTGGTCCAAACTTCATTACTGTGGAATAGATTCCTGCAGTGTCCTACTTTGGGCCTTAAGGGAATCTGCAGTCTGTGAAAATTGAAGACACAATTGAATTGCTAATTAAAAGTTGGAACAGCTTCAATTCTATGATCCTCTAAGAAGGGGATTTTAAACTGTGAAGTATATTAATCTGACTTTTCAAAGTGCTTATCAAGAAAATGCCAATCCTCAGCAGACAGCAGCCTCTTCTAAGACCTGTGGGTTGATGAGAGCTGCCGAAGCGTTTAGTGACAAGGCCGGCTTCCCCACTGATTACCCCTTTCATTGGTGACGTGTATTTTAACACCACTGTCTAGATCATTGTTTCCCAAAGTGTGGTCTCTTGACCACTGCCATCAAACTCTGATCACTCTCAGCCACTGGATCAGAATCTCGGAAAGTAAGATTCTCAAACCATCAGTTTTCACAAACTCCTTCACACTTAGAATTTTAAGTTTGAAATGGTTTGTTTGAAGATTTGCCTGAGTCGGGGCCATTGGAGTTAGGATGTCTGAATTGCTTTAATTGAAGGCAAGAGGGCACAAATCCTCAGAAGTGGGATTGAAATGTTCAAGAGAGAGGTTAGACTCTTTGACTGCAACACAGGGTTAGTGCTGCTGGCTGTGTTCCTGCTAAGGATTGACTTGTATCCCCTCCAAAATTCAAGTCTTAACTCCCAGCTAAGCCTAGAACTTTACCTGCTTTGAAAATAAATTGGTTACGAATGTAATTAGTTAATAGATGGCCATACTGAAGTGGGTGGTGGGGGTCTCGATTCCAGTATGATTTATGTCCATATTAAAAGAATCCCATGTGAATAATGGGAATGCATGTGCAGTGAATTGACAAGCAAATTGGCACCAACAGGGTCCAGCAAGCTGCCTGAGGACAGGGAGAGGGGTGGGGGAGGGCCCGACAGGTTTCACAGAGGGAAGCTCTGCTGATTCTTTGAGTTTGAAGTTGTAACATCCAGAACTGAGTGACAACAGTCATATAGTGGATTTTTAAAATTTCATTTAAAAATATTTAAAATTTTTTTTGATGTAACATTTTTAAGTATCTTTTTAATTTTTTTTCTTTTGGGGTCATACCTGGCAATGCACAGGGGTTACTCCTGGCTCATGAACTCAGGAATTACTCCTGGCGGTGCTTGGGGGATCATATGGGATGCTGGGAATTGATCCTGGGTCGGCCGCGTGCAAGGCAAACGCCCTACCTGCTGTGTTGTCTCTCCACCCCCTCTCTTTCTTTCTTTCTTTCTTTCTTTCTTTCTTTCTTTCTTTCTTTCTTTCTTTCTCTTTCTTTTAATTTTGATGAAGTTAAATTTGAAAAAAAAATTATCAAAGCTTTGAGATTTACAAAGTTATTTGTAGTTGAGTTTTAGATACATAGTGTTCCAGGACCCATCCCACCACCAGTGTCAACTCCCCTCTACCTATGTTCACGTGCTCCCATCCCTCTCACCCATACTCCCAGTCTGTCACTGAGAAAGGCACCTTTTCAATTTGTTATTAAAGTTTGTCTCTCATGCTTTCAGATATCAACCTTTATGGTTTGGATATTTAACTTCTTCATTATTTAATAACACCAAATATATATTAAGTCCCCTGCCCCATTGCCTCCTCATTGCTTCTCACCTGTCTTTTCTCCCCTTTCCCTCCTCTCAATTTCTTTCCTTCTCCCTATATCTGGGGCCATGGGTGACCTAGACATCCTTCCTTTAAATCATTGCATCCCCTCATCCAGTTATTCTAAAGACCATATATGACCGATATCCTTCTCTGTTTATCCTTCTTCTTCTGGCTTACTTCATTTTACATGATCTCTTCCAGTTCCATGCATGTTGCAGCACATTTCATGATTTCATCATTCCTTTTATCTGTGTAGTATTCCATTATATATATATATATATATATATATATATATATATATATATACCACATCTTCGTGATTCATTTATCTATCATTGGACATCTAGTTGATTCCAAATCTTATCTGTTACACTGTTTACTGCAATGAATAATGGTGTGCATTCATTTTGAATGAATGTTTTTCTGTTACACTGAGTGGTAAGTCACATGGCGTTTTAATTTACCCACTTTGTGGTATTCTGCAGCCTTGAAAGATGAGTAGAACCCTTCTCCTTCAGTTGAATATCAAACAATAACATGATGCTGTTGTGTCCAGAATGTAGTTCAAGGAAAGAAGTAAAGGCGATAATGTTAACTTCAAGGATTCTTAATTTAGGGGATTCTAAATGTAGGGTTGAGATTTCCCTAAAGGACCCAAGGGGATTTAGAGAATTAGTCCAAGTGAATTTAGGAAATTCAACCGAATATCCATACCTACATGAGAGCTGACAGAATTAACAGTGATAAATTCATGGGGGAAAAAAGGGTGTTTCCAGGGGCTGGAGCAAATGCACAGTGGGTAGGGTGTTTACCTTGCACATAGCCAACCCGGGTTTGATTCTCAGCATCCCAGATAGTCCTCCAAAAACACTGCCAGGAGTAATTCCTGTGTACAGATCCAGGAATAACCTCTGTGCATCTTCAGGTGTTACTCAAAAAGCAAAATAAAAGAAAAAGGTGTTTCCATTACTTTTCAGGAGTGGGAAATTCAACTTGTCACATACAGGAATAAAATCTTCATATAATAGTAGTCGTAATTGCTTTGTTGGGGCAAGTAGCTAACTACGGATGACGTTGAGAAAGAAATTCTGAAGTTTGGTTTCAGATTCCATACTCTTCCTTCTTGCCATGCTTCTTTATACTTCACACAGAGAAGTCAAATCAAAGTTCATAACAATTTTTCTTGTGAGGCCAGGGATGTGATTCAATTGATAAAGCAAATGTCTTGCATACGGAAGACCCTGAATTTGATCCCTAGCCCTTCAAATGCCTCTCCACCCATAATCCCAATAGATATGGCCCTTTGGCTCCTGAGCACAAACAGAAAAGGCACTAACAAGAATAAAATCATAATTAATATACATGAATAACTGTCTTCACTGCATTAAAGACATATATGTTCACAGCAAAGTGGTTTGTAACAGGAAAACACTATTAACAATCTAGATGCCTATCAACAATGAAGTAGGTGAATAGGTTGGAGCGATTGCAAGGCAGTAGGGTGTTTGCCATGCACGCGCTGCTGACCTGGCCATCCGGTGTTTGATTCCCCCGCCCCTCTCAGAGAGTCCGGCAAGCAGCAAAGAGTATCTCGCCCTCATGGCAAAGCCTGGTAAGCTACCCATGACGTATTTGATATGCCAAATACAGTAACAACAAGTCTCACAATGGAGACATTAGAGCAAATCAATGAACAACAGGAGGACAGTGACAGTATTTGTTTGTATAATGGAATATGAAAAAACTTGAAAATTAATAAACTGGAGTCAAATATATTTATAAAAGAATTCTATAAACATAAGCTATGTTAGGGGGGCTAGAGAGATAGCACAGCGGTTAGGGCGTTTGCCTTACATGCGGCCGACCCGGGTTCGATTTCCAGCATTCCATATGGTCCCCTGAGCACCACCAGGAATAACTCCTGAGTGCAGAGCCAGGAGTAACCCCTGTGCACCGCCAGGTGTGACCCAAAAAAAGCAAAAAAAAAAAAAAAACAAAAACCAAAAAAACATAAGCTATGTTAGAAAAAAATAATTGCAGAAAACTATATACAAGTTAAAAACAAATATATGAAAGTTTAAAACATATGAAGAGGACTATATAAGGTTTTCTAAATAAAAGACAATATGGGCAAGTTCATATAGCAATTAAAAAGTTGTTAAAGAACATATATGCATTGTAAAAATATTAAGATATAACTGGAAAATTCAGACCAACGGTTGGTAGTATGTGGGAGTGAAGGGAAAGAAAAATTTTGGACTAGATGAATAGGACATCAGCTATCCAGCACTATTTCTAGTACTATCTTTTAAACTAAGCAGTTGGTGCATTGGTACTAATTCTTTCTTATTTTGTCTTAAATATTTCAAAAAATTTCTTTCTTTTGGAAAAGAAAAGAGATTAGCAGCAACTGAGATTTTGCCAGATAAATGCCAGAGCTTTAAAGCTGTGAATCAGAAAAGAAAGAAATGGAGCCATCATTTCTTATTCTTACTTCCTTCTGTTAATTCTTAACTCCTTTTTCTTACTCCCCTTCTGTTCTAGAACAGCAGTAGAAGAGAAGCACTTTAAGAATCCTCTCTCTTCCTCTTTTGGAGAGCCAGGATCTCAGGATCTTCACATTTTATAATTATAATTTTCTTGGTCATAGTGACAGGGAACTTCCTTTTCAGGATTTTAGTCTCTTCGCTGTTGTGGGGATTTCAAAGTTGATATTGTCCATTTCTGATAATTTAAGCATGGCTTCTCTGTGGAATATAAAATCTAAACAATATTTTATTGAATAATATGAAAACTTAAATATTTTATTGGTTTTCTTAAAATGAATAGTTTTCTAAAGTAGCAATAGGAAGGAAGTACAACCTAGTTGTGGTAGGTTTTGGAACAAGAGAAGTGGTGTGTGGAGTTCGAATGGATGACCTCCCCCCATCTCCCTGTTCTTCCAGGATCCAGGTAGTCATGCCCATGAACTGCCTCTGGCACCATATAAGCTCACTAATGGCTGTAATCCAGAGTCTTACAAATAAATCTCAGAAGAGAGCAACAAGCTTCAGAGATGCTTTAGATGCCAAAGTCACCATCCAGTTAAAAATTTAACTCCACCTGTATCACCCTATTTAAAATTTTAGAATTCCTGGAGCAACATCTGATACTCTGCACCACTGATGTACCAAGAGTAGCACATCACATTGGATGAAGTGTAAAGCAGAAGGCAATCTACCTCATCTCGTTAAAGAAAAAATTAGCAAACAAGGCTCAACCTGTCACAATATGTTAGTAATCTCTTATACAAGGGCTTAATGACTCCAGGGTGATATATAACAATCTTTACACTCTTGCCCCTAAGGAAACTTTTTTGGATCACTTTTAGCAGATTATTCATAACAAGCAATCCTGTCACTGTCACTGTCCTCCTCTTGTTCATTGATTTGCTCGAGCGGGCCCAGTAACCTCTCCATCGTGAGACTCATTGTTCTGTTTTTGGCATATCGAATACACCACGGGTAGCTTTCCAGGCTCTGCCGTGCGGGCAGGATACTCTTAGTACTTTGCCGGGCTCTCCGAGAG
This sequence comes from Sorex fumeus, assembly GCF_029834395.1. Lineage (NCBI taxonomy): Eukaryota > Metazoa > Chordata > Mammalia > Eulipotyphla > Soricidae > Sorex > Sorex fumeus. The sequence continues at coordinate 31,914,744 of NW_026606322.1, read as the reverse complement.
GGGCAGAGGAATCGAACCCAGGTCACCTGGGTTGGCTGCATGAATGTAATAAATTATTGTGAACACCTTTATAAAAATAAAATGAAATTTAAAAAAAAGAGAGAAGTGGTGTGTAATAACTATTGTCCTCCTGAAAGACATTCCACTATGACACTTGTGTTTAGAATGGATCATGGGTGTGGACCTTGATACTGGAGCCTTGTTTATTATGTATACAAAAAAGCATCAGGCACTATTTAAAGCCTTTGTCTGGTTATTGAAATCCAGAGCTTTTGGAATGGTGAATTTGATTACCAATTCTCTACAGCTTCCAAACATTTTACTCAATGTATGACATAATTGCTTCAAGAGACAATTCATACCGTGTCATTTGAAAGAGAAGAGTTTTCCTATATTGTTATTTACTCTTTAAAAGCATATCAATTTCCTGGTTCACTTGCATTTGCTTACTGAACAGTTGAAGACTGAACAAGCCTTAGATTCAATCCTTAGAAGTAATTTGTAAAAGAGGGAAATGTTGCTCTCATCTAGTTTTTTAAAAGGCCAGCTCCATGCCTCCCCACCAGGCTGTTTTCACTCAGGGCACCCCAGAGTGAAGCAAGTGAGAGACCTCCCCATCCCAAGGGACCCAGCTATGGGAGCCAACCTCCACTATCCAACTACTGCCACGCTCCAGGCTGCTCCCCACTCACTGGGGCCAAACCTCACATATGAGTGAACATATTCCTGGACACATCATAAAACACTCCCTACCCATTCTTCATAACCACCACACCATATTTGATGGGGTTCAGACAATGGGCAACAAATCATAGAGGTAAATATATATGTGTGTGTATATGCATATATACATATTTTCAGATATATATACCAAAGTTCACATGCACTGTCCTGGCAGGGACAGTGGCAGGGGATTTATAAAGGACTTTAAGCATGGCTATGCCACGTGGACAACCAGTTCCAGGAATTCTAAGGCCCTAGTCTGCCCTGTTTCTCCCTGGTCCAAGATGCAATTATTATTGCAGATTATTAGAATAGCTGAATAAAGCATCAATCTTCCAAATCTTTCCAAGTTCTTCCCTCCTCTCTAGATAACAGGATGCAATATCCTAACAACTTTAACATGTGATATTCTATAGATTGTCTTAATGGCTCCTACTACCAAAATAGAACAATCTTCACACGGTTTCCTACATGAACACTATTTTTTGTAAGCATGTTCAGCAGTTCTTCGAAGCAGACAATACAAAATATATTCTTTCGGTTGTGTTTTGGTACAGGGCTTGGAGCTTGGGATGGAAACATCCTGAATTTGGTGGTGGAAAGGTGTAATGGTGGTGGGATTGGTGTTTGAATATTAAATGTAATCAAATATTGTGAATTAACTTATAAAATAAAAAAATTTAAAAAAAAAGGCCAGCTCCATGATAGATGATCATCAGCCACTGAAAGTAAAGAAAAAAATGAATGAATGAATAGAGATGGCAGCTCAGACATGGAACATTATGATACTCTTTCTCTTCCACTTCCTAAAATTTAAGAATATCACTTTTAAAAAAAGTAACATTTACTAGAGGGGCTTTGGAAGAACAGAAGGAAGTTCCTTTAAAAAAGAAAGAGATGAAGAAAGCAGCTGGATGACATGGGCAGGTCAAAGGCTTTTAATCATCTTCTGTTTTATATATAAGATTAAAGATTCCCTCTGAGTTTTGATTAAGAACGCACAGTTACAAGATTAAATAGCGGTGAGCCAAATTAGAAAAGGTTTAACTGCAATCTCAAAATTCATCAGTGTTCCCCCTGTACCCCTTCCCGACACTAAGCTGTCTTTACAACATGGGATTAGAGTAAACTATCTAAGCCTCAGGTCCCAGGGCTCTGCTACCTTTTCTATACAGCTGTCCTTATTCAGGTCACAAACAATTCTCTTGTCAGGAATCAAAGCTCATTTCCCCTTGAAGTTTCTGTTTATATCCATGACTGAATTCTGCTTCTATATATATTTATTTATTTTGGAGACCTGTCGGGTCCTTTATCAGGTACAACATGTGCTCGCCTTATGCATTGTCACGAAACATATTAAAACTCCGTACACTTGTCTCTTTTAGAAAACACCTTCTTAATCATTCTGGTAATTATGCAGACCCTCCCATGAGGCCGGCTATAAACAAGTCCTTCTCTTCTTGGGAACCTTCTGACTCTCTCTGCTTCGAAGCCACATTGGAGGAATGTGAGTGGAACATGCAATTAATATTTCGATTGAGGAGAGGTTAATGCGGTCATATGGCATCCAAGGAATAAAACTGTCATTGCTTTATTAAAAGCTTTAGTTCAGGCACCAGCTTGTATGACAACAATAAAGTTTCAAAGAAATACATGAAAGGACCAAGGGAAAAAGAAAACACCCAAAAAGGGTTAATTATTTATTTATTTTTTCACTCCAGACTGGATACTGGATTCTGCAAGTGAATTTTCTTGGTTCATGTGAAGTAAGATTTATTGTCATTTAAAAATGTCATTTGTTTCAAAAAGAGTAAAATCCCAACATAAAGATTTTGTGGTAGGGAGGTGGAGGATAGTTCATATTTTTGTGGTCCCATGTCTTCAGGGCTGACAGGAGCATATTTAATTATTTATGTTTTCCTCTGTGAAAGAGGACCCTGGCTTTGAGAAAGTCAGATTACAAAAACCTGCATTATCTTCTTCTATTTATTTATTATTTTAAGAGGGCTGAAGTTGGGCCACATCAATGGTGCTCAGGGATTTCATGGCTCTGAGCTCTGGTATCACTCTTGGGGAAAGGTCTCAGGGGGGGCATATGTGGTGCTGGGAATTGACCCTGCGCCAGGTGTTATCTAGGCAAACATCTTACTGCTGTATTATCTCACCTAAGAAGACTAAGAGAAATATAAAGAGATGCAAATTGGGATCCTACAAATAAAACACAAATATCTAAAAGAAAATGCATGTCATCAAATGGGAAATGTCAGATAGACGATAAGGGTATGCTTTTATAACAGTGTTGGACATGGAGCCCGGGAGAGCAGTTAGCTCCTAATGCCTGCCACCCCGAAAAGCACCCCTGGCTACTCACAGCTGAGTGATCAACTGGGGACTTGGAACTCAGTTGTATGTCACTGAGATATTATCTTCATTTCAAAATATCTCTGGGGCCTGATAAGAGGACTTGTAGGAGATGAACCTCTTGTAGGAGATTCAACCTCTTAGAGAAAGAACTGTTAGACACTTGGAGGGGAGGATGGGTGGGGAATCCGTAAGGATCAAGCTGCAAACAAAGAGCTTTGTTCTTTAGACCTGTGTTGCTCAAACTTTTTCTAGTCATGGCCCCTTTCTGACTTTATTTCCTTCCTGTGACTCCTCCTATCCTACTTATGGCCCCTAGTCCAATATTGTGGCCCCCAGAGAAAAGATTTTCACCTGTGACCCCCTTTGGAATAGCTCCTAGGGCCCCCATTGTGAACCCCCAGCCTATAAATGTTGCTTTAGGCCAAGAACCAGAGCAGAATTTTGAACATGGTAAAAATAATCTAAAAAAAATAGGAGTTTTAGTACAAAATAAGGATTTGAGAGAAGGAGACCAGATCAGGATATACACCCCATTCCCACTGTGCCCAACAATCTGTGAATGAGAGCATAAAATACTATTGATTTATTGAGTGGACTGAAATCAATTAGGATTGAAATAAGAAACAGTTTTATTTTTCTTCAAACTCTGTTGTGTTTAAGCATGCTCTGTTCAATCCCCTTTTCTTATCTCTGGATGAGAATCACAAGATGTCATAGCTTTTATGTTCTTTTTACTTTTTATATGAGCCAGGTTTTACTGTTACAAGTGCATTAAAAACTCCAGTGAAGGCTAAATGAAAACTTCTCATATTCAGTTTTTCTCTTTCCTCCTCTTTCCAGCTCAGGTCTGAGGTATCACTTAGGAAAACAGTATGGCCTTGTTACTTTTGTCATCCTCCTACCTCTGATGTCCCAGGCTCCCCCTAAGGAGAGCTTGTGTGTGTGCTATGTTTAGACACTGATCCAGAGACTCAATATAGTTATTCTTTTCCAAGCCACCCTTTATAATCTTCCGCCTCTCACTATACTTCAGGGTCGCTTCTATCTCATTATGATGTCTTAATCTTGATTGCCTTCCACTGTTCATTAAACCCATGGGAAATGCATTATAAATGTATTCTTGCCATTCTAAATGGATTCTGTTCCACTCTTTTCTTTCCTCTTTCCAGTCAACATCTGTCCCCATCTTCTGGAGTGCAAGGGAGGCACCAGATTTGGTGTTAGACATAACCCTGCACTCTAGTTTATCCATACTAGGTTCCAAAAAATACCACCCCTTTTCTCCAGGCAACGAAGGATTTCTGTTGCTGAGATAGCTTCCAAATGAGAAGTGAGGAATTTTGTGGGTTGAACTGTTCACAGTTCCTCTGACGATGCATGAACTTTGAGATAACTTTTTTTTGTGGGGTTACTAATGATCTGAAGCCTACCCCAAGGTGGGCTGAGACCAATATGATTGGTGTTATTGTAAGAAAATATTAGGTTCCAAATATTTCCATAGAGAGGAAAGAACACCAAAGATACACAGGGAAGATGACCATCTACAAGCCAAAGGGCAATATTCTTAGAAGGAACAAACCCTGTCAAAATCTTGATAGTGGGAATCCTAGAACTGTGAGAACATCAATTTTTATTGTTTGATTTGCCAAGGCTATGATAGTTATTAAATATAGATACCCACATTCATTTTGTATAGTTACTCCTAATTCTGTGTGTAATCCCTGGGTCACCAGAGATTGGTGGAAGCAGACAGGGCAGGATAGGGTGGGGCTTCTGGGTTTAATCGCTGGGTCGCTGGAGATTGGTGGGAGCAGGTAGAGGATTTCTGTTCCTGGGTCCCGTTGAGCATGGAGCCCAAGGTCACAGAGTTCTGCTTACCTGGTTCTGTGGGGCTTCACTTGTGCATGAGTCTTGGCCAAAGCATCCAGAAAGCATCCTGGAGTGTGGTGGTGGCTGGGTAGTGGAGGTAGTGGAGGTAGTGGAGGTCTGCCGAAGAGTTTTTATCTGGTACCGGTAGGGTGGGTCTCCTGTGTGTAATCCCTGGGTCACCGGAGATTGGTGGGAGCAATCTCTCTCTTCTATAGCCATGTCCACCTACCCAGATACCAAATTCCACAGGATGGATATGTCATTCCCAACGTTCTCCCTTCTGAAATCCGACACGTCATTTCGTCAGTAAAGAAGCGAACAGCACCCGGCCCAGACAAAGTCAGACCTGAACACCTGAAGAACCTACCATTAGTACTCATCAATACACTGGCTCGGCTATTCACATGCTACCTGTCTGAATACAAAATTCCATCCCAATGGAAAACCAGCATGACTGTACTACTGTACAAGAAGGGAGACATTCATGACATTGGCAACTATCACCCAATCTGCCTGTTGTCTGTTGTCTACAAGCTGTTCACTCATTCATCCTGAATAGGATTGGCAGAACCCTAGATGAAGGACAACCATGCGAGCAAACCGGGTTCCAAAAAGGATTCAGCATGATCGACCATATCCACATGATAACCAAGCTCATTGAGGTTTCTCGGGAGTTCAAGATGTTGCTCTGTCTAACGTTCATTGATTTAAAGAAGGCCTTGGATTCTGTGAGACTGAAGCGGTCACTGAAGCCCTAGCCAAACAGGGCCTTCAAACTCAATACATCAGGATCCACTGTGACCTGTATTATGGATTCACTACCAGGATCTCACCATTTTACAAAGAAGTGATCATCCATGTCAAGAGAGGGATTCAGCAGGATGACACCATTTCACCAAAACTCTTCAGTGCCACCCTCGAGAAGTCATGCGATGACTGGAATGGGAAGGAATGGGAGTGAAGCTAGATGGTCGGCAACTACACCACCTCCGCTTCACTGATGACATCATTCTAATAACACCAAACATTAGCCAAGCGGCACAAATACTGGCTGACTTCGACCGTGGGTGTGAAAAGGTCAGACTACAACTGAATCTCACAAAGACAATGTTTATGATAAACAGTCTCATTCCTGATGTTCCATTCACTCTCCACAGGATGAACATCTCTGAATACAACAGTTATGTGTACCTAGGTCGAGAAGTCAACATGACGAATGACTTGGCACCTGAGTTGCGCAGGAGGAAGAGAGCAACTTGGAATGCCTTCAAGAGTGTCAAAGAAATAGCTAAGAGGACGAAGAACCTCCAGCTCTGGGCACATGTTTTGATTCCACTGTTCTTCCTGCATTAACATACGCCTCAGAGACCTGGGCCCTACGAAAACAGGATGAGAACGCTATTTGGGTCCCCGAAAGAGGAATTGAAAGAGCTACGTTTGGAGTATCACACTTCACTCAAGTGAGAGAAAGAATCTGGAGTTTCGTCCTGCACTGGCGATCAAGAATCAGGGATGCTGTCTCATTTGCCAAGGCATCGAAAATCAGATGGGCTGGACACGTTTAATGCGATTTGGAGATGACCGGCTGGATTCCACGGGACGTCAAAAGATCTCGTGGCCGCCCACCTATGTGATGGTAAGACTTCTTCATCAAGACCCTGAATGATCGGTTTGATGCTTTTCCTGTTCCTAGAATGAGCAGACACCATTGGGCTACACTAGCACACAATATGGTCGAATGGAGATGTTATTGGTGCCCACTTGAGCAAATCAATGAGTAACAGGATGTCAAGTGATCAAGTGACTCCTAATTCTACAAGTTGGGAAATATCAGGCAATTTCTGGTCCTAAATATTAGACCTAAATGTGACTCTTGTCTTGAACATTAAAACTTTAATATTAATATATTAATCTGCAGTAGATTATGGATGTTCTCCCTCAAGCCGGTTTTTAAAAAGGCACATGAAGATGGCAGAGGGGACGTGGAGGTGTATTCTGTTACATGATTCAGCATGCTTGCTTTCAGGACAGTTGCCCCATGCACCATTGATGGGCTCTTAACCAACTTTGTACTAGGGGGAGTTCTCTGAGTTCATTTTCCAAGACTGCATAAGTCTGTTGAGCCTTAGATCAGTGCAATCTAAAATTTTAGGCAGTTTGCATCCCCAGAGACAATTTTCCAATTAAGGTAGTTAATACTTCAGCCTCTCATTGCCTGGTGAAGCAAACATGAGGAGCATTCTGCACAGTTGGCCAAAGCATTCTCATGAGCCTCAGGCCTTATCGTGTTATTGAGTTCATTAATGCCCCACTCGTGGGCTTTTCTCCATCTATGCCTGACTTTTCTTACTCTCTCACTTTTGTTTTTGGGGGATTAAATTTTTTTTTTCCCCTTTATTTTATTTTATTTTTTTTAAAGTTGTAGATTTATAATTTTTTGTGCTTTGGTTTCAATTATACAATGATCAGATACCCATCCCTCCACCAGTGCCCATTTTCCACCACCATGGATAATATCCCTCCCACCCCCATCCCCCCATCCCCCCGTCTCTGTGGCAGGGCAATCCCCTGTGTTCTCTCTCTCCTTTTGGGTGTTGTGGTCTGCAAAAGAGGCATTGAGTGGCAAACATGTTCAGTCCATAGTCTACTTTCGACATGCATCTCCCCTCCTGGGAGGATCCTCCAAACATCCTTTATTTGGTGCTCCCTTCTCTATCTGAATAGCCCTTTCCTCTAGGATACCCGGCTGGCCTCTAAGTTATGGAGTAATCCTCCTGGTGCTGATCTCAGCTATTCTTGGGTATTAATCTCATACTTTGTTACTTTATATCCCCCAGATGAATGCAATCTTTCTATGTCTATCCCTCTCTTTCTGACTCATTTCGCTTAGCATGATACTTTCCATATTGTACCACTTGTATGTAAATTTCATGACTTCATCTTTTCTAAGAGCTACATAGTACTCCATTGTGTAGATGTACCAAAGTTTCTTTAACCAGTCATCTGTTCTTGGGCATTCAGGTTTCTTCCAGTTTCTGGCTATTGTAAAGAGGGCTGCAATGAACAAACAAGTGCAGATGTCACTTCGACTATACATTTTTGCCTCTCTGGGATATATTCCCAGGAGTGGTATTGCTGGGTCAAATGGGAGCTCAATTTCTAATTTTTTGAGAATCGTCCATACTGTTTTCCAGAAGGGCTGAACCAGTGGACATTCCCACCAACAGTGAAGGAGTGTCCCTTTCTCGCCACATCCACGCCAGCATCGGTTGCTTTTGTTCTTTTTGATGTGGGCCAGTCTCTGAGGTGTGAGATGGTATCTCATTGTGGTTTTGATCTGCATCTCCCTGATGATTAATGATGTAGAGCATTTTCTCATGTGCTTTTTTGCCATTCGGATTTCTTCTTTGAGAAAGTTTCTGTTCATTTCATTGCCCCATTTTTGGATGGGGTTGGATGTTTTCTTCTTGTGGAGTTTAACCAGTATTTTGTATATCCTGGATATCAACCCCTTGTCAGATGTGTATTCGGTGAATATCCTTGGGGGATTAAATTTTTAATAAACTATTAGTATCAAATTTATTGGCTCAGGGTTTGCTTCTTGGGGGAACTCAAACTAAGAAAACTCATGTTTTACCAGACTAACTTCTTAGCTATGGGGTCTACTGAGATACTCTTGTTTTTTTGTAGACTGTTGATTTTTCTGCTTTCATTTCATCAAGAAGGTGTGTGTGTGTGTGTGTGTGTGTGTGTGTGTGTGTGTGTGTGTGTTTGATATAAAGCAATGCATGAACAGAATTTTCATTTGGATGTCAATGGGTTCAAAGGAATTTTTCTTTATTTGTATTTTTGTGTGTAATTTTCTCTTTCAGATTTTACTGTTATTTTTTGGATTGAAAAAACAAACAAACTACATACACCAACATGAAGCAGAAAGTTTATTTGAATTTCAACTCTGTGCTATATTCCTTTTGATCGTGAGGCTTTCTTAAAATTTCAATTTAGATGGCATTTGTTTTTTGACTTAAAATAATTCAAGGTTCTTTTAGCTGAAAACGGAAAATCAATGCCTTTTTGATGAATAGAGGTTTTACATCCGAATAATAAATAGTCTCTCCTTTGTTTTCACAAATAGCTGGGGAAAATCATGAACTACTGTTATCTGCTGTCATTAAACTCATCCTGGAGATATGTGGAGTCTACTTATAAACAGTGACAGAAGTAAGTTCATAATTGTAGATTATGAAAAGAGAAAACATTAAGTGTTAAATATACAGAGTATGAATAATTTATATGAACACAGAGATGCTCACAGGGGAAGTGTGTCATGGAGTTTAATATCTTAGTAATTACTAAATATAAGATACTTCAATAAAGACCTTAACATTCATGTTTATCTCAGGTTAATTCACCAGTTACTACATATTCAATCTTCTTTTAGTGGCCATAATAGATGATTTATATTAAGCATAATGAGTAGCCCATGCTTTCTTATTGCTACCTTGTTGAGGTAGAGAAATATACCACAATAAAAGTAACATCATTTCTTTAATAGTAGTTATAAAATTCATGTATCTGTTTAAATGTTACAGGCTTTGTATTTTGTTATCTTCTTAATTTAGAATCTGTATTAGCCTAAAAATCATTCTCACTCAAGTCCAGTCTTTAGTGAATTCTTGCCTGATTTTTATTTGGGGGGACTAGTTTATCCTCTTGTGGGGAGACTTTTCTCTCTGCAGAAATAGGTTCTACCTCATTAATTTTAGTAGATAACATATAACTTCACATTTTAAATGTCAAGAGTCCTTCTGGTAGAGCATAAAGATAGAATTTTGGGGCTTGATTATAAATTTAATATGTGTTCAATGCAGAAACTGTGTGAAGTATATAAAAAAATAAAAACCAACCTCACAACTTAAATTCTACAACCCAGGAACAATAACTACCACATCAGTAGAAGTGTTTTTTTTTTTTAAATTTAATGTTTAGTCACTATTTGGTGGTGGTTCAGAAATATGCATCTTTATACTATATACTAGGTATTCTGTTTATAACAAGCTTGTCTTTTTACTATAGATACAAATATGCATAACTCCCCTAGACAGAAATAGAAAACTGTCGCACCACCATCAAGACCTCACATGTATCACCTCCCTTTAGTCATACCCATCACTCTTTACACTGTCTCCTCTAACCACTGGTTTGCTTTATATTTCTATAATATTACCACTTTCTGTTATATGAACAAAATCATCTAGCATATAACATTTGCACCTAGGATCAGTTCAAGCTGCTAAATGTGTTAATACCTCAGTACTTCTTTTTTTTTTTTTTTTTTTTTTTTTTTTTTTTTTTTTCCCCCTTTATTTTATTTTATTTTTTTTAAAGTTGTAGATTTACAATTTTTTGTGCTTTGGTTTCAATTATACAATGATCAGATACCCATCCCTCCACCAGTGCCCATTTTCCACCACCATGGATAATATCCCTCCCACCCCCATCCCCCCATCCCCCCGTCTCTGTGGCAGGGCAATCCCCTGTGTTCTCTCTCTCCTTTTGGGTGTTGTGGTCTGCAAAAGAGGCATTGAGTGGCAAACATGTTCAGTCCATAGTCTACTTTCGACATGCATCTCCCCTCCTGGGAGGATCCTCCAAACATCCTTTATTTGGTGCTCCCTTCTCTATCTGAATAGCCCTTTCCTCTAGGATACCCGGCTGGCCTCTAAGTTATGGAGTAATCCTCCTGGTGCTGATCTCAGCTATTCTTGGGTATTAATCTCATACTTTGTTACTTTATATCCCCCAGATGAATGCAATCTTTCTATGTCTATCCCTCTCTTTCTGACTCATTTCGCTTAGCATGATACTTTCCATATTGTACCACTTGTATGTAAATTTCATGACTTCATCTTTTCTAAGAGCTACATAGTACTCCATTGTGTAGATGTACCAAAGTTTCTTTAACCAGTCATCTGTTCTTGGGCATTCAGGTTTCTTCCAGTTTCTGGCTATTGTAAAGAGGGCTGCAATGAACAAACAAGTGCAGATGTCACTTCGACTATACATTTTTGCCTCTCTGGGATATATTCCCAGGAGTGGTATTGCTGGGTCAAATGGGAGCTCAATTTCTAATTTTTTGAGAATCGTCCATACTGTTTTCCAGAAGGGCTGAACCAGTGGACATTCCCACCAACAGTGAAGGAGTGTCCCTTTCTCGCCACATCCACGCCAGCATCGGTTGCTTTTGTTCTTTTGAATTTGGGCCAGTCTCTGAGGTGTGAGATGGTATCTCATTGTGGTTTTGATCTGCATCTCCCTGATGATTAATGATGTAGAGCATTTTCTCATGTGCTTTTTTGCCATTCGGATTTCTTCTTTGAGAAAGTTTCTGTTCATTTCATTGCCCCATTTTTGGATGGGGTTGGATGTTTTCTTCTTGTGGAGTTTAACCAGTATTTTGTATATCCTGGATATCAACCCCTTGTCAGATGTGTATTCGGTGAATATCCTTTCCCATTCTGTAGACTGTCTTTGTATTTTGGTCACTGTTTCTTTGGAGGTGCAGAAGCTTCTTAGTTTAAGATAGTCCCATTTATCTATCTCTGTTTTCACTTGCTCAGCCAGTGGCGTGGCATCTTTGAAGATACCATTAGCTTCAATGTCATGGAGGGTTTTGCCAACTTTATCTTCAATGTACCTTATGGTTTCTGGTCTGATGTTGAGGTCTTTAATCCATTTTGATCTTACTTTTGTACATGGTGTTAGGCAGAGTTCTGAGCCTATTTTTTTGCATGTAGCCGTCCAGTGATGCCAACACAATTTATTAAAGAGGCTTTCCTTACTCCACTTCACATTACTTGCACCTTTATCAAAGATTAGATGAGCATATGATTGAGGAGAGATGTCAGTGTATTCAACCCTGTTCCATTGGTCTGCAGTTCTGCCTTTGTTCCAGTACCATGCTGTTTTAATTATTACTGCTTTGTAGTACAGTTTGAAGTTCGGGAGGTTGATTCCTCCCATTTTCTTTTTCCCAAGAATTGCTTTAGCTATTCGTGGGGGCTTATTGTTCCATATAAATTTCAAGAGTAATACCTCAGTACTTCTTAATGCTAAGTAGTATGCCATGGGGTAAGCATAGCACTTTTTATTGATTTATTTATTTTTGCTTTTTGGGTCACACCCAGTGACACTCAGGGATTACTCCTGGCAATGCTTGGGGGGACCATATGCCATATGGGATGCCGTGGATTGAACCAAGGTCAGTCGTGTGCAAGGCAAATGCCCTCCCCAATGTACTATCACTCTGGCCCCTAAACATATCACATTGTTAAAAACTGTTCACCCATTGAAGTATTCTAAGTGGTTTTCAGCTATTTCCTCTGGAAAATGAAACTGCTTTGCATAATGTGTACAGGTTTAAGGGGGTCATAAGTGTTTATATTTTGGGCATATACTTTCAAGAGTGATTGTTAGGTCATGTGGTAAAAACATAGTTTAGTTTAATTTTTTTTTCTGCTTGGAGGCCTCTCAAGCAATGTTCATGAGATTCATGGGGCCTGCTTGGCAGTTCTTAGCCAACCAGACTGACAGATCAGTCAAGAGCTCAAGCATGCTTCAATACTGGGGACTGCCTGGTGCCCCCTAAATTGCTTGGGTTCACGCCAAGCAGCAATAGGGAGACCATGTGGGGCTGGAAATGGAACTGATGCAAGGCCTGTGTTCTGGCCTAGTTTAGTTTAATTTTCAAAGAAACTTTAAAGAAACTGACAAATGTAAAAATTGAAGAAATTCCCAAGTCATATGGTAAATTAGTGGCTGTACCATTTTGTGTTTGCACAGCAAGATTTGACAGATTCATCTGTTCTCTATCTTTATTCATTCTTTATTCATATTTGGGACTGTCGCTAATTTCCTGATAAGGTTGTAGTGATATCTCATCATGATCTTATAAATATTCATTTAAATATGTTTAATAATTGTTTTCTTTCCTAATAGCATTTTTTGACACCTACACATGTGAGGTTAATTTTTTTCTACAGCAAGGGATCCAATAATTATTATTCTTTATGGTATGATCTTTTCTCAATAATTTTTATTGTTATGTTACTGACTATTGAATTGCTACTTGGTGAGAGAAGATAGTCTACACTTTGCCCCACTTTTTGGGGGGTGTTATTTTGAGCCACATCTAGTGGTCCACTGGTTCTGTGCTCAGGAATCACTTCTGGTTCTACTGGGGTGAGGCATTTGCAGTGCTGGGGATTGAGTAGAACATTGATCAAGGCAAGCACTTCCCCTTCTCTACTGCCTCTCTTGCCTCAGTCATTTTTGTATGTAAAAGAAAACATTTGTATTTTGCCTTATTCACTCTCTTTTAGGTATGGGGAGGGAGAAGAAGTAAGAGGGAGAGGAGGACAGACACAAAGAGTCTTCATATTGTTTTATTTATTTATAATTTGGAGGTTTTTAATGTCTGGAGAGACCACACCTGCACTCAGGAATCACTCTCGCAGGCTCAGGGGACTATATGGAATACCAGGGATTGAACCCAGGTTGGCCATGTACAAGGCAAGTGCCCTACCCACTGCACTATCACTCAGGCCCATTTCATACTGTTTTTTAATTTATTGATTGATTGATTCATACTGTTTTAAAATGACCATGAGCATGTTTGATGTCACTGCTCAGAGACCCAGATTCCAAGAAGGTTACTCAGTGTAGATCATCTAGAGGCATTTTCATGCACCGTTACTGCATCAACATAAATGTTCTCTACTGCCTTACAAAATGATTCTTGTAGTCATCCATCAGAGGGTAGCTGAGGAATGAACGCCTTTGCCCTTCAAGAGACCACAGTTCCTTGTACTTCTTTTCATCACCCATGGGGGAGGGAGGAGGGAAGCCAGGGCAGGGATGCTGGAACGTGCGGGCTTCTGTAAGTGATTTATTCAGTTAACTAAAAAAAACTATCCTAAAGGGAACAAAGTGCTACTTTATTTGTAGAAAGACAAGGCTGAAGAAAGGCTTTCTTTAATGCATTAAGCAAGATCAGGTCGATAAAGGTATTTGCAAAACGCCCCTAGGAAGAAACAAGTCCCCCCAAACCTGGAAGTTAATGGCATGACAGTCAATTTAAAAATGGACATTAGACCCAGGGAAAATGTGATGCCCATTAAACCGTAGAGGTTGCAAAAGAGGGGCACGTAATTACAGCATAAGTCTGCCAGCCACAGCAGCACAGGGACCCTGGGAAGACAGATTAGCCCAAGCAGCACTCAACTGCCCGCTGGATGGAGCTGGTCCACCCCTTACTGCTCTCCCTGAGCATCATCCTTCCGGGGCCTGGGGTCCTAATATATGCATTCTCCAAGGCTATGTTTGAGGTTTAATAACACTATAAATCCCTGGGAGACATTCTTTGTAATGGACTACTTCATAACCGCATCTATTGATGATGAGCTGAATTTTTTTTAGGAATCAATTGTTAATTACTGGCACGGGTAGAAGAATGCTCAAGTGGCCAGGTGACAAGGGAAAAATAAAAAACGATGAAAGAAGCTGAATAAAGCAACTAAAAAATAAAAAAGGCCTTTAGCAGAGCAGGCAAGTCAGCTGCAAATGAGTCCTTAGGCCTCAAATCTAGTTCTAAAGCCAGTGGGAGCTGGGTGACCCTGTCAAGCTACTTTTAGTTTCTTCATGTTGAAGAACAGAACCTAAATGGTTAAAACATTGGATAAAACCAATTGAGCTGGAGAGATGAATGTGTTGGTGCTAAGCCAGGACATTGGGATGAGCCTCTGGAAGCTGCCCTGCAAGCAGGAAGCAGAACCGAGGCCCCACTTCACACTAAGTGGGCAAGCTAAAAACTTGTGAGTCCGATGACCCAGAGAAGTACTCACGTTCCCATACACCACCTGGTCATACACTATCTCAGCAGCACAAGGCAGCAGTTTCCCCCCTCTTACACATCCTTAATTTGGACTGACTTCAAGTATCAGCATGAGCCTTCTCTTTGCCCTATGTGTAACCAACCACAAGAATGTGGGGGACGTGATCTATAGGCCGAGGTGTCCAGCTCCATATCTTCCTCTGCTGTTTTTAATCATAACAACATAGCTTTGACAGCATAACTTTGACAAGACAGTGTATACCCTGATGTTCCTTTGACGACTGCTCATCCTGTAACTGCTTGTACTCTTGTTAGTGAGTCTTTCTCTGTGATGAAGTCATTAGGATGTAGCACTGTAGCACTGTCCTCCCGTTGTTCATTGATTTGCTCGAGCAGGCCCAGTAACATCTCCATTGTGAGACTTGTTGTTACTGTGTTTGGCATATCGAATACGTCACGGGTAGCTTGCCAGGCTTTGCTGTGAGGGTGAGATACTCTCAGTAGCTTGCCAGGCTCTCTGAGAGGGGCAGCGGAATCGAACCTGGGTTGGCTGGGTTGGCTGCGAGCAAGGCAAACGTCCTATCCACTGTGCTGTTGTAACTTGATAAAAAAAAAATGGAATAAAAAGAGTTCTCTGGCAGTTGCTCTTGGCCTCAAGCCAGAATGAGTCTTGGCCCTCTGTGCCCGTGCCCTTTACATTCCTCTCACGTGTTTTATATCTGTGCCTCCAACCGTAAGAATGTTCATGCAACAATTCAGGGTTTCCTAGATAGGCTTGATTTTGTTTTTGGGTCATACATGGTGGTGCTCAGGGTTTATTCCTGGCTCTAGGCTCAAGGATCATTCCTGGTGGGCTTAAGGGTCCATATGGGGTGCTGAGAATTGAACCCACATCAGCTGCATGCAAACCTTACCACTGTTACCTCTCTCCAGCCATCTGATCAGCTAAATTTTGAGAACAGTTTAGGCTCCTAGCAAAATCGGTCAGGGGGTACTCCTAGTCACTGCACATACATAAACTCTCCTCATAGCAACATTACAAACCAGAATGAATTTTTATTATTATTTTTTTGGAGGTCACACCTGGCAATGCTCAGGGGTTACTCCTGGCTTTGCACTCAGGAATCACTCCTGGCAGTGCTCAGGGGATCATATGGGATCATATGGGATGCTGGGAATCGAACCAGGGTCAGCCACATGCAAGGCAAATGCCCTACCCGCTGTGCTATCATTTCAGCCCCCAGAATGAATTATTTATTTTTAAAAAATATTTATTAATTTAGTCACTGTGAAATTACAAAGTTATTTGTGATTAGGTTTCAGGCACACAATATTTCAGCACAAATCTCTTCACCAGTGTCCACTTCTCTCCACCAGTGCCCCCGCCCCATTTGCCTCCCACCCACTAGTCTACTTCTATGAAAGGATATATATATATATATATACACATATACATGTTTTACATGTAATATATTATATATGCACTGTAGCACTGTCCTCCCATTGTTCATAGATTTGCTCTAGCGGGCACGAGTAACATCTCTATTGTGAGACTTGTTGTTACTGTTTTTGGCATATTGAATATGCTACAGGGATCTTGCCAGGCTCTGCCGTACAGGTGGGATACTCTCGGTAGCTTGACGGGCTCTCCAAGAGGGACTGAGGAATTGAACTTGGGTCGGCCATGTGCAAGGCAAATGCCCTCCCTGCTGTGCTATTGCTCCAACATATATGCTATATTGTATATAGTATAAAATATATTATATATTTATACATAAATATGTTTATATAAATATAAAATAGAGAAAACAAAATATATTTATATAAATATCTACAATATATTATATATAAAATACACATACATACTTACAGTGCCATTTACAGTACTGTTGCTGAGAGGGTTTCATGCATAACACTTTTTCCACTTTTCAGCACCCCCTCCTCCCCCACTTGAATGCTTTCCTCCACCATAGATGTTGTCCCCTCCCTGTCCTCTCCCTCAGCCCCCTCAATTGGCCTGTTTCCCACTGAAGACAAATTTTAATTTCTTTGTTTCCATTGTCTCTGGGTACTTGTTATTCTACCATATGAGCCCACAGAGGAAAGACATCTCTCTCTCTCTCTCTCTCTCTCTCTCTCTCTCTCTCTCTCTCTCTTTCTCTCTCTCTCTCATTTATTTTTTTCTTTTTTTATTAGTGAAACACCATGAGGTACAGTTATAGACTTACAAATTTTATGCTTGGGTTTCAGTTATACAATGATCAAGTGCCCATCCCTCCACCAGTGCCCATCATCCATCACCACGGGTCCCAGCATCCCCCCCACCCCCCATCCCCCCCGTCCCATCCTGCCTCTGTGGCAGGGTATTCTCCCTTGTTCTCTCTCTCTTCTTTTGGGTACTGTGTTTTGCAAGAGAGGCATTGAGTGGCAATCATGTTTGGTCTATAGACTACTTTTAGCATGCTTCTCCCACCCTGGGAGGGTCCTCACAACACCCTTTATTTGGTGCTCTCTTCTCTATCTGAGCTTCCTTTTCACCTAGCACGTGTGGCTGGCCTTCCAGTCATGGAGCAAAATTCCTGGTACTAATCTCAGCCATTCCTGGGTGTTAGTCTCCCTTTTTGTTGCTTTATGTTCCCCAGATGAATGCTCTTTCTGACTCATTTCGCTTAACATGATACTTTCCATGTAGTACCACTTGTATGTAAATTTCATAACTTCATCTTTTCTAACAGCTACATAGTACTCCATTGTGTAAATGTACCAAAGTTTCTTTAACCAGTCATCTGCTCTTGGGCACTCAGGTTTTTTCCAGATTCTGGCTATTGTAAAGAGTGCTGCAATGAACAAACAATTGCAGATGTCACTTCGACTATACCTTTTTGCCTCTCTGGGATATATTCCCAGGAGTGCTATAGCTGGGTCAAATGGCAGATCAAATTCTAATTTTTTGAGAATCGTCCATACTGTTTTCCAAAAGGGTTGGACCAGCCGGCATTCCCACCAGCAGTGAAGGAGGGTCCCTTTCTCACCACATCCGCGCCAGCATTGGTTGCTTTTGTTCTTGTGGATGTGGGCCAGTCTCTGTGGTGTGAAATGATATATCATTGTGGTTTTGATCTGCATCTCTCTGATGACTAGTGATGTAGAGCATTTTCTCATGTGCCTTTTTGCCACTTGAATTTCTTCTTTGCGAAAGTTTCTGTTCATTTCCTCGCCCCATTTTTTGATGGGGTTGGGTGATTTCTTCTTGTGGAGTTTAACCAGTACCTTGTATATCCTTGATATCAACCCCTTGTCGGATGTGTACTTGGTGAATATCCTTTCCCATTCTGTAGGCTGTTTTTGTATTTTGGTCACTGTTTCTTTTGAGGTGCAGAAGCTTCTTAGTTTAAGATAGTCCCATTTTTCTATCTCTGTTTTCACTTGCTCGGCCAGTGGCGTGACATCTTTGAAGATACCATTAGCTTCAATATCATGGAGAGTTTTGCCGACTTTGTCTTCAATAAACATTATGGATTCTGGTCTGATGTGGAGGTCATAAATCCATTTTGATCTTACTTTTGTGCATGGTGTTAGGCAGAGATCTGAGCCCACTTTTTTGCATGTAGCCATCCAGTTTTGCAAGCACAGTTTATCAAAGAGGCTTTCCTTGCTCCATTTCACTTTTCTTGCCCCCTTATCAAAGATTAGATGATTATATGTTTGGGAGGAAATGTCAGTATATTCAACTCTGTTCCATTGGTCTGCAGCTCTGCTTTTGTTCCAGTACCATGCTGTTTTAATTATTACTGCCTTGTAGTAGAGTTTTAATTTAGGGAGGTTGATTCCTCCCATTTTCTTTTTCCCAAGAATTGCTTTAGCTATTCGTGGGGGCTTATTGTTCCATATAAATTTCAGGAGTGTTTGCTCCATTTCTTTGAAGAGTGTCATGGGTATCCTTATAGGGATTGCATTGAATTTGTACAGTGCTTTGGGAAGTATTGCCATTTTGATGATGTTGATTCTCCCCATCCATGAACAGGGGATATTTTTCCATTTCCTCGTGTCCTCTTTTATTTCCTGAAGTAGCGTTTTGTAGTTTTCTTTGTACAGGTCCTTTACTTCCTTAGTTAAGCTGATTCCTAGGTACTTGATTTTCTGGGGAACAATTGTGAATGGGATTGTTTTCTTGATGTCACTTTCTTCTCTTTCACTATTTGCGTATAGGAATGTCATGGATTTTGGGGTATTGATTTTATAGCCTGCCACTTTACTATACAAGCCTATTGTTTCTAGGAGTTTCTTGGTAGAGGTTTTAGGGTTTTCTAAGTATAGTATCATATCATCTGCGAATAGTGAGAGCTTAATTTCTTCTTTCCCTATCTGGATGCCCTTAATATCTTTTTCTTGCCTAATTGCTATTGCAAGTACTTCCAGTACTATATTGAACAGTAGAGGAGAGAGTGGGCATCCTTGTCTCGTCCCTGATCTTAGGGGGAAGGGTCTCAGTTTTTCCCCATTGAGGATGATGTTTGCTGTAGGTTTGTGGTAGATGGCTTTAACTATATTGAGGAAAGTCCCCTCTATCCCCATTTTGGCAAGAGTTTTCATCATGAATGGGTGCTGGATCTTGTCAAATGCTTTCGCTGCATCTATTGATATGATCATATGATTTTTATCTTTTCTTTTGTTGATATGATGGATTATGTTGATTGATTTCCGAATGTTGAACCATCCTTGCATCCCTGGGATGAATCCCACTTGGTCATGATGTATGATCTTTTTGATGAGTTGTTGAATTCTATTGGCTAGTATTTTGTTGAAAATCTTCGCATCCGTGTTCATCAGGGATATCGGCCTGTAGTTTTCTTTTCTTGTGGTGTCTTTGTTTCCTTTTGGTATTAGAGAGATATGACCTTCATAGAAGCTGTTTGGGCGAGTTTCTGTTTTTTCAATTTCCTGGAAAAGCTTGAGAAGAACTGGCAATGGGTCCTCTTTATATGTTTGGAAAAATTCGCTAGTAAATCCGTTTGGGCCTGGGCTTTTGTTTTTGGGAAGACTTTTGATTACAGTTTCAATTTCCTTGATGTGAATAAGTCTATTCAGGTACTCTATATCTTCTTGATTCAGCTTTGGGAGATGGTATGAATCCAGGAATTTATCCATTTCTTCCATGTTCTCATGTTTCGTGGCATACAGACTTTCAAAGTAGTCTCTGATGATCTCTTGAATTTCTTTAGTTTCTGTTGTGATATCCCCATTCTTATTTCTGATTTGATTTATTAGGGCTCTCTCTCTCTCTGTTTCTTTGTGAGTGTTGCTAGTGGTTTATCTATCTTATTTATTTTCTCGAAGAACAAGCTCTTGGTTTCATTGATCTTTCGGATCATTTCTTTGTTTTCCATGTCGTTGATTTCTGCTCTAAGTTTTATGATCTCTTTCCTTCTGCCTGATTTAGGCTCTTTCTGTTGATCCTTTTCTAAGGTCTTGAGCTGTGAGGTCAAGTTGTTTATGTGCATCGTTTCTACCGACCTAAAATATGCTTGCAGAGCTATAAATTTTCCCCTTTATACAGCTTTCGCTGCATCCCATAAATTCTGGTAGTTTGTGTCTTCATTCTCATTTGTTTCCAGGTATCTTTTGATTTCGTCCTTGACTTTGTTCCTGACCCACTCGTTGTTCAGCATCGAGTTGTTTAATTTCCAGGTGTTTGATTTTGTTCTCCGTGTCTTTGTGTGATTCACTTCAATCCTCGGTGCATCATGGTCTGAAAAGATGGCTGATACTATTTCTATCTTCCTGATTCTGTTGAGGTATGTTTTGCATCCTAGCACATGGTCTATTTTGGAAAATGTTCCGTGCGCGCTGGAGAAGAATGTGTATTCTTTCTTTTTGGGGTGTAAAGCCCTGTATAGGTCCATAAGCCCTTTCTCTTCTATTATTTCTTTCAAAGCCAATAATTCCGTGCTGGGTTTTGTTCTTGTTGATCTATCTAGAGGTGATAAGGCGATGTTGAAGTCTCCAAGTACTATTGTGTTGGTAGTGATGTCCTCCTTAAAATCTGTTAGCAGTTGTTTTAAATATTTAGCTGTTTCCTCATTAGGTGAGTATACATTTAAGAGTGTGATTTCTTCCTGTTGTACGTATCCCTTGATGAAGGGAAAATACCCTTCCCTGTTCCTTCTAATCTTTTTCAACGTGAAATTAATGTTGTCGGATACTAGTATGGCCACTCCAGATTTTTTGAGGGAGTTGTGTGCTTGCAGGATTGTTTTCCATCCTTTGACTTTGAGTCTGTGTTTGCTCTGGCTGTTGAGATGAGTTTCTTGTAGGCAGCAGAATGTTGGGTTCTGTCTCTGTATCCATTTTGCCACTCTCTGTCTCTTAACTGGTGAATTTAGACCGTTGACATTGAGAGTCTCGCTCTCTCATTTAACTCAGTATAATACTCTCCAGGTAACCTCCATATTATAGAAGCACATTTCATGACTTTATCTTTTCTTACAACTGAGTAGCATTCTATTGTGTATATGTGTTGGAGTCTGACCAGAGTCCAGAGGAAGTTTCGGGGATGCTGCCTTGCAAACAAGGCTGTGTCATAGCTGCAAACAGCAAGGAAATCTGAGTGAACTGGGTTGGGGTCAGCATGTCCCAATGCAGTCTCCTTCGGTTGTAGATTTACTGTGCTATGATTGGATGAAAATTAAGCAGATACCTTACTGGGCTATTGTGTAGCCCATCATAGATTTTGATGTGGAATATATGGGAAGTGGTATGTAAAGATTTACAAGGTAGTCTGATTTAATTCATTGGGAACTTTGTGCAAAATAGTGCTACAAATAATATGTACTTTCAGGTGTTTTGATCTTATGTATTTTGACCTTATGCACTCTGAGGTTTGCTAAATGTTTTTATCATTAACCCAGTAACAAGATGCTGCAAAAGCCATTGTAGCACTGTTCTCCCGTTGTTCATCAATCTGCTTGTGCGGGCCCAGTAATGTCTCCACCTTGAGACTTGTTTTTACTGTGTTTGGCATACTTTATACATAATGGGTAGCTTGCCAGGTTTTGTTGTGCAGGCGAGATACTCTCAGTAGCTTGCTGGGCTCTTCTAGAGGGGCGAAGGAATCGAACCCGGCTCGGCCTGGCTGGCTGTGTGCAAGGCAAACGCCCTTCGGCTGTGCTAATCATTGCTAAATGGCTTGAGGAGTTTTAGCTCTTCATGCCTCAATATTCCATACACCTTGCTTATCTCTGCACCCCCGACATATGACTCTATAGGGAACTAACATATATGTATCAGAGTTTCTTTATCCAGTCATCTATTCCCGGGCACTTGGGTTGTTTCCAGATTTTGGCTATTGTGGACAGTACTGCAAGGGGTACAAATGTCTTTCCTCCATTTTTTTTGGGTGGGTCTCTTGGGGTGTATGACAAGAAGTGAAATTGCTGGGTCAAATGAAACTCAATCCTAGATGAATTATTTTAAAAATAATTGATGAGCTTATATTTATATGCTATTGCAATTTAAAATTCATAGTTAACATCATGGTTTTTTGCATCTCATGGATTTTGACAAAGATAACAACTGACATGTATTCACCTTTTATTCTCAGGCATTTTAATTTAACTCTCTGAAACATTCTTTGTGCTCCTTTCCCCCTAACTCACATCCCCTGATCTTTTTACTGTCTATGCAGCTACTTTTTCTCCAGAGTATTACTTAGTTGAAACATATAGGAAGTAGCCTTTTATTATTGGCCTCTGCCACTTAGAAGTTTGCTTATTGCCCCCTAAATCTTTGAATGGATTAACAGCCCATTTCTTTTAGTATAAATAATAGTGCATTGATAGAATCTATCATAGTTATATCCTGAAACTTTGCTATACACTGTTTGAAACTTCACTATATACTGATGACAAATAATTTTCAAGATTTTTTCTGACTCATATTTTCTAAATAGTACCATCTAAATTGTATTATCTAAGTAATATCAACTAAATTTTATCACTTAATCACTTAATCACTTAACTTCCCGTTAGTCGTAGATTTGCTTGAGTGGGCGCCAGTAACGTCTCCATTTGTCCCTGTCGCGTGCTAATGTAGCCCAAAGGCATCTGTTGGCTCCGGGAACATGAAGGGCCTCAAACCGATCATTCATGATCTTGATGAAGAAGTCTGACCATCTGGAAGGTGGGCGGCCACGCGGTCTTTTGACATCCCGTGGAATCCAGTCGGTAACAGCTCTAGTCCAGCGGTCATCTTTAAATCTCATTACGTGACCAGCCCATCTGATTTTCGACACCTTGGCATATGAGACAGCATCCCTGATTCTTGATCGTCGACGGATGTCAGAACTCCGGATTCTCTCTCTCATTTGAGTGAAACGTGATATTCCAAGCATAGCTCTTTCTATTCTTCTTTGGGAGACCTGAATAGTGTTCTCATCTTGTTTGCGTAGGGCCCAGGTCTCTGAGGCATATGTTAATGCAGGAAGAACAGTGGAATCAAAGAGATGTGCCCGGAGCCGGAGGTTCTTCATCCTCTTAGCTATTTCTTCGATATTCTTGAAGGCGTTCCAAGCTGCTCTCTTCCTCCTGTGCAGCTCAGGTGCCAGGTCATTTGTCATGTTGACCTCTTGACCTAGGTACACATAGCTGTTGCATTCGGAGATGGTCGTTCCATTGAGAGCGAATGGGGCGTCAGGAACGAGGCTGTTTCTCATAAACACTGTCTTCGTAAGATTCAGCTGTAGTCCTACCTTTCCACACTCACGGTCAAAGTCGGCCAGCATTTGTGCCGCTTGGCTGATGTTTGGTGTTATTAAAACAATGTCATCAGCAAAGCGGAGGTGGTGTAGTTGCCAACCATCTATCTTCACTCCCATTCCTTCCCATTCCAGTCGTCGCATGATGTTCTCGAGGGTGGCACTGAAGAGTTTCGGTGAAATGGTATCACCCTGCCGCACCCCTCTCTTGACATCAACGATCACTTCTTTGTAGAATGGTGAGATCCTGGTAGTGAATCTGCAATACAGCTCACGGAGGATCCTGATGTATTGGGCTTGAATGCCCTGATTGGCTAGGGCTTCAATGACCGCTTCCGTCTCAACAGAATCAAAGGCCTTCTTTAATTCAATGAACGTTAAACAGAGCGGCATCTTGAACTCCCGTGAAACCTCAATGAGTTTGATTATTGTGTGGATATGGTTGATGGTGCTGAATCCTTTGCAGAACCCGGCTTGCTCGCATGGTTGTCCTTCATCTAGTGTTCTGCCAATCCTATTTAGGATGACTCGAGTGAACAACTTGTAGATGACAGACAATAGGCAGATCGGGTGATAGTTGCCAATGTCATGGATGTCTCCCTTCTTGAACAGTAGTATGGTCCTGCTGGTTTTCCATTGGGATGGAACCTTGCATTCAGACAGGTAGCAAGTGAAGAGCCGAGCCAGTGTATTGATGAGTACTGACGGCAGGTTCTTCAGGTGTTCAGGTCTGACCTTGTCTGGGCCGGCTGCTGTTTGTTTCTTTACCGACGAAATGGCGTGTCGGATTTTGGAAGGGAGAACGTTGGGAACGACATATCCATCCTGTGGAATTTGGTATGTCAGCAAGTGGACATGGCTATCGAAGAGATTTGAGTAGAAGTCATGGATAATCTTCTCCATTGCTGTTCTGGAGGATGTGATGGATCCATCAGGACGTCGGAGGGCAGTCATCTTGGTCTTATAGTTGGCGAAGGACAGGCGGGCGTTACGAATACTTTTCCCGGCTTCTGCCGCATCTACCAGTACTTCTGCTCTTCTCTCTTTGAGGTCTTCCTTGATCGCATCTCTGCACTGCTTTGTGAGCTCGGACATTAGCTTGCGGTTGCCTGAGGCATGTGCCAAACCACGCTGGCGAATTAGCTCAAGAGTTTTCGAAGATAGGCGATTTTTTGTGGCTATCTCTCTCTTGGCGTTCCTCGCACATTCATGGAGGTGCTGAACCAGTCGATCGTATTCCTCGTCAATGTTGTCAACAATGGCATCTTCCCATGTTGCCGCAATAGTACCAAAGAGTTCCCAGTTGGTGGTCATTCTGGGAGTTCTCTTTTTGAACTTTGCAGCCCTTTCTCCCCGCTCTGTGAAGTAGAATTTTGCACGAAGGAGACGGTGGTCCGATCCCCTTCGAAATTTTGGGACAACAGCGACATCAGTCAGGCAAAACCATCAATTGAATATGATGTGGTCTATTTCGTTGTGGAATCGTCCACCGGGAGACTCCCATGTCCATCGTTTAGATTCTGCCTTCTGGAACTGTGAGTTACCATGAATGGTCTTGGTCGACATGATGAACTCAGACAGTCTCTCACCCTGTTCGTTCCATTCTAGGCCATGGGTGAAGTTCTTCAGCTGATCTTCTTGGTCCTATCTTGGCATTAAAATCACCCACAATGATCTTGTAGAAGGTGTGGTCTTCTTTATAGAACTTCTCTAGCTCCATGTAGAACTTCTCGATTTCTCTTTCATCATAATGAGATGTTGGTGCGTAGACAACAAAGATAGAAACTGCAGGCAGTGAGTCACATCTATTCAAATGTAAACGTCCGATTCAGGTTGTTAGGTATTCGAATGAATCAATGCTCTTGTCCAAGTTTGTGTTGACAAGGACACCGATGCCTCCAATACCTCTTTTATCGCGTGTTCCGAGGAACAATTCTTCTCCAGTGTCGAAAACAGCATGGTGAGATTCGTGCCTTCTAGTCTCGGTCAGACCAATGATGTCGTACTTGATCATTCGCGCTTGTACCATCAGGTCCTCGATGGATGCATCTGATGCTAGCGTACGTGCATTGAAAGTATAGATGATCATTTTTGTCTTCCTTCATTGTGGCAGCCTACGTCGGCCTTGAGATTTTGTCGGCCTCTCCTTTCTCATCCTTCTCAGTGCTGCCATGTCGGTGAAGCCTTCAGGGTCAGGTGAATGAGACCAGTTGTAGTTACTGGTTTTGGCATATCGAATACACAGTAACTAAATTGTATCATCTGCAAAAAATGAGTTTTTTTTCTTATGAATCAGTTTGTCCTCATTTCTTTTTCTTGCCTTATTGCATTATTTAGGACTCCCAGTACAAACTGAAAAGCAATGGTAAGAGCAGACATCTTCGACTTGTTTTTGATTTTTATCAGAAAAGTCTTCTAGTTTTTTAGCTAGAAGAGTGAAAAGTACAATTATGACTGTTGGATTTTTGGTAGATATTATATATCAAGTTGAAGAAATTCTTCTCTATTCAGTTTATTTCCTGATGTGTTTTGATTTTTTCAGTTACTTTTGACTGTATCTTTTTGTATGATAATGTGATTTTTCTTCTTTAGGTTGTTGATATAATGTACTGTCTTGACTGTCAAACCTTGAACCAGTATTGAATACCTAGTATAAATCTTATTTCATCATGCTATGTAATTCATTCGATATATGTTTTGTATCTGTTTTGCTAATATTTTGTTGAGTTTTGTGTCTCTGTCTATCAGAAACACTAGTAGTATTATTCTTTTCTTTTAATGAATTCAGCTCTGGTTTTGTTATTTTTATATTTTTCCTTATGCTAACCTTGGAATTATCTTGGTCCTTTATTTTTATTTTCCTGAGATTGGAACTTAGAATATTAATCTTAGAACTTTATTCTTGTTTAATGTACACTTTCAGTGCAATAGAGTTTTTTTAAAGCATATTTGGGGGGCAGGGGGCTTTTTGGTTCACACCCAGTGATGATCAGGGGTTACTCCTGACTTTGCACTCAGGAAGTACACCTGGTGGCACACAAGGGACCAGATGGGATGCCAGAGATTGATCCTGGGTGGGTCACATGCAAAGCAAATGCCCTACCTGTCCTTAAGCATTTCTTTCACTGCATTCCACAAATTTAATAAATTGTGCTTTCATTTTATTTTACTTCCTCTTATTAAAAAATTTTCCTTGAAATTTCGTCTTTGACCTATGTATTATTTAGACATGTGTCCTTTAGTTTACATTCTGATTCATCTATTCAGCATATTAATCGTAGCTCTGTAACACTGTCCTCCTGTTGTTCATTGATTTGCTCAAGCGGGCACCAGTAACAACTCATAACAAATTGTGAGACTTGTTACTGTTTTTGGCATATTGAATACATCACAGGGAACTTGGCAGGCTCTGCCGTGTGGGTGAGATACTCTCGGTAGCTTGCCAGGTTCTCCGAGAAGGGCAGAGGAACCAAACCCTGGTCAGTCATGTCAGCCGAGTGTAAGGCAAACTTACCCGCTGTGCTATATTGACTTTATTTTAGTCTTCTTATGAGCCTATAATTCTGGGTGTGTATCTCACAAGGTCTTCTCAGTGTCTCCTGTAGCAGGGAATAACTAGAGTTCACTATTTCCTTTTCTCCAGGTTGATAAGACTCTGATAAAGTAATTTCTCTTGAGAAAAGGTCTTGTTAGGTAGTGCATAATGTTTTCGTACATTTCAAGGTGGCTAGATTTTCCCCTTCCCTTAGATATGCTGTGAGACCAGGTGGAGATCATGGATAAATCTAGAAAACTGTTGTGGATTTTTCAGAATATAATGGTGGAAGATGTCTTTTATTGAAAAAAAACACCTCTTTATTCTATGTCTTTTTGTAACTTGATAGATCACATTTTAATGATAAAATACTTCAGTTACTAGCTATTAGGTCCTTATATGTTTTGGGTACCAGTTAGGACTAGAGGCACAAGGGCAAATATAACTCTATTTTATATAAAGTTTCACATGAGAACCAAGGGAAAGATTATTGAGCAGTTCATGGCCAAGTGGATAGAGAGAAGTAAGAGTAGAAGCTGAAGACAACAAGCAATATTAGATAACATTTAAAAGAAGCTGATCAGGGATGGAGAGATAGTACAGGGGTCAATGTGCTTGTTCTGCACCTGGCTGACCCTGGCTTAATCCCAGTACTATATACAGTACTGAAAACTCTTCCAGAAATGATCCTTGAGCACAAAGACAGAAGTAAGCCCTGAGCACTGTCTAGTGTGCCCCATTTCAATATTTAAAAGTTTGATCAAAAGGCATTAATAGTATAGCAGGGGGGATAGATTTGAACAAAAACGCTGCTAGTCTACCACTTTGTAATCCAGGAAAAGGAAAGAAAATGTGGGAAAAAGACACCACTAGAAAAATTAATGGATAATCAGAGAAGGAGAAAATGAGAAAAGAAAATAAGAAAGAACTTATTTCTATACAATGATTCTGAATGTAAATCTGGCAGAAACATCCATTATATCTCCTCAAGAAATAGAAGACTCTTTCCTGATACCGAGGACAAAGTGACTTCTTTTTCCTTGAATTACCCAAATTTAGATGTCAATCTTCTCAGCAAGAATCATGTATCTATCATAGCATTTTACTGGAAGGAACCTTAATGGAAATTTCACCTAATTCATCCCTTTACAGATGAGGAAGCTAATGGCTAAAAATGAAGTGATTTTCCCAGTTATTCTGAGAATGTAAGTGTGTGACTGGAAAGTGGGTGTCCTGATTCAGACTCTAATGGTTCTACCTTTCCCTTCCCTCTTAAGGCACAGAAAAATTGAGCAGCGAAATGGTCGAACAGCAGGCCCTAAAACAGCAGGCATGAAAAAGCTACCATGGGGCTGGAGCGATAGCACAGCGGGTAGGGTATTTGCCTTGCATGCAGCCAACATGGCTGACCCAGGTTCGATTCCCAGCATCCCATATGGTCCCCCCGAGCGCCGCCAGGAGTAATTTCTGAGTGCATGAGCCAGGACTAACCCCTGATCATCGCCGGGTGTGACCCAAAAAGCAAAAAAAAAAAAAAAAAAAGAAAAAGAAAAAAAGAAAAAGATACCATGATAAGTGGAATCATTCCTTGTCCAAATAAGAGACGAGTCCAGGCAGTTTGAATACCCATATATAAATGAGATTAAGGAATATGGATGAAAGCGAAAGATAAGAAGAATTGACGTTGGGGAAGAAGAAAGGAAAGGAAATAATATAAGAAAGGAGCAGTGGGGAGGAAAGAGAAATATCTTTCTGAAAAACACTTAGGACATTTGATCCTTCACTTGAAAGAGATTATAGCCAAGGCTCTGGGATAAAAAAAAAAAAATGAAGAGTGCTGGAAAATTCCAGACAGCCCAAGGGTGTCTAGAAATAACATCAGTTAAAGGAAAGAAATCAAATTCCTGCTGTCTTCTGAGAAAATCTCAAGTAGGAGGTCAGAATTCTGAGGTCAACATGATTTCACATATTTTCCATATTTGATCTTTGCTTCTGTTTCTATCCATGTTGCTTTTCCATGCTGTTACTGGGCATTTCAAACATAAAAGCAACCATTATGACAATGGTGGCTGGAAGGAATCACTCTGGATGGGAGATGTGTGCTGAAAGTGGGTAAAAGACCAGATATGATGGTCTCTCAGTATCTGTATTTTTCTCGAGGGGGCCCAGTAACGTCTCCATTGGAGATTTTGTTGTTACTGTGTTTGGCATATCAAATACATCACGGGTGGCTTGCCAGGCTCTGCCATGTGGGCGAGATACTCTCGGTAGCTTGCTGGGCTCTCTGAGAGGGGTGGGGGAATCGAACTCGGGTCGGCCACGTTGGCTGCGTGCAAGGCAAACGCCCTACCGCTGTGCTATCGCTCCTGCACCATAATTCCCAAAAGTGGAGGGGGAGGGAGAGAGACGTAGAGAGAGGGGAGAGGGAGAGAGGTGCCTGCCATTGAGCATAGAGTTGGGGTGGGGGTGTCAGGAGGAGAAATATGGGGGACATTGTTAGTGAGAAACGTACAATGGTGAAGAGATGGTTTGGTAACATTGTATGTATGACTGAAACCCTATCATGAAAGCTTTGTAACTGTATCTCACAGAGATTCAGTAAAAAATAAGTTAAAAAAAGAGGCAACTTCAGTTTTATTGAGAGAACTGCTGTAAAGAGTACTTTTTCCCCCTTTTTGGGTCACACCCGGCAATGCACAGGGGTTACTCCTGGTTCTGCACTCAGGAACTACTCCTGTCGGTGCTCGGGGGACCATATGGGATGCTGGGAATTGAACCTGGGTTGGCTGCATGCAAGGCAAACGCCCTACCTGCTGTGCTATAGCTCCAGCCTCAAGAGTATCTACTTTTGCTGGACAGTTAGGATGCTGTGTGAACTGTCACAGGAGGTTGGTTGTATCCCTTAAAAGAACCTGGAGGAACGTTAAGTGGAGTGTCATTTTATCCTTTTACTTCTTACCTTCTTCCTCCATCCCGGTCCCCATCCCTCCAACATCTCCTCTGTCATTAAATTTTTTGTCATTAATTTTTGTTTCTTTTAAATATATAATAAAGTTGTCATGTCATTCTTTGCAAGTTTTTTCCCCCTAGGGCTAAAATTCCCTCTTTTATTGATGATTGTTTCAAATAGATTTGCATCTTTCTCTCCCTTTCAGACAGAGAAGTTTTCATCTATTCTAGAAATGAGGAATGGTTCACGTGGACGACGGTGACAGAAGAAAACTTTGTAAAAATTAAAGCTCAAATATGACCCACCAATTTTCTGGGTGACTTGTGACAACATAGTTGAAACCTGGTCCCTGTAATCCCCTTGTTGGATGGTGAGGGATGTGATGAGCCAGAACTAGGGAGAATATGAGTTAATACTTAAAGTACATCCCAGCATACACAACATTCTCCTTTTATCTGTGCTGGAAATACTCCCAACTGTCTAGTGGATGAGAATACTTACAAATATGAAACTCTATCTTAATTTTTTCTATATATGCATAAGGGGCTGGAGCGATAGCACAGAAGGGAGGGCATTTGCCTTGCACGTGGCCAACCCGGGTGTGATTCTTCCGCCCCTTTCGGAGAGCCTGGCAAGCTATCGAGAGTATCCCGCCCCCACGCCAGAGCCTGACAAGCTCCCCATGGCGTATTTGATATGCCAAAAACAGTAACAACAAGTCTCACAATGGAGACATTACTGGTGTCCGCTCGTGCAAATAGATGAAAAATGGGATAACAGTGCTATATATGCACAAGACATGATAATATGAAACTATCTTAATTATTTTTTTATATATGCATATAACATTCAATTTATAAATTATACATAATAAGAGATTAATCATAGTAGAATAGCCATAACAATATACTGTAATATATAGGTGATGGGGGGTCTCTCTCAATACATTTTATTACATATAAAATTTTGAGCTACCATTGAGCCTGGATAGCTGAACTTTTGGAATAAAGTGGCTGAATACAAGGGTATTATATTGGTATTAATTTCCAAATAAAAGAATCAATGTATTCAAAATTGACTTCACATTATTTTTCAAATAAAT
Source organism: Sorex fumeus (assembly GCF_029834395.1). Lineage (NCBI taxonomy): Eukaryota > Metazoa > Chordata > Mammalia > Eulipotyphla > Soricidae > Sorex > Sorex fumeus. The sequence goes on along the minus strand of NW_026606322.1, from coordinate 31,883,557 downwards.
TTTCCTTTTCTGTTTTGTTGAGAATGGAAACTCACATAACAATTTTGTGAAATTTAAATATATGCTCAAACTTTTCATTTGAATATATTGATGTAATCTTTTATTGACCTTCAACCCACATTCCAACTGTGCTTATTTGTTAGAAACCCCAAAGTACCACCCTGGTTGAATATTACTGCAAAAGACTGGAAGCAGAGTGAGAAGGGCAAAGAATTAATGTGGATCCAGGACCTGTACTAAGATAATAAAACATGAGATCTAATTTTGATTTAAAGAGTTTTGGAGATCTTTAGAGAGATGACTCTGAAGTGGGTTATGAAGGATGATGAAAGGGTGCATATTCAGTATAGTACTGTGTTGAGATACAGTGGTAATGATATCTAGAGTCAATGCAGTTTCCCAGGCTAGGCGATTTCTGGATTACTCCTCATAGGTGTTTCTTGGAATTGGTGTAGGATATCTAAAAGGGGGACTTCTTTGCCTTGAATTTCAGGAAGCCAAAAACAAAAGAACTTTTACAGAGAAAAAAAATCTTTGAAAGAACTACCTTGGGACTGAAATGATAGCACAGCGGGTAGGGGGTTTGTCTTGCATGCAGCTGACCCGGGTTCGATTCCCAGCATCCCATATGGTTCCCCAAGCATAGCCAGGAGTAATTCCTGAATGCAGAGCCAGGAGTAACCCCTGTGCATTGCCAGGTGTTATCCAAAAGGCAAAAAAAAAGAAAACCAAAAAAAACTAAGAACCACAAAAAACACACAACGATCTTATCACCAGTTCACAGAGATCTTAAGATGCTAGGCAAGTCCCCAGCAGAAGACTTTTCATCAGAAACAAAGACCCCAGTATTACACTGAATGAAACAGAACACCTGGGTTCAGAGTCCATTTCCTTGACAATGCTCTAGCAAGGACATTACACAGATAATCAATTCCCAGTGTACCCGGGGTCTTCCATCCTGGACTGCCCACATTTATTGAATTGGTGTATGGATTTTTTTCCTTTATTTTAGGGATCCCTTTCTCTTTCTAAGAAGTTTTCTCTTGAATTTATTTTATTTTCTATAATTAAACATTTTCTATTTTACTATCTGTTATATGAAACATCTTCCTGTAATCTAGACCAAGAATCTGGAGTTTAAGTGGGGATTTGAATTGACTTTTCTTTCAGTGAGTATACCTAGTCTGAAACTGGTGGCTCCCTGGAAATCCAGGTGGTGGGGACAAGCTCCCAGGAATTGTCAGTCAAGTGGGTTTCAGGTGCAGCTTGATGACTATCTCAGTGAGGCTGGCAGATTCTTACTGTCATTGCTACCAGACAGGATCTGGTGGAATCTTTACTAGATCTCCCTGGGTGGTCACTCAGCCAACAACATCATGGAGACGAATCCAGGAGTAAGGTAAGTTATTGTCACCTTCTTCCCATTCGTATTTCATTGATAATAGGGTAACTGATAGACCCACAAAATTGATTCCTTTCCTAGGATAAAGATTTTTGACTCATGGATCACAGATTTTTTTTTTATAATTTATTTATTTATTGAATCACTGTGGGAAAAGTTACAAAGCTTTCAGGTTTATGTCTCGGTCATGCAAATATCAAACACATTTCCCTTTACCAATACTTATTTTTCACCACGAAGAACCCCAATAACCCCCCCCAATACCTGTGAGGCAGATGAATTCTAGTTAACACTCTGTCTACTTTGACTAGATTCATTGTTTCGATAAAAGATGCATCATTATTATTTAGAGTTTACACCCCCACCCCAAACCAGACATGCTGAAAAAGCATTGTGAAATGATTTGCTTTCTACAGCTGGGTTCAAGAATTACATGATGTCGTACGGCCGCTATTGCGTTTGGCCATATCAGTTTTGGATTTCTGCTATTTTACTTATTAACCCTGGAAGTATTTCTACTGAGAATCAGATAATTAAGAGATTGGTTTCTGTGCTCTGGAGTCATGGCCGTGCCGAAGAGCCGCTCGTGGAGGGCAACTGGTGACCTCGGTAGGGCATGCAGGACGGGCCAGAATGGAACGCCCCCTTCCCATGAGGTTTTAGTTGCCCCATCATCCCCGGCTCATACCTGCTCTCCACAAGGCTCCCATGCGGCCGCCATCTTTCTTTCTAGAGGGGAGAGTGCGGAGGGGAGCAACACCCTTTCCCCTCTGGGCAGACATGATGGAGTGGATTAACGCATAGTCCGTTCACTTTTCTGCTCCAAGCTGCTGGGTTCTGCATTAAGTCCTTGTGCTTCTGGGGCCATGGCCGTGCCGGAGAGCCGCTCATGGGGGCAACTGGTGACCTCGGTAGGGCGTGAAGGACGGGCCAGAACATCCCCCTTCCCATGAGGTTTTAGTCACCCCATCACCTCCGGCTCATACCTGCTCTCCACAAGGCTCCCATGTGGCCGCCATCTTTCTTTTCTGGATCACAGATTTTTTACATTAGTGTTCAATATCCTCTAGCCTTTTACAGTGTTCAATGTCTGTAACCCATATGCTGTATCTCTTTTCTGGTCCTCAATATCTTGAATTTTGTAGTTTGAGATTAAGATACAAAAATAGCAAGATGGAAGCTGATGTTGATTGTTCTTAAAGAGAGTTTCACAAAAAATTGGGGTGAAAGCTATTGGGACTCTAGTCTCCAATATTCCAGGTGTTGTCTGTTATGGTGCATGCCAATGGTCTCCTAATAATTCATTTTTGATTTTTTATAAGTGATTTCCAGTTGGTTGCTTTTATTACTTAGCTTATTACAAACTCACCACACATTTGCCTTTCAAAAATACCTTATGTGCTACCTGTATTGCACTTTTCTTCCAATGTGATCATAATTATGTCATATAGCACAGTGGTAGGACGCTTGCCTTGCACGTAGCCAACAAGGCTGACTTGAGTTCGATTCCTCTGCCCCTCTCGGAGAGCCCGGCAAGCTACCGAGAGCATCTCGCCCGCACGGCAGAGCCTGGCAAGCTACCCGTGACGTACTCGGCAGATATGCCAAACACAGTAACAACAAGTCTCATGATGGAGACGTTACTGGGCTCGCTCGAGCAAATCGATGAACAACGAGAGGACCGTGACCCCACCACCCAACAACCCACACACACACACACACACACACCACAACTAGCTGCCAAAAATTTTACTTAGAACACAAATCTCTGGATTTTGGTTTCTTATTTCCCCTGCAGAGATTCTGGTTCACCAGATCTAGGGTACAGAAAGACAACCTGTAATCCTACTTCTAATAAGTTCTCAAATGATGCATATTGTTCCTCAGAATAATAGATCTTGATATGGATTACATTTAAATGTTGTTTGTAGGGCATAAATATCCAATGTCCTACCGTAGGCAGCTTAGAATAAATGAGATAATATTTATTTCCAATTAGAAGAGAGCTGATTTAAGCAGAATGTGTGCTGGGTATATGCCTTGGTTAGCAAGATAACCCACTTTAAGTAATTCCCATACCTTTTAATAAACATGAGCTACTCAATGCATAGTTCAGCAGAAGCTAATATCTATGTCCTGGCAAGATATTTCATTGAATTTACAGAATGATTGAAACGGAAAAATGTATTGTTAGACCCCAGTGTTAGTTCCTAAATCTGCCACTAATATGGCATACAAGTAAATTTATTAAATCTGGTAAAACTAAAGGCATAGTACAGAGGACAGGGCTGACTGCAAGACGTGACAGACCCTACCAGTGTTTCTGCTTAGTTTCATCCACAGATTCAGTGGAGACCAAGAGAGGGCCACGGGCGGAAGGATCTTTGAAGCTCAGACAAAACTATCATCCACAAATGTACTCCCCCCATCCCCCTATCAGAAGAGCTTTAGCTTCACTTTTTGGTTGGGGACTTTAATTGAAACTACAAAATACAATCACAGCAACACCTAGATTAGTGTTTGAATGAAAAACTAGAAACTGTAGGTCAGCTAAATTCACACACACACACACACACACACACACACACACACACACACACACGCACACACACACACGGGAAAAAAGGCAGCCACAGAGAAGGGACTACTGAATAAGGTTGAGTGTCAGAAGGGTTAAGTCAATGATACTCTTAAGGGCTAAGAATACAAATCTTCCTGGTGTCTATTTGGGCTGGACTCTGTATTCAGGAATTGTCTAATAGACTTGGGAATATGGGAAAAAAAAGCAACCACCCAAACCCAACACCCCTTCATACTGCTCTCTGCAAATGCATGAAAGCAGAAGGTGAGGGAAAAAAATTGTCTTCATGAAATCAGAGCTAGCTCACCTTTCCAGAGAAACTCAGCAGCCTCTAGCAAAATAGAACAGCACTGTTGTCCCGCATGGCAATTGCCACAGGTTGGCAAAATTGATCAACCACCTAGCAGGGGAGTTGGAGAAGACAAAAAAAGCTTTTATCTCCCAGGAAGTCAGTAAAGCAGCCCTGCAGGGAGGGTGAAGAGTGTAAACCGGGGCAGGAAAGCTGTCTGCCCTTTGGTCTCTGAGCCTTTGATGAGAAGTTGGACAGGTGGAGCACAAATTTATTTCGGTCATTTTTTTCTCCTCCCTTCATGTCAGGGAGGAGGGAACTCAGCTATTCATTAAAGATACACGCTTGATATAAAACTCGGGGCTGGTCAGGGACTCTATCACTCAGTACTGTCAAAACAGGCTGCAGGACTCGAGCACCATTTAATTTTCATCGGGGAGCCGCAGGAATTAATGTGGTCCTTATGGGAGGCAGCACGGTAATAGTGTGTTCAGTCAAAATCCACTGCGAGTGCAGTATCTGAAGAACAGCAGAGAACAGGATTCATTCCAAATACAGCGTTCAGAGGAAAAAAAAGATCTGGGGAGGGTGGAGTCCAAAGGAAAACCTTGAACCAGAACTTCCAGGAAGGAAAATAGCAGAGCTAGGAAGGCAGAGTTAAGGTGATGGTTTAACCGCATGGTTTCTGCTAACCTTTATCTCCTCAGGAATTTAGAGAATGCAACCACCGAAGTTTGTTTCTGCCCTCCCCATCCCCCATTTACAGTTTTTTTGTTTTGTTTTGTTTTAGGCATGGTGATTTACAATTTGTTAATGATAGGATTTTATTTAGGCATACAGTGTTCCAACCTCACACCCTCCAGCAGAATGCCTCCCACTCCACCTTTTCCATCCCCCACCCTGGGTAGTCTCAGTTCTAGAGATTGTTCTCTGTTGGCTCTGGCTATTTGTTATGCCCTTACTATGTTTCTTTGTATCCCACCTAGGAGAGAGATGATTCTGTGTCTGTCTTCCCTCTGACTTCACTCAGCATGGTACTCTCCAGATCCATCCATGTAGCTGCAAATCGCATGATTTTATCTTTTTTGGACAGCCACATAGCATTCCATTGTGTATATGTACCATGTTTATTTTTTCTTTCTCATCTAGTCACCTGTTCTAGGACATTTGGGTTGTTTTCGTATTTTGACTGTTGTGAGTAGTGTTGCACTTTGCGCTGTGTTCCTTGCAATCACCATTTTGATGTCTTCTGGGTACCTAGTGGTCTTTCTTAAGTCTTCTCTCTCTGCCATAGGTCCTTTCCTCCCAAAGTTCTTTTTCTTTTTTAACTCTTTCTTGGTTTGGGGGCTGTACTTGGTAGTGCCCAAGGGTTCTAAGGGTTGCTAGGATTTGATCTCTGTAGGGCTCAGGGACCATGAAGTGCTGGGGATTGATTTTTTAAAAATTTTTTTTACTTATTTCTTTGTTTATTCTCTTTGCTTTTATTTTATTTTATTTTATTTTATTTACAAAGCTGTTCATGATTGGATTTAAGTCAAAGTATTTCAATACCCATCCCTCCACCAGTGTATATTTCCCAGCACCAGTGTCCCCAGGTTCCCTCCCTTCACCCCCCACCCCTCACCACCTGTCTGCCTCTATAGTGGGCATTTTTCTTCTCTCTCTCTCTCTCTCTCTCTCTCTCTCTCTCTCTCTCTTGGCACTGTGGTTTGAAATATTGATACTGAAAGGTTATTCAGAATATCTTTTACCTACTTTTAACCCTCAGATCATTCCCAGCTGTTATTGTCATAGCGGTCTTTTCTCTATCTTACCTACTCTCAGACTCTACACACTTGTGGTTTGTTCCAACTACTGACTAGTCTTCCTAACTCCTGTTTTCCCTGGCCATGGATATTATTCTGCTGCTGTGTATAATTTTTTTATATACTACAAATGAATGCAGTCATTCTATATATGTCCCTTTCCTTCTGATTCATTTCACTCAGTATGATATTCTCCATGTTTACCCATTTATAGGTAAATTTCATGACTTTATTTTTCCCGAAAAGTGCTGGGTATTGAACCCAGACCTCCTGAATGCAAAACCTGAACTCCAAAAGCATTGAGCTATATTGCTAGCCAGACATCGCTGAAATCTTAAATCCCCTATTAGTAAAATTCTCAAAATTCTCGTTGCAATTCCTTACCCTCTGGGAGTTATTCTGATGACAACAATGGTGCTCACTTTGGAATTCACTCAATGGTAAGTGCCTCATAGAACACTCCATGAGGAGAGTTCTATTAGGAGAACCAAGTTGCTCCTGATATGATATGAAAGTTTTACTGTCATCCACCCTCTTCTGTGCAGAGGAGAGATGAAATGCGGAAGTTCTCCCTTCAATTCCTGAGAAAGAGAACATGGGCAGCTTTGGGTGGGATTTTGAGGGTTATCAGATTCCATCCAGAGAGAAAGCAAAGAAGGATAGCAGAGAGAATGTGCTCCTGCTCTTCCCCACCAAATTCAGAAAGGGTTGAGAATTTAGATAATGGAAAAGTGAGGCCGAATAACATCTTCAGAACTACTTCAGCTGATCTTGAAGGATTCTGGTTCTGAATCCAAGAAACAGACACAGGCTTCTCATTTTATCTCAGACTATGTTGGACCAGCACATGTATCCATCCAGACAGAGCAACAGAGGAAGCGTTGAACTTGCTCTGAGGAGCAGGACGTAAAAGTTCTCTTCCATTTTGGAGTGCTATGCCAAGAAATACTCGGAGCTCAGGAATCAGAGCTCAGAGAATCATCTATGATGCTGGGGATTGAGTCCAGTTTGGTTGCTCTTCTCCCCAGCACCGTCTCTCCCTCCACCTTCTATATTCTTTTTTTTATAGCACCGTAATTTACCAAGTTGTTCATAATACAATCTTTTTCCAGGCATTAAATGTTCCAACACCAATCCCACCACCAACATGCCTTTCCCTCAAACAATGTCCCTAGTTTCCCACCCACCATCCTACCCTTCACTGTTGCAGGCACAAACAAATTTAATTCATTTTGTTACAACACAAAGGTAAATCGAATCAAAGCTTAGATCAAGAAGAGTCAATTTGTGATCATTTTTCTATCTCACGATGTTACTAAAGTCATTATCTGAGGATCTAATGTGCTGGTTGGTGCTGGATGAGCCTGTTGTGTTATTGTTATTGTTTAGGCTCACTGAGCTTGGTGGTCTTGTATGCAACTTGCCTATGAGATTTACTGTGATCCTATCAGGCTGACAGCACTATGAAATTTGGAGGTATTGTGTGGCTGTGCTGTCTGGAACAATTTAGTGGCTTAGCAGTTGGATGAGGTTCCGTTGTGAAACCGGGCCTTTAAAAAGTGGGAGGATAATGGGTGTGGCTGTGGGTTGCTGTGCCTTCAGGCAGAAAGGGGAGTCTGTGTCTGTTCTAAGAATGTTCCAGAGTTCTCAGGCTGGACTAGCCTGGGAAGATTCAACTGTATCATATTTTTGGAGATGTGACGCTAGGGCATTTCTCTGCTGGCAAGATGGTGGGTATGCCCCCCGCCCCCACAACCCCTTGTAATGTTCTTAAAGAATGTGTGAATGGTTCTCCATTATTAAGGAGAGGGTAGGTGAAAGGAAGGTAACATTCAGGAGTTTTGGCTATTGGAGTCCCTTCCTATGGATATGTCATTATTCTTCCCATCAGAAAGAATAAAGTTGGGAAGATTCTCTGGGATTGCACATTTGAAACATCTGTGATTTCTGCAGTCGAGGAACTGAGTGTACAGGTACTGGAAGCACTCTTAGAAGACAATGTGAATTTAGGAAGAAATGGCTGTGCATGTCTGGAGAAGCAGGGCTCCCAGGAGCTTGACTTATCAGCCTTGTCTCAGATGAACACACATCAGAACATGGCCCGAAGAGATAGAATGAGACAGAATCTGCCCTTGGAGTGTCATGGCTTTAACATGCCATTGGCTATTCTCCAACTATTTTTATATTTCCTACTATGGGCTGGAGCAATAGCACAGTGGGTAGGGTGTTTGCCTTGCATGTGGCTGACCAGGCTGACCAGAGTTCGATTCCTTTGCCCCTCTTGGATAGCCTGGGAGGCTACGGAGAGTATCTCCTCCTTTCAGGAAAGCCTGGAAAGCTACCCATGACATATTTGATATGCCAAACACAGTAACAACAAGTCTCACAATGGAGTCGTTATGGGGCCCTCTTGAGCAAATCGATGAAAAACGGGAGGACAGTGCTACAAGTGCTACAGTCATTTATTAGAACACTTGTGGAGAGCAAGACCTGATTGTAACAGAGTCCTATCACACATCTTGACATTTTTGTTTTATGTTATAATTTTTCTAGTCTCCCTAGGCATGAAGAAACTCATTTTTTATAATTATAATTTTTAATCTATACTGCTGAAAGTAAAATGAGAACATAAGAAAATTAATTTTTACATATTCCTAATGTCTTTTCTAATTTATTTTGGTTTTGGAGCCATTTCAGGCAGCACATGGGGGCTTAGGAATCACTCCGGTGCTTGGGAATCATGCAATGTTTCCCCGGGGAACATTGGGATCTCCTGCATGCAGAGCGTCTGGCTCTGCCATTGGAGTCAGCTCCCTGGCCTCCATTTCTCATCCAGAATTCTGCTGTTTGGAGTCTCGTTTTGATTCAGAGTGCTCATTGTTCTTGTTTTTCTTCCCAGTATCTGCCCTTGTGCTATGAGAATGCAGGAGATGTAGCATGTATTTGTACTGGGTTTGACCCCTATCTCTGGAGCTTCTAAGCCACTTCCAATCTTTCTTGCTCAGGAAGTGTCAACACCACTCTAACTGATTGTCATGTACTGACAGTGGTGCTCGGACACCTTTGATTGTAAGAAGCACTCCAGTTTCAGAGATGCAAATGAAGAACACAACCCTAGAATGAATGAATATCATTTTATTTTTGCACACCCACATTTCACTCCCATTACGTTTGTAATAGGAGATAGTTTAAAGTCTATTTTCCATTATTTTAAAAGGCAGTGATAACAAGTCTCATGAATATGTAAATTTTGCAAGATTAAACAATCTTGAAGGTTTTAGAAAGTTACTTTGAATTACTTGCAATGTGACAATTTAATCTTCAGTAATAAGTACCCCATGTGGTCAGCAGGGCACATGATTGGCAATTGTGAACATTATACCGTAAATCACATAAATATGCAACTCTCTGATATTTTTTGCCTCAATAGCACATTTTTTGGCTTTTAAAAAGAGGCATAGGATTAGTTCAGGAATAGAAATATAGGATTCATTTATTCTAACATGCAGTTCCTCTCAGCTTTATCATCTTTTGAATTAACCAAATACTAAATGTTTAATTGATACAGAGATCAATGAAATTCTACTGAACTGGATAATCTGGGATAAGTCACTTAATTTCTCTGTGTATTGAGTTCCTTACTCATAGAATTGACAAGTTAAATTACATCATTATTCAACACTGGCACAACATATAAGATCCATGGGGTAAAAATGAGATGACTTATCTTTGCTGGGGAAATGTAAAGTGAAAATGGTGCAGTAGGAATGATCAGCAATGACTTGACCATGGAAAGTTCAAATTTACCAACATTTATTTATGTCTAAGCAAAGAACTCTTTAGGCATTCTGGTAATCATGACTCTTATCTTTAAGTCATGCTACCATTGAGAAAACTGCATATTTAGGTCATATCGATGACATTCAAATCATTTTATTAGGGTTTTCTTAAAAAAATAATGCTGATCCTACACTCCAGAGAAATATTAAGAATCTTGCTACCTTCTTGCAAAGAGAACTTTTAGATTTTTTTCTTTACTATGAAAGATTGTTTGCTTTCCCCTGTTTTGTTTTCTCCCTAAGATCTATCTATGCATATCGATATTGATATCTATGTCTAAAAATCTAATGCTCAGACAGACATATATTTATATCTATATTATATATATTTATATATATCTGAACATTATATATATGTGGATCTTGCAGAGGAAACAAGAGAATATATACTTATATGAGCGATAGCACAGCGGTAGGGCGTTTGCCTTGCACACAGCCGACATGGCCGACCCGAGTTCGATTCCTCCACCCCTCTCGGAGAGCCCGGCAAGCTACCGAGAGTATCTCGCAGAGCCTGGCAAGTTCCCCGTGACGTATTTGATATGCCAAACACAGGAACAACAAAGTCTCCAATGGAGATGTTACTGGGCCCGCTCGAGCAAATTGATGATCAACGGGAGGGCCTTTACTTACTTACTACATTCAAAATAAATTTGCTATGTAACAACTTTATACAGCAGAGCAGGGAAAAGTGGGGAGGAAATCTCTCTTTTGTTTGCTTTTGAGCCACCCCCAGTGATTCTCAGGAGTTACTCATGACTTTGCACTCAGAATCACTCCTGGCTCAGGGGACCATAAGGAACCCAGGTGTTGAACTCAAGATGGCTCTATGCAAGGAAAATGCCTACCCATTGTACTGCCTCTCTAGCCCCCTCTATATTTTTCTATAGGTAGATTTCCCTTCACTTTCCCCTGACCAATAACTGAGACAAACCTAACAACTCTAAAATATTGTGTACGTATATCACTATGTGCTGTAGGAAAATACATAAAAGATGTCAACATACACACGTATGGGGTATATAGAGTTCACTAAATGTAAATAATGTTCATATATACATATGTACATATATGTTTCATATTCTATACATACGTATATGTATATATACATATATGAAACATATATGTATATATTATATTGCAACCCTTATTCCAGACTCCAGTGATAGCCCCTACTTAAATTAATATTTTTCTCTTCCAGTCCTAAGTAGTTGGGATCCAGCCTGTGATGTTCAGAAGCTTCAGGTACAAGTATGGTACTGCTGGTACAAGGATTATGTGGCTCCCGCCTTTCCTTATTTAGTTGTGTTTTTCCTTCATTAATTTTCAGGCTATTTTTAAGTTGACTTTTAGTCCAAACGGTATGTCCAAAGGTAAAGCAGTCTTTATAGCATGGTGTTCAACTTTATTTTTAATTTATATTCTCAGCCTTGCTTTTTGGGTGCACCTTACTGGTCCTTAGATCTACTCCTTGGTTCATGTTATAGGTTCTTTGATAGCCAAAGATGTGTATTTATTTATGGTGGCATGCCGGGAAATGTTAAACAACCAGCTCTTAGAAGAAGAAAAACATAAATTACAGCATTTGCCAGTTTTCACAATAGTGCAAATAGACCCAGGATAGTTGAATTTAAGCTACTACTAGAGTGCCTCCAAACTCAATGATTGGGGCCAAAGAGATAATGCAGTGGGTGGGGCATTAGTCGACCCAGGCTTAATCCCCAACACTACATATGTTCCCAGAGCCTGCCAGGAGTGATTCCTAAGCACAGAGTCAGGAGTAAGTTCTGATCACCACTAGGTATTTCCCCTTCGTAAAAAACAAAAACAAACTCAAGAGTTGGGAAGAAACATGCATAGATGGCTGACACACCTCTTTCTCTCAAGCTTACTGAGAAGTTTCCAAGTTGTGTGGATAAAACAACTCTACTCCTACTGCTGTTTCTTGGGGGAAAAGAAAGTCATTTTCCCTTTCCCCTGTTATATCTGAGAAAAATCTCTGTAGAGTCCAAAGCCTCTTCCATGAGTTTTGCTATTAAAGTTTCTACTTTAGGGGCCTGAGAGATAACACAGTAGGCTCAGTGCTTGCCTTGCACTTGGCTGACCTGAGTTCGATCCCCAACACCCAGTATGGTCTCCTGAACTGTGATCCCTGAGCAAGAGTCAGGAGTAAACCCTGAGCATCACTAGGTGTGGCCCCAAAACAACAACAACAACAGCAACAAAAATACAATTACTGATCAATTTAGTATTTTCTTCCTGCTGACTTTTGCCTGAATGCAGTCCTGTTGTAAGGGAATGTTGCACGTTCCATTTTATCATTTCTTCCCTTGCACTTTTAGTCCCCACTGCTGACACCAGACTACTTCCGGGGCTCAAGGCTATAGTGTTGGAAAGTGTACATGGGATAGAGAAAATTTCTTATTTCGCTGGTTGCATTGGGGGAGGGTTGTATTGAACGGAACATGTTCATAGCTTCCTGTTTTCAATTTGGAACTTTGTCTTGGTCCCCTTGTGATTCTCTGACTCCACCCTCACCCCCTCACCCCTGGTTATTTTGATTCTATATTCTGGCTACCATGGAACCCAAATAATGCAGAACTTTTGACCAACTTTTGACCTTGGACTCTGGACTCAATGAGAACTGGAACAGAGATCCTCTGCCTGCTTCCCCCAATCTCTGGTGACTCAGGGGTCACACCTATAAGCCACAACCTGCTGACACCAGATAATCTCATTGGCTACCCTCCAGAACTCAGAATGCTCCTGCCAGATGGGAGTGTAAAAGGAGGCCCCCAGAACCATGCCACCGGACTTCGGGCTAGGCTATGGGGTGGGTGAAAGCCCTCCCCACCTCAAGGGATCCAGCCCCAGAATCCAACCTCCACTGCCCAACCACCGCCACGCTCCAGGCCGCTATCCACACTGTGTGGCCGCTACATTATAAGACACTCCCTATCCATTTATGCCCCTTGGAGAGCCCAGCATGCTACTGAGAGTATCTCACCTGCAGAGGCAGAGCCTGGCAAGCTCCTAGTGGCATATTCGATATGCCAAATACAGTAACAACAATAGTCTCATTCCCCTGACCTTGAAAGAGCCTCCAATTATTGGGAAAAGATGAATAAGAAGAGGCTGCTAAAATCTCAGGGCTAGGAGGAATCAAGATGTTACTGGCGCCCACTTGAGTAAATCAAAGATCAACAGAATGACAGTGATACAGTGACTCTGGCTGCCGGTATCTTGCCTTTTTATTTATTCTTCTTGCAAACTGTAGATAGGCAAATGGCTACCAACAAGATCCAGCTTTTGGGGCTATGTCTCTACTACAGACTACTGCAACTGCTTTCTCACTTTTAGGATTTCAATGAGTTGAAGGGATATCTGGCAGCAGATATACCTTGGTTCTCTTAGGCCATCTTTTCTTCCCTCAGTATAAGGAGGGATCTCATTGCCCCTGCTTCCCTAGGGGTGGGGAAAGGAAGTGCCATGGTTCAGACAGTCTAGAACATCACCCCGTCTCCAATCTCTTCACAAGCTTCCTCTTTCATGTAGCTCTTCTTTTTGAATGAGCAATTCCATTTTTGGAGTGAGTTGTTCTCCCGTTGTTCACCGATTTGCTCGAGCAGGCCCAGTAACATCTCCGTTGTGAGACTTGTTACTGTGTTTGGCATATCGAATATGTCACAGGTAGCTTGCCAGGCTTTGCCGTGTGGGCGAGCTACTCTCGGTAGCTTGCCGGGCTCTCAGAGAGGGGCGGAGGAACCGAACCCGGCTTGGCCGGGCTGGCTGTGTACAAGGCAAATCCCTTACCACTGTGTTATTGTTCCAGCTTGAAGTGAGTTGTAAAAGAAATAAATCCAAAGGATGAAAAAGTCTTCTGCTCAATGGTTTTTGCTTCATTTATTTAGCTTTGCTTTCTCTTATACACTCTAGCAGGGGTGACAAGCAAAAGCTGCTGGTTGAACAGATTTTAGTCACTGTTTTACAAACTCTTATAGATGTCACTTTATATTTAGGATATTTGGGAAGGAATACACTCCATTTAGGGTTGCAGGTGAAAATGTAACATAGAAATTGTTGCATTTTATTTTACCATGCTAATTTAAATTTTTTTTCTATTTCCCCCTGTAAAACTGATTTTCGTTGTTCAATAATATTCTAAAACATTAGGCTATAGCTTGACAACTCTATGTTTGTATAGCATTCACCACACTCACCATCAAAGTTCCAATATGTCCCAAGATAAGGTGACCCCTTTATCTGATGTCATTCCCACCACTCCTCACTCGAAAGCCCCATTTTTTTTAAAAAAACTAGAAACCACCAATTTTTTCCTGAGCCTAGACATTGGTCTTGTTTGTCAGTTTGTTTTAGTAATTCCTATTCCATATTTGAGGGAAATAATCCAGTAACAGTAATCATCTTTCACTTTCTTACTTTTTTTAGTATAATAATTTTTTTAGTATAAATGTATAAAAGTTCCATACATTTTCTTCTTGAAATGTAGCACTGTCCTCCCATTGTTCATGGATTTGCTTGAGCGGGGACCAGTAACCTCTCCATTGTGAGACTTGTTACTGTTCTTGGCATACCAAATATGTCACGGGGAGCTTTCCCGGCTCTGCTGTGCAGGTGGATACTCTCGGTAGCTTGCCGGGCTCTTTGAGAGTGACGGAGGAATTTAACCCGGGTTGGTCCTGTGCAAGGCAAACGGCCTACCTGCTGTGCTATTGTTCCAGCCTGAAATAATATGGGAATAGCAGTCTTTATTCATTCAGTGCAGTATTCCTTGATTATACATATCACAACTTTTTACCTAGTCATTTGGTTTTGGGCATTTAGTTTGACTCCATCCTATGGCTAATGTGAGTAATGCAGCTGTGAAAATGAAAGCGCATCTTTTAAAATTTATATTTTAGTATTTTTGAATAAATGCCTAGAAATTGTACTCTTGTATTACACTACCTTTTTATTTTTTTAAGTATTCCTCATTCCACACACACTTTAGAAGCCACACCAATTTACATTCCCACCAGGACTGTATTTTAATGTCCTGCTGCAGGCCCTTTCCTAGTGTCTACCAAAGACCTTCTTAGGAAGTCTGTATTCCCCATATTATTCTACCTCACTGGTAAAATTCCCTCCTGTATCTTCTTGTGTCCTTACAGTTATTTTTTTAAATGACAGTGTACTTCCTTTTTAAATTAATTTTTTACTGAAGTGACATTGGTTTACAGGAGTGTAAATGTTTATATAATGAGTCTTCTGCAGTACTTCAAACATTTGTCAAACGTACCTATTTCTGGGGCTGGAGCGATAGCACAGCGGGTAGGGCGTTTGCCTTGCACGCAGCCAACATGGCCGACCAGAGTTTGATTCCTCCACCCCTCTCGGAGAGCCCGGCAAGCTACCGAGAGTATTCGATATGCCAGACACAGTAACAACAAAGTCTCCAATGGAGACGTTATTGGGCCCGCTCGAGCAAATCTAAAAATATGTACCTTTAAAAGTTTAATTTTATTTCTGATTCACACCTTGGGGTTGCATCTCCTTCTTATAAATTAGTTCTGCTGCCAAGATGATTTCAACCAATTTTTTTAAAGTATGGTCTTCCATTCACCAGTGTTCCCAGTCCCCCCCCCCCCCCCATGCCTGTCCCCTTAACAGGCACAAAATTTTTTACTTTATATTGTTTGTTACAAAAGCAATGACAAAAGGAATCGTCAGAAAGTCATTCAATGAAAGGAAATTTGTGAGTTGTTGCATTTCACAATGGTGTTACTAAAGTCATTGAGGATTTATGGGCCTGCTTGTTGCCAGTTGAGCCTTTTGTGCTATTGTTTTCACTCACTGAGCTTGGTGCCTGTGCTACTTTCCCACTTAAATTGCTGTGTTCCTATCAGGCTGTTGTTACTGTGAAATTTGGAGGTGTTGCACGTCCAGGAGCTGTGAAACTGGAGCTGTAGAAGTAGGACTGTTGTGGTTTGGTGTGTCTTTGAGATCAGTCTTGGAGCTGTGGAGTTGGGGCATTTATATGCAGGAGGAAGTCTGGGAAGTCTGTGATGGAAGGCCTGGGACTCTGCCTCCTTCCTTTGTGAGACGGCTCCTGAGTTACCAGCTCGGAGCCAATCTTAACATAATGTGTTATTTTTTTCTGTAGATTTTGTGTGTGTTACAATTCACAAAAAGTTAAAGAAGAGTGTTTCTCTTCCAACACACACTCTGATCCACTGCTGCCCACAGTCTGACACAGGAAGGTTGCCAACCAATTAGAATCAGTTGAAGAGCTCAGAAAAACTTGAAAACTGTAATTGTGATTTTGAGAATTCATTTATGATTCCACTAAACGGTTCTTGTGTGTAGTATCACAAAAAAGTTTTGAAGCACAGTTTCTGTGTGGAACTTAAGAATTGCAAAAGAATCTTTTGCATTTTACCAGGAGACTTCACACAACTTCATGGAGACTTACTGATTTTATTTAAAATCACTTGCTTTTTTTTTTTTTTCTTTTATTTTTATTTTTTTTTATTTATTTATTGAATCACTGTGGGAAAGGTTACAAAGCTTTCAGGTTTATGTCTCAGTCATGCAAATATCAAACACATTTCCCTTTACCAATACTTATTTTTACCATGAAGAACCCCAATAAAACCCCACCCCCCACCCCTCCCCGTCCCTGTGAGGCAGATGCATTCTAGTTAACACTCTATCTGCTTTGATTAGATTCATTGTTTCAATAAAAGATTCACCACTATTATTTAGAGTTTACCCCCCCCCCAAATCAGACATGCTGAAACAGCATTGTGAAGTGATTTGCTTTCTACGGCTGGGTTCAAGAATTAAATGTTGGTTTTGGATTTCTGCTCTTTTACCTATTGACCCTGGAAGTATTTCTACTGAAAGTCAGATAGTTAAGAAATTGGTTTCTGTGTTCTGGAGTTCTGGCCGTGCTGGAGAGCCGCTCGCGGGGGGCAACCGGTGGCCTCGGTAGGGCGTGAAGGGCGGAGCGAAACGCCCCCCTTCCCCTGAGGTTTTAGTCGCCCCCACACTCCCGGCTCATACCTGCTGTCCACAAGGCTCCCATGTGGCAGCCATCTTTCTTTCCAGAGAGGAGAGGGCGAATGGGGCAACACCCTTTCCCCTCCGGCAGACTTGATGGCCTGGATCAATGCATAGTCCGTTCACTTTTCTGCTCCAAGCTGCTGGGTTCTGCATTAAGTCCTTGTGCTTCTGGGGCCGTGGCCGTGCTGGAGAGCCGCTCGCGGGGGGCAACTGGTGACCTCGGTAGGGCGTGAAGGACGGACCAGAACACCCCCCTTCCCATGAGGTTTTAGTCGCCCCCACACCCCCGGCTCATACCTGCTGTCCACAAGGCTCCCATGTGGCCGCCATCTTTCTTTCCAGAGGGAGGAGGGCGGAAGGGAGCAACATCCTTTCCCCTCTGGGCAGAAATGATTGCCTGTAAAATCACTTGCTTTTTGACAACATTAATGGTATGAGTTTCTATTAAATCAATCTTCTGAGTAATCTTAGGACTATATATCTAGCAGTCTGGAATATCTGGGTAATGTAGTGAAATATTTAACATATATGAATACATGAATACTTCATATAATATACATTATGTAATAGTGCAAAGTTTAAATATCTTTACATGAAATTACAATATATTATATTATTTGAAACCTTAAGTAAAGTTAAATGTAAAAATCTCATAAACTTTTACAAAAAGGTAAATAAAGAAATTAAATATAAGATAAAAATTAAAAATTAATTTGCTTTTATGTATAGTTCTACAGCTTCTTAGAATATATAGTCCTTGTATATGAAATAGCAGAAATCTAAAATTATTAGAAATAACCTAATAATAAATGAAGACCTAGGTCTTTAAACATAGAGTAATTAACCAAATGATTTTAGCGAATTACCGACATGCTAGTTTAATGGCTGGATGATTAAATGTTACAAAATTGTTAACTTTTCTCAAATTAATTTGTGATTTTAATGTAATTATTCTAAGTCTCAATGTGTTTCTTTGGGGATGAACTTTGTAAAGAGTAATAGAACTCTGCAAGTACTAAAAAAACTCATTGAGGAACTAGGACAATGGGGGATGGGAAATTTGCCTGCCATAGAGACAGGCTGCAGGGCAAGAGGGAAACTGGGGACAATGCTGAAGAGTAGTGAAAGAATTGGTGTGGCAACAATATATTCCTGAAACACAATCATAAGTATTATAATTTACAGTGATTCAATTAAAAAAAACCAACTAGTTGTGAAGCTAAAATTAAGTGGTGTTTGCCTGATATTGAATGGTCACTAGATCTAGATAGTTGTGACGAGTTAGTTCTCTGGTGGTATATTTCAGTAACTGTTGAATGAAACCCAGTGAGCTCCAGGTTAAAGGAGATTATAATTAGTACATGTTATTGGGACAATTGGTTATCCATAAACCCTGAAAAATGTTACCTTAAGTTTTTATCTCAGACCATACTTCAAAAGTAAATTCTGGAAAGATGAAAAAACTTAATGTAAAAATTACATAGTTTAAAAACTTTAGAATAAAGCTGTCTAATCTCTTGATAAAACCCAAATCATTAAATTGAAAGAGTAGGCAAAAATACATTTTATATTATAAGTGTAAAAACTTTTAAAATTTTATATTATTTTGTACGTTTCTATTATTTCTAATTTTATTTTGTATTATAAATTTCTTTTTTTTTCCCTTTATTTTATTTTATTTTTTTTTAAAGTTGTAGATTTACAATTTTTTGTGCTTTGGTTTCAATTATACAATGATCAGATACCCATCCCTCCACCAGTGCCCATTTTCCACCACCATGGATAATATCCCTCCCACCCCCATCCCCCCATCCCCCCTGTCTCTGTGGCAGGGCAATCCCCTGTGTTCTCTCTCTCCTTTTGGGTGTTGTGGTCTGCAAAAGAGGCATTGAGTGGCAAACATGTTCAGTCCATAGTCTACTTTCGACATGCATCTCCCCTCCTGGGAGGATCCTCCAAACATCCTTTATTTGGTGCTCCCTTCTCTATCTGAACAGCCCTTTCCTCTAGGATACCCGGCTGGCCTCTAAGTTATGGAGTAATCCTCCTGGTGCTGATCTCAGCTATTCTTGGGTATTAATCTCATACTTTGTTACTTTATATCCCCCAGATGAATGCAATCTTTCTATGTCTATCCCTTTCTTTCTGACTCATTTCGCTTAGCATGATACTTTCCATATTGTACCACTTGTATGTAAATTTCATGACTTCATCTTTTCTAAGAGCTACATAGTACTCCATTGTGTAGATGTACCAGAGTTTCTTTAACCAGTCATCTGTTCTTGGGCATTCAGGTTTCTTCCAGTTTCTGGCTATTGTAAAGAGTGCTGCAATGAACAAACAAGTGCAGATGTCACTTCGACTATACCTTTTTGCCTCTCTGGGATATATTCCCAGGAGTGGTATTGCTGGGTCAAATGGGAGCTCAATTTCTAATTTTTTGAGAATCGTCCATACTGTTTTCCAGAAGGGCTGAACCAGTGGACATTCCCACCAACAGTGAAGGAGTGTCCCTTTCTCGCCACATCCACGCCAGCATCGGTTGCTTTTGTTCTTTTGAATGTGGGCCAGTCTCTGAGGTGTGAGATGGTATCTCATTGTGGTTTTGATCTGCATCTCCCTGATGATTAATGATGTAGAGCATTTTCTCATGTGCTTTTTTGCCATTCGGATTTCTTCTTTGAGAAAGTTTCTGTTCATTTCATTGCCCCATTTTTGGATGGGGTTGGATGTTTTCTTCTTGTGGAGTTTAACCAGTATTTTGTATATCCTGAATATCAACCCCTTGTCAGATGTGTATTCGGTGAATATCCTTTCCCATTCTGTAGACTGTCTTTGTATTTTGGTCACTGTTTCTTTGGAGGTGCAGAAGCTTCTTAGTTTAAGATAGTCCCATTTATCTATCTCTGTTTTCACTTGCTCGGCCAGTGGCGTGGCATCTTTGAAGATACCATTAGCTTCAATGTCATGGAGGGTTTTGCCAACTTTATCTTCAATGTACCTTATGGTTTCTGGTCTGATGTTGAGGTCTTTAATCCATTTTGATCTTACTTTTGTACATGGTGTTAGGCAGAGTTCTGAGCCTATTTTTTTGCATGTAGCCGTCCAGTGATGCCAACACAATTTATTAAAGAGGCTTTCCTTACTCCACTTCACATTACTTGCACCTTTATCAAAGATTAGATGAGCATATGATTGAGGAGAGATGTCAGTGTATTCAACCCTGTTCCATTGGTCTGCAGTTCTGCCTTTGTTCCAGTACCATGCTGTTTTAATTATTACTGCTTTGTAGTACAGTTTGAAGTTCGGGAGGTTGATTCCTCCCATTTTCTTTTTCCCAAGAATTGCTTTAGCTATTCGTGCGGGCTTATTGTTCCATATAAATTTCAACAGTGTTTGCTCCATTTCTTTGAAGAATGTCATGGGTATCCTTATAGGGATTGCATTGAATTTATACAATGCTTTCGGTAGTATTGCCATTTTGACAATGTTAAGTCTCCCGACCCATGAGCAGGGGATATCTTTCCATTTCCTCATGTCCTCTTTTATTTCCTGAAGTAGCGTTTTGTAGTTTTCTTTGTACAGGTCCTTTACTTCCTTAGTTAAGCTGATTCCTAGGTACTTGATTTTCTGGGGCACAATTGTGAATGGGATTGTTTTTTTCATGTAGCTTTCCTCTCTCTCACTGTTTGCGTATAGGAAAGCCATGGACTTTTGGGTATTGATTTTATAACCTGCAACTTTACTATACGAGTCTATTGTTTCTAGGAGTTTTTTGGTGGAAGTTATTGGGTTCTCTAAGTAGAGTATCATATCATCTGCGAATAGTGAGAGCTTGATTTCTTCCTTTCCTACCTGAATGCCCTTAATATCTTTTTCCTGCCTAATCGCTATTGCAAGTACTTCCAGTACTATATTGAACAGCAGTGGAGAGAGTGGGCATCCCTGTCTCGTCCCTGATCTTAGAGGGAAGGCTCTCAGTTTTTCCCCATTGAGGATGATGCTTGCTGTAGGCTTGTGGTAGATGGCTTTAATTATGTTGAGGAAGGTCCCCTCTATACCCATTTTGGCCAGGGTTTTCATCATAAAGGGGTGCTGGATCTTATCAAATGCTTTCCCTGCATCTATTGATATGATCATATGCTTTTTATCTTTTCTTTTGTTGATATGGTGGATTATGTTGATTGATTTCCGAATGTTAAACCATCCTTGCATCCCTGGGATGAATCCTACTTGGTCATGGTGTATGATCTTTTTAATGAGTAGTTGGATTCTATTTGCTAGTAGTTTGTTGAGGATCTTTGCATCTGTGTTCATCAGGGATATCGGCCTGTAATTCTCTTTCTTTGTGGTATCTCTGTCTGCTTTTGGTATCAGTGTGATATTTGCTTCGTAGAAACTGTTTGGAAGTGTTTTTGATATTTCAATTTCGTGGAAAAGCTTAAAGAGCATTGGGAGTAAGTCCTCTTTAAAGATTTGGAAGAATTCACTAGTGAATCCATCCGGGCCAGGACTTTTGTGCTTGGGGAGACTTTTTATTACCATTTCAATTTCCTTGATGGTGATAGGTCTGTTCAGGTATTCCAGGTCTTCTTGGTTCAGCCTTGGGAGTCTGTTGGAGTCTAGGAATTTATCCATTTCCTCGAGGTTTTGATGTTCCGTGGCATAAAGCTTCTCAAAGTACTCCCTGAGGATCCTCTGAATTTCTGTGGTTTCTGTTGTAATGACCCCCTTTTCATTTCTGATTCGGTTGATTAGGGTTTTCTCTCTCCCTTTCTTTGTGAGTTTTGCTAGAGGCTTATCGATCTTGTTAATTTTCTCGAAGAACCAGCTCTTGGTTTCATTGATCTTTCGGATTGTTTTTTGGGTTTCCATCTCGTTAATCTCTGCTCTGAGTTTTATTATTTCCTTTCTCCTGTTCGGGTTGTGCTCCTTTTTTTGGTCCTTCTCCAAGCTCTTAAGCTGTGAGGTTAGGTTACTTATGTGTGCTCGCTCCTCCTTCCTGAGGAATGCTTGTAGAGCTATAAACTTTCCTCTTAACACAGCCTTTGCTGTGTCCCATAAGTTTTGGTAACTCGTGTTCTCATTTTCATTCGTTTCTAGGAATCTTTTGATTTCCTCTTTGATTTCCTGTCTAATCCACTCGTTGTTCAATAGTGCACTGTTTAATTTCCAGGTGTTTGATTTAGTTTTCTGTTTTTGTGTGTGATTTACTTCTAATTTCAGCGCATTATGGTCTGAGAAGATTGTTGATACAATCTCTACCTTCTTAATTTTATGGAGGCATGTTTTGTGGCTCAGCATGTGGTCTATCTTGGAGAATGTTCCATGTACGCTTGAGAAGAATGTGTATTCAGCTTTTTGTGGATGAAGTGTCCTGTATATATCTACTAAGTCCCTTTCTTCCATTGTTTCCCTCAAGTGAAGTATGTCCTTGCTAAGCTTGAGTCTGGTTGATCTATCAAGAGGTGACAAAGCAGTGTTGAAGTCTCCCACTAGTATTGTGTTGCTATTGATGTCTTTTTCCAAATCTATGAGTAGTTGTTTTAAGTACTTTGCTGGTCTCTCATTAGGTGCATATACATTTATTATTGTAAGTTCTTCCTGTTGTACAGATCCTCTGATCAATAAGAAATGGCCTTCACTGTCTCTTATGACCTTCCTCACTCTGAAATCGATGTGGTCTGATATAAGGATGGCTACCCCAGCTTTTTTATGGGAGCTGTTTGCCTGTAGGATTGTTTTCCAGCCTTTGACTCTGAGTCTGTGTTTGCTTTGACTATTGAGATGCGTTTCTTGCAGGCAGCAGAATGTTGGGTTCAATTTTCTAATCCATCCTGCCACTCTATGTCTTTTAATAGGTGCGTTTAGCCCATTGACATTGAGAGAGATTATTGTTATGGGATTTTGTCCCATTGTTCTGTTAAAATTTGGTGTATTTGAGGGGCCTTTCTTGCCTTAAAGTAGCCCATTTAGTTGTTCTTGTAACCATGGTTTTGAGTCTATGAAGTTCCTGAGCTGTTGTTTGTCTGTGAAACTGTGTGTTGTTCCTTCTATTATGAATGAGAGTCTTGCTGGGAAAAGTATTTTTGGGGAGGCATTTATTTCATTGAGTTTTTTTACTATGTCCCACCACTGTTTTCGGGCCATGAGGGTTTCATCAGAAAAATCAGCTGTGAATTTTAAGGATGCTCCTTTGTAAGAGATTTCTTTCTTGGATCTTGCTGCTTTCAGAATTTTGTCTCTGTCTAAGGTTTTGGTCATTTTGATCAGAATGTGTCTTGGGGTATTTTTATTCGGAATTCTTCTAGCTGGTACCCTTCGGGCCTCCTGAATGTGGTCACAAGTTTTCTTCAGCTCTGGAAATGTTGTAGCAATGATGTCTTTGACAGTTTCTTCTTCATCGAGGTTTTCTTCCTGTCCCTCTGGGACTCCAATAATTCTTATGTTACCCCTCTTGGCTTCATCACGATCTTCTCTTGCCATCTGTTCCCGAATTGTGAGTCTCTTTTCCATTTTCTGCTCTTTTCTGGAGAGTCTCTGAACTTCATCTTCGAGCTCACTGATTCTGTTCTCAGCCGCTGTTACTCTGCTGCTGAGGCCTTCCACTGAGCTTTTCAATTCGCCTACGAGATTTTTCAGGTCTGACATTTCTGATTGCATTTTCCTCATTTCTGCCTTCAGATCCTCTTGTCTTCTATTGGCATTGCTTTCCATTGTTTCTTTTAATTCCCTAAGCATCCTAAGTAGCTCCCTTCTGAATTCCTTGTCAGAGAGGTTGTCTAACACTACAGTACTGTTGGTGTCATCTGGGCTAGACTCTTCAATGTGAATGTTTGGTGGGCTTTTGCGTTGCTTTACCATTGTGAGAGGTGTGGTTTAGTCCTTCACGTTCAGTGTTACTATTCTGCTTGATATGCAGTGTGAGTTAAGATAGGCTTATGAGTTATTGGCAACTGTGTTTCTAGTGGCTGAGCTAAAATAGAGAAGTTTCCATCTAAGAAGTTAGCTTATGGTTCCTATGGCATATGTAGTGGGAAAATATTTCGCGGCCGCGTTAGCGGCCGCGGCTCCGGAAAGAGTCCCTGGCAATGGGCGAGGAGTTGGGAATGTCTCCTGTTTGGAATTGGAGCCGTTCAGCTTTGTTGCCCAGAGCTGGGCCTCTGTGCCCGTCCCACGTGGATCAGGGGTTGAAAACCGGCTGTCTAGGGGCTGTTTCTAGCTGCACGTGCCCAGAGAGGAACCCAGGCCCTTGGGGGCGGGCTGTACCTGTTGGAATTGGAGCCGTTCAGCTTTGTTGCCCAGAGCTGGGCCTCTGTGCCCGTCCCACGTGGATCAGGGGTTGAAAACCGGCTGTCTAGGGGCTGTTTCTAGCTGCACGTGCCCAGAGAGGAACCCAGGCCCTTGGGGGCGGGCTGTACCTGTTGGAATTGGAGCCGTTCAGCTTTGTTGCCCAGAGCTGGGCCTCTGTGCCCGTCCCACGTGGATCAGGGGTTGAAAACCGGCTGTCTAGGGGCTGTTTCTAGCTGCGCGTGCCCAGAGAGGAACCCAGGCCCTTGGGGGCGGGCTGTACCTGTTGGAATTGGAGCCGTTCAGCTTTGTTGCCCAGAGCTGGGCCTCTGTGCCCGTCCCACGTGGATCAGGGGTTGAAAACCGGCTGTCTAGGGGCTGTTTCTAGCTGCGCGTGCCCAGAGAGGAACCCAGGCCCTTGGGGGCGGGCTGTACCTGTTGGAATTGGAGCCGTTCAGCTTTGTTGCCCAGAGCTGGGCCTCTGTGCCCGTCCCACGTGGATCAGGGGTTGAAAACCGGCTGTCTAGGGGCTGTTTCTAGCTGCACGTGCCCAGAGAGGAACCCAGGCCCTTGGGGGCGGGCTGTACCTGTTGGAATTGGAGCCGTTCAGCTTTGTTGCCCAGAGCTGGGCCTCTGTGCCCGTCCCACGTGGATCAGGGGTTGAAAACCGGCTGTCTAGGGGCTGTTTCTAGCTGCACGTGCCCAGAGAGGAACCCAGGCCCTTGGGGGCGGGCTGTACCTGTTGGAATTGGAGCCGTTCAGCTTTGTTGCCCAGAGCTGGGCCTCTGTGCCCGTCCCACGTGGATCAGGGGTTGAAAACCGGCTGTCTAGGGGCTGTTTCTAGCTGCGCGTGCCCAGAGAGGAACCCAGGCCCTTGGGGGCGGGCTGTACCTGTTGGAATTGGAGCCGTTCAGCTTTGTTGCCCAGAGCTGGGCCTCTGTGCCCGTCCCACGTGGATCAGGGGTTGAAAACCGGCTGTCTAGGGGCTGTTTCTAGCTGCGCGTGCCCAGAGAGGAACCCAGGCCCTTGGGGGCGGGCTGTACCTGTTGGAATTGGAGCCGTTCAGCTTTGTTGCCCAGAGCTGGGCCTCTGTGCCCGTCCCACGTGGATCAGGGGTTGAAAACCGGCTGTCTAGGGGCTGTTTCTAGCTGCACGTGCCCAGAGAGGAACCCAGGCCCTTGGGGGCGGGCTGTACCTGTTGGAATTGGAGCCGTTCAGCTTTGTTGCCCAGAGCTGGGCCTCTGTGCCCGTCCCACGTGGATCAGGGGTTGAAAACCGGCTGTCTAGGGGCTGTTTCTAGCTGCACGTGCCCAGAGAGGAACCCAGGCCCTTGGGGGCGGGCTGTACCTGTTGGAATTGGAGCCGTTCAGCTTTGTTGCCCAGAGCTGGGCCTCTGTGCCCATCCCACGTGGATCAGGGGTTGAAAACCGGCTGTCTAGGGGCTGTTTCTAGCTGCGCGTGCCCAGAGAGGAACCCAGGCCCTTGGGGGCGGGCTGTACCTGTTGGAATTGGAGCCGTTCAGCTTTGTTGCCCAGAGCTGGGCCTCTGTGCCCGTCCCACGTGGATCAGGGGTTGAAAACCGGCTGTCTAGGGGCTGTTTCTAGCTGCACGTGCCCAGAGAGGAACCCAGGCCCTTGGGGGCGGGCTGTACCTGTTGGAATTGGAGCCGTTCAGCTTTGTTGCCCAGAGCTGGGCCTCTGTGCCCATCCCACGTGGATCAGGGGTTGAAAACCGGCTGTCTAGGGGCTGTTTCTAGCTGCGCGTGCCCAGAGAGGAACCCAGGCCCTTGGGGGCGGGCTGTACCTGTTGGAATTGGAGCCGTTCAGCTTTGTTGCCCAGAGCTGGGCCTCTGTGCCCGTCCCACGTGGATCAGGGGTTGAAAACCGGCTGTCTAGGGGCTGTTTCTAGCTGCGCGTGCCCAGAGAGGAACCCAGGCCCTTGGGGGCGGGCTGTACCTGTTGGAATTGGAGCCGTTCAGCTTTGTTGCCCAGAGCTGGGCCTCTGTGCCCGTCCCACGTGGATCAGGGGTTGAAAACCGGCTGTCTAGGGGCTGTTTCTAGCTGCGCGTGCCCAGAGAGGAACCCAGGCCCTTGGGGGCGGGCTGTACCTGTTGGAATTGGAGCCGTTCAGCTTTGTTGCCCAGAGCTGGGCCTCTGTGCCCGTCCCACGTGGATCAGGGGTTGAAAACCGGCTGTCTAGGGGCTGTTTCTAGCTGCGCGTGCCCAGAGAGGAACCCAGGCCCTTGGGGGCGGGCTGTACCTGTTGGAATTGGAGCCGTTCAGCTTTGTTGCCCAGAGCTGGGCCTCTGTGCCCGTCCCACGTGGATCAGGGGTTGAAAACCGGCTGTCTAGGGGCTGTTTCTAGCTGCGCGTGCCCAGAGAGGAACCCAGGCCCTTGGGGGCGGGCTGTACCTGTTGGAATTGGAGCCGTTCAGCTTTGTTGCCCAGAGCTGGGCCTCTGTGCCCGTCCCACGTGGATCAGGGGTTGAAAACCGGCTGTCTAGGGGCTGTTTCTAGCTGCACGTGCCCAGAGAGGAACCCAGGCCCTTGGGGGCGGGCTGTACCTGTTGGAATTGGAGCCGTTCAGCTTTGTTGCCCAGAGCTGGGCCTCTGTGCCCGTCCCACGTGGATCAGGGGTTGAAAACCGGCTGTCTAGGGGCTGTTTCTAGCTGCACGTGCCCAGAGAGGAACCCAGGCCCTTGGGGGCGGGCTGTACCTGTTGGAATTGGAGCCGTTCAGCTTTGTTGCCCAGAGCTGGGCCTCTGTGCCCATCCCACGTGGATCAGGGGTTGAAAACCGGCTGTCTAGGGGCTGTTTCTAGCTGCGCGTGCCCAGAGAGGAACCCAGGCCCTTGGGGGCGGGCTGTACCTGTTGGAATTGGAGCCGTTCAGCTTTGTTGCCCAGAGCTGGGCCTCTGTGCCCGTCCCACGTGGATCAGGGGTTGAAAACCGGCTGTCTAGGGGCTGTTTCTAGCTGCACGTGCCCAGAGAGGAACCCAGGCCCTTGGGGGCGGGCTGTACCTGTTGGAATTGGAGCCGTTCAGCTTTGTTGCCCAGAGCTGGGCCTCTGTGCCCGTCCCACGTGGATCAGGGGTTGAAAACCGGCTGTCTAGGGGCTGTTTCTAGCTGCGCGTGCCCAGAGAGGAACCCAGGCCCTTGGGGGCGGGCTGTACCTGTTGGAATTGGAGCCGTTCAGCTTTGTTGCCCAGAGCTGGGCCTCTGTGCCCGTCCCACGTGGATCAGGGGTTGAAAACCGGCTGTCTAGGGGCTGTTTCTAGCTGCGCGTGCCCAGAGAGGAACCCAGGCCCTTGGGGGCGGGCTGTACCTGTTGGAATTGGAGCCGTTCAGCTTTGTTGCCCAGAGCTGGGCCTCTGTGCCCGTCCCACGTGGATCAGGGGTTGAAAACCGGCTGTCTAGGGGCTGTTTCTAGCTGCGCGTGCCCAGAGAGGAACCCAGGCCCTTGGGGGCGGGCTGTACCTGTTGGAATTGGAGCCGTTCAGCTTTGTTGCCCAGAGCTGGGCCTCTGTGCCCGTCCCACGTGGATCAGGGGTTGAAAACCGGCTGTCTAGGGGCTGTTTCTAGCTGCGCGTGCCCAGAGAGGAACCCAGGCCCTTGGGGGCGGGCTGTACCTGTTGGAATTGGAGCCGTTCAGCTTTGTTGCCCAGAGCTGGGCCTCTGTGCCCGTCCCACGTGGATCAGGGGTTGAAAACCGGCTGTCTAGGGGCTGTTTCTAGCTGCGCGTGCCCAGAGAGGAACCCAGGCCCTTGGGGGCGGGCTGTACCTGTTGGAATTGGAGCCGTTCAGCTTTGTTGCCCAGAGCTGGGCCTCTGTGCCCGTCCCACGTGGATCAGGGGTTGAAAACCGGCTGTCTAGGGGCTGTTTCTAGCTGCGCGTGCCCAGAGAGGAACCCAGGCCCTTGGGGGCGGGCTGTACCTGTTGGAATTGGAGCCGTTCAGCTTTGTTGCCCAGAGCTGGGCCTCTGTGCCCGTCCCACGTGGATCAGGGGTTGAAAACCGGCTGTCTAGGGGCTGTTTCTAGCTGCGCGTGCCCAGAGAGGAACCCAGGCCCTTGGGGGCGGGCTGTACCTGTTGGAATTGGAGCCGTTCAGCTTTGTTGCCCAGAGCTGGGCCTCTGTGCCCGTCCCATGTGGATCAGGGGTTGAAAACCGGCTGTCTAGGGGCTGTTTCTAGCTGCGCGTGCCCAGAGAGGAACCCAGGCCCTTGGGGGCGGGCTGTACCTGTTGGAATTGGAGCCGTTCAGCTTTGTTGCCCAGAGCTGGGCCTCTGTGCCCGTCCCACGTGGATCAGGGGTTGAAAACCGGCTGTCTAGGGGCTGTTTCTAGCTGCGCGTGCCCAGAGAGGAACCCAGGCCCTTGGGGGCGGGCTGTACCTGTTGGAATTGGAGCCGTTCAGCTTTGTTGCCCAGAGCTGGGCCTCTGTGCCCGTCCCACGTGGATCAGGGGTTGAAAACCGGCTGTCTAGGGGCTGTTTCTAGCTGCGCGTGCCCAGAGAGGAACCCAGGCCCTTGGGGGCGGGCTGTACCTGTTGGAATTGGAGCCGTTCAGCTTTGTTGCCCAGAGCTGGGCCTCTGTGCCCGTCCCACGTGGATCAGGGGTTGAAAACCGGCTGTCTAGGGGCTGTTTCTAGCTGCGCGTGCCCAGAGAGGAACCCAGGCCCTTGGGGGCGGGCTGTACCTGTTGGAATTCTGTATTATAAATTTCTATTAAAATTCAGGTTTAAGAGGAAAATACTTCGGGTATTTTTAAAAAATTGACTCAAAGTCATTTTTAATAATAAAAACCCTTAAAATCAATAATAGAAATTTAATACCACAATAAGTACTGTGCAGAATCATTATCTGAAAGTCATAAAAGATGAGCACCAGCTATAAATGATCATAGGGAAATGTTTTCAAACTTAGAGTAATAAAGTTCTTTGCAAGTTTAATGTCAATAAAAATTCTTCCCAGAAAATTACAAATGTAATTTTTTATACTTGAGAGTAAGGGCTGGAGCGATAGCACAGCGGTAGGGCGTTTGCCTTGCACGCAGCCAACATGACCGACCCGAGTTCGATTCCTCCGCCCCTCTCGGAGAGCCCGGCAAGCTACCGAGAGTATCTCGCCTGCATGGCAGAGCCTGGCAAGCTCCCCGTGACATATTCGATATGCCAGACACAGTAACAACAAAATCTCCCATGGAGACGTTACTGGGCTGGCTCGAGCAAATCGATGAACAACGGGAGGGCCTTTACCTTTACCTTTACCTCACTGTTAGTAAGGTAAAGGTGCAATGTTCACTGGATAGATTTAAATATTATAGGAGAGAGTATATTATAAGTCTTTTGAGGTAAAAAGAAATGGAAACAAACACCTTCAAATATTTCTTCCCTGTAAAACTCTATTTCTAGAAGTCCATTCCAAGATACAAAGTTCAACGAATAAGAAATTTTTCTGTTTACAGATTGTTTTTTAATCTTTATTGCAATAGTTCAAATTATGAAAAAGAATCAGGAGTTATTTTAACAAGAAGTATAATGAAATAGTTAAAATCAAGTCAGGTCTTAAAACTCCAAATATATATATTTATATGTTAATGAATATATTATATATAAAAATTCCAATATATTATATATTATATATATAAACATTCCAAAGTTGTTTAACAATGATTTTTTCCCTCTCGGAAAGACTGGCAAGCTACTGAGAGTATTCCGCCCACATGGAAGAGCCTGGCAAGCTATCCGTTGTGTATTCGATATGCCAAAACCAGTAACTACAACTGGTCTCATTCACCTGACATATTATGAAATTGTGTACTCACATTGAACACAATTACGTAAAACTCACGGAAGATGGAGCAAAACTCCAAATTCTGTTTAGATAAGAAAAAACAGAAAACCAATTTACCATATGTTACCATTGATATTTTTCTAGTTGATGTATGGTAGTTTTTTCCCCTCCTTTTTAAATGTCATTTACCCTGATGAGCATACTTTTTTTAAGAATGGACTAAACAAAAAAATTTTAAAAAGGAGTACATCCACATAAAATGTTTTCTCTGTATTAATTTACATAAACGTCTGACTTCATTAAGCAGAAATCCATTAGTACAAAATTCACTTTCTGTTAGAGTTGTTACTCTGGAAAGTTATCGAGAGTTCTTCTGGCTTCAGATAGTATATGCCTATTTCTTTATTTTTGCAGCCTAAGTTAAAAGTGGGGTATGTACTAACGTTTCTTTTTATTTTTTCTAAGAAAGAACATCAATTTCAATGCCAGCTCTACCTAACACTGAAAATGTCATTGCAAAATTGTAATCCTTAACCTAAAAGCTTAAATTCTAAATTATATGGATAAATCAGTTGAGACTCATGAATAATATGAAAAGGTCTTTAAATTGTAGAAGGCCTGGACAATAAAATGAGCTGCTTTGAGGTTGGCTATTTCTGTAGAAAATGAGCTCCCCACCACCCTCCCTGAAATATTTGAAAGAGTGAATGTTGCAGCTGGAAATCATTCCAATAGTGTGAGAAAAAAAAAACAGAGCTATAAATAGGATGTAGAAACAAGTCAGCAATTAGGAAATATGGGAACAAATGGAAGACAATAGAGGCTGGAAAAACATTGGCAGTGGATTCTGAGAGCGTGTTGGGACAGCTCCCGTAAGCAGAGAGAAAAGAGATGCCCCCTCAGTATTCTGGGCCCTGCGACTTTTCAAACATCTGGCTTCATGATCCTGGAAAGAGGACCTAGGGGTTTTATAAATAAAAATCTCTTGCCATCCTTTCAAGAATAATCAAAGGAGCAGTTATGAACAGTGGGAATTAATATTACTATATTCAGATTCTAGTAATTCATTCTGAAAAACAAAAACCAACATCCTCACCCGAATTCTGAATAGTCAGAGTAGGCATTAATCCTTGAAGAGGAGTCCTATTTGTCAGTCAATCTTTTTTTTCTTTCTTTTTGAGTGACACCCAGTGATGCTCAGGGATTACTACTGTCTCTGCACTCAGGAATTACTCCTGGAAGTGCTTGGGGGACCATATGGGATGCCGGGGATTGAACCCAGGTTGGCCGCATGCAAGGCAAATGCCCTCCCTACTGATTATTGCTCCAGCCCCTTGTCAGTGAATCTTAAAACATAAAACAGACAGACAGCAGCCCAAGTCTTGGAATATCCAAAATTAGCTTGTGTGCTCACTATTTTTTTTTTGCGGAGGGGGGTGGGTGTTGGGAGGGATTGCTCTGGGGCTTAGTGCATGCTGAAAACCATGCGGTATTGGAGATCAGGCCAGTTTCTCACTTTTATTTATTTAGTTTTGTGGGAGGTTTTCTTTTTTTTGGGGGGGCGGCTATAAGCACACCTGTTTGTGCCCAGGTTTTACTCCTGGGTCTGTGTTCAGAGATCACACCTGGAGGGACTTGGAGGACCATATGGGATGCTGAGGATGGAACCCAGGTCGGTCTTATGCAAGGAAAGCACTCTATCTTATATTTCAGCCTTAACTTTCTCACTTTAAAAAAAAAGCCTGTGATGCTTATTATTAGGGAAATCCAAATCAAGACAACTATAAGATTATCTTACATCAGCTAGGATGGCACATATCAAAAATATTGGAAAGAATCTCTGGGCGGGGATGTGGTGAAAAAATAATTCTCATCCACTGCTGGTGGAAATGTTGTTTGATCCGACCTCTATGGAAAATTGTATGGAGGACACTCAGTAAACTCAGAATTGAGCTTCCATATGACCTGGGAGTTCATTCCCAGGACATTGATTCAAAAGAAAAACATTCATTCAAAAGAATGTTTGCATACCTTTATTCATCGCAGCACTCAGTATAATAGCTAAGAGTTAGAATCACCCTGCATGTCCCATGTCCAATGACAGATGAGTGGATCATGAAGATGTGGTCTATATACACAATGAAATACTGCACAGCAGCTAGGAATGATGAAATCATGTAATTCTCAGCAACGTAGATGGAACTGGAAAACGTCATGTTAAGCGAAGTAAGTAAGCCAGAAGAAGGATAACGAACATAGGATAGTATCACTCATATGTGGTATTTAGAGGGCTGGAGCGATAGCATAATGGTAGGGCGTTTGCCTTGCGCACAGCCGGCCCAGCCGAGCCGAGTTCGATTCCTCCACCCCTCTGAGAGAGCCCGGCAAGCTACCAAGAGTATCTTGCCCGCATGGCAAAGCCTGGCAAGCTACCCGTGATGTATTCAATATGCCAAACACAGATAACAACAAGTCTCACAATGGAGACGTTACTGGGCCTGCTTGAGCAAATCGATGAACAACAGGAGGACAGTGACAGTGGTATTTAGAATATTTGATGAAGGAATGCAATGTTTAAAGGAGGAATGGATCCAGGTTACAGCGAGGAGAAAAAAAGAAAGAGTGGAGGGGAGAGGGAGAAGAGACAGATGAGAAGCAACTGGGGCCAGGAAAGGGAAATCAGGTACAATGGTGCGGTTGAAGGAAAGATAAAGAAAATATCCAAACCATGGGAGTCAGCACTGAAATAAAGAGACCCAAATGTTAACAACCAAATTTAGAAAGGTGCGAATCTAATGGGCAGGCTGTGGGGTGGGGGTGGGGGTGAAGGCGCCATGTGGGAGAGGGAAGGAATCTGGGAATATTCATGGGAGGAAGTTAACACTGGTGGTGGGATCTGTGCAACAATATTGTGTGTCCTACTATGAACAACTTTGTAAATCTCAGTACTTTCATAAAAAAAAGTGTGTGTGTGGGGGGGGGAATGATAACTTTTTTCATCATAGTGTCCTGGGGACAAAATGAATGAACCTTGAAGTGATGAAGGTAAATGAAGTTGACCAGGAAATGAAAAACAGTCAACTGATGGGCTTGCTTTTAAATGTGAAATGTAAATAATTAAAGTAGAGACGCTAGAGAAAATCAACGAAACTATCCCTCAACTCAGAGTGAAAAGTATGGTGGTTCCCAGAGCAAAAAGGACAGGAGGTAAGTGAACAGAGGAGAAGCACCTGTCTTGATGCTCCAACACCCAGAGAGCTTTGGTGGTGGGTGGTAAGATAGAAACATAATGAAGCATAAGCTCAGCTCCTTAAATTCCATCAGTAAGAAGCCCATGAAAAAAGCCCAAATGTGGTAGTTCTGTATTTTCCATATTGTTGAAGGCTCAATTATTTACATGCTTTTACCAAATCAATATTAGCAGCCTTTTATGATACCACAA
This sequence comes from Sorex fumeus, assembly GCF_029834395.1. Lineage (NCBI taxonomy): Eukaryota > Metazoa > Chordata > Mammalia > Eulipotyphla > Soricidae > Sorex > Sorex fumeus. The sequence continues at coordinate 31,850,056 of NW_026606322.1, read as the reverse complement.
TCTCTCCACTCACTATTGAAAGTCTGCATCGGGTGTGCAATGCCTGTAGAGTCTTTAAAAAATTGTTTTAATATGTTAGTATTCAAAAGGAAAAGTTGTCTTTGGTAAACTTCATGGAGGTCTGGCTTATGATTCAGAGACTTTTGTGTTTGCCTAAGGGAGCTGGATTCTACAAAAGGTGCCAGCAGGCTGCTTGCTCAAATAAAATGGCTGCAAAGGCATCAGTACCAGGGGGCGTTTGCTAAATGCTCAACACATTAGCATCTTTTCTTGTTTAATCCATGTTGTCCAAGCATCCATAGATAATGAAATACACTGAACTAAAAACTTCGCTCTCCTGCTCTTTGGCTGAATGACCCCTCTATCACACTAGGCAGTGTGACAGTATCCATTATCCCCAAAGATCAAGACCACTTCTTTAGTTTTCACAGGTGAACATCACTTATTACAAAAGATATTTTCAATAAATTGGATTTTTTTTTGGCATCACTGTCCAGCACAATACTCTCTTTATGGAACCATTCCACGTCAAGGCCTTGAATCTGTTACAGAGTTCCAGCTTTCCAGAGCTTGCCTTTTTATTATGTGGAAATAGAGTTCAGAAAAATAAAAATAAGCACTTATACCACAGAGGTAGAACTGCTGGGAGCTTCTGTCCCACATCTGTCCTAGTGGATGCTCCTGCTAAGGAAAGGGTCTGAGTACTACACTGTGACAATTACTCAGCTCAAGTAACTTTGCAAACTGTGGTGGTTAAAATATGCCTTGTGCAAAAGAACGAATCCGCTGAAAAACCCAGGTATGCAAGACCAGTGACTGAAAACTCTAGGCCTCAAGGAATCAGAAATGGGATGCCCCTTCCCATCTCCCCGCCCTTCCGGGGTCCTGATTGTCACGCCCACAAACTGCCTCTGGGTACCATTAAAGCGCATTAACAGCCATGATCCAAAGACTCACAAATGAATCTCAGAACAGAGCAGCTCGCTGCAGACATGTCTCCAATTATTTAAAATTTTAGAATTCCAGGAGCATACTATTATTTTTCTTTTTTACTTTTTTATTGAATCACTGTGAGATAGACCCTTTAGAAGCATCTCATACTATTCATAACAAGCAATACAAAATAATAATGGTGGTGGGATTGGTGTTGAAATATTCAATGTAATCAATTACTGTGAAGAACTTTATGAAAATAAAAACATAAAAAAACATGCGTTGTGAAATATTTTAGTTCACTTAGTTTTTAGCCCCAAATTTTAATGTGACTATTTTTTAGAGAATTAGTGCAGCAGGTAGAACTCTGGCCTTGCATGTGGCTGACCCTGGTTCATCATGATATCTGTCAAGAGTGATCCCTGAGCTCAGAGCCAGGAGAAAGCCCTAAGCACAGCTGGGTGTGGCCCCCAAACCATAAAATAATAGTAATGGTAATAATGATATGATAATAATGATATGACAAAGAAATAGCACAACGCATTCTATGCCTAAACACCACTTCTTTTTCTATAATTGCTATATCCTTAAGTTAAAATTTTTAATCTAGCTATTAATTGGTCAGATTTTTGTGTCATTAAGTAATTCAGGAATGTTTAATTCCTTCGCTTCTTTTATGTCAAAAAATGTCAGTCTGATACATTTAAAAGTGAACAATATCTTAGCTGGAAATAATATTCTCTTGGAGAAACTTTGGTTCTTCTTAAATTATCAATGAAATGATTCCAGTATCATCTGGTACTTATTTTTGTGGATAAATCCAAGCCATTTTTCCCCCTTGTGGGTGATTTGCATTATTTGCCTGAATTTCAGTGTTATTCTTTTCCTGGGGGAGGAGGGGGAGGAGGTTGCTGGTGGACACTCAGCAATACTCAGGACACATTCCTAGCTCTGTGCTCAAAAATCACTCCTAGAAGGACTTGGGCAACCATATGAGGTTCCAGGGATTAAACTCAGGTCAGCCACTGCAAGGAAAGTGCCCTACCTATTCTATACTCCTCAGCATCAGTGTCATCTTTTTTTTTACTGATGCTTGGTTCTTAGTGTTGAGAGTCTGCTATGACATTTGATATATCTGGTTGTGATATTCTTTCTCTCTAAGACTTCAGTTCTCTGTGGAATTTCAGATCTTTTTCTCTTGGACTATAACTTAGAAGGTGCTATTCAGCTTAATTTGTTGAATTTTCTGTCAGTTCCTTTTAGAATGGATCTTTTTGGTTCTCCAGCAAATTTAGCGCACTTGGCAGGTATGTGGAGGGATTGGTTCATAGACGGAGTGCTAGGGGTTTACTCCTGGAGGTGTTTTAGGGATTATACGTGGTATTGGGGGGATGAGTCAGGGTCAGGTGCATGCCTGGCAAGCGAATCTCTTGTACTCTTGCTCTGGTTCTAACACATTTTTAAAATTTTGCACTGTGTTTTCTTGCTAGTTTGAATATATACATATACTTTGTAGAGAAATAATATTGGTTTGAGTAATTCCTTGCCTTAGCTAGCTATTGAAATATCCATTTTATTTCATTATATCCTTCTTAAAGTCTTATACAATCCAATTCATAATTGTTATTTTATAACCGTATGAAATTAGCACCCAAGAACAGTCAAGACAAGGGCCAAGAGGACTGCTCTATGGTGCCTGCCTCAAGTGCTTGGGCAAAAAACAACTGGGATAGAGAAGGGACCACTAATTCAATGATGATTGGAAGGATTGCTCGGGATGGGAGTTGCATGCTGAAAGTAGACTAAGGACCAAACATGGTGGCTTCTCAGGATCTGTATTGCAAACCATAATGTAAAAGTAGAGAGGCAGTAAGAAGGAAACTGCCTGCCATAGAGGCAGCAGTTGGGGTAGGCTGGGGATGGCAGAAGGGATACTGGGACATTGATGGTGGGAAAGCTACATGGGTGGAGGGATGGGTGTGCAATCATTGTATGACTGAAACTCAATCATGAAAGCTTTGTAACTGTATCTCATGGTGATTCTATAAATTTTTAAAAAATTATTGTTTTTATAACACAGTACAGTTGAGTTGTAAGTCCCTTCTGTTTATTGGCTGTTTTTTCCTTTGAGGCTTGCTGCTTTGTCTCTCGATATCCTGCTCCGTTGCTTGCTCCTTTCACCGTCACACATTTGCAGAGTTGCAGTGCTATGTCTTTTCATCTTGTTTATGCTTTGGCAGTTTTGCGCTTTCATTCTATTTGATCTCATATGGAGCCGGTGACTTCTCAACACTCTTCTGTCAGGTCTGTTTTCTGCTTCAAGCCACAATTTGAAAGCCAACTGGTTTTTAATTTTTTTTTTTGTCTTCAGTCTACTTTTTAAAAGTAGCTTAAGGGAAAAATAAAGAAGTAGAAACATTAGCAAAGAAAAAAAAGTTTAAAAAGGCTTTCTCTTTTATAATGCCTTGGATCTGCTCTGCTCCATGATTTTATTAAACATGCGTATTTACTGCACCTAGCACCAAAGCATATCGCATTGCCATGGGTGCTGGTTTTCGTGAGCTCAGCATTATCTTCAATTCAGCCTGTAGTTCTGGAACTTTGATTTTCATCAGAATTACCCACATGGGTTGTTTTTCCTATTGAGCTGGATTCATTCCATTACTATTCTTTTAAGGAGGAAAAAAGATCAGGAGGTCCAGTCAGATTGGTCCTGATTAGGTTTGAGTGTAATGAAACATTTCAAGACTTTGTTAGCCATTCACACTTCTCTGAATTGGGGCGGGGGATGGGGGGGCGTCTGGAAATAGGGGTGCGGTTGACAGTGAGCCATGAGATGTCCCATTGCATTCCAGATTCCTCTGTATGGCTCTTTTCATTACTTTAAACATATGTATCCTGGGTTGGAGGAGTAGTTAGGGATTGAAGCACATGCCTTTCATGAAGCATTGACCCCTTTGATCCTTAGCTTTGCATGGACCTTCATCCCCTCTCAAATGAAAGATAGCTTAAAAATAAATAAAGCATACATCCCTACATTCATTACTTTTCCTTTCATTGTTTGCTTTAGCTCTTCTTGGTCTTTGCTGGGATATCAGTAGGACTAACTTCTGTGTTGTAGTTTAAATCGATTCCATAGAGTCAGAAATTGTGTTAGCTTGCTAATAGGAGTGCTGAGTATTAACAGATCCTGGCAGCAGAGAGACAGATAAAGCTTTCCACTGTTAAATAATATGCTTATGAACACACAAATTGGTAAGTGGAAGGACCATAAATCAAAGCCATTTCTTTACATTCCAGATCAGCGCTTTTTATATGAGTACTCTAAACATTAAACTAATTTGTTTATTAATTAAACAGTGATTTGTGGCTGCATATATTTATATTTGCTTCCATAATGCTTGACATAGTCTAAAAATTATAAGCTGAAGGGCCTTTTGAGAAAGACTCCAAGCTTCTTTTGTTAGCTGATACACTCTCAATACCCATGTATGTATATCTCATCCAGATTATATTCTTGTGTTCACTATTTATTGGTTCATCCAATTGATCACGTTTTGGTGATACTGTATTGAGATACAACTGGCACAAAATATAGTGTAAGATTAATGTGTACAACTCATTGATTCAGTACAGTTTTGCACTGAAACATGATGAACACCATAGTATTAGGTAAAGCCTCTATCTCATCACGTAATTGCCATTTGTTTTTTGTTGTGAGAAAAATAAAGACTTAAGGTAGTTTCCCTTTAGTTTTGAATTTTCAGATATTATTTTTGGACTTTGTCTTCAGACATTTTATGCAAATATGATATTTTAAGAGAAAGAGACCATATTTATATAAGTTATATTTCAGCATATTGTTGTAATAGGTCTATATTTTATAATTAGTTATTATTATTAACTTTTTACTGTGCCTAATTTCTAAACTAAACTTTATAATAGACATATGTATGTTCAGATAGGAAAAATATAGTATATGCAGTTTCAAAAATATAGTATATGCAGATTTCAGGCATAAATTGGGATTTTTGAAATGTTTTCCTTGCCAAAATGAGGAAACTACTATGTTCTTTTAGCAACATTTTAGTATATGATACAGTATAATTAACTATAATAACTGTTGTTGAGCTCTTTGATGACTATCTCTCCTATTTTCTCCGTTCCCCAATCCCTGGAAGTAACTACTTTTCTGTTTCTCTGAGTGATTTTTAAAGAATGCATACATAAGTGATCCATATCATATATTTATATTTCTATGAATTTCTTAACATAATGCCCTCAAGTTTCATTAAAGTTGAACAATTTTAATTTCCTTCTATATAATATAGGCAATGGATAGAATACAGAATATATTCTATAAATATATGTCATATGTTATATTATTATATAAGTATTTACCAAATAATTTCTTGACTAAAGTGAGTCAGGCTGAAATGTTTATGGAGATGTGGTCATCCCTATGAGATCCTGATCATAATTGCTTTGGAGATATATTCAAAGTTGAAATTGCTGGCAAATATGGTAGTTTCATTTTGAGTTTTTCTTTTAGGATTATCCATACTATCTTCTATAGTGACTGTGTTAGTTTTTTACTCCCACTAACAATTCTTTAGGTTTTCCTTTTCTCCACAGCCATGTCAAGTGTTCATTGCTTAAAACTCCCTTGTAAAGATATCTCATACATGATAAAAGTCTCAGTACAAAGGACTTCTGCCATGAGTGGTACACATAGGGCAGCTTGCTTGCTGTACGTGCTGAATGGACATCTCTTAGAGATGTTGTAAGCATAATTTTTTGACAGCAGGGAAATTACTGGCAAATCATTGGTCTTGGAACCCTGGAAAAAGTTTCATTAATTTGAGTTTTCAAATATGCATTTTGTTGTGCTTTGTTTTTAGAATGAAGCATGCTCTATGGGAAAGCATTAAGAGACTTTGCAAAATCTCCCTTGGAAGGATTTAAATCAAAGGATAACATTTCACCTTGCTCTCCTGGTTTATGGGAAGCTGAAAACCAGGGAAATAGACTTATTCATAGTGTCCATGTCTAGGTCTAAAATTTCCTTAGAAGGCAGATCTCCCAAGCTATTGAATGGTTCCTTTCTAGTGTGGACCTATTTTGCACCCCCATGGAATCATCTGGATTCTCTTTTAAAAGTTCCTCAAAGGAAACTGTCTAAGTTTGGTCCAGTGAGCCAGCTAAAATTGTGCCCTGTGTTGATTAAACATGTTCTGCCCCATAAAGAGGGCATTGTCATGTGGTATAATTTTTCATTGGTGATGACCCTTAGTGATCACATAATTATCACTCTGCAAACTCCCTTTTATAGTTAACAATAGTCATTTTTGTACTAGCATCCATGTTTCCCACTTTTGATAGACACTGGGGCATTTGTTTGTAAGAATATGATATGAACCAATGTCTTTATTTTTGCTCAAATGAGGAGGTTTGGTTTTCTTTCTTCTCTTGGTCTTTAATTGACTATTTCTGGATTTAATGAGGGTTCTGTGTGAGTACCTGCATCTTATTTGTATAAGCATTGTTTTAGTCTTCTCATTCAATGGTTCTTAATGGTACTGTACATAACTTTTGACCAAGAGTACTGTTAAAATAAAATAGGACTAACTGTTAGAACTTCTGTTGCACAGTGCTGGGATAGGATTTTTTTTTTTTTAGCTTTTTGGGTCACACCCGGTGATGCTCAGGGGTTACTCCTGGCTTCATGCACTCAGGAATTACTCTAGGCAGTGCTCAGGGAACCATATGGGATGCTGGGAATGGAACCCAGGTGGGCCATGTTGGCTGCATGTAAGGCAAATGCTCTACCCGCTGTGCTATTACTCCAGCCCCTGGGATAGGACTCTTTAAAAAACTTTTTTTAAATTTATTTTTGAATCACCATGAGATACAATGACAAAGCTCTAATATTTGAGTTTCAGTCATACAATGATTGAACATCCATCCTTCCACCAGTGCACCATTTCTACCACCAATGTCCCCAATATCCCCCTTCCCCCACATTCCACCCCTCCCCCTGCTTCAGTGGCAGACAATTTTCCCCATGCTCTCTGTTTTTGGGCATTATAGTTTGCAAAACAGATATTGAGAGGCTATCATGTTTGGTCCTTTATTTACTTTCAGCACATATCTCTCATGGGATAGGACTTTTAACACAATTCTTAGGTGATTCTAAAAAGGGTGACTTGTTGCCTGCCATTTTAGAAGCACCACTTGGGACCACTTAATAGTTGGAATTTGGTAACCCAGGAACTGCTTCCCCTATGTAGTCACTATTCTTCCTGTATTATAATAGTCCTGAAGGATAGAACACCAGTTGTAAAATAGTGCATGAAATTACATGAAAAGATAATGTGGAGTTTGAGATAGTCATGTTGGAGGTAATTATTTAAAGGAATACATTTTATAAATGCATCCTTAATTTGCTGGTTTGTTCTAGAAAATACATATAAGGCGGTTATTAGACTCTTGAGAAACTTTTGAACCCCTGCCCCCCTTAGAAATGTGTGATGGTTACTTTCATGGTTCAAATTTAGATAGGTCATAGAATCAGTTGTTTGGTCACATACTAGTTCTCATATTGCTGTGAAGGCATTTTCAGATGTGATTTACATTGCAAACAAGTGGCTTTAACTGACATAAGTCAGTGGTGGACGGTTTTTGACACTTTGGTGGTGGTGGAGGTGCATTACACAAAAGCATCAACATTCACTATTATAAATTTTGTTACTTCAATGACATTAAAAAGTAAGGTATATTACCCTTTGGATGTGGTGGATCTCATCCACTCAGTTGACACTCTTAAGAAAAATCTTAAGAAAAAAATGCTTGATACTTACTAAAGAAGAAATTCTGCATTAAGTCTGTAGCATAGAAATTCTGTCCAAGTTTCTAGACTTTAGACCTGTCAGTATCCACACTGTACAAGTCAAATTTCTTAAAATAAAAAGCATCTCTTTGTCTCTGTCCTGCTCCAAATAGCTACTAACTGTCTTTTTTCATCCATTTCCCCTATTGTTTATGTTTCTGTGGAGAAGATTGACTAAATTAAGTGGTAACCACTTTTATTGTTTTCTAACAAAGTTTTTTTCTTCACATCTAAGAAATGCCTTGAGTTTGGAATTAGAAGGCATAGATCTAAATATACCTTGCCTAGTGATAAGTGTGTAATCTTGGTGTTTCTTGTTGTAGGTTTCCTTGTTTGTTAAAAAGAGTAAGTTCTTCCTTGGACATTAAAAATTTTCAAGCCTTTATAATAATTCATAATTTTTAAGGCTTTATGATAATTTGTAGTCATCATGATAATTTGTGGGCCAGTTCTATGAAAAAACTATTATATTAAAAAGTCAACTATCCTTGATTTTTTGTTTACAATTTTGTGTGTAGAATCATTTCAGTAATTAGTAAAGTGGTATCATAAGGAAGTTTCCCGAGACACAGATGAATGCCACTCGAGGACCAAGTTGGGAGTCTTTATTAGAGAATTTGGTGACTAATTGTGGATGACTCTTACAAAGAACTCCTGGCCCCGAGGACAGTCCCAGATGAGTTCATAAAGGCAAAAATCACATCCTCAACGGACAATAGATACAATGGTTAAGGGACTACAGGGGCTGTGGTTGGCAAAATAAGCTAGGTACTGATTAAGCTGACTTATGTTCATGGAGAGCAATTGGCCTACAGTTAAGGGGACAATCAGGATGGAATTGGGTAGTGATTCTGCATGCTGAGCAGTTTGTATATGGGCTGGACTTAACCCCTGGGACAATAGAGAGGTGCACCCTTCCTGTGGAACTGGAGAGGAATAGAGATGGAGAACCTTAATTGCAGGAGCCCTGAGCTCAGTGGCAATTTCACTTGGGGGTCTTTAATCTTATTGATGCATCTGTTTTCTTTCCACTTCTCTTATGTGATCTGCATGTCTCTTGCAGTGTCTGCACAACACAGCATACCTCTCTGTACCCTAGTGGAGTACTATTAGGCATTATTTCTGGACTTTCCATTTTGAGGGGTTTATTTTCTCCCTCTGTGAACCTTAAAATGTAGGTGTATAGGAGCAGACAGTTTTGAAGGAGATATTTATCATTAGTAATTTATTCAGATGGGGCCACTGTCTCCCTTTTTGTTTCTTATTCTGATGGCTGCTTTGAACACTATTTTTTCCTTGTCTCATCTGATTTTATTTATTTATTTAAAATTTTATTTTAATGAATCACTGTGAGATACCATTACAGACTTACAAACTTTCATGATTATGTTTCAATCAAACAATATTCAAGTACCCATCCCTCCACCAGTGCCCTTTCTCCACCACCAATGTCCCAATATCTCTCCTGCCACCCCTACCTCTTCCCTCCCCCTGCCACTGTGGCAGGCACATTCCCTCCTTCTCTCTTTTTGGGTGTTAAATTTGCAATACAGGTACTAAACTGCCATGATGTTTGGTCGATAAAGGACCACTGAGTAAACAAACACCATTTTTGGTGTTGTTGTTGGCCCACACTTATCTGTGCTCACCCCTGGCTCTGGGCTTGGGGATCACTTCTGGTGGGTTTCTAGGGATCCTATGCAGTGCAGAGGACAGATCCCAAATTGGTAGCTTTCAAAGTACAGGCTTTACTCACGTATTATTTCTCCAGTCCTGATGATCATTTTTATTTCTCGATTTTAACTTAATCACAGCATTTAGAAGCACTGAAAAAAAAATCGGTTCATGGTATTAATACCCACAGTTTCATGTATAGAAATGTTAAGTTTCAAACTTAATCTGAGTGGTCTTAATGACTGGCTCTATGAACAAACTTCTGATTATAAATGAATCATTTATTTAAACAGCAGAGGGTCAGCCTCTTCTTTTCGTCCTCCTTAGAGTGAAACAAATACAAAGGTGGTCCCAAAGAAGGAAAGAAAATGTGCTTGCACTGTTTTACAACTCAGTGTGTCCTGAAGACCTGTGTGGGTTGGGGTTTAAATTTTAATGCAGTTGAATGACTTGAATTTATTAATCTCTGGAGATAAGTGGGAAACTAGGAAAGAACAAACATACTGCTTAACAAAGTGGGTGAAATGATATTTGACAGAAGGAGCTACTATTTAATTCGCAGGCGTAGGTGCCCATTTCTGTTTCCTAATGGGTTCTGTCATCCTTGAGGGACCTCTATGTTATTCTTTCCCTCTAGCTCAAATTTCAGTCATCATCTGCAATTCGGGAAATTTGAGTTGATTTTCCACAATAATAAGGGCTCAGGGACTGAGATTTTGCTATTAACATATCTTTTTCAAGTATTCCTGGAAGGAAGTTTAATGGTCTTACTTTACTTCACCATCAGATACATTAAATCTTATGAATCTTGGTAAATTATTAAGTAATTATTGATTTTGTTGTGGTGAACATCAGGATGTATTGATTTTTACCTCAGTCAGTGGTTTCCAAAGGTATAATAAATCTTGTTGTTTGTTGAAATGGGCATATTAATCTCAGTGAGTATTTACACACATGTTATACAATAAACATATTACAACTTACAGATATTTATACAATACTTCTTTTGGAAATATTTGTTAAGAACTATGTTTTCCCACATTTGCCTGTTAATTTTTGACTTGCTCATTCATCAGTTTTTAAAAATTTATTTTTCCCTTTGTTGGTGATAAGAAATAATGCTTGCTAATAAATCTGTGTTCTAGCAATAACTGAGTTTAGATTACTTTTTCTGCTAGACTCATGTTAATTGCAAAGTAAATATTGTTTTTTTTCTCTCTCCTTGCTAAGTTTCACTGGAAACAATGAGTGAGTAAAAGACTTTCACTCCCTACATCCATCTCTAAATGCATTATTCCCAGCATCTACCAAATTAATGCTCAATCTGGAATGTAGTCTGGGAATAGTCCTCATTCCAAGCCAATATCTTTCACTTATAGGATACATGTAGACAAATAAAAGGCAAAACTTCCATTTAAAAATTAGTGTAAGGTACCATGATTTAGACATGGAGAATGTCATGCTAAGTAAAATGAGTCAGAAAGAGGGACAGACTTAGAAGGACTGCACTCATTTGTGGAGTTTAAAACAACATAACATGCAGCTGACACCTAAGCATAGTAGATACACGGGACAGATAGATTTCTCCATAGCTGGAAGCCTGCCTCATGAGCAGAGGGGAGAAGGCAGTTGGAATAGAGAAGGGATCACTAAGAAAATGATGGCTGGAGGAATCGTTCGGGATGGGAGATGTGTACAGAAAGTAGATAAAGGACCAAGCATAATAACCTTTCGGGGTCTGTATTGCAAACCATAATGCTCAAAAGTAGAGAGAGAGTATGGGGAATATTGTCTGCCATGGAGGCAGGAGGAGGGTGGGAAAGGGGGGGGGGTATTCTGGGGATATTGGTGGTGGGGAATGTGTACTGGTAGAGGGATGGGATCATTGTGTGATTGTAACCCAAACATGAAAGATTTTAACTACCTCACGGTGATTCAATAAAATAAAAAAAATTATGTGTGAGTTAAAAAAATGCTAATATTAATCTTTCAGAAATATAATGTCACTACACCACACCTGCCACTAGGTGCAGCACTCTCTTTCACTGTCTGTATTTCTTATTCCCTTTCCCCCTTTCCCTGTATACTCAGTTCTGTGTGCAGACTCTCAGGTTCTATGGTCATTGGCTGTTGTTTATTCCCTTACTGTGTTTCTTTATACTCTGTATAAAAGTGCGATCATTTGGTATTTGTCCTTCTCCCTACTCTATTCAGCATGACACTCTCCAGTTCTATCCTCTTAGCAGCAAACTACAGAATTTCTTTATAGCTGAGTCTAAACTTGAAATTTATTCACTTTTTATTTTAAGTTATCTAAAAAGTTAATTTTGATTTTCAAATGAACAAACAAAACAACTCAAAAATGGAATAAAACTCATTATTTACATAGTGTGACACCACCACTTACTTATCTATATATGCCCAGGACGATCTAGGACCATTTATAATATAACCACTTACTTACTTATGTATATATGCCCTGGACTATCTAAGGCAGTTAATCAAGATGTTTTATACCAAGTGAAACTCCCATATTGCTTTTTTGAATAAAAATTAATCGAATCACAATGAGATACACAGTTACAAGGTTGTTCATGATTGGGTTTCATTCATGTAATGATCCAACATCCGTCCCTTCACCAGTGTATATTTCCCACCACCAATGCCCCTGAAATTTATTTATTTTGTGACTGAGATGTACAAAGTGATCAACTCATGGTCTAAATTAATGAACACAGAGCAAAAGAAAAATAGTCTTTGTATTGTCTCCCATAGCACCTTTAATTCTACCAGTAGGGAATTATTTTAAGTAGCTATGAGGAAAATGAAAATTACTCCTCAGTGAGAAACAATTTCAATGAGCTAAGAGAAACATTAGTTGAACAGCTATGGTATGTATAGCTCTATGTATACTCTGAGTAGACACTTTATTTGATATACACTGTTGTCCTTATAAGTGTTCCACAATTTTATAACCTAAATGCTCTTCTTCATGTACCTGTTTGTTACTCTGTGATCAGTGGAGGAGATGAGCTCACGGAGAGCCCGGTAAGCTACCGGGAGTATTCGATATGCCAAACACAGTAACAACAAAGTCTCCAATGGAGATGTTACTGGGCCCGCTCGAGCAAATCGACGATCAACGGGAGGGCCTTTACTTTTAGGAGATGAGCTAGTACCTGTTTTATCAGAAAGACTTTTTCTTTTGTTGAAATAGTGCACACTCTCTGGAGAGAATTATTTATAGGGCATGTAAAGGAGGTAAGAAGAAAGAATACATTTTGCACAATTTGGGTCATACCTGGAGATGGTTAGGGGTTACTCCTGGCTCTGCACTCTTGAATTAATCTGGCAGTTCTCTGAACCAGATGGGATGCTGGTGGTCGAACCTAATTCAGCAGCATGTAAGGCAAATGCCCAACCTGCTGCACTCTGGACCCAAAGGGATACATTTAAGATACATTAAATTTGAATTAAATTGTTGGGTATATATATTTGGGTATATATATATATATATATATATATATATATATATCTTACTTTGGTTTCAATGTTGGTATTCTCAAAAATTCATATCTTGACATTCTAATCCAACAGGGAATAACATGATGGTTGGTGAGGTCTTTGGTTGAGTCATGAAAGTGGAGGTCTCAGAAGTCAGATTAGGTGGAGCTCTTTTTCTAAGAGCCCTCAGCAAGACTCTCCACCTTTTCTGACCTGTGAGAATGCACAAAAAAGTCTGGGATGGAGAGATGAGCACTTTTTCTACCATATTACTGAGTAACATCTCCAAGTTTCAGCCTTCACAATTATGAGAAACAAATTTCTGTTGCTTTTAAGTTGCCCAATCCATGATATTTTGTTTTTTTTTTCATTTTTTATAATTTTATTTATTGAATCACCGTGAGAGCAGTTACAAAGCTTTTGGGTCTAAGTCTCAGTCATACAATGAAACACCCGTACCTTCACCAGTGCCCATTCTCCACCACCAAAACCCCCAGTATACCCCCATCCTACACCCTCCCCCTACCTGTGGGGCAGATGATTTCCACATTAGTCTCTCTCTACTTTGATTACATTCAATATTTTGACACCAGACCCACCATTATTATTTGTAATTTTACCAACACTCAGATCTGCTGAAAAGGCAACAGTAGACAATTTGTTTTCTATTGCTGGTTATAAGTGTTCCACAATTTTATAACCTAAATGCTCTTGGTTATGAATAACATATGATGTCGCGTGGCTGCAGTAGTGGCTGCAGGATTTGAAAGTTTGAAATTTTAACACTTAAATCTGGAGGGATTTCGGCCAAAAGCCACTGTGTTTCGAGATCTGCTCCTGAGTCTCTGGGATCATGGCCGTTGAGCAGCTTGATGAGGAGCCAGAGAGGCCGTTCGTGGGCGATGACTTGGAGTCTCATTGAGGTGGGGAAGACAGGCTCCACCCCATCTCGTGAGGCCCAACAAGTTTTGTCACTGCGGGCCCAAGCCTGACTGTCCAGTGGCCTCTGGAGGATGACGGCCACAGAGCTGCCAGAAGGAAACAGGCGGAGGGACATCACCCTTTCCCCCCTGGGTGGCCCGGCAATAGTAACCTACTGCAGGGTCTGGACACATTTCTGCCAAAAGCCACTGGGTTTTGAGATATGTTTCTGAGTCTCTGGGATCATGGCTGTTAAGCAGCTTGATCAGGAGCTAGAGAGGCCATTCGTGGGCGATGACTTGGGGTTTCGTTGGGGTGGGGAGGACAGGCCCGGCTCCCCCCCCCCCCATCTCGTGAGGCCCAACAAGTTTTGTCACTGCAGGCCCAAACCTGACTGTCCAGTGGCCTCTGGAGGATGACAGCCACCAAGCTGCCAAGAGGGAGCAGGCGGAGGGACAACACCCCTTCCTCCCTGGGGTGGCCAGGTGACAGTAACGTACTATGGGGTCCGGACACATTTCTGCCAAAAGCCACTGGGTTTTGAGATATGTTTCTGAGTCTCTGGGATCATGGCCATTAAGCAGCTTGATCAGGAGCCAGAAAGGCCATTCGTGGGTGATGACTTGGGGTCTCGTTGGGGTGGGGAGGACAAGCCCGGCTCCACCCCCATCCCATGAGGCCCTGTGTGTTTCATCACTGTGGGCTGAAATGTGACTATCCAGTGGCCTCTGAAGGATAGCGGCCGCTGGGCCGCCAGGGGGAACAGGCCAAGGCACGAAACCTATTCCCACCTGGGTTGGCCCAGCACCGGTAGCCTACTGCAGGGACCGGACACATTTCTACCTAAAGGCGCTGGGTTCCGAGATTTGTTTCTGAGTCTCTGGGATCATGGCCATTAAGCAGTTCAATCAGGAACCAGAGAGGCCTTGCCTCCAATTATATAGCTGAGCCGGAGGTGGTTTGTGGGTGTGTTTCCCACATACCTAACTTTTGGCCGTTTACTTTCTTGGTAAAGTTTGCCCCAAGGTTTTGGGGTCTGGCCAAAGGCACAGCAGCAATTTTGGGGTATCTGGAAGTCTGAAGGTGCCATGAGGCTGCTGATGTACTCGCCTCACAGGTACAGATTAACTTGCCGGCGGCAGATATTTTGTTTTAACACTACAAAATTACCTTTTTATGTGTAAACAATTCACTCCTCATTTAACTTGTCTATAGTTCTTGGAAACCGACTTGAAGCACAACTACCTAGAACAAAACTGCGTTGTTGAATGTGATTTTGCTCAAAGGTGTCTGGTATATTTTTTCCTTGACAATTTATAATGATACAGCCATGAGTAAAATAATGTTATTTGAGGAACTGCTGCAGATAACTGAAATGAAGTAGAAATCAATAATTTTCTAAGAGGCAACTTGGTAGGCTGAAGTTCCAAAATTTCAAGCCCTCTATAAAGATTTTAAATAACCATGTAACTGCTGATCCCAGAGAAGAATGAGATCAAGAACAAAGAAGATGCTGCAAACAAGATCTCTCCCAAAATCAATTTTTCTAATTAAAGCAATTGCTCTAATTTACCAGTGTAAAATAGGGCTGGAGCAATAGCACAGAGGGTAGGGTGTTTGCCTTGCACGCAGATTACCCGGGTTCGATTCCTCTGTCCCTCTCAGAGAGCCTGGCAAGCTACCGGTGATGTATTCGATATGCCAAAAACAGTAACAACAAGTCTCACAATGGAGATGTTACTGGTGCCTGCTTGAGCCAATCGATGAACAATTGGATGACAGTGCTACTTTGGTAAAATAATAACTGTGAGGGAGGAAGATTTCCAGATAAAATATGTGTGAGAGAAGACAATATGTCTGTGACAAAGTTTTCTTTTCATGAGTAGTGACCTTCAAATACTTTGCACCATATTCTAGGCTAGTTCGAAGACAACAACAGCTTCATTTTTTGACAAATATTAAAAACTAAGAGTTTAAAAATAAAATTTCATGCTCAAATTTTTTTATTGCACTACTATGAATCAATGGGATTCTTTATGACATACAACAAATGTAGTTTGCAAACACTACATAGGAACAAAAGAAAAGTCACTGTGAAATTATATATATATGGATTTTAAGAAAACTTTTATAGTCAAGGCAGCCTTTAGACTTAATACTTCTAATAGGGGAATTGCATTTAAGGCACTTCAGGCAAAAAGCAAACTATTATTTGTGTGGAATACAGGAATAGATGGCGAAATTGCAGGTGACTTCCTTTTCCTAGCTATGTAAAAATCTGAATTATAGAACAAAATGGCATAAAGCCATTTTTTCCCCCTCCGAATGCCTACAGGGATGAAGAGATGTTATATCAAAAATTTTTTTTGGCTTTCCTACAGGATCCATGATGCTCATTTTCTCCATGGCAATAGACCTAGTTTGACTTGGATCTGGAATGTCACTGGTGTTCTGAAGGCAACTCTTGCCTTTCATGTGCTCTTGTTCATTATTTATGGTGTGGATCATGGAGCAGACTTCTTCCTAGCTGAATTGCTCCCGGAATTGCTCCCACTGACTCTTGCCAAATTGTGAGGCCAGGGATGCCTGATTTCTCAATTTTTTTTTTTGAGTAGAAACAGGAATCCCACATGACACAGCAATTCTCCTTTTTGGTATCTTACCACTAAAGCACCCAAACACGAATGAAAAACACATACACACACACACACACTCACACACATATATATACACATCCTATGTTTGCTGCAGTGCTAATGGTGCCAGGGCATCAGTATGGGTCAGACACATGCGAGCTCTTAGTATTTAATATTTCTCAACAAAATAGCTGTTATTTCCTCTGCTGAGGTCTCTAGCCTGAGGTCTGATTCGTATACTCAAAACATTAAGTGCGATCTATTTTATTTCACACCTCAACAATCCCCACTCCAGCTAGTGCTATGATGTTCTTGTTCATTATAATATTATTAACCTTTGTTAGCGTATGTTTATCATGTGTGCTCATTGTAATGTTTTCCAGCCAAGTGATAGAGAACATGCCTAGCATATGCAAGACCCTGCGTTCTATCTCTGGTGCTCATGACTCCCTGCTGGGTGTGGTCCCAAGTGACCTCTAAGTGACTGTCTGGTTGTAGCCTCTGTAAAAAAGTGAATCTTTGAAGTGAGTCATGTAAGTATAAAGCAGCATGCATTTTTATAATGTATATAATACACAATGCATAAAACAGTCATCTTTTAGTTTTAATTATACAGCAAAAAATTGTTCAACATACATGAAAATTTTAGGGGATTGATGCTGTGGATAAAACCAGTAACTACAATGTTTATGAGAAACAGCCTCGTTCCTGATGCCCCATTCGCTCTCAACGGAATGACCATCTCCGAATGCAACAGCTATATGTACCTAGGTCGAGAAGTCAACATGACAAATGACCTGGCACCTGAGCTGCGCAGGAGGAAGATAGCGGCTTGGAACGCCTTCAAGAACGTCGAAGAAATAGCTAAGAGGACAAAGAACCTCCGACTCCGGGCACATCTCTTTGATTCCACTGTTCTTCCTGCATTAACATATGCCTCAGAGACCTGGACCCTACGCAAACAGGATGAGAATGCTATTCAGGTCTCCCAAAGAAGAATTGAAAGAGCTATGCTTGGAATATCATGTTTCACTCAAATGAGAGAAAGAATCCAGAGTTCTGACATCCGTCGACGATCAAAAATCAGGGACGCTGTCTCGTTTGCCAAGGTGTCAAAAATCAGATGGGCTAGCCATTTAGTGAGATTTAAAGACAAGCGCTGGACTAGAGCTGTTACCGACTGGATTCCACGGGATGTCAAAAGACCGCATGGTCAGACTTCTTCATCAAGATCATGAATGATCGGTTTGAGGCTCTTCATGTTCCCAGAGCGAACAGATGCCATTGGGCTACACTAGCACGGACAGGGACAAATGGAGACGTTACTGGTGCCCACTCGAGCAAATCGCCGACTAACGGGAAGTTAAGTGATTAAGTGATTAAGTGATGCTGTGGATAGAAGGACCTTTAAGTAGGGAGACTCAATGAATCTATCGTCAGTGGATGCATTGGCTCTTATGCCTTCCCTTCAGAGCTCTACATATAAGCCCTCTAGACTTCTATCTCTTCTCTTTCCTTCTTAAGTTATGTGGAGGATAGGCACTTTATTCAGAAGAAAATAGAGCATAGAACAGTATAGCTAGCATATAATGGTGGAGAGAATACTAAGTTAGGTGATTCAAGACTTAAGCTCTACTGTGTGTTCAGTGTTAGTTGTGTCGCTTGAACAAATTGTACTGAATGCCCGAACTATGCTGTCTTCCACTGTAAAAGGATGTCACTGTCACTGTACTGTCACTGTCCTCCCATTATTCCTTGATTTGCTCTAGCGGGCCCAGTAACGTCTCCATCGTGAGACTTGTTTTACTATGTTTGGCATATCCAATACGTCACGGGTACCTTGCCAGGCTTTGCCATGCAGGCAAGATGCTCTCTGTAGCTAGCCAGGCTCTCTGAGAGGGGCTCTCTGAGAGGGGTCGAGGATTCGAATTCAGGTCGGCCATATCGGCCGCATGCAAGGCAAACATCCTACCGCTGTGCTATTGCTCCAGCCCTATCTCATCACTATCGCTCCAGCTATCTCATCACTGTAAAAGGATAGTGATGAGAAAGATGACAGAAATGAACACTTGAAACCTCTCTCTATCCTCTAGGCAGTGTTTGGAGAGCTTAACAGGCATGAAGTCACTTCATCTTCACCCAGTCTCATGAAGAATATATTATTTTCTCATCTGCAGATAAGGGAGCAGTGGCACATAAAGTGTAAATATATTTTGTAAAGTTATGCAGCAAAGAAAAAATAATACTCATGCAGCCTGATCCCAAGGTTCTCGCTCTTGACATAGACTAAAGTTTCTTCAAAGTCTAGGGTTTTATTTAAAAGAAAGCTCATGGCTGGAACCGCAGTACGTTTGCCTTGTACGTGGCCAACCCAGATTTGATCCGCGGCAACCCATATGGTCCTCTGAGCACCGCCAGCAGTAATTTCTGAGTGCGGAGCCAGGAGTAACCCATGAGCATTGCTGGGTGTGACCCAAAAAGCAGAAAAAATAAAAAAGAAGGTTCAAAGCTATGAATAGGCAATGACCCAATGGCTTGATACTCTTTAAAAAACATAACTATAAGCTATGAATAGGCAATGACCCAATGGCTTGATACTCTTTAAGAACCATAACTATACCTATTTTATGTTTCAAAAATACATATATCAGTTTATGATTTAAAACCTGGCAGTGCTCAGAGCTTACTCCTGACTCTTTGCTCAGGGATCACTCCTGGGTGCTCTCCAAGGGCCTTGTGTGTTGCTGGAAATTGAACTGAGCTTGATCACATGCAAGTCTTACCCTCTGTGCTACCTTTTCAGGCCCTAAAATATCTTTCCATCTATATATTCAATTCAGTCCTATGTTTTTCTCCTTAATATGTATTTCAAATATATATTGAAGCTTGGCATCAGTTTTGCTCAAGCTGCTTGCAAAATTTTAGTAAGTGATGATTCCTAATAAAATGAATAATTATAATATAATTATAATAATTATAATCTGTTACTAACATTGAGAAGTTTTCATTTTTGGAATTTTGAAGATAACAGCAGATGTAGAGATATGTTGAACCCAGGGACCTTTAATATAGAAAGTGCAATCTTTCTCTCTCTCTATAAAGATATTCTATAGAGATTCAAAGGATGATTTTCAGCAGTGACTTTTTATCTTTCATTTTTTACTGATGTCACAAAATAACTTTTATTTCAGTAGAGAGGGAATGATGACAAAAAGAATGGAAGGACAATCAGCTCTTTTAAAGTTCTAATGGTATGTAGTAGTATCACAAAAGTTTGAAATTGTTTTTTCAGAGAAATACTATGTGCTATATAGATTTTGGTATTGTTCATTCTTATCTCTGTTATTACATATTTTGAAATTTCTTCTGTTATCTCTTTTTGGGCTTTGCCATTGATTGGGTGATCTTGTAATAAATCGTGTATGATATCTTATTACCAGTTTTAGTGTTCCAGTAATCTCTGCCTCTTCTTAGAGTTGAAAGTTTTCTTAACACAGTGAATAAAGATGAGTTACTGAAATGTTTCCTCTCGTTCATAAATGGAAAATCCAGATTCTTACAAATGAAGGTCTCAATGGTATCTTGTTTTGTTTACTGAAGGTTTCGTCTTTCTTTTAAATCTTAGATTATATATGTGGTAAAATAATTCTGTGAAACTGATTTTTCCATTATTGATTTTGGAAGCATCTTTTAGAGTCCCTTGAAAGTGAGTGGATTCAAAACTGTTTCTATGCCCTTTTAACAAATTGCCAATTTTATTACACCCAGAAGTTGGTGGTTGAAACATGAAGACAATGTATGAAACTTTTATAATGCTCTACTGACCATGATGGTATATATCACTGTCACTGTAATCCCGTTGTTTGTTGATTTACTTGAGCGGACGTCAGTAACATCTCTATTTGTCCTAGCCCTGAGATTTTAGCAGCCTCTCCTTACTCGTCTTCCCCAATGATTGGAGGCTCTTTCAGGGTCAAGGGAATGAGAACTGTTATAGTTACTGGTTTTGGCATATCAAATACGCCACGGGGAGCATGCCAGGCTCTGCCTGTGTGGGCGGGATACTCTCAGTAGCTTGCCGGGCTCTCTGAGAGGCAAATAAATATATTTCTTTCTTTTATTTGTTGCCTACTGTCTGAACTCCATCAAACATGGTGTGGTAATTATGGAAAATGGGTAGTAGAAAGTGTCTTATGATGTGTCCAGGAATATGTTCATTCATATGTGAGGCTTGGCCTGAGCGTGTGGAAAGCAGCCTGGAGCATGGCTGTGGTTGGGTAGTGGAGGTGAGCTGCCAGGGCTGGGTTCCTTGAGGCAAGGAGGGCTCTCACCTGGCCCCCTCTGGGGTTCCCCAAGTGAAAACAGACTGGTGCAGAATCGATTATCCCATGAAGATGGTATATATAGAAATAAAAATTAAATTTCTAAGGTAAATAAGTCTTTGTTAATTTGTCCAGAGATAGAGGGAAGAAAAGAACCATTTTACCCAAAACTCTGAAAATTGAGGCTCTGGCGATTAGGAATTTCCACAATTATAATAATTTATTTCAAGATATTAGCCTGTGACTTCTCTTATAGTTTCTCTTATTACGTTGTTGATCTCTTGAAATGACATCAAAGAGGAAAATAAACATTTTAACTTATGCTGTTGAAATACAATCAATGGCTATGAGCTTCAAATATTTTTATGAGATACTTTCCTGGGAGTAGGCAGTAAGTGCAAGAAGACAGCTTAATGCCAAGATAAAACATGCTTATATCCAAACAGGAAAGAAGACCAACTCTTGAGACCCTCGGTGTTTAGAACGGTGGTGCTGGATAGTCAGAGGGCTGCTAGCTCCATTTGATTGCTTCAACTTAAATTGATTAAAATCAATTATAAATGAGTCCCTCCCTCATACTAGCTACAATTCAAGTGGTTATCAGCTACATGTAGATAACAGCTACACGTGTCTTAATGTATACTATAGTGACTAGTGTAGGCACACAGCATTTTATTGTTGAAAATGAAAGAGATTATTTGAGACATGAATGACACGGAACCAGAGTTCTAACTTAGAACATGAACAATCTCTGATTAGACAGTAAGGGGACTTTGGTTTATTAGGTTTGACAAGGACAGAAAAATGTCCCTTCTTCACCCCTGGCAAAGGAGTCCTGTTCTATTAAAAGTCCACAAGCAGGGCCGGAGCTATAGTACAGCAGGTAGGACATTTGCCCAAGCACCACCAGGAGTAATTCCTGAGTGCAGAGCCAGGAGTAGCCCCTGGACATTGCTGGGTGTGACCTAAAAAAAAAAGTATTCTGTAAATGTTCTTATTGTTTTTAACTAGTCAATAAGCATCTGGTCTTGGAGAAGCCCTAAATTTCATCTCCCTCAGAAAGGTCAACTTACAAAATTTTCAGCAGAACTGAAAATTAACAGTGCTAATGTCTCTTGCCTTCTACAAAACTGTTAATCCTCAACAAAACTTTTGGGTTCCATTTCTTTATTTTGAGAGTAAAGAAACAGATTCAAACAGTTAGTTCTTTTGTGGGTTAATAGTTTGGTTTGATCTGCAATAGAACCAGTGAGCCACAGCTAAACTGACAATCCTGACTTTCCTTATTTTCAGGCTAAAAACTATCCCTTCTGCATGACCCTAAAAATATCCATAACAGTTTCATAAAAGGGTAGGAAAGGGATGGGGACCAAATTCCAGGTATAAAAATGTAGGTACTGAGACTGAAAAGATAGTCCAGCAGGTTGGATGCTTGCCTTGCACACGGCTGACCCAGATTCCATCCCTGGCATTCAATACGGACCCTTGAGCACCACCATGAGTAATTCTCAAGTGCAAAATAAACGCTGAACACATCCTCTGATGTGGCCCCCAAATAAACACTTAAAAGTAGTGCTTTCTAGGAAAAGACCACATCCTACCAACCTCTTGCTCAATTATTTCCCCCCTCAACCCCCTCCATCCCTTACAAAAGGGGATAAAACCAGCTCCCTCTGTCCAGTTCCAGAGAGTGGACTATCCTCTCTTTTTAAATAAACTTCTTGTTCAGAGATGTTGGGAATATGCCAAAATTCCTTTGCATTTTGCTCCCAATTTTTCCTTGCCCTGAGCAGATTGAGGTTCAACAATTAAAATTTGTCTGGAAGCACAAGAAAGAAACCATCAAGTTCAGGAGGACTGTTTTTGCCTATTTAATTATTGGCCCAAATCAGGAAGCAAGAGGCCTTCTGCCTGTGCAGATTTTTAACGGGTAATTACTTTATAATAAGGTCAACCACTTGCCCTCTGAACCAAAGGAAGATGTTTTTGATCTCACCATGCTTTGACCAAAGTGTCTTGGGATAATGGATAATCTTCTGTTGTGTGGTTGCTATTACCCAGGTCTTGTATTAATGTGCTATGCTTTTCCTGTGTACTTTGACCTAGAGAACTTAGCCCTTAGTCCTTAGAGGACTTCGTCTGGAATCCACCTTAGTTAGAAGGCTGGATTCCCATTCTCTCCTTGGTTATAAGTGCTGGGGCTTCTCTTCGGTGAAGTTCAGCTTCTTTGCCTAAACTGCTCTCACTTTTATCATGGTGATTTAATATTTAAAGAGTTGCCTCCTTTCTTGAGCCCCAGTATTCTATTTTAATATGCTACCACTTAGTCTAGACTTTCTCATTTCTAGGTTTTATGGAGATTAGTGTGCTGCGACATAGCCCTTACTAGAAATTTTAATATTGTATGTCTCCGGCATCCCTACTTGGAAGAGTCATTTATAAAATCCTCTGTCTCCCTCGGGCTAACTGTCTTTTTCAGAAAGGAAATTTCCCTGAGGGCTTGCCCAGACTTGTCCCTGCAGTATAAAGTGGTTTTATATATAAAAAAAAACCTAGAAGAGATGCAGGACTTCGTTGCAACTACACATTTGAGTACTTGGATAAAATAAAGGCAAAGTGGTAGGTTTAAACTATAGAAAGAAATCCAGTGGATTTCTGGAATTACTTGCCTGTGAGATCTTTGCTCCGGAAGTTGTGAATCAGAAAAGTTAAATGCTGTTAAATATCACTTACCAGGCCAATTGCAGTCACCTTCTAAGCAATCTTTGTCTTTAGCATCAGCCTCAGTTTACCCCAAAGTTACAATCACACTTTAATCCTTGGAACCTGTCAATGTGTTTTTTTTCAATTTTTATATATTTCATTTTCATAAAGTAGTTCATTACAGATAATATTCAAATGCCAATCCCACCACCAAGCACCTTCCCATCACATTAAGAGGGAAGTGTGTGAAGGTTGTTGTATTTCATTGTGGAGCCATTTAAGCCTATATATAAGAGAATACAAGCAAGCACATCAAACAAATGTGTGCTACTTTTGATAAGTAAGTGGACTAGAGTATAAGAGATGGTTCCAGAAAATTGTCACTCTCTTCCGAGAGCTTTAGTTTAAAGTCTCTGGGTCTTCCTCCTTCGTTGCTGTTGGGAATGCTGACTGGTTCAGTCCTTTTGGAAAACAGTATGGACGAATCTCAAAAAATTAGAAATTGAGCTCCCATTTAACCCAGCTATAGCACTCCTGGGAATCTATCCCAGAGAGGCAAAAAAGCATAGTCGAAGTGACGTCTGCACTTGTTTGTTCATTGCAGCACTGTTTACAATAGCTAGAATGTGGAAAAAAACTGAATGCCCAAGAACAGATCATGGGTTAAAGAAACTTTGGTACATCTACACAATGGAGTACTATGTAGATGTTAGAAAAGATGAAAGCATGAAATTTATATACAAGTGGTACTACATGGAAAGTATCATGCTAAGCGAAATGAGTCAGAAAGAGAGGGACAGACATAGAAAGATTGCATTCATCTGGGGAACATAAAGTAACAAAATAGGAGATTGACATCCAAGAATAGCCGAGATAAGTACCAGGAGGTTCACTCCATGGCTTGGAGGCCTGCTGCAGATGCTGGGGGAAAAGGCAGCTCAGATAGAGAAGGGAGCACCAAATAAAGGGTGTTGGAAGGATCCTCCCAGGATAGGAGATGAGTGCTGAGAGTAGACTCTAGACTGAACGTGATTGCCACTCAATGCCTCTTTTGCAAACCACAGTACCCAAAAGGAGAGAGAGAACAGGGGGATTGCCCTGCCACAGAGGCAGGGTGGCATGGGGGGGACAGGGGGTGGGAGGGATACTGGGATCAGTGGTGGTGGAGAATGGGCACTGGTGGAGGAATGTGTATTCAATCATTGTATAACTGAAACCCAAGCACAAAAATTTGTAAATCTACAACTGTACCTCATGGTGTTTCACTAATAAAAATCTAAATAAAAAAAAAATAAAGTCTCTGTGTCTTGGCCATTGTTGAGATTACATGGCTCCAGGGGCAGTATATGAGTGTAACTGCCAAGCTGCTGGACAACTGGGGAGCTTGGGGGAGGAGGCCCAATCCTGATCTGAGCATGTTTGGAGATCTCAGGCACAGGTCTCACATACCTGGGTTTTTCTGCCAGTTCCCCCTTGGGTGAGAGAGTGTGTAGAGAGTGGCCTTGAGCATGGCGGTGGTTGGTTCTGGAGGTTTTCGACTGCCAGGGTTCTGCTTGGGGCAGGGAGGGAAACTCAACCCGCCTCCTCCAAGGTGTCCCATTGAAGACAGCCTGGTGCAGGGTCAGGTCATTCTGCTGTCAAAGTGTTCTTAACTTAAAAAAAAAAAATAAAAAAGGAGTTGTCCTTTCAGGTGTGATCCACTGACATGTGTCTTCATATGAGCACAGAAGAGGGGTCCACAGAGTGACACAGTAGAGAAAGCCAGAAGGAGATGAAAGCAGAGACTGGTGTGATGCAGCCATAGCCCAAGATGAATGAACCAAGTCTCTCCGCTTAGGAGAGTGCCAGAATCTGAAAGAGACAAAGAGAGATTCTCTTTGGGACAGAGCTGTTTGTCTCTACTGACTCTTGGTTTCAGGCTTCTGGCTCAGATGTTTGACTTCTATCTTTGAGACAATTAAGTTACATCCATGGGTTAAGCCAATGCATCTCTACTTGCTCTGTACTAACCTGAGAACTGCGTTGGGGATGCTCTACTTAGGATATCAATCTTCAAGTAAAAGTGTGTGTGATCCTTAGGACTGTTATGAACACTGATGTGTGGTCTCTGCCTGCTTTTCTCTTGGTCTGCCTCTTGGTGCCCTTGCAGTCAGAGCTTTGGGTCCCTGGATGCTGTGAGAGTGTCACCCCACTGTGTCTTTGAACACTCTGGAATACCCTACAGGGGCTTAACCAGTTGCTCTAACTCTCGTTCATCTTTCCATGTCCTACTCAGAATTCCTGTTTCCATGTTTCCTGTTTCCATGAAGTCATGCCAGTCTTTCACATACTACTTTTCTCAAATCCCACAAATCAGTGCAGTCATTCTACTTCTGTCCTTCTCCTAACTCATTTTAGTCAACATGATGCTCTCCATGTCCATCTATAAGGAATTTCATGACTTTATTTTTCCTGGTGGCTGTGTAGTTTCCATTGTGTAGATGCACATAGTTTCTCTATCCAATAGTCTGGTCTATTCTAGGGTATTCTGGCTATTCCCATATTCTGGTTATTGTGAATAGTGCTGCAATGAATATAGAAATGCAGATGGCATTTCTGCTTTGTGTTTTTGGGCCCTGGGGTATATTCCCAGAAATGGTACTGCTGGGTCATGAATGCTCAGTTTCTAGTTTTTTGAGGAATGCCCATTTTGTTTTCCAAAATGGCTGGATCACGAGGCATTTCCACCAACAATGAATGAGAGTCTCTTTTTCCCCACATAAGCACCAGATTCCTTACTTTTTAATAGGTACTCACTGAGGAGGTCACCCGAAAAATTTTAACCAATCCCCAATTTCCCAACTGTTGGTATCAGACTTTGTTTCCATCATTAATTATAAAAATTATGACCCATGTTTGATTCCTCTGTCCCTCTCGGAGAGCCTGGCAAGCTACTGAGAGTATCCCACCCACATGGCAGAGCCTGGCAAGCTCCCTGTGGCGTATTCAATATGCCAAAAACAGTACCAACAAGTCTCAGAATGAATATGTTATTGGTGCCCACTCAAGCAAAACGATGAACAATGGGATGACAGTGCTACAGTGCTATTTGTTAATAATGTTTTATATATATATAATTTCCAGACATCAGCTTCTTGGGTCAAGGGGCAATTGCAAATGTAATTTGGGAAACAGTCATATTTTCTTCAATAGACATTGAGCTATCTATGTAGTACTGACAGTGTGTAAGTGGACCTTTAGGGGTAACTTAGTATGAGTACTGTCTGCAAGCATGTTTATTTATTTTTTCCCATCCCCCACATACACACAGTTATCTTACAGTTCCTGTGCAGTCATTCTAAGCCTAGCTTAGCTGAGTCTTCTGTTCAGGATCTCATGGGAGACAGTCAAAAACTGTTAATTAGGACTGCTGTCTCATTTGTGCATGACCTCTTTTTCTAAGTTTGGGTTTCTTTTGAAAGCAGTCGGGTCCTTATGGTTGTAGAAGTTAGCAGAATCTGGATGTCACCAACACCAGCTCTGCGATTTTCCGCAGAGATAGTTCAATGACATCAACTTGCTTCTTCATGATTAGTAGTGGAGTATTTTGCTATCATTCTTTCAGGTTAAATATATTTTCAGATAACATACTCATGGCATGTCATCCATCCTACTTGCCGCATGCGATACTTTAATCAAGAGGAATATTCTAGTAATACCATTAGTTAGAAGCAATTTAAGTTATTAGCTATATACTATAGAGGGAGAGAATGGTAAGGAGCAGAGAGATAGTACAAGAATTAAGGCATTTGTCTTGCATCCTACCAAATCCTTTTCAAATCATTGCCACCACATGTGGCCCAATAAGCTTTGTCAGAGATTAGTTCTGAGCTCAGAGCCAGGAGAAATCTCTGAGTACCACTGGGTGTTGATCAAACCCTCCACTCCCCCTCAAAGTATGAGGAGAGTGGAGGTTCTAATACACAAGAGGAAGATTATGGAGCTTTCATTGATTTCGTCCCATTCTAGGGAAGAAATGTACTTTTAATTTAACATTCTTTATAATATTATTCCAAAATATTATACCTTTCAGATATTATTACTGTTAACATTAGAAATGAATCTTTTCTATGATATATTCTTAGTATTTCCATACTTAAAGCCTAATTATTCATTTTAATCACACATATGGCTCCCTTACTACTTAGGAAATAATTGAGTATCAGCTAAAGGACTTTGGTATGAGAACTGAGCTCACATTGGGCTAGTCACTGTTTTTCCTTACTGACAACCTCATGAAGCAGGCACAAGAAACAAGAAGAAAGTGAAAATGGTTGTTTGCTGAGTTGACTGCGTGTGATTAATTCTCTGAAAACAGCAAAGAACCTTTAGCACTCTAGAATGCTTATTTAGATATGCTCCATCCAATTATAGAGAGCTTGGAAGTTTGGTCCATGTGTTATCTGTAGGTCTCTGGATCCTAGCACAATAATATGGAATCAAAAGGCAGCAATCATCTATTGAACTGAGCAGAAATATTTGTTTTGAACTTAGAGGCAAAAATGCTTTAAATGTATTGCAGGATGTCAGTGCACATTGATGTTTTAAATCCTTTTATAGTTTAAATACTCTAAGCATATTATCACACCATGAATTTGAAAGATTTGTTCTAAAATTGACCATTATATCAGAGCTTTGATGCAGTGAGTTCTTACATGCATTGGGCCATGAGAAGAGTGGACTCTGAGTTCTCAGAGTGAATGTTCTAAAGATGGATGAGTTGAAAGGGCAGTTTTTTTTTTAATGTAGGAGTACTGCTATTTATTCAGCCACTGATTAGCTGATTGAATTGGGCATGAACTCCACCTTACTTTTTTTTAATTTTTATTTTTGGTCACACCCAGCAATGCACAAGGATTACTCCTGGCTCTGCACTCAGGAATTACCCTTGACGGTGCTCAGGGGAACCATATGGGATTCTGGGAATCGAACCCAGGTTGACCACGTGCAAGGCAAATGCCCTACCTGCTGTGCTATTGCTCCAGCTCCCCACCTTTTTTTAAAATAATTTTATTTATTGAATCACTGTGAAAGCAGTTACAAAGCTTTTGGGTTTAAGTCTCAGTCATACAATGAAACACCCATCCGTACCTTCACCAGTGCCCATTTTCCACCACCAAAACCTCCAGTATATCCTCATCCCACACCCTCCCCCTACTTGTGGGGCAGATGATTTCCACATTACTCTTTCTCTCTTTACTTTGATCACATTCAATAGTTTGACATCAAACCCACCATTACTATTTGGGATTTTACCCCAACACTCAGATCTACTGAAAAGGCAACACTAGACCATTTGTTTTCTATTGATGTTGTGTAGCTGCAGTAATGGCCGTGTGGTTTTGAAATTCTGAAATTTTAACACTTAAATCTGGAGGGATTTCTGCCAAACTCTGCTGGGTTCCAAGATTTGTCCCTGGGTCTCTGGGATCATGACCATTAAGCAGCTTGATCAGGAGTCAGAAAGGCCATTCATGGGTGGTGACTCGGGGTCTCGTTGGGATGGGGAGGAAAGGACCGGCTCCACCCCCATTCCATGAGGCCCCACGTGTCTTGTCACTGATGGCCCAAACCTGACTGTCCAGTGGCCTCTGGAGGATGGCGGCCAGCGAGCCGCCTAGGGTGAGCAGGCGGAGGGACAACACCCTTTCCCCCCTGGGGGACCACGTGACAGTAACCTACTGTGGGGTCTGGACACATTTCTGCCAAAAGTCACTAGGTTTCGAGATTTGTTTCTGAGTCTCTGGGATCACGGCCGTTAAGCAGCTTGATCAGGAGCCAGAGAGGCCGTTTGTGGGCACCGAACTCAGGATCTCATTGGTGTTGGAAGGAAAGGGCTGGCTCCACCTCCATCTCGCAAGGCCCCAACTGTCTTGTCACTGCAGGCCCAAACCTGATTGTCCAGTGGCCTCTGGAGGATGGCAGTCACCGGGCCGCCAGGGAAAACAGGCCAAGGCACAAAACCTATTCCCACCTGGGTTGGCCCAGTGCCAGTAATCTACTGCAGAGACCAGATGCATTTCTGCCAAAAGCTGCAGGGTTTGAAATTTGTTTCTGACTATCTGGGATCATGGCCATTAAATGGCTTTATCAGGAGCCAGAGAGGCCGTTTATAGGCAGCGACTCGGAGTCTCATTGGAACGGGGAAGAGAGGGCTGGCTCCACCTCCATCCTGTGAGGCCCCAAGTGTCTCGTCACTGCGAGCCCAAACCTTACTGTCCAAAGGCCTCTGGCAGATGGTGGCCACCGAGTTGCGAAGGGGGAGCAGGCGGAGGGACAGCACTCTTTCTCCCCTGGGGTGGCCCAGCAACAGTAACCTACTGCACGGTTCAGACGCATTTCTGCCAAAAGCTGCTGGGTTTCGAGATTTGTTTCTGAGTCTCTGGGATCATGGCCATTAAGCAGCTTGATAAGGAGCCATAGAGACCATTCATGGGCAGCAACACAGGGTCTCGTTGGGGTGGGGAGGAAAAGGCCGGCTCCACCCCTCTCCTGTGAGGCCCTGCGTGTCTTATCACTGCGAGCCCAAGTCTGACTGTCCAGAGGCTCTGGAGGATGGCAGCCACTGTGCTGCCAGGGGGAACAGGCCAAGGAACGAAAGCTGGGTTGGCCCAGTGCCTGTAACCTACTGCAGGGACCAGACGCATTTCTGCCAAAAGCCGTTGGGTTTTCAGATTCCTTTCTGAGTCTCTGGGATCATGGCCATTAAGAGCTCAATCAGGAACCAGAGAGGCCATGCCTACAATTATATAGCTGAACCCAAGGTGGTTTGTGGGTGTCTTTCACATACCTAACTTTTGGCCATTTACTTTCTTGGTAAACTTTGCCCCAAGTTTTTGGGGTCTGGCCAAAGGCACAGCAGCAATTTTGGGGTAACTGAAAGTCTGAAGGCGCCATGAGGCTGCTGATGCACTTGCCTCACAGGTACAGATTGATCTAATGGCGGCATCATGCCCCCGAAAGGGTAGTTTCTTTGCAAAGTTTTGATTGAGGCATCAAAGATAAGCTGATTTACGGTGCTTCATTGGGACTGTGTGTTCTTTCTTCCAAAACTAGGTGCTAAAGTTCGTATCTCTTATACCCACAGGAAAAAAGAGAACTGAATAAGAGAGAAAATTATATGTGTAGGCTTTTCACCATTGTTTCAGTTTTCCTCTCCAAATGTTAACAAAAGAGAAGGATGTGGTGTTTCGCTTGCTATTTTTTATATTGTTTGTAGTTCTGGAGATAATTGGGACCAGTTTAATAGAATATATGTAATACAGTGAAATTGCATACATTGTAATAGTTTGAGGAGGAAAGGGGGTGCAAAGCATTTGGATGGTAACAGACTTATGGTAGACTTGATATAGTATGTTCTGATTGGTTCTCATCTGTTAGGGGCATAGAGGTTACCACATTATCATAACAAATAGTAGCACTGTAGTACTGTCCTTCCATTGTTCACTGATTTTCTTGAGCAGGCACCAGTAACATCTCCATTGTGAGACTTGTTGTTACTGTTTTTGGCATATAGAATATGCCACAGGGATCTTGCCAGACTCTGCCATGCAGGTTGCTTGCTCTTTCAGAAAACATTTTTTATGCTCTTTTTGGGGGGGAGGGGTCACACCGACAATGCTCAGGGGTTACTCCTGGCTCTGCACTCAAGAATTAGTCTTGGCGGTGCTTGGGGGACCAAATGGGATGCTGGGGATTGAACCCAGGTTGGCCGAGTGCAAGACAAACACCTTATCCCCTGTACTATCGCTCTGGACCCTTCATGTTCTTTTTAATATGAGTTTATAACTTTTGGGGGGAGCATTTGGGACACAGCTGGAAGGGTCTGCTCCTGATTGGCGCTCAGGTGCTCAGGATGGTGCTCAGGTGCTCAGGTCTTGTAAGGATCAAACCAGGTTTGGCCACGTGAAAAACAAATGTCTTGTTTCCTGTACTATATTTCTAGCTTATATTAAGTCTGTAGGTAATGGGGACAGATATGAATGTGACTTAATCCTGTTCAACTTAATTTATTAAGGACTGGTTTCATTTAGTCCTTAATAATCTTTTCAGCATAGATGTCTCCACATACTCTCCCTTTCTGGGTCTATCTTCTTTCTGCATCTTGTCTATTTTTTTTCTTTTTTTTTCATTTCATTTTTTCTCTTTTACAGACTTACAAACTTTTGTGATTAGGTTTAACTCATACAATGATTCAGTACCCATCCCTCCACCAGTGCCCATTATCCACCACCAATGTTTCTAGTATCCCTCCCACCACCCCTAGCCCATCCCTCCCATTGCCTCTGTGGCAGGCACATTACTTTTTACTCTCTCTCTCTCCTTTTGGGTATTATGGTTTGCAATACAGTTACTAAGTGGCTGTACGTTTGGTCCATATTCTACTTTCAGCATACGTCTCCCATCCCAGGCGAGTCCTCCAAGCATCATTTACTTGGTTCTTTCTCTATCACAGCTGCCTTTTCCCCTGGCATGTGAGGCTGGCTTCCAAGCAATGGAACAATCCTCCTTATCTCTACTATTATATTCCACAAATGAGTGTAGTCTTTCTACGTCTCTTTCTGATTCATTTCACTCATTTCTCAAATCAACTGACCATATAAAAAGAATAAATACTTCTTTTGAAATATTTGGGTAAAAGAATAGATAATTCTCTAAAGAAGATTAGCAGATTATCATCAAACATATGGAAATTTTTTCATTCTTTTGTTATTAGAAAAATAAAATCAAAACTGCATCTCCCAAGAGATACACCCAAGAGAATGACCTACATTAAAAAGTATTTAGAAATGGACAACATTTCGTAATATTGTAGAGAGAAAGGGTAGGAATGTAATTAATATATTCTTTTAGAAAATCAGCACAAAGGTTTCTCTCAAGATGCTAAGAAGAGATTCACCATGTGATCTGGGAGTTCCAGTCCTTGGCATCTAACTAAGGAATGTAAAGAAACTAACTCAAAAGGATATATGTACACCAATTTTCTTTGTAGAACTCTTTATGATGCCAATACATGAAAACAATTCATGTATTCAGTGATATATGGCTGGATAAAGAAAATGTGACATATATACCTAATAAAATGCTACTAAACTATTAGAAAAGATGAAAGATTGCTATTTGCAATGATAGGGATAGAGTTGTAGGGTATTATGCCTACCCAATTAACTTAGAAAGAAAAAGGAGAAATAATGGATAGTTTCAGTTATATGTGTGGCATATAATTTAAAAAAACAAGGGAACAGAAAAAAAACAATATAAAACTAATCATTGGCTTCAAACTGCACAACTGAATTTGCCAGAAGGGGAGGGTATAAGATAACATGAAAGGGAAGAAGGTCCAGTAGACAATGGGAGGGAACTTTTGACTCTTTGGTGGTAAGTATGGTGTGCAAACTTTTGAAGAGGTGTGACAAAAAAAGCAAAAAAAAAAAAAAAAACCAAAAAAACCAAAAAACCAAAATGCTTCTGAAGCAAAATCAGTGATATAAACTAAATGTGTTATCCAATTATAAAAATAATTGCAGCAAGTATATTATGAGATTGGTGCTAATACTAATCTGTTTTTATAGAATAAAACTATTACTGACTTTAAAAAAGACCATTACTAAGAGTATTCTTATGAAGATGATAATGCATAATATAATAAACAATATTCTCCACAATTTCTGGACCATATTTACTGCACTGGTTGTCACAGCTGTCTTGTGACATCCTTTCATCTATTTGCTTCATGCTGAGCTCAGAATGATTCTACAGTGGCTAATACAATAAATCCAACTTTGATATTGGAGCTTCACTCTGGGGCAGATTTTGTAGTATCTAGCAGAACACATTGTTGGAAGATCACTTAGGCAATTTAAATGTTAGGTCTTCTAATTAAGTGATAAGTAGAAACAGAAACGGGAAGTGCTTGGAACCACTGACATGGTTTCAGACTTTGCATTAGAAACTGTGGATATGGTGCTAAGGTCCGAGGCAGTCAGTTCCTAACTTGTATGCATGGGTAGAAAGTGTTTTCCTTGTCATGATTACACAGGGTGGGTGAAATAATGTATATTTGCTAGGTTATGCTGTACCCTGATGTGGTAACAAATAAATCTCTGAAACACAGTGCTTTGAATTTGTATTTTGTATTTGTACCTGGAATTTTTGTTTTGGAACGATAGCACAGCAGTAGGGTGTTTGCCTTGCACATAGCCGGCCCTGCCGAGCCGGGTTCGATTCCTTCATCTCTCTCAGAGAGCCCGGCAAGCTACCAAGAGTATCTCGCCCACACAGCAAAGCTTGGCAAGCTAACTGTGATGTATTCAATATGCCAAACACAGTAACAACAAGTCTCACGGTGGAAACGTTACTGGGCCCGCTCGAGCAAATTGATGAACAAAGGGAGGACAGTGTTACAGTGCTACAGTGCCTTGGCAAATTGCACAGTCAGGTAAGGTCTAGAGCTTATCCTTCAGCTCTACCCCATCTTGTAGCTATGCAGTCTACATATAAAAAATTAATAGAAAATAGTTAATGTAAGAGGAATACCTGCTCTTCGTCATTTCCTTGTCATATGGAAATCAAAAAACTCTTTCTGCTCTTCTTCTACTAATGAAAATGAACCTGTGCTCTGTCATCCTGAGGTTGAGAGCTAGAAAATATAGAGCAACACCTGGATATTAGTGAAAACTCATTACTTTTTTCCACTTCAAGAGTGTCTGCTTCATACAGTAAATACACGGGACAGACAGATTGTTCCATAGCTGGAAGCCTGACTCATGAGCAAAGGGGAGAGGGCAGCTGCAATAGAGAAGGGATCACTAAGAAAAAGATGGCTGGAGGGATGGGAGATGTGTGCAGAAAGTAGATAAAGGACCAAACATGATAGCCTCTCAGGGTCTGTATTGCAAACCATAATGCCCAAAAGTAGAGAGATTATGGGGAATCATGTCTGCCGTGGAGGCAGAGGGAGGGTGGGAAAGGGGGGGGGTACACCGGGGATATTGGTGGTGGGGAATGTGCACTGGTGGAGGGATGGGTGTTTGATCATTGTGTGATTGTAACCCAAACATGAAAGCTTATAACTATCTCACCATGATTCAATAAAATTAAAAAAAAAATAGAGTGTCTGCCTTGTGTGCTGGGGATTTCCTTCCTTTGACTTTTCTTCTTTCTTCTTATCCTTTCAGGTGGCTGGTGGAACCATATCCTCACGGTTTCAAATTCAGGCCCACAGCCCTGGCCGAGGAGGTGCTCTGAGAGTGGGTGAAAAGAAAAAGTAAGAAGGAAAGAGGAAGGCGGGAAGGTGAAGGCTGGTGGGTGGGCGCATGGAATTCCTTCAATACTGCTGATTCCCATCGTTCCATTGTTGTTCTTGCCACCACCCCAATTGTAGGTGATGGTTGTAAGGCAGAAGGAGATTAGAGTAGCAAGTCAACCCTATTCACTCTAGGGACTTTCTGGGTAGCTTTCCTATTGTTTACCTTTGCAGTCTGGAGTTGTTTCTTTGTTACTGTTGCTGTTTTGTTTTTTGGGTCACATCCTGCGATGCACAGGGGTTACTCCTGGCTCATGCACTCAGGAATTACTCCTGGCAGTGCTCAGAGGGACCATATGGGATTCTGGGATTCGAACCTGGGTCTGCCACATGCAAGGCCAACATCCTACCCACTATGCTCTCGCTCCAGCCCCTGGAGTTGTTTCTTGTGTGTGGTAGTTTGCTTAGAAGCCTACATTTGGATGTCTTTGTATGGTGATGGTGCATTATGGGGAGGTGAAGAAATACACAGCCACAGTTCACGGGTACCTCTACTAGAAGATACATATAAAGCAACTTTGGTTCTGGAGTTAGGTGTTGGGAGGGATACGGTGAAGGGCAGTGCCTTATAGCAGGGAGAAGTTACAGTGGCAAATTGCTGTGGGGTCTGGTCCCAGGGCTTCTGTTGGTGTGATTGTGACACAGACTTCAGGCTGGGGAAGGAACAAGTCTGGCCGAGGTGCACACACGTGATGTCAGTCCTGTTCTGCCGCTCCCTCTCAGGGATATGTTAAGTGTTTCTTCCTCTATTCCCACCTTCGCCTTCCAATTTGTGAACACTCATAAATGCAGTTTATATTTAGCACTGGTTTGTTCATGATCACAATCACGATCATCCTGTTGTTCGTCAATTGCCTCGAGCAGGCACAGTAATGTCTCCTTCTTCCCAGCCCTGAGATTTAAAAGAGCCATATTCAATGCTCTTTCAGGGTTAGGAGAATGAGACCCATCATTGTTACTGGTATTTGGCATATTGAATACGACATGGGAAGTTTGCCAGACTCTGCCATGCGGGCAAGATACTTTGGGTGGCCTGCCAGGTTCCTCCAAAGGAAAAATGAGATAATAAGATGTCTCTGCTTCCGGGAGGTGGGTTTTATAGTCTCTGCGTCTTGGCTGTTGATGGGACCAACCTGGTGCTAGCGGCAGCTGGTGGGTGTGATGCCTACCTACTGGAAGATGGGGGTCTGGGTGGAGAAGGCCCAGTCCCAATCCAAGCAGGCTTGGAGATCTCAGCCCCGGGACCCGCATGCCTGGGCTCCTCTGCCAGTTTCCTTATGCATGAGGCTTGTCCAGACATGTGGAGAGTGGTCTCAGCATGGCTGTGGCTGGTTCTGGAGGTCTTTGGCTGCTGGGGCTCTGATGGGGTGCGGGGAGAGGGACTGGTTTGTTAGCCAGTCACAAATAGGTGTTGGGTATCCAGATAAGCACAGTCTGTGACATCTGTACTCCAGGGACTTGTGACTTGCTCTGGACTACTAAGAGGCATAAAGTGATAATGGTGCACAAGTTAGAAATAAAATATAAAAGACAACACAAGTGATCAAATCAGTCATCAGTTTAATGCTTCACTGAACAAGGAAGTTGGGGCTTTCCCCTTGCTTGGTGAAGAAGACTGATGAGAGGAGAGGGTTGTCTTCTTGGAACAGCACTGAATTGGAAGGAAAGACAGAGATGCAGAAGCACACATTTCTCTCTGGCTTGTATCAATGAGAAAAAAATGGAACAACTCAACTTCACAATATTTAGCCCGTTTCTCTCCCATCCAGGAATGTAAATCCTGACCCAGGTACTCCCTACTCTAGCATCTTATCATCAGCCCTCTGGGGTATGCCCATGTCGTGAAAATAAGGAATGTTTCTGCCGATGTTATAGGAGAAGATAGCCCAAACTGGTACTATGATCTGGTCCCATTTTGCCAATGAAACATTGTAATAGAGAGTGAATGGATTCTGCATTATGGGGTGGTTATTACATAAGCTAGGGAGTGAACGGTTTTTTAAAATGTAATCCAGAGGCTCAATTGTAACTTATAACATTATGTTAGTCATAATCGGGCTGGAGCGATAGCACAGCGGTAGGGCGTTTGCCTTGCACGCAGCCAACATGGCCGACCCGAGTTCGATTCCTCTGCCCCTCTCGGAGAGCCCGGCAAGCTACCGAGAGTATCTCGCCCGCACGACAGAGCCTGGCAAGCTACCCGTGACATATTTGATATGCCAAACACAGTAACAGCAAAGTCTCCAATGGAGACGTTACTGGGCCCGCTCGAGCAAATCGTGATGATGTAAAAGCTGGTTAAATCTCAAAACATGATTTTGCTTAAATGATTTCTGAGGGTCTTTTGAACCCATAGTGTCCATGACTGTAAGGGAATAAGTGCTCTAAATTCTGAAAAAAGTGATTTCAGAATGACCCTTTGTAATATAAGTCAATGGTTAAGAAAGATTATCTGTGATGTAGCAAGTTCTGATTCCTTTCTTTTTTCATCCCCCATTCTTAAATTTTCACCCAGAAGCTATTTTCTAATTTTGGTACCATTTCTGTATATTTAACACAAGATTACTTCTCAATCCTAAATTACTGCTTCTTTATTATAAGCAGTTCTGAGTCCTTATTGCCTATTTCATTAAGTGAAATAAATGTATTTCCAACAAGGTAGAATGTATTTCCAAGTGAACAACAAGGGAATATTTCATTAATTTGCCTCTAAGTCTTTGCAATCATACACATTAAACTATACACACTAAACTTTCCTCTAATGAAATGTGATTGTTAATTTTTTATAAACCCCCTAAGTAAATGGTATCATTGTCAATGATGTGTAACCAGAATTAATCTCAAACAGAAATCATCAGTGGATTGATAAGGGAGTTATATAAGTTTTTTGAGCATTTGATCAAAAGGAATATTTTTGTGAAAACAGTTTACATTTTCATTTATTTCTTCTGTGCTTTTTTGTCAGATGTTTTGATTCATTTAAATAGTCTTATATATAACTTGGGCATAATAATATAGGCAGAAACAATCTTACAGAAGGTTATTAAAATCATCACATTTCTTTTCAGGCAAACAATAATTCATTCTAAAATTTCATCCACTTAAGGCTAGGAACTTCATTACCTTCTTTGTAATGAATTTTAGCAATGCTTTAGGTCATGTTTTTTTTGTTTTTCTTTTAATCTCACGATGGAACTGAAATCCCTCTTGTCATTTTTCACTGTTTCAAATTTCAAGGGACGAGATAATTTTAATTCTTTACGAACCATGAATTTGTAGTCAAAGCACGAACTTAAAATCATAAGTCTGTCATTAAACTTGTCAAACTAAGGTCGCTTTGTTTACGTTCCTATCAGTTTCTTCACAGTAATGCTTTATCACTTAAAAATTTTATAGTCAGGGCTGAGGAGAGAGCTTGTAGAGCTGGAGTATCTGTCTTGCATGCATGAGACAGTCTTCTCCACAGTGTCCCATATACCCGTCTACCCCCACCAACACTGCTAGTTGTAGTCCTGGATGTCACTCAGTTCTCCTGTGTGTACCTGGTGACTTCTGATCATGTATAGTCTGAGCATCATTGCATTGAAAGACCCAAGCATTTAATCATCTAACCCAGCTGACTGAGTATCACCCCCTGGAGCATTAGAGCATTACTTGGGAGGTCCTGCCAAAAGTTTATATGTGATATTATACTTACTATTAAGTATAATAGTAAGATTATACTTACTATTTTATGTATAAGTAAAATAGTAAGATTATACTATTTTATGTATTTAGAACAGATAATATATTCAAGAAGATCATGCAAATTATTTTGTAAAAAATATTGCTGCAACATTGGTTTAAAATACTGTATAGGGGCTAGAGTGATAGCACAGTGGGTAGGGCATTTGCCTTGCACGAGGCCAACCCAGATTCTATTCCCAGCATCCCATATGGTCCCCCAAGCACTGCCAGGAGTAATTTCTGAGTGCAGAGCCAGGAGTAACCCCTGTGCATGCCGGTTGTGACCCAAAAAGCAAAAAACAAAACAGAACAAAAACAAAAAAACCCCCACTGTGTATATTTGATCATTAGAAATCAGCATCTGTATTACATTAAGTTCACCATCAAACCTTGTTTTCATTCAGCATCATATAGTGTTCCCCATTAACTCACTTATTTTGTATTTTTTTAGTTTCCTCCTGGTAGTCACCATACCATTTTTTTAATTTTATAATCTAAGAATCATCTGTTTATCTTCCACATTATAAACCATGAGTGATATTATATGGTATTTATATTTCTCACTCCAGTTTATTTCACCTAAATATTGTTTTCTGGGATCATACATATTGTTGCAAACAGCAAAATTTCTTCATCCTTTTAAAATTTTTGGACCACACCTGGTGGTGCTCAGGGCTTACTCCTGGCTCTGTACTCAGAGATTACTTCTAGTCGGGTGAAAATGGTATCTTTTATTTTATAGTTGAGTAGTATCCCATTGTGTATATAGTCCAAATCTTTATTCACTCATTTTAAGCACATAGATTGCTTCCATATCTTGACTATTATAAATAATACTGCAGATAAACATAGGTGTACATAGGTTTCTTTGAATGAATGTTTTACATTTTTCAGGTAAATACTCAGGAGTGAATTTACTGGGTCATGTGGTGATAATTCGCTTGATTTTGTTTTTCATGATGTCTCTCCCGTTGATCGTCGATTTGCTGGAGCGGGCCCAGTAACGTCTCCATTGGAGACTTTGTTGTTACTGTGTCTGGCATATCAAATACTCTCGGTAGCTTGCCGGGCTCTCCGAGAGGGGCGGAGGAATCGAACTCGGGTCGGCCATGTTGGCCGCTTGTAAGGCGAACGCCCTATCGATGTGCTATCGCTCCAGCCCAGGTTTTATTTTTATTTATATATTTTAAAAATTTTTTATTAGTGAAACACCGTGAGATACAGTAGTAGACTTACAATTTTTTTTCTTCAACTTTTTTTTAAATTAGTGAAACACCATGAGGTACAGTTGTAGATTTACAATTTTTTGTGCTTGGATTTCGATTATACAATGATCAGATACCCATCCCTCCACCAGTGCCCATTTTCCACCAGTGCCCATTTTCCACCACCGTGGATAATATCTCCCCCACCCCCATCCCCCCATCCCACCCTGCCTCTGTGGCAGGGCAATCGCCTGTGTTCTCTCTCTCCTTTTGGGTGTTGTGGTCTGCAAAAGAGGCATTGAGTGGCAAACATGTTCAGTCCATAGTCTACTTTCGACATGCATCTCCCCTCCTGGGAGGATCCTCCAAACACCCTTTATTTGGTGCTCCCTTCTCTATCTGAGCTGCCCTTTCCTCTAGAATGCCTGGCTGGCCACTAAGCTATGAAGTAATCCTCCTGGTGCTGATCTCAGCTATTCTTGGGTATTAATCTCATATTTTGTTACTTTATATTTCCCAGATGAATGCAATCTTTCTATGTCTATCCCTCTCTTTCTGACTCATTTTGCTTAGCATGATACTGTCCATGTTGTACCACTTGTATATAAATTTCATGACTTCATCTTTTCTAACAGCTACATAGTACTCCATTGTGTAGATGTACCAAAGTTTCTTTAACCAGTCATCTGTTCTTGGGCATTCAGGTTTCTTCCAGTTTCTGGCTATTGTAAAGAGTGCTGCAGACTTACAAATTTTTGTGCTTGGGTTTCAGTTATACAATTATCAAATACCCATCCCTCCACCAGTGCCCATTTTCCACCACCACAGGTCCCAGTATCCCTCCACCCCCCCCTCCCCACACACACATACACCCCACCCCACCATGCCTCTGTGGCAAGGCATTTCCTTTTGTTCTCTCCTTTTGGGTGTTGTGGTTTACAAAAGAGGCATTGAGTGGCAATCATGTTTGGTCTATAGTCTACTTTCAGCATGCTTCTCCCATCCTGGGAGGATCTTCCCAATACCCTTTATTTGGCGCTCCCTTCTCTATATGAGCTCCCTTTCTCCCTAGCATGTGTGGCTGGCCTCCAAGCCGTGGATCAAAATTCCTGGTACTAGGCCATTCTTGGGTGTTAGTCTCCTATTTTGTTACTTTATGTTCCCCAGATGAATGCAGTCTTTCTATGTCTATCCCTATATTTCTGACTCATTTCGCTTAACATGATACTTTCCATGTAGTACCACTTGTATGTAAATTTCATGACTTCATCTTTTCTAACAGCTACATAGTACTCCATTGTGTAAATGTACCAAAGTTTCTTTAACCAGTCATCTGTTCTCGGGCACTCAGGTTTTTTCCAGATTCTGGCTATTGTAAAAAGTGCAGCAATGAACAAACAAGTGCAGAGGTCACTTCGACTATACTTTTTTGCCTCTCTGGGATAGATTCTCAGGAGTGGTATTGCTGGGTCAAATGGGAGCTCAATTTCTAATTTTTTGAGAATCATCCATACTGTTTTCCAAAAGGGCTGAACCAGTCAGCATTCCCACCAGCAGTGAAGGAGGGTCCCCTTCTCGCCACATCCTCGCCAGCACCAGTTGCTTGTGTTCTTTTGGATGTGGGACAGTCTCTGTGGTGTAAAATGATATCTCATTGTTGTTTTGATCTGCATCTCCCTGATGATTAATGATGTAGAGGATTTTCTCATGTGCCTTTTAGTCAATTGGATTTCTTCTTTGCGAAAGTTTCTGTTCATTTCATTGCCCCATTTTTTGATGGGGTTGGATGTTTTCTTCTTGAGGAGTTCAACCAGTACCTTGTATATCCTTGATATCAACCCATTGTCAGATGTGTATTCGGCGAATAACTTTTCCCATTCTGTAGACTGTCTTTATATTTTGGTCACTGTTTCTTTGGAGGTGCAGAAGCTTCTTAGTTTAAGATAGTCCCATTTGTCTATCTCTGTTTTCACTTGCTTGGCCAGTGGTGTGACATCTTTGAAGATACCATTTGGTTCA
The DNA here is from genome assembly GCF_029834395.1 of Sorex fumeus. NCBI lineage: Eukaryota > Metazoa > Chordata > Mammalia > Eulipotyphla > Soricidae > Sorex > Sorex fumeus. The sequence continues at coordinate 31,808,180 of NW_026606322.1, read as the reverse complement.
ATGTCATGGAGGGTTTTGCCAACTTTTTCTTCAATGTACCTTATGGATTCCGGTCTGATGTTGAGGTCTTTAATCCATTTTGATCTTACTTTTGTACATGGCGTTAGGCAGAGAGCTGAGCCCACTTTTTTGCATGTACCGTCCAGTTTTGCCAGCATAATTTGTTGAAGAGGCTTTCCCTCCTCCAGTTCACTTTTCTTGCCCCCTTATCGAAGATTAGATGCTCGTATGCTTGGGGGGAGATGTCAGTATATTCAACCCTGTTCCATTGGTCTACAGCTCTGCCTTTGTTCCAGTACCATGCTGTTTTAATTATTACTGCTTTGTAGTAGAGTTTGAAGTTAGGGAGGTTGATTCCTCCCATTTTCTTTTTCCCAAGAATTGCTTTTCTATTCGTGGGGGCTTATTCTTCCATATAAATTTCAGGAATGTTTGTTCCATATCTTTGAAGAATGTCATGGGTAATAGGGATCGCACTGAATTTGTACAGTGCTTTAGGAAGTATTGCCATTTTGACAACGTTAATTCTCCCGATCCATGAACGGGGGATATTTTTCCATTTCTTCGTGTCCTCTTTTATTTCCTGAAGTAGAGTTTTTTAGTTTTCTTTGTACAAATCCTTTACTTCCTTAGTTAAACTGATTCCTAGGTACATGATTTTTGGGGCACAATTGTGAACGGGATTGTTTTCTTCGTGTCATTTTCTTCTCTTTTACTATTTGCATATAGGAAAGCCATGGACTTTTGGGTATTGATTTTATAGCCTGCCACTTTACTATACAAGTCTATTGTTTCTAGGAGTTTCTTGGTAGAGGTTTTAGGGTTCTCTAAGTATAGTGTCATATCATCTGCAAATAGTGAGAGCTTGATTTCTTCTTTTCCTACCTAGATGCCCTTAATATCTTTTTCTTGCCTAATGGCTATTGAAAGTATTTCCAGTACTGAATTGAACAGTAGTGGAGAGAGTGGGCATCCTTGCCTCGTCCCTGATCTTAGGAGGAAGGCTCTCAGTTTTTCCCCATTGAGGATGATGTTTGCTGTATGCTTGTGGTAGATGGCTTTAACGATATTGAGGAAAGTCCCCTCTATCCCCATTTTGGTGAGGGTTTTCATCATAAACTGGTGCTGGATCTTGTCAAATGTTTTCTCTGCATCTATTGATATGATCAAATGATTTTTGTCTTTTCTTTTGTTGATATGATGGATTATGTTGATTGATTTCCAAGTGTTAAACCATCCTTGTATCCCCGGAATGAATCCCACTTGGTCATGGTGTATGATCTTTTTGATGAGTTGTTGAATTCTATTTACTAGTATTTTGTTGAGAATCTTCGCATCCGTGTTCATCAGGGATATCGGCATGCAGTTTTCTTTTCTTTGGTTTCTTTATTTCCTTTTGGTATTAGAGAGATATGGGTTTCATAGAAACTGTTTGGGAGAGTTTCTGTTTTTTCAATTTTCTGGAAAAGCTTGAGAAGAACTGGCAATAGGTCCTCTTTAAATGTTTGGAAAAATTCGCTAGTGAATCCATCTGGACCTGGGCTTTTGTTTTTGGGAAGACTTTTGATTACAGTTTCAATTTTCTTGATGTTAGTAGGTCTATTCAGGTACTCTATGTCTTCTTGATTCAGCTTTGGGAGATCATAGGAATTCAGGAATTTACCCATTTCTTCTAGATTCTCTTGTTTTGTGGCATACAGACTTTCAAAGTAGTCTCTGATGATCCTTTGAATTTCTTTGGTTTCTGTTGTGATATCTCCATTCTTATTTCTGAATCGATTTATTAGGGCTCTCTCTCTCTCTCTTTCTTTGTGAGTGTTGCTAATGGTTTATCTATCTTATTTATTTTCTCGAAGAACCAGCTCTTGGTTTCATTGATCTTTCAGATTGTTTCTTTGGTTTCTATGTTGTTGATTTCTACTCTAAGTTTTATGATCTCGTTCCCTCTGCCTGATTTGGGCTACTTCTGTTGATCCTTTTCTAAGATCTTGAGCTGTGAAGTCAAGTTGTGTATGTGCATCCTTTTTTCAGTCCTGAGATACACTTGCAGAGCTATAAATTTTCCCCTTAATACGGCTTTCCCTGTATCTCATAAGTTCTGGTAGATCGTGTCTTCATTCTCATTTGTTTCCAAGTATCTTTTGATTTCGTCCTTGACTTCCTTCCTGATCCACTCATTGTTAAGCACTGAGTTGTTTAATTTCCAGGTATTTGATTTGGTTCTCCATGTCTGTGTGTGATTCACTTCTATTCTCAGTGCATCATAGTCTGAAAAGATTGTTGATACTATTTCTATCTTCCTGATTATATTGAGGTATGTTTTGTGGCCTAGCACATAGTCTATTTTTGGAAAGTGTTCCGTGCGCACTGGAGAAGAATGTGTATTCTTTCTTTTTGGGGTGTAAAGCCCTGTATAAGTCTATAAGCCCTTTTTCTTCTATTTCTTCTTTCAAAACCAATATTTCCTTGCTGAATTTTGTTTTTGTTGATCTATCCAGAGGTGATAAGGCAATGTTGAAATCTCCACCTACTATTGTGTTGCTAGCAATGTCTTCCTTAAAATCTGTTAGCAGTTGTTTTAAATATTTAGCTGTTTCCTCATTAGGTGCGTATACATTTAAGAGTGTGATTTCTTCCTGTTGTACGTATCCCTTGATGAAGAGAAAATAGCCTTCGCTGTCCCTTCTAATCTTTTTCAACCTAAAGTTAATGTTGTCGGATACTAGTGTGGCCACCCCAGCTTTTTTTGAGGGAGCTGTTTGCTTGCAGGATTTTTTTCCCCATCCTTTCACTTTGAGTCTGTGTTTGCTCTGACTGTTGAGATGAGTTTCTTGTAGGCAGCAGAATGTTGGGTTCTGTCTCTGAATCCATTTTGCCACTCTGTGTCTCTTAATTGGTGAATTTAGATCATTGACGTTGAGAGAGATTATTGTTATGGGGTTTTGTGTCTTCTTTCTGTAAGGGTCTGTTGTGTTTGTAGGGTTTGTCTTGTCTTATAGTAGCCCCTTTAGCCCTTGTTTCAGGTTTTGATTTGAGTCTATGAGTCTATGAAGTTCCTGACCTACTGTTTATCTGGAAAATAGTGTACTGTTCCTTCAATTTTGAGTGAGAGTTTAGCTGGATAGAGTATTCTTGTTAAAGCATTCATTTCAATGAGTTTTTTCACTATATCCCGCCATTGCCTTCGGGCTTAGAGGGTTTCCTCTGATAGGTCTGCTGTGAATCTAAGGTATGTGACTTCCTTCTTTGACCTTGCTGCTTACAGTATTGTATCTCTATTGGCAGCATCAATCATTCTAACTATGATATGTCTTGGAGTGTTTTTGTTCGGGTCTCTTTTAGCTGGCACCCTTCGGGCTCCTTGAACCTGAATGGCTGCATTGTGGAGCTCTGGGAATTTTTCAGCAATGATTTGTTTAACCATGTTTTTTTCACTGGGACTGTTTCCCTGAGCTCCTGGTAGTCCAATGAATCTAATGTTGTTCCTCTTGGAATCATCTCCTAGGACTCTGATTCTCTGTAGAGCTATTTTGAGGTCCCTTGCCACTGTTTGTTGTTGCATGTTGGCTTGGTGCAGCTGATCTTCCAGCTCATTGATTCTCTCTTCAACTGCGGTCATTCTACTGTTGAGGGCAGAGACTGAGTTTTTCATTTCATCTACAGAATCTTTTATTCGTGACATTTCTGCTCTCATTTCTTCCCGTAATTTGTCGATTTTTTCTGTCATGTTACTGGATATTTGTCTGACTGTTTCATTGAGTTGATTGAACATCTTCATGACTTCGTATCTGAATTCTTTGTCAGAGAGGTCCCTTAGGTGAGCAGTATTGACAGAGGCTTCTAGATTCTTTTTGTTGTCTTCCCCATGTGGTGGGGATTTGCGTTGTTTCTTCATGTTGGTGTGTAGGTTTGGGGGCTAGGTTCCTTTGTATGGCTAAACTACCTGTGGCCACGTGAGCGTTGGACCAATGAAAAAACAGGCCATGCCCACTTCTACAGAAACCACGCCCACTTCTGAAAAGACCATGCCCCCACGGGTACCTGATGTGTGTGGAGGGAGTAAAAACTGGGTATGGGAGAAGACCAGCACAGCTTGTCTGAGAAGACGCCTGGGGGGCTTGCAGGGAGAAATCCAAGTCCTGGGTTCGAGTACCAGTGAATGAACTGACCTGGGTTTGGGAGAAGATCAGCGCAGCTTGGGGGCTCACCAGGTTTTATTCCCACAAGCAGTGTTCAAGTTTTTCTTCTCTCCACATCTTTCTTACCAACGACTTGATGTAGCTTGTCTTTTTTTTATGGTTTATTTTTTAAATATTTATTATTATTATTATTTTTATTAGTGAAACACCATGAGCTACAGTTGTAGACTTACATATTTTTGTGTTTGGGCTTCAGTTATACAGTGATCAAGTACCCATCTCTCCACCAGTGCCCATTCTCCACCAACAATGAAACCAGTAGCACTCTCAACCCCCCATCCCACCCCACCCCACCACAACTCTATAGCAGGCCATTCCCTTTTGCTCTCACTTTCCTTTAGGGTGTTGTGGTTTGCAACAGAGGTATTGAGTGACCATCGTGTTAGGTCTATAGTCTACTTTCAGCGTGCGTTTTGCATCATGAGTGAGTCCTCCAAACACCCTTTACTTGTTGTTCCCTCCTCTATCTGAGCTGCCTTTTCCCCCAGCATCTGCTGCCAGCTTCCTAGCCATGGAGCAGACCTCCTGGTACTTATCTCAATTATTCTTGGGTGTTTGTCTCGCATTCTGTTACTTTATATTCCCCAGATCAGTGCAGTCTTTCTATGTTTGTCCCTCTCTTTCTGACTAATTTCACTCATTTCTACGATACTTTTCATGTAAAACCACTTGTTTGCAAATTTCATGACTTCCTCCTTTCTATCTGCTGCATAGTACTCCATTGTGTAGATGTACCAAAGTTTCTTTAACTAGTCATCTGTTCTTGGGCACTCGAGTATTTTTTTTTCCAGATTTTGCCTCTGTGAGTCCCCCAGTCTCACCTAGACCCGCAATCCCACCTGTATTTTTTATTTAAACCTGAACATTGAATAGTGACACAAGACACCTTAAAACAGTCTTGCAGGGGACAGAGCAATAGTATAGCATGTAGGGTACTTGTCTTGCATGCAGCCAATGCAGATTTGATCCCTGGCATCTCATATAGTCCCCTGAGCATAGGCAGGGGTAATTCCTGAGGGCAGAGGCATGAGTAACCCCTGAGAATTGCTGGGTGTGGCCCTGAAACCAACCAAAACAAAATGTATTGCAAATGAGAATTTATATAGAAGGAAGTAGCTTGAGGAAATGGACTCTATGAAGAAGGATAAATTATTGTATAGTATTAATAGTAAGTATAAATTCAATTCAATTAAAGGTGGGTCATTGGTCATAGGAAGATATCAGTAAAGAGTTGATTGGGTTGAAGCAGCTAAAGTTTAATTTTCAATCTTCTGCAATTGTGATAATTAAAAATGAAAGTGTATGGGAAGTGAACTTTTAACAAAAATGAAGACCGTTTTCACCCTGGTGAGTAAAGAGTAAGTTCACGTGAGCTAGGAAGCACAATTGTAATCTGACCATGGAAAGGTGAACTTTCTTTCCATTGTGGGAAGTGGAAAACTTGTTTAAGTGGACATTTTCAAGAATCACTCTAATGAGCTGGATTTATGATGATGCAAAAGACAGGATATTTTTTAAGTAAATAGCAGGGAGAGTGTGGTAATGTCCTGATCACTGGTGTCTAATCAATCAGAGGCTGGTCTTTGTGTGTGATACTCTAGGGAGGTTGTTAAGAGGAAAACAGGTTGGACACTAACTCATTGGGCTACATTAGCTTACTACAGGGGACAGAAATCTTATTTCTTGCATATAGAATTCTATTTATTAGATAAACAGGGGCAAAATGACCTGTATTGTCCTTGGGGTCTGATGTCTAGAAAACATCAAATATCTGAGTGGAAGCTAGTTTAATTGCAAATATATTGAAGAAGCTAATGAGTTGACTTTTAAATCAAAGGTTTTTATGAGTACAATGAATAAAACATATAGACAGTAGCCTTCTTAAAGTACATAATTTGTTTTTAAAGATATGAGGATCGATGTTAAAAAACGGTAGGTGGTAGTATTTGTTTCCCAGTATATAAAGTATCATAAAATCATAATTTTTCTAATTTTTTTAGCTTCAATATTCGATGATATTTCACTTCACATATATATATTATTTGTTTGCTTTTCATATAAGTCAAAGATGCTACTAATTGGCTTGCATCTACTAGGACACAGATTGAAGATAAAAATATATTACTTTCTTTAAGTTGTCTAATTTTTGTTTCATTGTACTTTGCCTTGGGGAAAACTGTGCTTTTCGTCGTTAATTGGAACACTTTTGTGTGTGTGTGTGAGTGTGAATACATGGTTTTACTCAATAAGGTAAGTATTGCTATAAAATAGAATGCATGTTCTGCCATTAACTATGTAGTTTTTAATCAAAATGGGGCTATTGATTGAATCGACTTCTTAGTGAATAGATACCAGCCATGTTCTCACTGATCAGTAGAAATAAGAGTTTTCATGAAAAACTGATTTAATGGAATCAATACATGGTGCACGAATGTGAAGATTAAATGAAAATACAATGTGTGAAAGTCAGAACTTTTCAATACAGAAATCCTCCACCAGATTCTCTGTGATCCAGTAATGTATTTTATATTTTGGAAATATAAAAGGTTTGTTGACCTTGGGGGCCTGGCAGGCAAGTTCTTAGGACTGGGGGCATAGCATCTCCACCCAGACCCCAGAATAGAACATGGCAGTTACTTCTAAGACTCTTAAACTGAGGAGAGGGTCACAAAATAAAGGTCTGTGCAGCACCCACCCAAAGGATAGGATCTTCCCAGGCCAGCCCTATACAGATCCTGTTATCCAAGTCTCCACAGCAAACAGCTGCTGGCAACTACGAAATGATTAGTTTTTTCTCCACAAAGAAAACAAATGAGAGGGTGCATGGGTGGACAGGGTAACAGAAGCGAAGAAGTTGTCTCAAAGAACTGAGCCTCCATCACAGGACTCAGAGCCCCCAAATCTGCATTTAGAGATAGGAGTGTGTGGGTTTTGCTAACCCATCTCCTTAAGGCTGGAGGGTGGGGGGCTGGGAGCTCAGAGAACCGAAGCTCAATGTTCTTATTAATGTCATTATCTGCCATTTAATTGCACCTTCCCTCCCCACCCCCCACAACATTTAAATGCATCAGGGAAGTGATGAGTTGCAGATAATAACTTAGCACCTTTTTCTTGTCAGAAACATCTGCACCAAAGTTTTTTTTTTGAGACTAAACTATTTACTGAGTCTATTATGTCTTTTCACCAGGAATCATGGTGGGATGGGGGTGCCAAGAAGACCGACTGGATTCACCCCCAAACAACGGATCTGCATGTGCCTATTTTTCTTTAGCTTCATGCAGAATGGAGGTGGCAGGCAATTTGTGTATTTTTGTTGTGTGCACACCGCTTTTCCTCTCCAATATTCATAAGAACATATTTCCCTGTGAGTAACTAAAACTCTGATTTGTACACATAGTTAGTTATCTCCCACAATTCATCTAGCTGTAGGTGTTCCTGGCAGTTCAGAAGCATCAGTACAAAGACCATTTATCTAACTAGTTCTCCAGCCTCAGTTACAAGCTGTTAGAGTCACGGTTTTGCTGTTGAACACCGCTGCTCTTCTGCAGAATCTAGGTGTCAAGTAGGAGAGGAATAAGAATAAGAGAGGAGGTGGTGGAAATTTCCTTTGTTGCATCTCTCTCTTCGTCTAATAAGAAAGAGACATACCTCCAAAAACCATCCCATTCCATAGTTTGAAAGTGTGACCCAGTCACTGTTTACAGAAAACTCCGAGAAGCCGAAAAATGGCGTTTAGGTACCAAAGAAACAAGACAGTCAGATTTGGCTTCACTGGACAGGATTTTCTTTGTAGCTTGCTCAGATCTGCAACACCTGCTGTGCTTTTTGTCAGAGCAGCTTGCACTGCTCCTGTGGGGACAGATGGGTCCCGTGTGTATTGCCACAGCTACCACAAGTTAAAGGGCTTGGCACAGCAGCTGTACCATTATGTCGGGTTGTCTCTGACACAATTTACAGTATCCTCTCCATGAGTGGTGACTTTCATCTTAGGCCCTGATGCAGCTGCATAAGAATGAGGGCGGTAATGTGGAACTTTGTCACCTTGGACTCTGTGCTCAATTGGACACCGGGGTGGAGATCCTCTGCCCATTTCCACCAGTCTCCAGTGACCCAGGGGTTGCACTCACAAGCCACAGCCTGCTGGTGCCAGTTAATCTCATCGGCCACTCTCCAGAAATCATGGCTGCTTCTCCTGGAAGGGAGCATAAAATGAGGCCCCCATAACCATGCCATCGAACTCTGTGCCAAGCTGTTTTCACTTGGGGTTCCCAAGAGGGGGGTGGGTGAGAGCCCTCGCTGCTCCAAGGGACCCAGCCCCAGCAGCTGAAAACCTCCACAACTCAACCACTGCCACACTCCAGGCCGCTTTTCACATGCTAGATCCGAGCTTCATATATGAATGAACATATTTCTGGACATAGGGAGTGGACATATCGTAAGACACTCTCTACCCATTTTCCATAATTACCACACCATATTTGATGGGGTTCAGACAGTAGGCAACAAATCATAGAGGGATATATATATATATATATATATATGCATACATACATACTTTCAGACATATATACCAAAGCTCACATCACCCAAACTTTAACAACATGTTAGTGATATCCTATAGAATGTCTTAATGGCTCCTGCCAAACTAGAACAATCTTTGCTCTGTTTTTTATATAAAAACTTTTTTGAAAGCATGTTAGCAGTTCTTCATAACAGATTTATATATATATATAAAGAATATATATAATATATTCTTTTGGTTTATATTTTGGGACAGGGCTTGGGGCTTGGGATGGATACATCCTGAATTTGGTGGTGGGAAGGTGGAATGGTGGTGGGGTTGGTGTTTGAATATTGAATGTAACCAAATATTGTGAAGTAACTTATGAAATTATAAAAGAAATTAAAAAAAAAGAATGAGGGTGACTTGGTCTTCACTTCAAGGCACAAGGAAGAGTGTATTAATTAGGGTTTTCCATCCGGGGAGATGGAATCAATAGTAGGTACAGTGAGGGAGAAAAAGAGAGGGAGCATGAGAAAGAGAGGAGAGAGGGGAGAGAGAGATGCAGGTGAGTGAATGAGGTATTCAAAGAAGGCCTGATATCTGCTATTATAGCCCAGGTCCACAGTCTGCCTAAAAGCAGATTAGTGTCTTCCTTGAGGATGGTGGATCTTTTTATTTCTTCAGCTCTTCGAGGATTAGATTAGGTCCACCTACGTTATAGAGGTTTATCTGCTTCCCACACCTTTTGCTGATTCAAAAGTTCATCTTATGTAGAAAATACCTTCACAGAACTTTTGGCTTCCTAGCAATATCTAGACTAATATTTGACTTCCTATCTGGGTACTGTGTCCAGACAAGTTGACACATACTTTTCTTAAGTTAAAATTGTACTCATTTGCTATTTTGTTTTACAAGACTATGTATGTTTGGGGTGGGGGGGGGGATGGGAAGGGGCCCTGGAGCAATAGTACAACTGGTAGGGTGTTTTCCTTGCCTGAGGCTGACCCAGGTTCATTACCCAGCATCCCATATAGTTCCCCCAAATCTTCCATGAGTGATCCCTGAGCCTAGAGCCAGAAATAAGCCCTGAGCACTGCTTGAGGAGCTTTATTTTAAAACTTGTTTGGTCTCAATCTCCCAAAGAGTGTCACCCACTTCCCATCCTCAATGGAATTTGCTATACCATTCTTTACCAATGGAAAGCCTAGTAGGATATCTCAGCACAACAGCAGATTTCCAATAGAAAATAAATACTAGCTCCAACCACCATAGAGTTAGCATGGGGAACCAGAAAGAGGAAATCTTCTAAGGATTATTTTTATTGTGATTTATTCGTTCATTTGCTTTGCTCACACACCCTATGAGAGAAATTACTTGCTGTCTTTCTCCTAACACACTTTGTTCAGTATAAATCCCTTCAGGTTCCATCCATGTTGTCACAAAGACAAGATTTCATCACTTTTATAATCGAGTAATATCCATTCAGCTATATACCCCATGTCTTCATTTGTGGATGGACATGTAGATTGATTTTATATTTTGGCTATTCTGAACAATGCTGCTAAGATCACGGTGTTCGTATATCTTTTCAAATTGGTGTTTTCATATTCTTTGGGTAAATTACAAGGAGTGTTCTTTCTGGGTAATGTGACATTTTCATTATTAGTTTTAAAGGTCCTCATATTATTTTCCACGAAGGTTTTTGTATTTTCAAAAATGCAATTTTTGAGAGTTAATTTTGTCTCTATACCCTCACCAACATAGGTCATTCCCAATCATTGGTATATCAATAGTATCTCATTTGGCTTTGCTTGGCATTTCTTTAATAATAAATGAAGTTGAATATTTTTCCATGTGCCTGCTAACTTTCTGAATGATTTCTTTGGAGATGAATTGATCAGGTCTTCTGCTTAGCTGTTTGGTTTATTTGCTTTGGGCCCAGTGGCATTCAGGGCTTGCTCCCAGCTCAGTGCTCAGGAATCACTTATGGTGGGGCTCAGGGGGCCAAAATGGGTGTCGGGAAGGTCAGTTACATGCATTCAAGCACCCAACCTGTTGTATTACCTCTCTGGTTCCTAGTGTTTGTTTTATTGTTATTTGGGACTGTTTGTTTTATTGTTGTGCTGTTAAAGTTATTTATACAGCTTTGGATATTTGTTGGAGTACAAGGATCTTAGGTTTATCTGGTTACACCCATCAATCTGGTTACACCCATCACAGTGCTCCTAAAGCACTTCCACTTCCATTATGTTTATCTGTAAACAGTCTTCCCTATGCTCTCCTTCCCACCCAGTTAATCAGTTTTCCCCTTAATCAGACTTTGTTCATTTGTAAGATGAGTTTCCCAGAAATCTATGATTTTATATGTATGAGTGAAATATTGCCTTTCTCCTCTCCTTATGCCTTATGAACAGTTTACCTTAAAGTAATATCCTTTTTGTATAGATACAGGAAGACCGTTAACATTATGCTTTGTAACTTAGGATTTGATTGGCCTTGAATATTATTCACTCCCGGTCATCTGCTTTCTCGACTTAAGCCTCAGTTGCCCTTAGTTCCTAACACCCCAAAAGCAGGGTCCCAACGAGGGACTGAATGGACCCAGGGCAAGCGGTGAGCTACCCTGGCAGGCCAAAGTGCCACGATTCTTAACTATAAGTTAAGAGTTTGATCATAGACAAATGCTGTCATGATCCAAAGGTAACGACAAGACTAGGATCCTGCTAGGGGTGGAAAAGACTATCTGGCCTGAGCACCGTAGTCTGAAATTGAAAAGTTTAAGATATTTCTTACTGTATCCATACAAAATGATTTATATTATATTCTTATATGCTTGTCGGACAAGGAGAGGAGAGGCACGCCCATGGGATTATGCTCTAGGGTGGGCCCTCCTGCTGAGGAAGGATCTGTCCTAGGAGCGGTCTTCCCTGAGGCTAAGATTTCTACTCCTACTGATCTCCACCCCTATTGATTGTGATCGCACCTATGTGTAATTGTTTCCCCAGTTCCTCTTGGAGAGAGATATAATGAGACTGTAGATTGGGCAGGGAGGGCAGAGACAGAGGAGCAGAGACAGAAGGAGAAGAGGAGGAGAAACAGAGAGAGACAGGAGCAGAGACAGAAGGAGAAAGGAGCAGAGACAGATGAAGAGAGAATCAGAATAAACTACGACTAATACCTACCAGCCTGGCCCTCGTTCCTTCCTCCGCCTGACCATCGCCATCAACCTCTCCGGGGTGGGAGAAGGGTGAGACTACCGAATGCGGGCGGCAGGAGAGATAGAGCCACCGCCGCTGTGTGTGTGCTGCGCCCCTCTTTGTGTGAGTTTACACAGATATTAACTCCTTTTCAGAGTTTGGTGTGTACATATTTCCTCCTGGTTAGTAAGTTGGTTGCATTTTCACTTGTGTGCTGGTTTCTTTCACTGTACAAAGGATTTTGAGCTTGATGCAACCACATTTATTTTTTTTTGTTTTTGCTTTTGTTTTCTCTGCTATTGGAGATGAATTCTTGACCATTGGAACATATTACCTGTGTTTACGATTTTACTCTGCATTTTATGATTTTAGGTTTCGTATCAAACTCTTTAGTTGATTTGAATTAATTTTTGTGTATCTTATCATTTAATGTTCTAGTATAACTTACTGTCATTTTATTTTTGCATTTGACTTCCCCAAATTCCCAACACCCTTTGTTAAAGAGGTCTCCTTTCTCAATCAAAAGGTCTTGATTGTTTGTAATAAAATTAGAACCCGCAGAGTCAGCCTGGAGCTGAGGAGGGATGCCAGGACCCCAGCTCGACACCTCAGTTAACAGAGATGGAGGGAACTGAATGAAGCCCTCACTCAACCGCCACAGCAGGAATTCTTCTATTCCTCTATGTTCACACTGAAGACACCAGCGTCTCTGTGGAAATCCATAATCTAATCCTAGAGTGTCCCTCATTGCCTCCAGGTGCTGAATCAGTTATATGAGGCTCTTATGAATGTGAACTATGAAACTTCACCCTAGACATCAGCAGACTCAATGGAGAGCTGCATCAAAGCCCACCAAGCCCAAGGAGAATAGTGTGCATGACGTGTGTGGTGTGTTTGTGTGTGTGTGTGTGTGTGTGTGTGTGTGTGTGAGAGAGAGAGAGAGAGAGAGAGAGAGAGAGAGAGAGAGAGAGAGAGAGAGATGCATAATAATAACCACCACCATCAGGACCTTAATAAGTGCATGAAAAGCTTTACTGTGTGATGCCTCAGTTTTGATGCAAACCCAGTAGATTATCTATCACCTGGAAAAAATGAAAGGTGATAGACTGGTGACTCAAGCTTATTGCAAAGTTAGAAACACATTCCAGTTGTTCTAACATTGGCCTCTACTTTTTTGTGTCAGGAAAAGAGTCCGGAGTGCTTTTCAAGAACCAGCTGTGGGCCATGTCAGGGGAGATGGGCATGGTGTTCTTTGTTTCGTTTTTTTTTTTTTTTTATGTTGTCTATAATAAGACACAAAAAGATCTTAGGTGGGGCAAAAAATCTCAGTAGAGATGACCTGTAGGTATTGCTGCATTCCTGGGGCTACAGGCAGTCTGAAAAGAGCCAGAATAAATGCAGACTCACCCAGTGTCTTTCACCGCATGGGCTGCCATAACAAAGACCAAACACTTGATCCTTCACACAGTGGAACTTTGTTTTACCATTTATGCTTCTCGAAGTTGGAAACATAACATCAAGGTGTCAGCTTTGTTGGAGTTTGATGAAGGCTCTCTTCCTGCGTGGTGGATGGCTTCCTTCTTGCTCTTACTCAGATGCCCATTTCTTGGTGCTCCTAATGCAGAGAGAGAGAGAGAGAGAGAGAGAGAGAGAGAGAGAGAGAGAGAGCGAGCCCTTGGACATCTTTTAATCAGATCCCAAATGCACCTATACCTGGTTAACTCCCAAGGTCCCCCAGCTCCAAATGTCATCATATTAGGTATTAGAACTTTGCCACATTAATTTTTTATAAAATATTTACTTTTTAAATGGAATCAATGAGATACACAGTTATAAAGTTGTTCATGATTGGGTTTCAGTCACATAATGTTCCAACAACTAGATTACCTTACCCACCACCAGTGTCCCCAGTTTCCCTCCTAGCCTCACCTTCATGACACATCTCTCTCTCTCTCTCTCTCTCTCTCTCTCTCTCTCTCTCTTTCTCTCTCTCTCTCTCTCCTTTTAGGCATTATGGTTTTCAATACAGACACTGAAAGGTTATCAGGTATATCCTTTTACCTACTTCCGACACTCAGTTTTTTCTTCAGAGTGATCTTTTCCAGCTATGATTGTCATAACTGGTCGCTTCTCTGTCCTAACTGCTCTCCACCCCACACACAGTTGTGGCAACCTTTCAACCACTGACCAGCCTGTGTCCAAGGCCCTATTTTCCCTTGGATATTAGTCTCATACTATTTTTTTTTATATCCTACAATGAATGCAGTCAGTCTAGATCTGCCCCTTCTCCTTCTGACTCATTTCACTGAACATGATACTCTCTATGCCCATCCACTTATAGGAAAATTTCATGACTTCGTTTTTCTTAGCAGCTGTATAGTAGTCCATTGTGTAGATGCACTGTACTGATAGCACAGTGGTAGGGCATTTGCCTTGCACGCAGCCAGCCCAGCCGAGCCGGGTTTGATTCCTCCACCCCTCTCAGAGAGCCTGGCAAGCTACCGAGAGTATTCAATATGCCAAACACAGTAACAAGAAGTCTCACAGTGGAGACGTTACTGGTCCCGCTCAAGCAAATCGATGAACAACGGGAGGACAGTGACAGTGACAGATGCATCATAGATTCTTTAACCATTCCTCTGTTCTTGGGCTCTAGGGCTGTTTCCAGATTCCTACTATTGTAAACTGCTGCAAAGAACATAGAAATGCAGATGGTGTTCCTGCTGTGGTACATTAATTTTAAGGGGATATAATTCAGTCCAGTTACTTTAGTTTGTAGAAATAGTGGGATCCTTGGTGACAGATCTCAAGAATCCAGGAGGCCATCCCCTGGAGAGGCTCTCATCAACTTAGAATGGCTGACCCTGCCTATCCTTTCGAAAGTCTTACCTTTGGGGTTAGAAACCAAAAAAGGAGGAGCTGGAGTGATAGCACAGTGGGTAGGATGTTTGCCTTGCAAGCGGCAGACCCGGGGTTGATTCCCAGCATCCCGTATGGTCTCCCGATCACTGCCAGAAGTAATTCCTGAGTGCATGAGCCAGGAGTAACCCCTGTGCATCGCTGGGTGTGACCCAAAAAGAACCCAAAAAAGAATGGAAAAAGAATTAGAAATGCTAAGGTAGAAAGAACTAGAACTTCTCCTACCCCAGAGTCATATTCCTGCTAGATTCTGATCCCAGTTGGGGCCGACTTTACTGGAATAGAAGATGAATATTACCACACCTTAGGAACAACTCTTGCAATGAATAGATTACAGCATCATTTCATGTAGCCAGAAAACTATCGAGCTGCCTGAATTTTCATTCTGGGGTGGGGAAAGACGGTCTCATAATGAATCATAAGGGACAGTTAGAGAAACCATTTAATGAGACATGCTAATTTAGCTTTACTATAAGCTCTATTTTCCTCCCAATCCGTATCTTATGGGGAATGCCAGTTTCTCAGGATTACGTTTTGATGGATAAAATGAATAAAAATTCCAGGACATGATCTCTAGATGAGTTTTCCCAGGCTTTATTTTTTCTTCTCCCAGCGAAAATTTTAGAAATGAATCGGTTCGTATAGTTGTAATTCTTACACTCGCCACTTGATGGCAGCCGTTGACGAAAGCTGTCCTCTGCTTGCCTCGGGAAACTTAATTTCTGTGTGAAAAGCAATTTTTTTTCTTTCTCTTTTTTCTCTTTCCAAATTGTGCCCACACCTGTTTTGGGTGGGAAGTGCTGTTCTTCATGATTAATGTTTGTTTTGTGCTAGAGCCCTCATTGGCTCTTTGAGCCCAACTATTTTTATGCTTTTTTTCAATATCTTATAGTGTATGTTAATGCAGTTTGGAAGGAATTTAGCAGCCTGAGATCTCAGTTGGTTTGGATGTTTTTCTTTTGTCCCCTTATTTAATTCAAACACTGATTGACACATTGAGAATGAAAATTTTCTGTTGCTTTTTCCTGGAAAAGTTTTGTTAAATAATGCACTCTTCTCAAACAATCCTACATACATCAGAGATAGAAGACTATTATTCTGTTACCCTTGGGTATTCATTATTCATGTTTTCACGTGTCATTAGCAGGGTGAATTTTCTCTAGATTTGCAGCAGATGGTGATATATATATATATATATATATGAATTTTCTTCATTAAAATCTACCCCATATTAATCTTTTATAATTGGCTCATTTCTTAAATAACAAAATTTCTTTTCTTAGCCCAGTAAGGCTTTAACACCTAAAAGGAAAAGTGTTTCCTGCACACTAATCACCTTTCTGTGACTCATCAGAGATGAAAGTCAGATATTATCTGGATGGAGGCGGCAGCAAGTGGCAAGGAGGGTGGGAGGGGGGTGTTGTAAGTAAAAAGGTCCTATTTCACTGGAATGAGAGCACCCAGTGTTCAGGGCAGTCCTGACTGGGGGTGTGTAGGTGTGACAGCAATCAGGTCTGCTGTGCATTTTAGATAAATGCAGACAATGAGTGAGGTTTATGTGGAAGACTGCATTGGAAATGTGATGAGAATAATCAACATACCCCTGAGCTCACAGTCTGAATGGTTATGAGGGAAGACCCAGGGCTGTGGCTTGGTCTGTGGCAGATCAAGGGCTGTGGCTCAGTGGCAGAAAGCCTGCCCTCAATGCCTGAAGCTGCGAGTTCAATCCCTGGGTTGTGCCTGTCATCAAGTTCCCAGCAGTGCTGTCACAACAAATGTGGGATTCCCCCTCTCCACCCAAAATAGTTCAACCAGGTGTGCAACTTCTGATGCCACAAGTGTCTAACCACATCTCACAACAAGGGAAGGGAAACATCAAATAAAAAGAAATAGAAGTCAATCGTTAAAAGATGTGGATAGACAAGGACAGGAGAGACAAGGGCTAGGAGGATTGGTCACGGTGGGAAGCCTGCCTCAGGTCCAGGGGTGGGGGGGAAGATAATTGGGATAGAGAAGGAACCACTATGACAAACATAGTTGGAAATGATCACTCTGGATAAGAACTGCATGCTGAAAAGTAGGTAAAGGAACAAACAGGATAATCTGTATTGCAATATTGCAAACCCCAAGAGGGGGGGGGAGAGAGAGAGAGAGAGAGAGAGAGAGAGAGAGAGACAGAGACAGAGACAGAGACAGAGAGACAGAGAGAGACAGAGAGAGACAGAGAGAGAGAGCCTGCCATAGAGACAGGGGCAGTGGCAGTGGCAGGTGG
Organism: Sorex fumeus; assembly: GCF_029834395.1. Classification (NCBI taxonomy): domain Eukaryota; kingdom Metazoa; phylum Chordata; class Mammalia; order Eulipotyphla; family Soricidae; genus Sorex; species Sorex fumeus. The sequence continues at coordinate 31,791,089 of NW_026606322.1, read as the reverse complement.
TAGGAGGGAAACTCAGGACTTTAATGTTGGGAAATATACACTGGTGGAGGGAGGTGTGTTGGAATATTGTATGACTGACATCCAACCATGAACAGCCTTGTAACCGTGCATTTCACGGTTACAATGGAAAAATAGAAGGTGTGGGTAGAACAAGGAAGATTTCAAATGAAACCCTTCCCCAAATGCAAAACAGTTTTAGATGAGGCTGGTGCTCAGAATGGAGGGAGTATGTTGTAGAAAGACAATGCACACCTGGCATAGGAACCAGGTTTGACCAATCTCCCTAAAAAGACGGACTTCTAGTGAATCCCGAATGACAGCTAACATTAATCAGGGAAAGGCCAGAGATGGGAAGGGAGCCATATGGGTGGAACATAATAATATGCACCTACAGAAGCTTTTTAGGTAAGAATATGAAGGGGGTATTATGGAGAGAGAAGGGAGCTTCTGAAGGCCCGAGCACAGAGAGGGAGCTGGGAAATAGGTGATGGTTGTAAGTATTCAGGGCCTGGAGGGCTGCTGGAGGTGGTGGCCTGAGATGTGAGCAGACACGGGAACAGTCCTCTGACCGCAGAGGTGAGAGATGGAAGTGAGGGGCCTTCAGCCCTCTGCAAACACATAAGGACACCCAGGCTAATTGGCATGAGACAGAGGAGAGCAGACTACAGCAGGGAGAATCATGAGACTGGACTTGGGAGAAACGGGAACAAACTTGGGGTAAGTCGACTGGGGAGGGATACGGAGGAAAAGGAATATTATAAATGGGCTGGTGCTAAAGTACAGTGGGTAGGGCACTTATTTGCACTCGCCAACCTGGGTTCCGTCCCTGGTAATCCATATGGTCCCCCAAGCCCACCAGGAGTTATCCCTGGGCCCGGAACCAAGAGTAAGCCCTGAGCAGCATGCCCCCACCCCACCCCCACCCCCTCACACCCCCAAAAAGGAATGTTTCAGAGCACTGTGACTGGAGTAGCTGCAACTAGGTGTCTTCTCACTGAGTGAGGGTAACGCAGGTTCCAGAGTAGAATATGCACCCACGGCCTGAAAGAAGAGGCAGGGGAAAGGTGGAGTTTCTTCTGTTGGGAGTGATGAAGATTTCATACAATGGCAAAAAAGTTGAGGGCTCCAAAGCCCCATGAACGAAATCTTTTGATCCTCTTGAAATGATGTCTTGCTCACACTGAAAACTTTGGTTATGGTTCTCTCTCAGCTCTGCTGTTTTCTCACTTTTCTCTCTCTCTCTCTTCTTTCTTTCTTTCTTTCTTTCTTTCTTTCTTTCTTTCTTTCTTTCTTTCTTTCTTTCCTTTTTCCTTCTTTCTTTACTTTTTTATTTCTTCCTCCTTCCATCTCTCCTTCCCTTCTTCCCTCTCTTCCTCCTTCATTTCCTTCCTTCCTTCCTTCCTTCCTTCCTTCCTTCCTTCCTTCCTTCCTTCCTTCCTTCCTATCTGCTGTCTCCTTCTTTCTTTCTTTCTTTCTTTCTTTCTTTCTTTCTTTCTTTCTTTCTTTTCTTTTCTTTCTTTCTTTCCTTCTTTCCTTCTTTCCTTCTTTCTTCCCTCCCTCCCTCCCTCCCTTCCTTCCTTCCTTCCTTCCTTCCTTCCTTCCTTCCTTCCTTCTTTCTTTGTTTCTCTTTCTCCTCATCCTTCTCCTTTTTTTGATTTTTTTTGGGGGGGGTCACACATGGTGGTACTCAAGGGTTATCCCTGGCCATGCACTCAGAAATCCCTCATGGGGCTGCTTGGGGAACTATTTGAGACACTGGGGATCAAACACAGGTGGCTGAATACAAGGCAGGTGCCCTACCTGCTGTACTACAACTCTGGCCCCTTCTTGTCCTTCTTTTTTTTTTTTTTTGCATTTTGGATCACACCTGGCAATGCTCAGGGGTTACTCCTGGCTCTGCACTCAGGAATCACTCCTGGCAGTTCTCAGGGGATCATAGGGGATTCTGGGAATTGAACCCAGGTTGGCCGCGTGCAAGGCAAATGCCCTACCCGCTGTACTATCCAGCTCCAGCTTCCCTTCTTGTTTTTCTTATACTCTTCCTTCTGACGAGTTATATTAATCCTGGCTGAAAGAAGCCACCATTACCAGTGGGCAATTTGCTGGCTTTAATCTATATATTAAAATATATTCTCTGAATTTGTATATTATAATACAAATGTATATATATTAACGATGATCCTTGGGTACCATTGGGGCAAAGTCTGCTAGTGCTGGGGATCTTGCAGTACTGGGGAGTCTGTACAAAGCATATGCTTGTACAGGACCTTGCACAAAGCATGCGCTCTACCACTTCAACTTTATATCCAGTTTAAAGGATGGATTTTTAATTTTTTAAAAATTTTTGGTCACAGTGGGCTGTGCTCAGGTCTTACTTCCAGTTCTGTGCTCAAGAATAACTCCTTATAGTGCTAACAGAGCCATATTTGGCATTGGAGATTGAACGCTAGTTGATTGCATACGAGTTACCTGTGGTACCCATTGTACTTTTTTCTCCAGATCAATAGTTTTCTTTCTTTTTTTCATTTTTTATAATTTTATTTATTGAATCACCATGAGAGCAGTTACAAAGCTTTCGGGTCTAAGTCTTGGTCATACAATGAAACACCCGTACCTTCACCAGTGCCCATTCTCCACCACTAAAAACCCCAGTATACCCCCATCCTACACCCTCCCCCTACCTGTGGGGCAGATGATTTCCACATTACTTTCTCTCTACTTTGATCACATTCAATATTTCGACACCAGACCCATCATTATTATTTGAGATTTTACCCCAACATTCAGATATGCTGAAAAGGCAACAGTAGACAATTTGTGTTCTATTGCTGGTTATGAATAACATATGATGTCGCGTGGCTGCAGTAGGGCCATATGATTTTGAAATTCCAAAATTTTAACACTTAAATCTGGAGGGATTTCTGCCAAAAGCCATTGGGTTTCAAGATTTGCTCCTGAGTCTCTGGAATCATGGCCGTTGAGCAGCAGCTTGATCAGAAGCCAGAGAGGCCGTGCAATGACTTGGAATCTCATTGGGGTGGGGAGGACTGGCCCAGCTCCACCCCCATCCTGTGAGGCCCAACAAGTTTCGTCACTGAGGGGCCCAAGCCTGACTGTCCAATGGCCTCTGGAAGATGATGGCCACCGAGCTGCCAAGGGGGAGCAGATGGAAGGACAACACTCTTTCCTCCCTGGGGGTGGTCTGGCGACAGTAACGTACTGTGGGGTCCGGACGCATTTCTGCCTAGAGCCACTGGGTTTCAAGATTTGTTTCTGAGTCTCTGGGATCATGACCTTTAATCAGCTTGATCAGGAGCCAGAGAGGCCGTTCGTGGGTGATGACTTGGGGTCTTGTTGTGGTGGGGAGGACAGGACTGGCTCCACCCCTATCCCATGAGGCCCTGTGTGTCTTGTCACTGGGATCCCAAACCTGACTGTCCAGTGGCCTTTGAGGATGGTGGCCACTGGGTCACCGGGGGGAACAGGCCAAGGCATAAAACCTATTCTCACCTGGGTTGGCCCAGCACTGGTAACTTACTGCAGGGACCTGACGCATTTCTGCCAAAAGTCTTTGGGTTCCGAGATTAGTTTCTGAGTCTCTGGGATCATGACCATTAAGCAGTTCAATCAGGAGCCAGACAGGCCATGCCTCCAATTATATAGCTGAGCCAGAGGTGGTTTGTGGGTGTGTTTCCCACATACCTTAATTTTGGCTGTTTACTTTCTTGGTAAACGTTGCCTCAAGTTTTTGGGGTCTGGCCCAAGGCACAGCAGCAATTTTGGGGTATCTGAAAGTCTGAAGGTGCCATCAGTCTGCTGATGCACTCGCCTTACAGGTACAGATTGACCTGCTGGCAGCACTGTACCCCCACAATAGTTTTCTTTTAATGCACCGTTCACTCTGTTTTTGTATTTGAGTGCATCTTTGTAACTACAAACAGTTAATTTGTTGTCTTATTTGAATGCCTATTATTTAACTTCCCTTTGTTTAATTTCTGGGCTGGAGTGGTAGCACAGTGGGTAGGGCGTTTGCTTTGCTCTCAATCAACCCGGGTTCGATTCCTCTGCCCCTCTTGGAGAGCCCAACAAGCTACCGAGAGTATCTTGCCCGCATGGCAAAGCCTGGCAAGCTACCCGTGACATATTCAATATGCCCAAAACAGTAACAACAAATCTCAAAATTTGTTGTGAGATGTTATTCGTGTCCATTTGAGCAAATTGATGAACAACAGGAGGACAGAGCTACAGTTGTTTAATTTTTATTTAAAAACCAAGTTAATAATTAAATACAATTGCACCTTTCTATCATGTTCTGAGGATTAATTGTTAAGGACTTGTAAGGTGCATGCTTAGCAAAATACATGTTAAGAGTAACAATAAATGTTAGTGGGGAAGAATAATAAGCAAGAAGATTCAGAGGTATAACTGAAGATAAAGCAATGGAGGGTTTCCCACTGGAAGGTGGCAGGAGTCAGTGGTACCCAGAGTTTAGAATGCAGTTGGTAGCACATAAAGGAGATTGGGAGCTTTCTGTAGTTGAGAGGGTATGGGTGACTTTATAGTGAGGTGAAGAAGAAATTTGTATTTGTACCTGCTGAAGCTGTTCAAATGGCATCTCTTGGTGATATGTAGAAGAACATTAATGCTACTTCTTAATTGCAGTACTGAGAGAACTCATGCTGACTCCCCCGATGATTATCTTTTGTGGGAACTAGACACTTGTTGGACCTTTGTTCTCTTCATCTCTCTGGATTCTGGGGGAACCCTAGAAGGTCAAGCCCTCTTCATCTAACCAAAAGAGAAATGGCATTACCTAACCTACTCATTAAATAACAAAGCTGGTATTTGAATCTAGTCACTTTGGCCTGAAAGCCCCAACTTTTCTGACCAACCTTCATTTTCCCTGCTGCTCCACTCTTAAATATTTCCCAAATAATTACATAGATATTTTTTCCAGAATAAATAAATCACATTGAATTTCTTCTTATTATTTTCAGAGTTTATTCCAAGAATTAAATATTGGTTCAGGGGGCTGGAACAATAGTACAGTAGGTAGGGCTTTTGCCTAGTACACGGCCTACCCGGGTTCAATTCCCGGCATCACATATGGTCCCCTGAGCACCGCCAGGAGTAACCCCTGTGAATTTCCAGATGTAACCCAAAAAGCAAAAAAAAAAATTGTTGAAACATTTATGAAGAAAACACTTAATTCTGCGTTGCCATCATTTAGTGCATGTAGAAATGGATGAATTAAATAGAAACCACTGATTCGAAGGAACTCATAAAACAGTTATGCAACAAAACAATTGTATGATGGGGCCAGGACACTTACCTTGCATGTGGTGACCTGAGTTTGATCCCTGGAACCCCATACTGTCCCCAGCATCCCCAGAAGTAATCCGTAAGTACACAGCTTGGAGCAAGCCTTGAGCATTGCCGGTTGTGGCTCAAAAATAAAACAAAACAACTCTGTGATGGTAGGATATGAAGAATAGGAAGGATATATAAAGAAAGAAAAAGCAACCTGATTATCATCTTTGCTATTTTGAAATTTACATACTCATTCAACATAAATATTATGCAAGCACCTACTATGATTCTGGACTATATTATCATATTAGATTTTTGTCTTCAAGACTCTTGAAGGAGGGAGACAAGAAAAAGGTATCTGTGGTCATCAGAAAACATGCCTCAAGATTTATAAATATCATATGCAAGCAGAAAGAGTTCTTGCCTACAGAAGTCTGTTTAGCACGAAAATGTGAATCAATAGGGGTACAGAATTTGAGAATGTATTCATGGATTTTAAGGATAAATAAATTATAAACCGGGTTCAGATTCATAGAACAGTAGTTAGGGCCCTTTCCTAACAAGTGGCTGACCTGGTTTCAATTTTGGGCATCCCGTATGGTCCCCTGAGTCTGCCAGGAGTAATCTCTGATCATAGAGCCAAGAATAAGCCCTAAACACTTCTGGGTGTGACCCCCAACAAATTATTATCACGGTCACGGTCACGGTCCTCCCGTTGTTCATCGATTTGCTCGAGCGGACCCAGTAACATTGTGAGACTTGTTACAGTGTTTGGCATATCGAATACGTCACGGGTAGCTTGCCAGGCTCTCCAGGAGGGGCGGAGGAATCGAACTCGGGTTGGCCATGTTGGCTGCATGTAAGACAAACGCCCTACCCACTGTGCTATAGCTCCAGCCCAACAAATTATTATAAACAGTAAATTTATAGGAATAAGTCTCTGAGAATGATCAAGAAAAGGACAACTTTCAGAAGAGTGACTCTGATGGAAATTCTTTACCATATTGGAATAGAGTTCTGTGTGATAAAGTGTCTCCTTTCTTGGGGTAATTTTTTCCAGTGGTTTTAAAACAGGCGTGGCATTATGATGAAATCACTGTAACCCTATCTACCAAATGTGATTAAGTCAGAATTTTAAGCAAGAATAACTAGGAGAGGGCTGGGGGGCATAATACAGAAGATAGGGGTGTTTACCTTGCATGTGACTGATCTAGGTTCAATCCATAACACCCAGATGGTCCCTAAAGGCCATCAGGAGTGATTCATGATCACAGAGTCAGAAGTAAGCCCTGAGTACTGCTGGGTGTGACCCAAAGTCCCCCACAAAAGATTCATAAAAAAAGAACAATAGGAGAGATAAAAGGATAGATGGTCAGATATTTCTCACCTCCACAGATGGTGGTCTGGTGACAATTTCTAACTCTCTTCTGACTGGACAGGGAAAACACCTGCTGCCCCCTTTAAAAGTGTGAGGTTCTGTGTGGAAGTATGAGTAGGAGTCCTTCAGTGTGCAGTTACAGGGAGAGTAGTTAGGAATGTACCAGCTTTAGGTCAGTTAATAGCAAGGAGTTTATATGTCTCTTATGCTCACATAGAACAGAAATGCTGTCACATATTTTATTTTTCTTTTGCATTGAGCTTTCCTTTATTTATTATTTCCTTTGACAGAATTTGTGCTGAGATTACAGTCATAATTCAAGTCTTTTGTCTTTCTTCCATCAGCGTTTCTAAACTTGGAATGTTGGCAAACAGGATCCCGTTTTTCCTGCTCTGGCCCTTTCCTACCCCTTCTGAACCGAATCTTTAGTCAGTCCTTTGGGATTCCATGAAAGACACTTGGTTGGTGATAGAAGAACCATCTTCATAAACTAAGTCTAAAAATGTAAGTATCTCAGCCCACAAAGTGTGCCACCTTTGCCCTCATTTGAAGGACTGGGAAGATGATGGGTTTGGGGATGTTTGGAATTGATTTTCTTTGGAGTTTCAGAAAGAAAGTGGGTTGGCAGGAAAGGGTTAGCTATTGTATGTTTATTTCTTCACTTATTCACTATTGTTCTTTGTGTGTCATTCAACCAGGTGGCAGCTCAGCTAGGAGAAGTCTTTGTGTTTGAGGGGCTAGGTACATTCTTAGATTACCTCGTTGATAGAAACTCACTTGAACATTTGCTGCTGCAGATGTTGAGTTCTATCTGGACATATCCCTTTGTCCTCAAAGGAAATGAATGTTTTTCTCAAGTGAATGACCACTCCACTCGCTGCCTTCTTTTGTGCTCTTGTCTCCTTTCAGGTTCCCTGTCCATTTCCTCCCTTCTCTGTCCACCTTAGATCTCGTCACTGTTGGCTGCTATTGTCTTGTGAGACACAAAAAGATCCTTTTCAAAAAACAAGGCCTGGATCTCTGGAGGTAATGACATTTCTCTGATTTCATTATCATTCCAACAAAAGTTTAAAGGGGGTTGAAAAAGGCAAACACATCTGCTGACAATTCTTCTAATGAGATCTGATAACTCTTTAATACACCCTTACATATAAGTATGTAAACAGATAAAATAAGCCAGCCTGCTTTTCAGGCAGGCGTCTGGTAGATTGTAAAATAAATAAAATAAAATGGCTTTAATAATCTTCTGGAATAAATTGATTTTCTTTCCCTTTGGCAAGTAGCAATGTGTTCCGTGGCCTTCATAGGGAATAACCACTTGGTGGGTCACTGGCTGTAAGAACCAGCATTATTGTCTCTTAAAACCCCTTTTTCACGTTGACATTTAAGAGGGAAATGTAAAAGAAGTTTCAAAACCAGTGTAACGAAGGTGACCTAGTTGGGAGAAGTGTTAAAGTACTTCTAGTGTAAAATCTTTTTTAATTCTCACCAATGATAAGATGAATAGTTTGGAGTCCTGAGTACTTCCAATTAGCAAGTGAGAGATTCTGATTAAAAAATCAGGACCACTGCGTGGCAGAGTGTGTTGGGGCTCTTTATTTTGATAAGTGGTTTTAAGTATTTATTATAATAATCCACAACCTATGGACTAATGGGCTGTAGTCTTTTAACTGCAATAAAGTCTTGGGAAAATGAGGCCTCATTCTAAGCGGTTGCAGTTAGAGCTTGGCTGGGAAGGAAAATGAGGTTACTTTTTTTTATCACAATGATCATGTTTTCTGATTAATGAAGTGAAAAATAGATCATTTTACTATATAGAAATTACAATACCCCGCACATAACACTATGAACAAAAAGCATTAATTGCTATTAATGGCCTTGATGTCTATCCCGAAGCATCACATCTAATTGCTTTCTTCAGTTGCCGTATTCAATTTATTTGGATATCTCTTTCATTATGGAAGAACAAACAGCTCCCCCAATTTTATGTCTTGGTCTTCTAACTTCGGAACTAGAATTTGTTTCCATTCCCTCTGTGGCTTCCTCTGTCTTGTATCACAATTTCAGAATCACATTCTCCACTCAGGTTTCTTGGGTTTTTGTCTTCTCAGCTGACAACTGGTTAACTGCTGGCAGAGGGGATGGGGGTGTATCTGGCTATTGGCTTTGTATCAATCAGTTTTACCTAAATCTGTTGCCCTGGCATTGACTCAGGATGACTCGAGGATGGAGATGTCCCTGAGTCGGGAAGAGAGTAGATAGTAGATAGAGAGCAAAATGCTAATAAAGGCCTTCATCATCTGTGGACTGCAGCAGAGCAAAGCTGGAAGCATATATTTGAAAATGATGTCACTCAGTTGATACAAGAGTGTTTGTAACTCATATCATCAGTTTCTTGTTCAGAATAATACACAAGTTAAAATATCTTTGCTTCATTTGATAGTGGTTGGCAATAGAACTCTGTGTGTGTGTGTGTGTGTGTGTGTGTGTGTGTCTGAGGGGGGTGGGGATGAAGGGTGAGGAGGTGTCTTTATGTACTGAGGTATACATTTGGACTGATAAAAATATAGAGTATTGACACAAGTGAGTAATAAAATTTTAAAAGTTTTTAACTTTTAAAACTTAAAAAAATTGTTTAACTTTTAAAAGTTTTAAAACTTTTAGGGGCTGGAGTGATAGCATAGCGGGTATGGCATTTGCCTTGCACGCGGCCAACCCAGGTTCGATTCCCAGCATCCCATATGGTCCCCTGAGCACTGCCAGGAGTAATTCCTGAGTGCAGAGCCAAGAGTAACCCCTGTGCATTGCCGGATGTGACCCAAAATGCAAAAAAAAAAAAAAGGGTTTTTTTGTAAGTTAAATTTTAAAAGTTTTTTTGTATCCTAGGAGTGGAACTTCAATAATTTTAGGCCACTCTGGTTGCAGCAAGTGTTTTTTTTTTATTGATTTTTGTTAAAAGCACTGTGATTTACAAAATAGTTCATTATAAAGTTGTTTCAAGCATTTAGTGTTCCAATACTACCAGTGTGAATTTCTCTCCATCAATATACCCAGTTTCCCTCCCAGTTCCAACCTGTCTCCTTTGGCACATAGTATATGCTTATTGCAACAAAACTGGCAGGTAAAGTGATCAGAAAATAAATCAGTAGGGCTAATTAATGATTACTATTTAATTCTGACCTGTGTAAATAAGAAAATTGAAGCTATTTAATACAATATAAAATGACTACTCTCATTTACATATATACATTTTTAACTCTGGAATCTAAAGTATATGACATTGAATTTTATTTTATATTTGAATTACTTTATGGCAATAATCATGTCTCACCTGTCATTAATAACATTTTTAAAGCTATTCTGTGCTAATGTATTTTGTAGTCTACGTAGAATAGTAAGGCCTATGCACCAAGTTTTTAACGCCACTCTATTGTTTTTGGCTCTTGCAAGATCTTTACTATAAGTTTTTCAGTTCTTATAAATTACTGTAGGTTTTACAACTACCAGAGGGCTAGTTCTATCCATTATATTTGTCAGAGTGTTATGGGAAACAGTGATGCCCGCTTTTGCCAAAAGTGAGTCTTTGAATACAGACTTTTTTGTTGGCATAGGTTCTAATTATCATACAAGCTCTTCTTTAGTTGTGGAACTGGGTTTCCTTAATCCTTCATCATGAAAAAGTCTATCGAAGGTAGTGAAGTTCCTCTGGTCTTGGGAACTTTCAGGATGAGACTCACCTTTATTCACATGCTTATGAAGATACTGTTAGTGTGACTGTCCCAAACACAGCTGGCTTTCCTTGACCTTCTCTGCTGAAGTCTCACTTTTCCCAGTAGAGGTTCTAGGTTCTTGGTCTCTCTGTGGAATCATTTGTGTTTCTGGTGAGCACATCTTCACATAGACACATTTGACTCTTTTTCTGTTGTTGTTTAAAGAATGATTTTCATGTAATAAGGACATATTATCATCTTACATAGTACTGTGTCCACTGCCAATTTCCATAGCTCATGTTCTATTGTCCTTGGATTCAGGCTGTTAGGAACCATAGACACTCTTATTCAAATGATTTTCTCATTACCTCAATGTTATTGTTTTATGAAAGAAATCTTAATCTGTTTACTTAACCATCTTTTATATCCCAAACCCCAAATTTAACATAATCATTCTTTTTCATTTTATGTCTACTGATTAGATAGGGTTGTGGACACAAAATTTTTTATATGTAATTAAAATATATATTATTGAGTAAAGAGGACACACTTTGGTATTTGGTATATAGTATCTACACCTTTGTTCATAGTTCTATATCACCAACTGATATAGGTCTCTAGTCACATATTTACATAATATGGTTCATATTCCTTTAACATAAACAGGGCAATAGAGAATACTTAGAATTCTAGAGTCACATTTGACTCTTATCCCTGTATCCTGAACAAGCACCCATCATCTCTCTATGGTACCTTTCCTTACAGCTCAGACACAGTTTTACCTGGTTCGTCTTCTTTTCCATGTGGACCTTATTAATGTCCCTGAAGACTTTCTGATCCCCAAATCCATCTTAAATGCAAGAAGATTTTAAGGGCTTAGAGAAGGGTCTGAGTCACGAGTTTCATGCAATCCTTAGTATCACATGATTCTCTGAGCACCCCTGAGGGTAACACTCAAGAAAAAACCTAGTAGTCATCCCTAATCATCACCAAGGATGGCCATAACTTTAGCATAAATAACCGCATAAAATAAGTGCATAAAATAAGAACAACAGATACAAAAGAACACACATACACACAAACAGAAAAAGAGAAACAGAAGCAGAGAGATAGAGACAGACAGAGAGATAGAGATGGACACAGAGACAGATGCTTTAAGAATGTTTTTGGATATGAAACCACTAATTTGAAATGACATTTTAATACAGCTGTGCCATGGGACTAAAGAGATGGAATTTGAGGGGCTTTTGCTAAGTGCAATAAGGAAGTAGAGGACTAGTTATTATTGGATAATTTAACTTGTGTGGAATATAAATAAATGAAGAAAACTAATAACAAAGGCAACAAAACTAACCTGTAGATTTGGTGAAAAATGTGGTCATCATCAAAGGGAAACAGGAGGGAGCAGGTGGAAAGGGTAGAAGGTCTTTTGTTTTTGGTGATAGAATGGCATGAGAACATTGATGGTGAGCATTATAAGTCATGGGTATACAGAGCTCTGAAGCTGACATTTTATAGGCAACTCAGTATAAAATAAGAACAGAAAGAAATGCCTCTTATCACTCTCTAAGAACCTCTCCAAATTTTATTTCCTTTTTTTTTTCTTTTTGGGTTACACCCAGCAATGGACAGGGGTTATATTCCTGGCTTTCCCTCAGGAATTACTCCTGATGAAGCTCAGGGGACCACATGGGATGCTGGGAATCGAACCTGGGTCAACTCTGTGCAAGGCAAACGCCCTACTCGCTGTTCTATCACTTCAGGCCCTCCAAATTTTATTTCTTTATTTTTTTCTTGGCCTTTTGATATTGTGGAAATTGGGTGGAGTGCAGGTGCCGGGTATTCTAGTAAATCCAACTGGTCATTTTAATGCTACCTGCATGGAGCAAACCAGTCAAGCAGTGGAAGTAATCATTGGGAAGGAATAAGGAAGAGATAAAAACTAGTTTCTCCCCAAGTGTTGGCCTCTTTCAGGCCCCAGAAACACATGCAGATAAATGGCAGAAGTGGTAGAAGCTCTTGCACATGCGAAGTACAGAGAAAGACCCAGAGAGACAAATTTCTGTGAGCACCAACAAGGAGAGACAGCCCACAGGGCACTAGGGACAGACAAGCAGGCCTCTGAGCATTCTCTGGGCAATGTGAACTGGACTTCAGGGAATATGGACAATACGGATGCTGGATACTGAGGCACCAGCCCCCCATGAGGCCTGGACTTTGTATGCTGGACAATATAGGGACAGCATGGGACAAGACCAGTAGACAGACTGGATATCATGGGATATGTGTGGGCCACATGGATTTGGACTCCAGCCAGTGATGCAGAAACATCCCTGCTTAGATTCTAAATAAAATCACCCTATTACGAAAAACATCCCAGCGCTCTGTAAGCTGGGACCCAAATTAGCCAGGATTTACTGTCACAGTTCTTCAGCCATCGGCAAGACAGGTGAAGTAATTAAGGTGTATTTTATGCCTGGGATTGCTGAAAATATTGCCTGTCCAAAAGGACCTTTGAACTTACCTTAAGCACATCTTGTGATAGGATCTTTTATGCTTGTTTGTTTGGTTCTTAAGACATGTGAATGGTTTGTACCACTGAACAATTTCTTGCTGTTTTATCCTGTATCTTAAGGTCCACCTTTAGAATTTGGTTAAGTAAAAATGAGGACTCTATTCCTGGCCATGCATCTAAGCAAAGACATCCTGACTTGGCCTCATTAGATCATGACTTCAGTTGAGTCTGTTAGCTATAGGGCATGTATATAAATAAATATATATTAATAACCACATGAATATATATATATATTTATATATGCTTTTACTCTGTGCACATACACTGGAATTTGCAAAATATTGGAATAGGGAAGCAAATGAATATGATGATTAGTGAAGCCAGAATTTTAAGTGGTTTCTCATTATATATTTGCTGATGACACACAATTCTATTTTTTTCTGAGATAGAGAATATAAACCTCTGGAAAGGAAAAGAATCACAGATTTTTATTTTCCTTCTAATCTACATACATAAAAGATTTTAAGACTGTGTTTTGATAAGTTTGCCTTGCAAATGGTCACCAGAGACAGAACTCTTAAAGATCTCTACTATTTGTTTAATAGCCACTGCTACCAGCTATTTGCATTCTGAGTTCAGTGGACCAGAATGTTCTCACCCTTGCTGACCCCTTCCCTTCCAATTCATTGCTGAGAGTAACCTACCATCCATGCAAAAAGATTTATTTTTAATTATAAGAAATTTCAGATCTCCTGCTTCTTTTAGACACTCCTTTGAAAGCTTAAAATACACCATCTGGTGTAGCACTAATAGGTATAAATGTTTGTATTATAACCTGGATGTCTTTTTTTTCTTTGAGGATGTTATCTGCAGAGTTTTAAAAATAAAAAGCATACCTAAAAATCTCTTGCTTTCTTTTCAGTAGAGTCTGAATGGTGCATTATAAAGATTTTTGGTTTTTGTTTTTCAGATAAGCATCACTTACAAAGCAAAACTTAGTACATTTTCTGGTTTTAATTTTTAAACCATTTGGGATGGTACCTCTCAGTGTTGGGGGTAGCTGTAGGCTACTCCAGCCATGATGCAGAACCTACTAGACTGGATGATTCCATGTAGGGCCTGAGGATGCTGTGCTACTTGAGTCCTATGGGAAACACTAAGGCCACCTGAAGGTATGGGGGCGGGGGGGCGTCACTAAGGTTTCAGGTAGTTTTGTTAGCGTTAAAATCAATAATATCTGACTGGAGCCCAATGTTACTCACTGACCTTTACCTTAGTCCTCTGCTACAAGAAAATGTGTATCTGAGTTAATAGAACAATTTACTTTTTGTTTACAAAAATAATTCAGTTGCCCAACACAAGACCTGTGTTGTAATTGTGGTGATTAGCAGGCAGGATGGATGAAGCTGAGATTATTCAATGCTCAAATGAAGGTCACATTCCCTCTGCTAGTTTAAGTGTGCTTACAAATGAGGACAATTGTCTTGCTCTCTTATTCTCACACAAAAGAAGGCTTTGTTAAGTATGGTAATCAGTCAGTTGGGAAGATTTCTTGCAAATTGTATTGAAATAGTTTAAATAAGTATTGTTATGGGGGGAAAAATTCCCCTATTTAGTTAAGTAGTGTTCAACTGGAAACAAAACAAGTATGACAACAAAAGTCAGTGCAAATGAAGATCCAGTTCAAAACCTTGGTAATAATAATCATGATGGGGTAATCATTGCATCCCTGATTTATCCAAAGAAGAACTTCCAAGTTTCAACAGCAAACAAAAAGGAATTAAAAAAAATTAGATTCATGGAGAGCCCGGCAAGCTACCGAGAGTATCTCGCCCACACGGCAAAGCCTGGCAAGCTACCCGTGATGTATTCGATATGCCAAACACCGTAACAACTACATGCAAGACAAGTGCCTTACCTACCGCATTATCTCTCCAGCACCAACTTGACTGTCTTCCCCCTTTACACCAGCAATACAGTATTTTTGAAGAACAGACTTCCAAAAGAAAAAATGCCCGAGCCCAAGAATTCCAACAGTGCTGAATAAATAAATCACTTAATCACTTAACTTCCCATTAGTCGTCGATTTGCTCGAGCGGGCGCCAGTAACGTCTCCATTTGTCCCTGTCGCGTGCTAGTGTAGCCCAATGGCATCTGTTCGCTCTGGGAACATGGAGAGCCTCAAACCAATCGTTCATGATCTTGATGAAGAAGTCAGACCATCTGGTAGGTGGGCGGCCACGCGGTCTTTTGACATCCCATGGAATCCAGTCGGTAACAGCTCGGTAACAGCTCTATTCCAGAGGTCGTCTTTAAATCTCATTACGTGACCAGCCCATCTGATTTTTGACACCTTGGCAAATGAGACTGCGTCCCTGATTCTTGATCGTCGAAATTAAAAATAAAAAACAATAATAAATATGAGGTCACGAATCCAACTTGTGTTTTTGTTTTTTGGGGGGTGGGGGTTGTTTGGTTTTGGCTTTTAGTCCACCTGCAGTTTTACTCAGGTTTTACTTCTGATCTGTGTTCTGGGTTCAATCCTGACAGTGCTCAGGGGACCATACATGGTGCCAGGGACTGATCCTACTTCAACTTCAACTTTTTTATAAGTGTGATAGAAATGGCAGACATTATGGTAGTGGGAGGGATCCTGGGGACATTGGTGATGAAGAATGGGCACTGGTGGAGGGATGGGTACTCGATCATTGTATGACTGAAACATAAGCAAGAAAGTTTCTAAGTCTGTAACTATACCTCATGGTGCTTCATTAAAAAAATATTTTTAATTAAAAATAAATCACTTCGCCCTCTCTTCTCTGGAAAGAAGGATGGCGACCGCATGGGAGCCTTGTGGACAGCAGGTATGAGCCGGGGGTGTGGGGGCAACTAAAACCTCATGGGAAGGGGGGCGTTCCAGTCCGTCCTTCACGCCCCACCGAGGTCACCAGTTGCCCCCCACTAGCGGCTCTCCAGCACGGCCACAGCCCCAGAAGCACAAGGACTTAATGCAGAACCCAGCAGCTTGGAGCAGAAAAGTGAACGGACTATGCGTTAATCCAGGCCATCATGTCTGCCCGGAGGGGAAAGAGTGTTGCCCCATTCGCCCTCTCTTCTTTGGAAAGAAAGATGGCGGCCGCATGGGAGCCTTGTGGACAGCAGGTATGAGTCGGGGGTGTGGGGGTGACTAAAACCTCATGGGAAGGGGGGCGTTCCGGTCCGTCCTTCACGCCCTACCGAGGTCACCAGTTGCCCCCCATGAGCGGCTCTCCAGCACGGCCACAGCCCCAGAAGCACAAGGACTTAATGCAGAACTCAGCAGCTTGGAGCAGGAAAGTGAACGGACTATGCGTTAATCCAGGCCATCATGTCTGCCCAGAGGGGAAAGGGTGTTGCCTTTCTCCATAACCCTCTCTAGGAGGGCCCTTTCATAACCTGGATCATCCCTGCATCCCTGTCTTCCCTGCACTACCTTTTCCTTTCCCTAAATAAAGTCTTCTCTCAACTTGGCCATTTACTCTCTAGATGCTGATTTCTTTTTTTTCCCTTTTTGGGGCTGCAGCGATAGCACAGCAGATAGGGTATTTGCCTTGATGCAGCTGACCCGGGGAGACCTGGGTTCGATTCCTCTGCCCCTCTTGGAGAGCCCGGCAAGCTACCGAGAGTATCTCCCCCGCACGGCAAAGAATGGCAAGCTACCCATGACATATGCCAAACACAGTAACAAGTCTCCCAATGTTACTGGGCCCGCTCAAGCAAATCAATGAACAACAGGAGGACAGTGACAGTGACAGTGGGTCACACCCGGCAATTCACAGGGGTTACTCCTAGCTCATGCACTCAGAAATTACTCGTGGTGGTGCTCGGGGGACCATATGGGATGCTAGGAATTGAACCCGATCAGCCATGTGCAAGGGAAATATACTGCCCACTGTTCTATTGCTCCAGCCACTGGTTGCTTGATTTCTATCTTGAGTGCTTGAGGACAAGAACCTGAGCATCTGTGCTCATGATAACATTCCCTTTCTTCTTTCCAATGTCCTCTGACTAAGCTATTTTACAGCAGCATCTAAGAACACACAAACAATTTATTCTGTTATTCTTGGTCTCTCCCATTGACATAGGAGGTATAGCATGTTACATATATAGTTTTACTTTTTCTCTTATCCATATGATACACGTCATTTGGCTACTTTAGAAAAAAAACATAGAAAGGTTCAGGATGATTTCCTTTGTACCCTAACAACATCATTTATGAGACATGCAAAGTGATTTTTTCCCCTAAGTCCTTTCAGGTCACAAATTGTATTTAGGTTGATTTTCCCCATCCATATTTCAAAATAAAAATTAACATCTACATAGCTTCTTCCATATGCCATACTAGTTTTAACAGCTGGCCAGAGAACTCTAGCTTAAACTAGGAATTACAGGAGAGGCAGGTTCTGCTCATCTCCAAAATCCAAGCTGAAGGGGGTCCTCTTCCTCAGGAGATCCCCAAATCCCATTTAGAAGCCCTTCCTGGTATTCCAATGGGAATTACAATCCCTGAACTTTCAAACTATGTTCCCTGCATTGTAAGTACATCATAACTCTGATTTGGGTGGCAGAGAATATCTTTTACCTCCAAAACCATCCCCATGCCTAGTATGATGCCTCTCATCTATTAAGAAAAAGAGGCTGACTTTTCTAATGGCATAGTACTAAAATAGAAAATCAGGCTTCTGGTAAGAGAGTCCTTAAGTCAAATGCACAAAATAAACTTTTTTATAAATGTGATAGAAATAAACTAGATATTGAGCTATGTATATATATGTATATATATACACACACACGTATATATGCACACATACATATATATGTGTGTATACATATCTCATTATCTAGTTCAATACCTAGATATATATACACACATATATGTGTAGCACTGTCCTCCCATTGTTCATCAATTTGCTTGAGTGGGCCCAGTAACGTCTCCATCATGAGACTTGTTGTTACTGTGTTTGGCATGTTGAATACATCATGGGTAGCTTGCCAGGCTTTGCTGTGCGGGCGAGATACTCTCAGCAGCTTGCTGGGCTCTCTGTAGGGGCAGAAGAATGTATATATGCATCATGCATATATACATATATATATATGTCTCCAATTGTCTCATGCATGGACACTTGCTTTGTTGAGTCTGTCTGGTTCTTAGGATGATAGGCTCATTCAGGTTATCTCACATCAAGGATAATAAGACTCCAGAAAGCTAAGTAATCAGGACTCATGGGACCATTGATGCTTTAAATCCAAGACATTTCTGTGGATCATAATCATAAGAATTGATTCTTCATCCTCCCTTAGTACTTTAAAATAAACATTTCCATATTAAATCATATTTTTATGTTCTTAAGTATCAAAAAATAATGTCATTTTTCTTCTGAAATTAAAGAAGTTTGCAGGTCCCTAAAATTTCATAGACAGTAGGCATTGTGTTTACTGTACCTAATTGGCAGGTGGGTTTTGTGAACTGGGGTGGGGGTGGGTGTGAGCTGGCTGGAAAGAGACTAATAAAATAGCCCATATATGTGATGGCTCAGAGCCTGGTCCCTTGGTTCAATTCCAGCCTCTGGAATAGTTGACCATTTGTCAATTCGTGGCTTTGTGTCATTTATTTAATCTTTTAAAACCATAATTTTCTCATTTATATAATGTGGTAAAACTAGTAAGACATACTCTGAGATTTTTTGTAAGGCATAAAGTTATATAGTTCTTTCAAAACACCTAGCAATATTTCTGGCACATAACAAACATTCAATAAACATGAGTTATCTTAAGACTTAGCTTGAGTTCGAATTTACATATATTAAGTATCAGCATCTTTGATCTACTCCACTCCTTTTTTGGGGGGAGGAGGGCACCTTCAGTCTTCAGTGCATTTGGGTTCTCCATAATTGGGATTCTGCAAAGCTCAAGTTCCCCATACCATTCCTACGGTTATCCAGACTTTAGCAATGGTTCTTGTAATTATTATCAAATTTTTGGAAATACAAATATGTTGATGATTTGATTTAAGAGATTAGAGTAATTGCATTTGTTTGGGGGACTAATTCTATTCTTGAAATTCTCTTTATATCATCTTGGGTACTCTGTCCTGGAGGTATCATGGACAAGTACATGCCAAGTACATATATTCAATATATGTTTGTTAAGCTGAAGTGAATCAGAATGACAGAGGTTTCAAAACGAGAGACCAAGATTACAGTGTTTCCTTGGAGAGTTCTCTGCCTCTTGGAGCAGAGCATTCACAAGTCCACTGCGAAAACATATATTAGTGTGAGTTTCAAAGGAAAAACATATGGGGACACATAGTACTTGAGCATTCGGTGTCTGAGGACCATTCCCCTGGCTGGCTCACAGCTGTGATGAATGGATGAAGGACTGGGGGAATGGAGAAATAGGGCCCAGACCTCAGGCTGGTCAGTAGACAGTTTATTTCTCTCTCCTCCACAGCATAGTCCAATCTCTTCCTTTATGGCGCAGTCATAGTTGTAGTTTTGGTCGTAGTCCCAGTCATCATAGTTCCAACATCCTAGTCTCCTCGTATACCTCAAAGTCCTCTACCTTGTTACATTTTCTTCCTCATCTCATCATAGTCTTATAGTCCTCTACTTCCAGTCATTGTCTTCATCTAGTCCTCCTTCTAGTACCTAAAGTCTCAAAGTCTCCAAAGTCTCAGTTCTTATCCTCCTCTCTTTCTCCTTACAGCATATTTATATAGCAATCATAAAGGGTAGGGGTATTCATAGATGGGGTTAAACATTTTCATAACAACAAACAGAGGTAAAGCCACTCCTTTAGGAGATTAATTTAAGGACAAAATCTCATCTGAGGGTTCAGCATTCCAGATTACTAGGAGATCTGTTCAAGGGCAGGATTTCCATCAGGGGTGTATTGCTTTCTCCTTTCCTCAGCTAGTAATCCATTTAAACAATCATAGTAAATTTACTTTTAATTTTCTGGTCATTTTTTTATGAACACAGTAAGAAATATGTATTAAGCTTAAAGTTTCCTGGGGATATCTCACTATATATCCCAGACTATAGTCCTTAGGCCAGGTTAGTCTTTCCTGACCCTAACAGGATCCTTATTCAGTTACTTCTTTTTGTGTCATGACAGAGTTTGTTCCATGACCATGATCTTAACTTATATTTATGGCACTTAACTTGTTTCCTTTTCATGCCAGGGTATCTTACAGCCTACCCTGGGTCCAATCCATTCTCTTTGTCTGGATCCTGCTTTTGAAGTGCTAGGAAATAAGGGCAACTGAGGCTTAAGTCAAGTGAATATGAATGCCCAGGAGTAAATATTATTTTGAAGTCAATTAACTCCCTTGTTACAAAGTATAGAGAACTGTCTTCCTGTGTCTGTACAAAACCAACTAAGTAAACCATGCAAATGACACAAAGGAAAGAGAAAAACAATACAGGATTATTAATGCCTGATGGGATTGGGTGTGCCTCAGGGGCACTGTTGTGGGAGTAACTCAATAAACTTGTGGGAGGAGCAAGGACAACCCAATGTTATCCAACATTTTAGGAGGTTTTGATCATCTCCAATGACAGGTTACCTTATTGACAAGAATACACATCTCTAGTCTCAGGTGTACGGTTTATATTTTAAAAAAATAGAATTTAAAAAAAAATCAAACTCTTCAGTT
Organism: Sorex fumeus; assembly: GCF_029834395.1. Taxonomy (NCBI): domain Eukaryota; kingdom Metazoa; phylum Chordata; class Mammalia; order Eulipotyphla; family Soricidae; genus Sorex; species Sorex fumeus. The sequence goes on along the minus strand of NW_026606322.1, from coordinate 31,770,480 downwards.
TCATTTTGGCTAAAATTGTAGACAGACCCAGTTATAAAAGATAATCTCATTGGAATCATAGCCTGGTACAACTTTATTTATTTATTTATTTGGTGGATTGTGGGTTGGGCCATACATGGCTGTGCTTGGGGCTTATACTCCTGGCTTTGTGCTCAGGAATTACTCCTAATTATTTGCTCAGGGATCACTCCTGATGGATTTGGAGGACTCTATGGAAAATCATGAATTGAATGCTGGTTGGCTGATGCAAGGCAAGCCCCCTGCATGCAAGGCAATCACTCTACTATCTCCCCCACAATCAAATTTCTTGAATTAAAGTTGTCAAAAGGCAGCAAGTGGAGAAACAAAGGGTGTCAGTGGTGGTCAGGCTCTGTACATGACTCAGAGTAAAGCAGGGTTATTTGAAATATTTCATTTTTTAAAGATAAAGAGTCATATTTGCATTTGTTGTCCTACCTATTATCACCACTGGGGTTTCTTCTCTTTCCTCCCACATCTAAACCCTCTGGGTAGAAGACCCTGCCTTCTGGGCATCTCTGCCATATACCTGTCTTTCTCTTCACTGGACATTCCTCGTTTGTGCTACCACTTGGATTATTATAAGGACCTCAAGATTGCACCCATAATAAATGTTTTATCCCCCCTCTCCCCCTTTTTTGGTAAAAGAGACCATTCTGAAATAGAATGGATTTTATTTCAAAACTTAGTTTTCTGATGACATAATTTCCTGAATGAAGGCTTTCTAAGCTTCTTACTTCTCTTTAAAAATATTTTATTAAAGCACCATGATTTACAAAGTTACTCATAGTTGGGTTCTATCAACTGATCAACTGTTCTATCAACTGATCCCACTACATACCTCCATCACGCTCCCAGCTTCTCTTGCCTACCCCCCAACTTCCATCCTGGCCCCAGCCTGCCATCTTGACCTTATTAAGTGTGATTGTTTATGTTTGGACCTCATGATTTCAGTGTTGCTGATTCTGTGGTTTGGATATTTAGCACTATCATTCCTTAATTCTTTAACACCACCAATGGACCCGAATCTCCTTGCTTCTTGCATCCTGTTGCTTCTCATTTGTCTCTACTCCCCCTCCCCCTCCTTAACTTCCACCACTTCATTTCTTTCCTTCTTCTTTCTATGCTCTGGGATTAAGGGTTATATGGACATCCATATTTGAAGAACTACCACTATCAATATCCCTATCACCCTGTTGTTCATAGATTTGCTCGAGCAGTTGCCAGCAACATCTCCATTCATCCCTGTCACATGCTAGTATAGCCTGATGGCATATTGGGGGCTTTTTCAAGGTCAGAGGAATGAGGACCATCATTGTGACTGTTTTTGGCATATCGACTATGCCACAGGTAGCTTGCCAGGCTCTGCTGTGTGGGCAAGATACTCTCGGTAGCTTGCCGGGCTCTCTGAGAGGGATGGAGACTTTTGGGGCAGCCTCTAATCACCTTTATAGGTGTTCCCAGTTAGGCATACATGTGGGCAGGATACACTTAGCAGCCTGCCAGGTTCTCTGAGAGTGAGAACTAGAGAATAAGAGGTCGCAGGGCTGCAAATGCAAATGTGACCATGCACTTCTGGGAGCTTGGTTTTATAGTCTTTGGATCCTGGCTGTTGATGTGGTTACATGGCAGTTGGTGGGGTGGGTGTAACTGTCTAGCTACTAGAAGATGTGGGATCTGGGTGGAGGATGCCCAGTCCCAAACCAAGCAGGCTTGGAGATCTCAGCCCCGGGTCCCGCACACCTGGGTTCCTCTGCTGTTTCCTTTATGCATGATGCTCATCCAACTGAAGAACTAATCTGAAAAAAATTTAAAAAAATTGTCGGTGCTGGAGAGAAAGTACAGTGAGTAGGGTACTTGTTTTGCATGAGACTGACCTGGGTTAGAACCTGGAATTCTATAAAGTCCCCCAAGCCTTCCAAGAGTAATCCTTGAATACAGAGCCAGGAGTAAGTCTTGAGCACTGCTGAGTATGCCCTCCCCCCAACCAACAAAAAAGAGAAGAAAACATAATCTTGACATAAAGATTATGTGACCCTTCTACCCACAAGATCCACTTCCAGGGGAGTCTGGAATAACAGCCTTTTGTGGTGTGGGATGATCAGTGACCCTGCCTTGACCAGTCTGTCCACCTTCATCAAATTCTTTCCTATGCTTTGTTCACAGATACTATGAAGTGAGCAACTCATAGTTGCAGTTTCTTGAGCACTTTGTTTTTCTTGGATGTAGACATTCCAGTTTTAACTGTTAAATACCTTGCACACTTTAACTTAAAGGCCAGATACATGGTATGACTTTCCTGAATTCTTTCCCCCACCCCTTCTTTTTTTGTTTTTTTGGGCCACACCTGGCAGTGTTCATGGCTTATTCCTGGCTCTGTGCTCAGGGATAACTCCTTGTGGTGCGGTGGTGGTGGGGGAATCATCTGGGATGCTGAGAATCAAACACTGGTTGACCACTGCCTTACTCTTGTAGTATTTTTTCAGCTAGTGAACTTCTGTGTTTATGTTCTGCAATACCTGTATTTTCCCCTTGGTAGAACTGTAACAAGAATGGTAGTTATTGGTTAGATGTAATTTCCATGGGAGGAGTGACCATATTTATTCATGAAACATAAAATCAGGATAGGCATGCAGATGCAGCTTTGTAACTTAGTGAAATAAAGGAATACATAAGTATGTAACAGAAAGGAGAAACATAGGATGATTTTTGGGAGAGACAGTCTTCCACATTTAAATATAAGATTGTCTATATATATTTGTTCAGTTTAATGAATGCCGAAATAACAACTTCCCTTTTAGGTTAAGGAAATTCTGCAAATCGGTTATATTTAGTAGAATGAGTGTTTGTCTAGTTATCATAAATCTAGGGTTGTATTGTTGCTAACTAGCTCTGATCCTGGTATGTCAACAGATATTTTTTGGTGTGTGCCTTGATATTTTAAATTTGATTGCAAAGAAAATAATGGTAACCTTGATAGCTGACAAAAATTATTGATATGACATTATCTTAAAGATGTCAATATCAATATCATTTTAACAAAACCTTCTTGGGACAATCCCATCTCAACTTAAAATTTCACTTTGTACTCCTTATTGTAAAGGAAAACAGGATTTTTCAGTATTATTCTCAAGACCAGTGATTTTCAAAACTTGACTGTGGACCACTTCTTCACTTGGACACTTTGTAGATGATTTGTTAAAAATTCAGGTTTCTAGGATCTGGAGCAATAGTACAGTGGGTAGGGCATTTGGCTGACCCGGGTTCTACTCCCAGCATCTCATACGGTCCCCTGTGCACCGCCAGGAGTAATTGCTGAGTGCAGAGCCAGGAGTAACCTCTGTGCATTGCCGGTGTGGCGCAAAAAGAAAAAAAATCAGGTTTCTGGAACATTTCTGAAGATTTTTTTCTGAATTAGAATCACTTGCGGTAGATTCTATGGAAATCTATCTCTGTATATTTTTAGATAGTAGTATATGCATGTACGTAGTCCTTTCCTTTCTCAGTCTTTCCTATTCTCTTTCTCATTTAATTATCTATAGCACAATAAAAGCTCCCAAAGTAGTACTTAAATGTAGTAAAAGAGAATCCATGTTTATTTCTTTCATGTTGTTCCCTTTGGTTGGGTAGTCCTGTGTCTTGTAAGAGCCTACAGTCTTTGCATCTTTCAAGACTCATTTGATGCACTCATTTCATCTTGAAGCATTTCCAGATTTCTCTAGGAGCTCTCATTGAGCTTCCTTTGGATGATATTTCAAGGTACTTAAAATTCACCAAATTTAACATTTAACTATACACCCCGGTATGTTATGTGAACTAATTGTTCCTGTGCTAGTCTTACTCCTTGAAATAGATTTTAAGTTACTTGAAGTGCAAAAATATGGCTTATTCCATTTCCATATGCCTGCTGGTATCGGGAGAATGCTGAACTCAGAGTAGATGCACAAAATTGGAAGAAAGTAATGGAAGTGACAACTCTTTCAGAGGACAGAGAATTTGGAAAAAAAATAATTCTTGTCCACTTTTCTCTCAACTTTTTTTTTTCACTGACACTTTCTTAGACGTTGTCATTATTTGAAACTTTCTACATAGTTCTTTATAACTCAGACAAATACTCAACAGAATTCACAGATAATTCCTGGTGAAGGATCTACATGTGCAGATTTATAGCATGTAAGAATATTTCCTGGACTTTAGCAGAAGATGTGGCATGTTGGGCATGAGTTTTAGCACTGATTATCAAAGTCATTTTCTGGTTGTGGTTTTATAATCTTACTTTCAGGAGAACCATGGTCTTCTCTGGAGGCCAGTCAGCATGTGCCTCAGTCACATCTTGGTGTCTCTCCTTGCCTAACACGATTTATTTTCCTTTTCTTTGATTTTTTAAAAAAATCAGATAGAAAATTCAGAACATAATTTGTGCAAACTTTAGAAACAGATAAAAGGGTATTTGCAAAAAAAATCTACTTAAAAGGGATTATAAGAAGAGAACAAAGTCTTTGTTTTCTGATTTTAAAGCAACTATGATGTACCAAGTTGCTCTGTTAAAAAAACAGGGAGACCCAGGGATTGCTGGAGAGGGAGGGAGGGAGGGAGAGAGAGAGAGAGAGAGAGAGAGAGAGAGAGAGTTTTGGTGTTTTGAGAAATCCAGTATAGGAACGGGGAAGACATTGAATCAACTGGCTACTTGTGAGTTTGTGGTTGATACAGTTGAAAGACCCCTGCAAGTAATAAACTAGTTATTAAAATTTCCATCGGAACATTCTGTGCACTAGAGGGCTAGCTTACACATTATGCAGCCACGGATGTGGCTCCCATCTAAATTACTTTGAATTAAAAATCATGATAACCTTTCTTTCAATTGGTGAGATCTGCATCACGTTTTCCTTTTATTTATTCTATTTTCCTGGTCAAGTTTTGATTTTAATTTTTTTTAACCCTCCCCTGAAGTAAGTAAGCCAGAATTACTCTCTTTGAGTAGAACAAGAACCCACGCTATCATTTTAACATTTCTCCCAGGTGATTTATTTTATAACATTTTTCCAGGGCAGTGAACCAGACTCCAGGGACTGGCTATGCCTTTGATGCTGTCCCCAGGGTTTGAGGTGCTTGTGCTGTGATCATGACAACCCCAGGAGCTGCATGTAGTGCCAGCAGCAGTGAGTAAAAAGTCAGTCTCTGACAACCTCTGTTGCTCAGGCAGCAACCTCTGGCAACCCCGTCAGATTGTCAAGAGACCTCTGGGTGTCCTTTGGACTCGAAATCCTTTCCTTCTCCCTTCACTGAGAATCCCTGGATGCTCATCTACTTCCCATGAATCCTCAGCAGGACTGTCTACCCACTGGCACCCGCCCCCTGCCTTGGTTCATTGCATGTGCATGTGTGGGGAAGTCAGACTCTTTCTTCAGTTGAAGATGGAATGAGATCTGGCTGAAGCAGCACATTAAATTATGGAACTTGGGTCTGTCTGAAGCCAAAATTTAGGTATAGCCACAACCTTGGACGAGTTTTTTTTTCTTTTGAGAAGATTGACTGTTAAGGATGTGTAGTAATGGCTATGGTGGTGGTGGCGTGTGTGTTTGTGTGTATATATATGTGTATGTATGTGTGTGTGTGTGTGTGTGTGTGTGTGTGTGTGTAGGGCAGGGAATGGGTGGTGGGGGGTGTTGGATAACAGGGTAGAAAAGAGGGTGGTAGAAGAAGATTGTCTTACTTGTTTTTGTTTTGTGTTTGGACCATACCAGGCAATGCTCAGGGCTTACACCTGGCTCTGTGCTTGGTGTGGGCTTGCTCCTGGCAGATTCAGAGGACATATGGGCACTAGGGACTGATCCTGGTGTGGCTGTGTCTCAGGCAAGTGACCTACCCACTGTACCCACTGTACTATCTCTCCAGTCTCTTCTTAATTTTCTTTTTCTTTTCTTTCTTTCTTTCTTTTTTTGCTTTTTAGGTCACACTTGGTGATACTCAGGGGTTACTCCTGGCTCTGTGCTCAGGAAGTACTCCTGGCAGTGCTTGGAGGCCCATATGGGATGCTGGGGATGGAACCCAGGTCCGCCACATGCAAGGCAAATGCCCTACCCATTTTACTATCGCTATGACCCCTCTTAATTTTTTTTATGTAGGAGTACTGCTATTTATTCATCCACTGATTAGCTGATTGAATTTTGCATGAATTCCACCTTACTTTTTTTATTTTTTATAAATTTTTTATTGAATCACCGTGAGAGCAGTTACAAAGCTTTCGGGTCTAAGTCTCGGGCATACAATGAAACACCCGTACCTTCACCAGTGCCCATTCTCTACCACCAAAAACCCCAGTATACCCCCATCCCACACCCTCCCCCTACCTGTGGGGCAGATGATTTCCACATTACTCGCTCTCTACTTTGATCACATTCAATATTTCGACACCAGACCCACCATTATTATTTGAGATTTTACCCCAACACTCAGATCTGCTAAAAAGGCAACAGTAGACAATTTGTGTTCTATTGCTGGTTATGAATAAAATATGATGTTGCGTGGCTGCAGTAGGGCCATGCGATTTTGAAATTCCGAAATTTTAACACTTTAATCTGGAGGGATTTCTGCCAAAAGCCACTGGGTTTTGAGATTTGCTCCTGAGTCTCTGGGATCATGGCCATTGAACAGTTTGATCAGAAGCAGAGAGGCCATTCGTGGGCGATGACTTGGGGTCTCGTTGGGATGGGCAGACCAGGACTGGCTCCACCGCCATCCTGTGAGGCCCGACAAATTTCGTCACTGCAGGCTCAGACCTGACTGTCCAATGGCCACTGAGCCGCCAAGGGGGAGCAGGCGGAGGGACAACACCCTTTCCCCCCTGGGGTGGCCCGGTGACAGTAATCTACTGCGGGATCAAGACGCATTTCTGCCAAAAGCTACTGGGTTTCAAGATTTGTTTCTGAGTTTCTGGGATCAAGGCTGTTAAGCAGCTTGATCAGGAGCCAGAAAGGCCGTTCATGGGCGATGACTTGGGGTCTCATTGGGGTGGGGAGGACAGGCCTGGCTCCCCCTACATCCCATGAGGCCCAAAAAGTTTCATCACTGCGGGCCCAAGCCTGACTGTCCAGTGGCCTCTGGAAGATGACAGCCACCGAGCTGCCAAGGGGTGGCAGACGGAGGGACAACACCCTTTCCTCCCCGGGGTGGCCAGGTGACAGTAGAGTACTTTGGGGTCTGGACGCATATCTGCCAAAAGCCACTTGGTTTCGAGATTTGTTTCTGAGTCTCTGGGATCATGGTCGTTAAGCAGCTTGATCAGGAGCCAGAGAGGCTGTTCATGGGCAATGACTTGGGTTCTCGTTGGGGTTGGGAGGAAAGGGCTGGCTCCACCCCCAAATCACGAGGCCCTAAGTGTCTCACTGCAGGCCCAAACCTGATTGTCCAGTGGCCTCTGGAGGATGGCGGCCAGCGAGCCGCCAGAGGGAACAGGCCAAGGCATGAAACCTATTCCCATCTGGGATGACCCAGCACCGGTAACCTATTGCGGGGACCGGATGCATTTCTGCCAATAGCCGCTGGGTTTCGAGATTTGTTTCTGAGTCTCTGAATCATGTCCATTAAGCAGTTCAATCAGGAACCAGAGAGGCCATGCCTCCAGTTATATAGCTGAACCCAAGGTGGTTTGTGGGTGTGTTTCCCACATACCTAACTTTTGACCGTTTACTTTCTTGGCAAACTTTGCCCCAAGTTTTTGGGTCTGGCCCAAGGCACAGCAGCAATTGTGGGGTATTTGGAAGTCTGAAGTTGCCATCAGACTGCTGATGCACTAGACTCACAGGTACAGATTGACCTGCTGGTGGCACCATACCCCCTTAATTTTTTTTTTTAAAGAAGGAATTACAAGGTGCTTTAGAGGCATGAGAGCAGATACTTAGTCTGAATTAGTATGTGAGCTGGTTCAGAAATTCAAAGACTGTAAGAGCCTTTGCTTTGGGGATTCAGACATGAACTAGAAAGATAGGTCCCCTCTTGTTAGCTTATAGATGGTTTGTTTTGCATCTTGACAGAATAGCATGAGTTTGGGTGCAGAGTGAGTGGCGAATGAGGACTGTTAAAGTACAATCCTTGAGTGGTCAGTGCATTTAATAGTCATATTATTAATCAGAATAATCAGAATCTGAGGAAATGGAGTTTTTTGGACAGGGCTGGGAGTTGAACTTAATAACTCACACAGGGAAGGCAGGAGCTCTGCCATTGAGTCACATCAGTAGCCCAGGGGTGGCTCTTTAAATGGGGGTAATGTGTCAACACAATGCCTTTGCCAGACAAGTCATTCTTAGGATGGTGTTCAGATGACACCACTGATGACTGGAGAGGCATCTTTCCCATCCATTTCTCTTGGCCTGAGCTTTTCATTTTTCTTGACTGAATTGATGGGAGAACAAGTTGAAGACTCAGGGGTGGCCTGGAGTTCATTTAGTTTCTTAGAACGGTTTCAAGCTCCCTCACATTTCTAGACTGTTAACTCCAGAAACACGTTTGTTCTCTCACAATTCTGGAGTCAGAAGGAAGAGTGGGATACACTCCCTTCAGATTCTCCAGGGGGATTTTCTTTTTGAACCTCTCCTAAGAGCTTTTCCTGTGGTCTTATTATTCCAATTCCTACCCCAGTTTCCACTTGACTTCTGTGTGGTCCCCCAGATCAATGTACCAAAGAAGATCCTATTCTTAAAATGAGAGATTAGAACTTTAAAAAATCATTTTAGTGAATCACCATGAGATACAGTTACAGACTCACAAACTTTCATGATTGGGTTTCAGTCAAACTAAGTTCCAATACCGATCCATCCACCAGTGCCCATTCTCCATCACCAATGTTCCCACTTTCCCTTCCACCATCCCTACCCCTTTACACCCCTGCATCCATGGCAGGCACATTCCCTCTTACTCTCTCTCTCCTTTTAGGTGTTATGGTTTGCAATATAGGTATTAAGCAGCCATCTTGTTTGGTCCATAGTCTACTTTCAGCATGCATCTATCATCCCAAGAGATCCCTCCTACCATCATTTGCTAAGTGGTACCTTCTCCATCTCAGCTGCCTTTTTACCCAAGTACATAAGATCTGCTTCCAAGCCATGGAGCAACCCTCTTGACCCTTATCTATTCTATACTTAGGTGTTAGTCTCATATTATGTTACTTTATATTCCACAAATGAGTGCAGTCATTCTATGTCTCTCCCTCTCTTTCTGACGAGTCTCACTTAGCATGATTACTCTCCAAGTTGATCCAATTGTATGCAAATTTCATGATTTCATCTTCTCTAACAGCTGCATAGGATTCCATTGTGTTGATATACCAAAGTTTCTTTAACCAGTCATCTGTTCTCAGGAACTTGGGTATTTTTCCAGCTTCTGGCTATTGTAAATAGTGCTGCCATGAACATACAAGTGCAGATGTCATTTTTATGAACCTTTTTGCAGAGAGATTAGAACTTGAACAACTGTTTGGTGGGAAAAACCACTCAGCTCAGTATGAAGCAGAGGCTCTTGGAGAAGAGAAAAGCAGGCGAATAGCACCCTGTAAATGAGGGGTCCTGTCTCCATCTAGTGCTTTATTGTAGAGTCTGAGATAGTCACTTCTTAACTCAACAAGGGAGCTATGGAAACCGGAAGCTAAAGGCATTTATTTTGAATCTGGGAAGTGGCAAAATGACTTCAGGACTGCTACACCCACCTGGCTTTCCTAAGCAGAATGGACCTTTGGGGTACAGGTGAGCAGCGAGGCTTCCAGGCTGTAATGGGGTATGTGCACCCCTGTACTTTCTAAGATCCTAGACTCCCTGGACTCATGACTCCCTCTCAAGATGTTTTCTTTGCTCAGGGAGTGCCTGGCAAGCGCAACAGCTGGTAGTCTAGGAGCAGATTTGTCCCTTGTGGTGCTGCCAGGCCATGCTGGAACCCAAGAATAATTGAAGAGGATTTGTGGGGTTCCCTTTGGCCTCTGCCTTAAGCAGGTGGGAACTAAGAGCCTTGTGACGTAGAGAGAAATTTTCAAAATCTGCTGCTGTTCCCCTTGCTTTGGAAGGCCTGGAGGGTCAGATTCGAAAGGTACAAGGAAGATTAAAAGCACAGCTGCACTACCTGTAGGGGAGCGTGCACGTGATGGCTGCTGGGTCTCAGCTGATCTCAGGCAGAAAAATCAGGAAGCAATAGCCCCTCCAAAGCTGGTGATGAGCGTTGATCCAAGCTGCACCATCAGGAGCCTGCTCCTCTCACGCTGTCCCTGCCCACTGCCCCTTATCCAAAGATTCTAGTGAATTGAGGATTCCTTATGCCTTTAAGCTGGAAAGACAGGATAGAATGGTTCGGGTTGATTCAGTAGGAAGGAATTAGAATCACCACACAGCAGTCTTTTTTAAAAAAATTATTTATTTATTTGAGCTGGAGTAATAGCACAGCGAGTAGGGTGTTTTCCTGGCACACGGTTTAATTCCTCCGCACCTCTTGGAGAGCCTGCCTGGCAAGCTACCGAGAGTATCCTGCCTGCACAGCAGAGTCTGGCAAGCTCCCTGTGTCGTATTCGATATGCCAAAAACAGTAATAACAAGTCTCACAATGGAGACGTTACTGGTGCTTGCTCGAGCAAATCTATGAATAATGGAACGGCATTGCTACAGTGGTATTTATTTATTTATTTGTTTGTTTATTTACAGCAGTCTTTTATTTTCCAAGGTTGAATCCTGGTTGTTGCTTTACTGAAGAGATGAACAGATCCATAAGCCCTAATTTGGAAAATTAGCGGCCTTTGGAAAACCTTTCCCTGAGGGAGGTAATGTGAAATTGACTTGGTGCTTTGTCAGCAATTCCCTCTTCACACTCCAGTCCTGAGGGTTCATCAAGTCAAAACTGGAGTCCCGGCGGATTCTGAGAAGGGGTCAGGGTCTCTGCTTTCCTGGCCTCAGACACGTGGTTTTCAAGAGAAAGGTCCTAGGGGATCATAGCCCATTGCACAAGCCCCCTGCAGGGGGTCAGCAGAAAGTAGGGGAAGCAGGCAGGCTGCCAGAGCTTCTCTGGGCATGACACTGGCCGTCTCTGCTCCAGATGGAAGGAGCCTGGGGGAACGCAGAACGGAAGTTTGGAGACACAGATTCCTTTGCCTTTGCAACTGTTTCTTGTGCAGACTCAGAGACATTTTTTCCTCCCCATGCATCCGACCAGAATAATTTATATGCAGGGTGTCTTCTCCCCTGACCTCGATCTGTTCAAGGGCACAGTCTCTTTTCTCCTTTTTGTGTGTCCAGACCCACGCAATTCCAGACACATAAGAAATATTCGATCTGTGTTCATGGAATTAAAATCAGGATGGACAAAGAATGAAAATCAGGATGGACATACTGGCAATCCATCCTTTTTTTTTTTTTTTGGTCACACCCGGTGAGGCTCAGGGGCTACTCTTGGCTTTGCACTCAGAAATTACTCCTGGAAGTGCTTGGGGGACCATATGGGATGCTGGGACTTGAACCCGGGTTGGCTGCATGCAAGGCAAATGCCCTACTCATTATGCTATCGCTCCGGCCCCAGCAATCCATCTTTAGTTCCATAGAAATTCTCTCATTTTAGGATTAAAAATGTGACCTGAGCAGCATCTCAATCTGCCTGTCCTGTTGGCCAAGAATTGTAAGGAGGGCCCCTTACAATTACGGTCTCTGGAACACCACTTGAAAATTCCCATTCTTCTATGCCCACAAGCAAATATTCTTTCAGACATCTTTGACCCATCATTGTTAACTTATGCAAAAGGAATTGAAATGATCAGCCAGGGACCAGAGAGGTAGTTCAGTGGGTGAGGCTCTTGCTTTGTACACAGCTGACCTGGGTTCCAACCCAGGCACCAGGAATGATCGAAGCCCAGAGCCAGGAGTAAACCCTGAGTGGTTTACGCAGCTGGGTATGGCTTCCTCCAAAACAAAATGACCAATCACAGATAAGCAAGGAAAGGTGAGTTAGATTTGAGCGTTTCAGTGTCTTCTCCAAACTGGAAGAAGGCAACTGGCAACAGAGTTATACTTGTATAAGCTGTTGCAATAAATGGGGAGAAGACATAGTAATAGTGACACAACGTTGCTGGTCCATGTTTCTAGTGTATCAGCAATAATTCAGTGGGTCATAATTTACTCTTTACAAAAGACACTTTTCTTACAGTCCTGAGGCCAAGAGGTTTAGTCCTTAGGGCTGCCCCACTTGTTCTGAGGATGGCCTTGGCACTCCGCTCTTTGGGAACCCCAGTGTTAACAACAGAGCATGCTGCCCACTGTGTGTGAGCACAGCTAAAGTGTGCAATCCTTGGTGAGAACCAGGGTTGAATGCATGAGCAGGACAGCTAGACGTGACTACCACAACCAACTGTGCGCATACGCATGCGTGCGTGTTTGTGTGTGTGCATGTGTGTGTCTGTGCCTGTGTGTGTGTGTGCGCCCACTTGTATGAACATCAGCCATCACAACAGTAAAGAAAAGGAAAAAAGTAAATCAAATTCTGTCCATTTAACTCTTTTATCTGCATGTTATGACGAATCAGGTACAAAGTTTCAGTCCTGAATGGATAATACTGACTGACTGACTGTAGTGACTGGCTGTAGTTTCACAGATGAGGTGGTGAAGGGTTCCTTTGCAATGTTTTTTTTTTTTTCTTTTTGGGTCATAGCCGGCAATGCACAGGAGTTACTCCTGGCTCTGCACTCAGGAATTACCCCTGGTGGTGCTCGGGGGAACATATGGGATGCTGGGAATTGAACCCGGGTGCTGCGTCGCGTGCAAGGCAAATGCCCTACCCACTGTGCTATCGCTCCAGCCCCTGCAAAGCTTTTAAATAGACACAATAAAAGTTTGTTTGGAAGAACTCTAAGAAGGACCCCATTGGACTTCAGCATGGACTTCCTATTCCTCCCAGTCTCTATGAAGTTCAGCTTCGTGCTCCTCTCTGTGTATATTGGGAAGGGAATGGAAATTGGTTCCTTGAAATCTTCCGTTTGCCCAGGATAACACTGACATCACTTCTTGTATTTTCCACACTGCCCATTTACACTTTTTATTTCACCATCAATATTTATCTTAGGAAAATATGTTCTTTGGCTCTTCATTTCACATGAAAGAATGTGACTCTTTGCTTTAAACTTATTTTCCTTTCGCTTTCTTTCCCCGAGAAAAATCTGTTGGCCTGGAAATATTTTCTGTCACACTTGTCATTTGCAATCATCCTCCTTCACATATCTGCCTCATTACCTTCATATTTCTTCTCAGAATTCTGCTTGAGATAATCTTTTCCTTTCTTGCTGAACACTAGTTCCTCTGATCACTATTATTATTTATGTAACCTGGAGTCATATATTTGGATGCATTCTGTAGGAAAAACTATGAGATAAAAAGATATTCTACCATATTAGAAAAAGCACAGACAAATAATTCTACAAGTGATGGGTAAAACGGGCAATAATTTAATGTATTCACAGTAAAAGTAATGGATGTATTCTATAATACTACAATTTTTATTAAGCAAATGGTGAAAGATTAATGTTCCCAAAAGACTTTCAACAATGTTGAAACGGAAGACTTTCGTTTTTCTTAAGCTGTTGATATTTTTAACCTTTAAACTTTCTTCAGTAATCATTTAAAATACTTATTTTGGGATCTTTTATTATTAATTTTTTTCTTTGTATCTTAACAACTGAAATCACCCAATGATTCTGTTCTTCAGAACACCAGCTGAGTCTCTAGTATAAATGGGTATAGAGGTTTGTAAGATAAGGTATTTATCATGAAAATGTACCCTCTTTTTTCATTTTGTTAGAAATTATGTAAATTAAAAACAACTTTTCCAAGTAGTAATTTGTCATGGTAGGGGCAAAATATTACACCCAAGTGTTGATGATCACAGATAGAGAAAATTGTCGGATGTAACTTTATTAGAGGAATGGGAGACAGTAAAACTTCTTGAAGATTTGCAATGCTCTTTCTCTTTCTCTCTCATTTTCAAAGGAAGTAATCAATTTTGCTTAGGGGATAAAGGATTACAACGGTCTTGCTCTCAAGACCTGAATATCAGCTGTATGAGACTTTTCAGCAGTTTCTTCTGAGTTCTGTTTCTTAATGAGAGAACTGAGGACTGTGGAGACTGAACATTGCTTTTCTCTTTAATTGGTAGGTTGTAGTACTTGTCATGTTCAGTGGAAAATCCATGAGGGCCATATTTTGTGCTGTATTTTCTTGGAACAGTGAATAATGTAATTAATCCATACCTCAAAGGAAGAATAGTCCTTTAAGCATTCCAGAAAGAAACAACTATAACTTATATTTAAAGATGAAGAAGTAAATACCATTGAGTACTAAGGAAAATGGTGATTTGGGGCTGCAGTGACAGTATAGTAGATAGGGCATTTGCCATGCATGCAGCAGAGCCAGGTTTGATCCCCGGCTCTGGTCCCCTGGACACCTCCAGGAGTACTTCTTGAATGTGCAACCAGGAGTAACCCCTGAGCATCTCCAGGTGTGACTCACAAAGCAAAAAAAAAGAGAGGGTGATTTTTGAAAAGTTTTAGGTAGAAAATTGCTATTGTTGGGAAAGAGGTTGCTAGTAATTTCAGTTTCTGGAGGTAAAACCTGTACAAGTCATTGAAGTTGAATGATTTTGAAAGAGGACATCCAAAGATGGCTGACTTGATTCTGTGAATAGAAGGTGCGTCTCCATCTCTGATTCTTGGGAAAAACTTTGACATTTCTGCTTGTCTGCAACCAGAGTTTACTGTCTGAGAATTTTATCTTATATAGTAAAGGAGACACATTTTTCCCCAGGTTAAAATTAACTTAGTTATTTCTTCCTACATGAAAATATGGATGCTTTAACAACCCACACTTTTTGAGGAGCTATAAAATTAAGTTGAACTATAGAAAGTAAGTACATTTCACGAGGAGTTGGATATAGCAGCTGAGATTGAGTCAGGAGGGCAGTTAGTTGGGGGTTCCTAAACTTGTCTCTCTGAACTTTTTCCTCTTTTTTTGGACAATTAAGAAAGAACTCTGGGGGCAGGAGCAGTAGTACAGAGGGTAGGGCACTTGCCTTGCATGCAGCTGACCTGATACCTGAATACAGAGCCAGAGAAACCCCTGAACACTGCCTGGTGTGCCACCCCCCCAGAAAAGGAAATTTTTCCACAAAAATTAATTGATGTAAATTGCAGTATTAAGAACTGACTATACTTGGGGCCAGAGCATGATACCAATCTTTTCTTTTTGTTATAATTTTTTTTTGTTTTATATAGTAGTTCACAATGTTTCATTGCATTTAATATTCAAACATCAATCCCGCCACCGTCCCACCACTGTATTTTGGGTATTTCCATCCGGAACCCCAATACCTGCCCCAAAGCAGAAAAGAAATGATATATTTTGTATTATCTGTTTTGAAAAACTGCTGAAAATGCTACAAAAAGTATCCTTAGAAGAAAGAGCATGAGGATTGTTGTATTTCACCCAGGGGCCATTAAGTCCTTCACTAACAAGTTGTTAGAAGTTGAGCCATATATATATATACATATATATATATATATGAGGTTCTATCAAGAAGACCACACCTTCTACAAGATCATTGTCAATGATTTTAGTGCCAAGATAGGACCAAGAAGATTACCTGAAGAACTCCCATTGCCTAGAATGAAACGAACAGGGTGAGAGACTATCTGAGTTCATCATGTTGACAAAGACTATCCATGGAACTCACAGTTCCAGAAGGCCAAATCTAAACGTTGGACATGGGAGTCTCCTGGTGGACAGTTCCACAATGAAATTGACCACATCATATTCAATCGATGGTTTTGCCTGACTGATGTTGCTGTTGCCCCAAAATTCCAAACAGGATTGGGCCACCATCTCCTTCGTGCAAAATTCTACTTCACAGAGTGGGGAGAAAGGGCTGCAAAGTTTAAGAAGAGAAGTCCCAGAACGACCACCAACTGGGACCTCATTGGCACTATTGCGGCAACATGGGAAGATGATGTCATTGAAAATATTGACAAGGAATACGATCGACTGGTTCAGCACCTCCATGATTGTGCGAAGAATGCAGAGAGAGAGAGAGAGAGAGAGAGAGAGAGAGAGAGAGAGAG
Organism: Sorex fumeus; assembly: GCF_029834395.1. NCBI lineage: Eukaryota > Metazoa > Chordata > Mammalia > Eulipotyphla > Soricidae > Sorex > Sorex fumeus. The sequence continues at coordinate 31,754,339 of NW_026606322.1, read as the reverse complement.
AACCACAAAAAGACACCTATCTTGGAAAATTCTTGAGTTCATTCATCAATGTGGCTTGGCACAAGCCTCAGGCAATGGCAAGCGAATGTCCGAATGCCCGAGCTCGCAAAGCAGTGCAGAGAAGCAATCAAGGAAGTCCTCATAGAGAGAAAAGCAGCAGTGATGGAAGATGCGGCAGAAGCCGGGAAAAGCTTTTGCAATGCCCAAAAGACCAAGATGACAGCCCTCCGACATCCTAATGGATCTATCACATCTTCCAGAAGGCAATGGAGAAGATTATCCGTGACTTCTACTAGGATCTCTTCAATAGCCACGTCCACCTGCCACATACCAAATTCCACAAGATGGATATGTTGTTCCCAATGTTCTCCCTTCTGAAATCTGACACACCATTTCATCAGTAAAGAAGCGAACAGCACCTGGCCTAGACAAGGTCAGACTTGAACACCTGAAAAATCTGTGTCGGTACTCATCAATACACTGGCTTGTCTCTTCATACGCTACCTGTCTGAATGCAAGGTTCTGTCCCAGTGGAAAACCAGCAGGACTGTCCTACTGTACAAGAAGGGAGACATCCATGACATTGGCAACTATCACCTGATCTGCCTCTTGTCTGTCATCTACAAGCTGTTCACTCAAGTCATCCTGAATAGGATTGCAAGAACACTAGATGAAGGACAACCATGTGAGCAAGCCAGGTTCTGCAAAGGATTCAGCATGATAGACCATATCCACAGGATAACCAAGTTCAGTGAGATTTCTCAGGAGTTCAGGATGCCATTCTGTCTAACATTCATTGATTTAAAGAAGGTCTTTGATTCTTTTGAGATGGAAGCAGTCATCGAAGCCCTAGCCAAACAGGGAGTTCAAGCCCAATACATCAGGATCCTTCGTGAGCTGTATTATGGATTAACTACCAGAATCTCACCATTCTACAAGGAAGTGATCATCCATGTCAAGAGAGGGGTTCGGCAGGGTGATACCATTTCACCAAAACTCTTCAGTGTCACCCTCGAGAACATCATGTGACGACTGGCATGGGAAAGAATGGGAGCAAAGATAGATGGTCGGCAACTATACCACCTCCATTTTGCTGATGACATCATTCTAATAATACCAAACATTAGCCAAGCAGCACAAATGCTGGCCGACTTGACCATGAATGTGGAAAGGTCAGACTAGAGCTGAATCTCGCAAAGACAATATTTATGAGAAACAGTCTCATTCCTGATGTTCCCATTCACTCTCAATGGAACGAACATCTCCAAATGCAACAGTTATGTGTACCTAGGTCAAGAAGTCAACATGACGAATGACCTGGCACCTGAGTTGCACAGAAGGAAGAAAGCGGCTTGAAATGCCTTCAAGAGCATCAAAGAAATAGCTAAGAGGATGAAGAACCTCTGGCTCTGGGCACATTTTTTCAATTCCACTGTTCTTCCTGCATTAACATATGCCTCAGAGACCTGGGCCCTACTAAAACAGGACGAGAACTATTCGGGTTTCCCAAAGAGGAATCAAAAGAGCTATGCTTGGAGTATCATGCTTCACTCAAATCTATGCTTGAGCAAATCTATGCGTGATGGGGTTTGCTCAAGCGGGTGCCAGTAACTTCTCTATTTGTCCCTGTCACATGCTAGTGTAGCCCAATGGCGTCTGCTTGTTCTAGGAACACGAAGAGCCTCAAACCTATCATTCAGGGTCTTGACAAAGAAGTCTGACCATCTCATAGGTGGGTGGCCAGGCATATTTTTGATGTCCAGTGCAGTCCAGTCAGAAACAGCTTTAGTCCAGCATTCATCTCTGAATCGCATTATGTGTCCAGCCCATCTAATTTTCGACACTGACAAACAAGGCAGCGTCCCTGATCTTCAATCATCGACAGAAGTTGGAACTCTGGATTCCTTCTCTCACTTGGGTGAAACACGATATTCTGGCCATGGCTCTTTAGATTTCTCTTTGAGAGACCCAAATAGCATTCTTATCCTGTTTTCATAGGGTCCAGGTCTCTGAGGTGTATGTTAATGCAGGAAGAATGTTGGAGTTGAAAAGATGTGCCTGGAGCTGGAGGTTCTTCATTCTCTTAACAACTTCTTCAAGGCTCTTGTAGGCATTCTACAGTGCTCTCATCCTCCTGCGCAGCTTAGGTGCCAGGTCCTTCGCCATGTTGAGTTCTCGACCTAGTTACACATAACTGCTGCATTTGGAGTTGTTCATTTCACTGAGAGTGAATGGAACATCAGGGACTAGTCCGTTTCTTATGAACATTGTCTTTGTGAGATTCAGCTGCAGTTCGACCTTTCCACATTCACCATCGAAGTCAGCCAGCATTTGTATAAATATATATAAATGTGTATAAATACAAACACACACACATATATATATATATATATATATATATATATATATATATATACTATTTCCCTCTAGGATTGATTGCCTCCTACTGTGTTATTTATTTATTTATTTATTTTTATTTTTGGGTCACACCAGACGATGCTCAGGGGTTACTCCTGGCTCTGCACTCAGGAATTACTCCTGGTGGTGCACAGGGGACCATATGGGATGCTGGGAATCGAACCCGGGTTGGCTGCGTGCAAGGCAAATGACCTACCCGCTGTGATATCACTCTAGCCCTGGTTGCCTCCTACTTTGAACCTCATGATTTGGTGCAATGGTCTTGGACTATGGTTAGGGTATGTGGCATGAATTGTCACACAGTCCAGGAATAGGTTCACCCATGGGTGAGGCTTGGTGCAAGCATGTGGAAAGAAGCCATGAGCATGGCGGTGGTTGAGTTCTGAAGGTTTTTGGCTGCTGGGACTGGGTCCCTTTGGGGCGGAGAGGGCTCTCACTCGCCCCCCTCTGGGGCGCCCCAAGCCAACCTGATTTTAATCCTTGGCACCACATATGATCCCCACCAGAAGCAATCCCTCAGACCTTGGAGTAAGCCCTGAACACCCCCAGTGTGGCAATAAATAAATAAGTAAATATATAAATAATAGAGTACACTCAAGTGTTGTCTTGGTTGCTGAGTTTTGGACAATCCATTCTGTTTAAACCGTAGGCTGGTGCAGTTCCTTCCTACCTGCCTCCCTTAGTCCTGCTGAGTACTTAATCTTATTACTTATTTAATCCCTCAAACTCACCAGGGAAGATACTGTTAGTAACAACAGCTTAGCATATAAAGAAACTAAAGCTTGGGAATATAGTATGAGTTTCCCATGGCTACTGTAAGAAAGAATAATTTAAAACAACCTGGTGAACAACACATTTGTTGTTGTAGGAGGTCAGAAGCTGAATTTCAGTTATCACTGGCTGGGGTCAAGGCACCTGAAGGGTTTCTGTGTAAGTAACCCTTTCCTTACTTGTCTAGCTACTAGAGCTGTATTTCTTGTATTGCTTAACTCAGAGCCTCTTTTAGGGTTTTATTATGACATAAAGCATCTTACCTTAGTGGTTCCATGTACTATGAACTTTTGTGACTGTATTTAGAATAGAACCATCAGATATGCCAGGATCTCCATCTCAATCCCTTTGGCAATTTAATGTGAAAGCAAAGGACCTAGTGACTAGGATGTAGGCCTCTTTATCAATCTTTCATCAGTTGGATGATAAGTGACCATACTTACACCAGATGAGGCCAATCTGTGCCCTTTAGCTAGAGGTTGATTATGTGTCCTTACGCTCAAGGCTGGAGAGAGTAAAGAATTCACAAAGAGGCTTCAATATCTTTGTAAGGAACTTGTCCTGTACTGTGGCTAGCTAGCCACAGAGGCAATAAAGTGGCAAATTGTGTTCGATTTTTGTCCTGTCTAGAACCCTACTTGGAAGACAGAGACAAAAGAAAGACACAGTATTAGGATCCATATTTATTTGACTTTCAGGGTTCATAGACCTTCTATTTTGTCTTCGATGTATAAAATGGAGTTTGGGTAACTCAGTGAAAATGATGGCCAACTTTCTTTCATCTCCTTGTCTGTCTCTCTGTTGGGAAATTCTTCTTCCAAATTGTCCTGGATTCCTGCTAACATGGTCGTATTATCTTTGGTTCTTTGGTTGGGAAGATGGAAAATAATCACCTTCTACATGAGACAGGCAGGTAGATAGGGAAGCCCAATCCCCCCATGGAATTCCTGGGGATCAATAACTAACTAGCCTTGAGGCTATCAGGATCCACCTTGCGGACACAAGGAACTAAGGCATGCCAAAATCTTTACCTAGTTCTAGTACAGACCCAGAGAAGGCTGGATCCCACTCCCAGAGAAGCTGCAGCAAGAAAGAAATTTCAAAGAAGACCATTCACTGTTCTGAACTCTATCCCCTTGGCAACCACCTTAGCAATGGACTCTTACCTAGGTAGAAAGCCTCATCTGGGGCAGCTTGGGAAAAACCCTATAAAAACCAACTCAACAAAGAAAGAATGCACATATGCTACCCAAGCCCATGTCCTTCTTCTGTCCATATGTCCTGGCCAAGCGCATGTGGTCCCTGAGCACATGTGTTGCCCCTATATCTCCTCTTGAGATGTGTACTTTTATATCTAAAGCTGGGCTGTATGCAGGGTTCTCTCCGCTGTTGGAGAAACCCGAGTTCTCCCTTGAGCACATTACTCACTCCCCCTCTTTCTCAATCTTTCCCTTTTCTCAAAAACTTCCAAAAACAATAAGCTTATATTTCACTGTTTGTTTCCTCCTGAAATTCTTTTCTGTGAGAAAGACAAGGACCCAACAAGCCTGGATAAGGCCTAGGACTGACTTTCATTTCCTACAAAGATCAATTCCTCACTCCAGCCTGAGTCCATGGCTCCTCGAGAAATCAGGTGATGGGGATTAATTGCTGTGCCAAGCTGAACAAGTGGATGTGTGGCAAGATGGTTACCTGGAAGGGCTGGCGCGACCCCAGACATGTGCTGTGCAGGGACTCATTACAGACTTTATCAGTTCTCACCTTTCCAGTCATACCTGGGGTAATAGAGGTGGATTTGGAGAAAGTGACCATCTCTCTCCTCTCTATCCTCTCTGCTTCACATAAGTCACCCCAACAGTCCATTGGCATAATACACTCTGAATGACAGCATTTAGATTTTACAGTGTCTAGAAAAATTTAGTCAATTTGTCTTATTGTGGTAGAGCAATGAGCAATTGTGGATATATAAGAAACTCTGATTAATTTGCTGCAAAATCTGCACACATATAGTGAAAATTACTCCTTATTTTTCTGTCAGCAATCTGTTGTAAACCATGTATTGACACTAACAGAATCTACAATTTATGGACACAGTGGAATCAAGATTGAGCAAGTTCCTTCTGTAAAAAAACAAGGTAATAAGACATTATTGGCACTGCAAGCCATTTAGTCTGTTCCAACTCCTCAGTTCTGCTTTGGTACCTTATAAGAAGCTATAAACAACATGTAAGTAATATTTGCACTATAATAAAACAATAGGGAAATCTGTGAAGATGTGTTACAATAAAAAATTTTGTAAGGGTTCAACTTTGAATTTCATAGAGAATTCTACTGGTGTTTTCAACCACTTACACTACTTTCTTATTGCATGAATAACACAAAATTACGATGTGGACTGTACTGGGATGATTTGATCATCCTCAAATTTCCCAGATGATATATTGAAGATGAGTAGGGTAGACCAAGGTAACAACATCATACTTGGAGGACAAGGTACCTATGCTATCTCATCCTCAGTCGTGTCTCATCTTCCTTCCAAAAATACATCAGTGACTCCAAATTAAATTGCTGAGATGAGATTTTAAAATAGTTCTTCTTCCATCTCATTTATTCTTCTGCCTCTACATCTTGGCTCAACTTTGACATTTAGCCTCCCCCAGGTTCCTTTATTTTTAGGAGTCGTTATTATTTTTCTGCGTTTCTGCCCATCCATCTTTCTTACCAGAGTTTAAGATTCTTAAAGAGTGAGAGCAAGAACATCTTAACCTTTGCCTCTCAAGTGCACTTATCACAGTGATGGCTGGATCACCGTAAATTATTGTTACGTAGAAATTGCTCAGAATAACACGCAGACAGTGTGTGTGCCATCGGGAACAAATGGAGATCAGAGGTTCTTTGTGGTATTTTTGTATTTCATAAACTTTTGACCCAATTAGTGATAATAAAAGCAACAGTGGAGATGTTTTCATTTGAAGTTAATACTTTTGGAAAATGAATCTTTCTTCTCTCAGCACCAAACCATCCATCATTCTGTTTCCACACTCTGCTAATCTGAAAAGAATAGAAATCAAAACAAAACAAAAAATGCTTATTCTTGAGGCAAACCGTGGTGTGAAAGAACACACAATCCTTTGGTAAAAGATGAATGCACTCCGGCAGATTCATACATTGGTCCCACAGCATTCAGATAGAAATAATCTACTTCCGAAGAAACTACCTCAATATAGAATTTCCCTATTTCACAGAGAAGGAAAAGAATCTCAGAATCCTTAAAAAATGACTTTACTAGTATTTGGAGAACATTTTTTTTTGGAGTAGGAGTTGTAGAATCAGCAAGGAAAATTAATGTATTCAGTGTTGTGTAAAAGCATTTAGAATTTATATTTCTTTCAGTTGAAGCTGTGGGCTGTGTCTTTGAAGAACTGTAGCTAGAGGTCGTCATGGGGTGCTTAACAACATGTAAGAAAGGTTGCCACAGATTTGAGGAATCCAGATGTCACCAAATCTTGGTTTGAGTGGATTTAACAACGAGACACATATACAAATATTCTGTTGATGTTAGGCCAAAGATACCAATGAACAATTTAAAATTCAGCTACTGTGCTAAGGGCAGTCACCCTGCTGTGTGAGCAGCAGTGCATGAGGGCCAGGAAATTAAAAGTCTTAGCCACATGCTCCAAAACGTCCATGTTCTTTTATTGTTCAAGTGAAGTAAAATACAAAGAGCCAGGAGGGTGAGATTTAAATTAAACTTCAAAATCGTTTTCTGTTTCAACCATTCACAATGCTTTCAGCAGTACAAATAGGTTATTTTTCTTTGGAAGCCTAAAAAAATAATGCAATAAAAAAATAAAAAAAACAACCCCAAATCCTGGTTCTAACATCTTCCTTTACATGCTCTGATATGTTCTCTTTGAGATAAGAGTTTAACCTGACAATACGAAGGAAGGGAAACTACCTAGGAAGTTTCTGATGGCCTTTTCCAAAATGTCTAATTTGCAGCAGCAGGATTTCCTACTGGGGTTTTTGTGCCTTTCCTTCTTAGGTGAGTGGATTGAAAATTACTTTGCAGAACAGATATCTGCAAGGGAATCTTTAGGAATCCTCTCTATTGCTTTCTGGCTTTGTGCATTGGGCAAATGCTATTGTAGAGCTCTCTTGGCATTGTTTCCTGTGGGTTTCCACTCCGAATAGGAATGTTGGTGGACAGAGTGTTGCACTCAGTAAAGTTTTATTTATTAAGTCAGATCACCTGCAGAAATTCTGTTGTGCCCGAGTTTCAGAAAACCAATTGTGGAGAGACCAAGTCCACACACAATAATGCAAACGCAAAGGAACTTTATTGCTAGCTTGATCTGGGTTTGAGTGTGATCCAATGCAGTGGATTCTTCACAAGGACCCTGGCTACAAATCACAAGCAGTTTTTTATAGGGTTCAGTTAAGCAACAGTTTATATACTAGTCTATTTTTAGCATTACTCTATTACAACAGTGGTTAGCAATTAGACAGCAGGTACAGTAACAGTTGTTTTTTTTTCCAAGAAGGATGCAGAAACCCCTCATGACTGGCCAGATCCAACTGCCCAGTTTCTTATGTAGGTGCACTACTCAATTGGGAGTTTACCAGAAATTGCAAATCCTGCTTTGGGAAAACAGAAACTGAGGCCTAGCTGAACATGGCATCACCCTCACAATTCCTCTCTCCAGGGTGATAGGGACCATATCAGAGCCAAAAAAGAAGATAACTGAATTGGCAAATCTGTGCTTTCTGGTAAGACCAAGAATCCTGGCCTTCTGAAAGTGTTAAAGTGGGGGATGCTTATTCCCAAAAGAAAAATCGCATTTCTAAGAGTGTGGAATTCAGTAACATGAAGATATAAGATATCAAAGGGAATGAGTTTAAAATGTTTCTTGGGGGAAATAATCAGGCTATAAATATCATGGATTATGAAATAAGAGCTTCAAGACTCTTGCCCTTTCATTTATGTGAAAACAAGTATCTTCTTGCAAAGACACCTATAGTGTTATAGGTATTGCTTTGTTAGGAAGATGGGGCATATTTAAACAAAGACAGAGAAAATTATAGGCACAGAGTTTCAAGTAGGACAAAAGCAGGCAGATGGAACAATGGAAGTTTAGTTGGCAGGTTTTATAAACAGATAGAGTTGATTCAGGAAAATTGGTGAAAGGGATCAGGTGGCCGTTGCATCCTTGGTGGGTGTGAGCATCTTCTTCCATGCCGACCATCAATGCTAAGTCACTGGAATTAAGCTTCTCCTCAGGTGAAGAGATTTTCTGTGTTTGAGCCTAGCCTTCACATTTATTTTTGTTGTGAGAGAATAATTCTCTGTTGATCATTATTATGATTTACATGAAAGTCTTTTCTCCTTTGCCCAAGGCAGAAAGAAAGAAAATCTTCGTGGTTATGAGAGATGAGCGTTCCCAGTCAGTTTGAGACTGAGTGGTTTCAACACACTACCTGCAAATACTTCGCTGTTGCTCCCATCCTGAGGTGGAACCTTTACCAAGCCCTTGAGCGTGATGGACTTTGTGAATGACTTGGTGAATAGAAGAGCACAGAGTTAGCCTGTGGGACTTTCAAGTCTAGACTTTCAAGTCAGACACTACTATGATTTCTGCTCTTGGGGGACAGTTGCTCTGAAGTTTTAATCTGCCATGTTTGAAATTTGGGTGCTGTGAGACAATGTGGAGTGACATGGTATTATAAAGGATTTACTTAGCAAATCTAAGTCACCCAAACTGGGAGGTAACCTCTAAGTCCTTGGAACATCCTTCTACCTAAAGAATTTATTTTATTCTTTTTGGCAGCAGATTGACAGTTACTACAGTGTAGGAGATTAATTAAGTCCACATTACTTGGAGCATGGACCATAGTAGAGAGTATTAATATAGTTTATGTGTGAGGGGTGGCTGGTCCTGGAGGTCTTCGGAGAGTGAGACCACTCTCCGCACACATGAAGGTACTGGCAGAGGGACAAAGCCACGCGGGTTCCGGGGCCAAGATCTCCAAGCCTATTCGGATTGGAGTCGAGCATCTTCCACCTAGATTCTCCAAATTCCAGTAGGCGGGGGTCACACCCACCACCTGGCCCCCTGGCGCCCTGTAATCCCATCAACGACTAAGACTCAGAGACTATAAAATCCAGCTCCCGGAACTGCACGGCCGCATTTGCGGCCGTGCAACATCTTATCAGGACATCTTTTTTATGACATCTTATTATCTCATTTCTACTTTGGACAAACTTGCAGGCTATTGAATGTAGCCTGCCCATAGGGCAGAGTCTGGCAAACTCCCCATGGCGTACCAAATACCAGTAACAATGATGGGTCTCATTCTCCTAAAGAACCTTGAATATAATCTCAGGGCTAGGATGAAAGAGACGTTACTGGGGCCTACTCGAGGCAATCGACGAATAACAGGATGATGAATGAATGAATGAATGAATGTGTGTGTGGGGGGTGTGGGAGGAACTTGTGCTACCTCATCAATTTGAACTCTGAAGGACTAAAGTCAGCCATATGGACAGTCAGCCACATCTATATTACTGACCCTAATTTTTAAAAAAAAGTGAAAACCAAAATTTAAGGTAATTTCCATAATTGGAAAGATTTTATGCATATAGTCAAATTCATCTGCTTGAATTTGAGTTTTGTCTACATGTCTCCACTTGAAGATAGGGCCTTGAAGTTTGTAGTCAATTCCTCTTGGATTTTTTTTCTCAGTATACCTTTATTCACTGTTGATTTTAATCTATTTCCCTTTCCTGTGATATATCATAATTGTTGGCATAGCAAAGTTCTCAGAGTCCTTCTGGTATGTCATTGAATCTTACAGGATGTGAAGGTTGACCGTGACTTCTGAAATTATTTGATCCAAAACTCACCTGGGGAACTGATTAAATGTAAAAGATAAATTTTGTAAGGAAGAAATTGAGACTTTAAGAAATTAGGTGACACTTGAAAACTTACTATTCTCTGTGTCCCTGCAGGACTTTATTTGAACTGCTCTAGAAATGTTCATACAATCCTATGTTAGTGGAGCATTCCATGGTTTATTTTATTTGACATTGTTTTCAAATTATTTGGCTAGTAATGAAGCTAAATTGACACACAGAATTGTAGAGCTGACCCACAAAACTGTAGAGCTGACAGTTCTTGTTTTGTGACCTGAGAAAGAACAGTGATGTACTTTCGCCTTTTGTACTATTCTGATTACTAGGTGATTAATCATTCACACATCTATTAATTTATTTGTGTTATAACCAAGTTCACTGTAATTTTTTTTCTTAAATACAAAGATTGTGTGTTCCATTCTGGAGACTGGAAACTGTAGCTACCTTGTTCTTCTATTATTGTCTTTATGATGATGACCCATCAGTCTGTCCCACACAGGTACAATGCTAATATTTATTGCACACCTTGAAAACAGTTATAGCTCTATCAGCAATACTTCATATTTTATTTAACAAGTTTAGAATGATTTTGACTAGTAGGTACCTTCATATCTTTCAGAGGACGAGAGTGGTTTGTTATTGGAAGAATAGGTTTATAGGGAGAAATTTCAGAGATTGAAAATTATTCTCAGTTCCTCTTTTCCTTTCCTATAAAGTATAGAGTCTCCCATATAAATTAGGAATCTAATCAGAATGGTATGCTCCACTCAACTGGTACAGGTTTAATTGAGAAATCTGCCTAATCAGGACATCTCCCAGGGAACTGATTTAAACCTGGTGATACATAATGGCTATGATTGCAGCTTAAAGGGGGGTGGTAATTCTCCTTAATTGAGGCACTTTCAGGTAATTTAGTGTCACTTTACACTAGGTGTGTGACAATGTGCATGTTTTTATGGCCTCTCTGATTTGGTCTGATTTGTCTTGTAATACATTCAAGATTGATTCAGACAACAACCTACAAAAGTTCAGAGATGACCCTATACTCATTCCTGTTCACAGGACAAAGGAGGTTAGATTCTTTTGTAAACAACAGTCATGCAATTTGAAGCTGGGTGCTGCAGTCACTCTAGAAGTGCCATTGTAGTTTAGCATAGTTCTGGGAAACTGATTTCAAGAGCTCAGCAAGCTACTGAGAGTATCTTGCCACACGGCAAAGCCTGGCAAGCTATCTGTGACGTACTCAATATGCCAAACACAGTAACAACAAGTCTCACAATGCAAATGTTACTGGGCCCCCTCGAGCAAATCTATGAACAATGGGAGGACAGTGCTACAGTGCTCACTCTAATAGCACAAGAGATTTTCCTTCAATGCTAAATTTTTAAAAAAATTTTATTTCTTTATTAGTGAATCACTGTGAGGTAAAGTTACATACTTACAACTTTCGTGCTTGCATTTCAGTTATACAATGATCGAGTACCCATCCCTCCACCAGTGCCCATTTTCCACCCCAATGATCCTAGTATCCCTCCCACGATCCCACCCAAACTCCCCCTCCCCACCCTGCCTCTGTGGCAGGGCATTGCCTTTTGTTCTCTCTTTTCTTTTGGGTTTTCTAGTTTGCAATAGAGGCATTGGAGTGGTCATTGTGTTTGATCTATAGTCTACATTCTGCACACATCTCCCAACCCGAGCGGGTCCTCCAAACACCCGTTACTTGGTGTTCCTTGCTCTATCTGAGCTGCCTTTCCCCTAGCATTTGAGGCCGACTCCAAGCCTTGGAGTAAACCTCCTGGTTCTTATCTCTACTATTCTTGAGTGTTGGTCTTCCATTCTGATACTTTATATTCCACAGATGAGTGCAATCATAACATGATGCTCTCATGATCATGCAGATTCTCTTATATGCAATTTTCATGATTTCATCTTTTCTAACAGCTGCACACTATTTCATTGTATAGATGTACCAGGGTTTCTTTAACCAGTCATCTATTCTTGGGCACACGGTTTTTTTTTTCCAGATTTTGGCTATTGTAAACAATGCAGCAATGAACATACCAGTGTAGATGTTATTTCTACCATACTTTTTTGCCTCTCTGGGATATATTTCCAGATGTGGTATTTCTGGGTCAAATGGGAGCTCAATATCCTTCACTGTCTCTTCTGATCTTTTTCAACCTGGTATTTATGTTGTCAGCTACTAGTAGGTCCACCCCAGATTTTTTGAGGGAGTTGTTCGCTTGCAGGATTGTTTTCTATCCTTTGACTTTGAGTCTGTGTTTGCGTTGACTGTTCAAATGTGTTTCTTATAGACCGCAGAATGTTGGGTTCAGTTTCTTAATCCATTTTGCCACTCTGTGTCCAATAATTGGTGTGTTTAGACCACTGTCATTGGGAGAGATTATGGGGTTTTGTGCTATCTTTTTGTAAGGGTTTGTTGTACTTGTAGGGTTTTTCTTGTTTTACAATAGCCTTTTTAGTCCTTCTTTTAGGTTTGGTTTTGAGTCTATGAAGTTCCTGAGCTGTTGTTTATACATAAAAGTGTGTATCGTTCCTTAGAGTTTGAGTGAGAGTTTAGCTGGATAAAGTATTCTTGGTGAAGCAATCATTTCATTGATTTAATTTACTATATCCCACCATTATCTTTGGACTAGGAGGGTTTCCTCTGATAGGTCTCCTCCTTGGTTCCTGAATGACCTTTTGCAAAGAACTTTTAGTTGACCTCACTTGTGTGGGACTAAACCTAATTTGAAAATAATTAATGCTGAACCTCTCTGAACTGACCTGTGTCTCAAAAATAATATGGTGAAACCCTAATGGGGAATGTGATAGTATTTTGAGTTGAAGAGGTTTTAGGCCTAGAGAAAGCTGTAAAGATAGGGTCTTCACAAAGCAGATAATGTTCTTTCTAAGAGTCAGGATCTTCACTCATCTTTGCTTTTAAAATTTTTTATTTTTTATTTTATGGCACTGTGATTTACAAATGTGTCTATAATCGAGTTTCAGGCATACGGTATCCCAAACCAATCCCATAACTAATGTCAACTTTCCTTCACCAATGTCCCCAGGTTCTCTCTCTCCACCCAAGTTTGCTCCTTCAAGGAAACATTTTTATGTTTGGTTATTATAGTTTGCATCTCATGCTCACTCATTTTAGTTTTCAAAAGATATAACCATATTTTTTTCCTTCCAAGCTTAAGTAATTTGGAATTACCTGCAAATTATAGTGACTTTTTGTGAGCTGTTCAGGCCAGGGAAATGTCACATATACCCATGTTTGGGTAGTAAGCATAGAGACCGTAACCGTGACTGAGAGCCCAGCAACAGTCCATGATAAAAGTTTCTGCTTTTCTAGGTTGTAGTTCATGAACCCTTTCATAAACCACCTTACTAGTCAACAGCCAAAGAGAAAAGTTCTTTTTGGAACTCCACATTTCAAGAAGGGAAGACACAGACATTCCAGCACAAAACTAGAGAAAAGTGGGATTTTTATAAATAAAAATTATAGGAAGTAACTGCTGCCATTTCAGATGTGCTTATCAAAGAAAAACTACAAGCACTACACACAAAAAAATCAATGATGAATGATGTCACAAAAGGATTAAAATAATTTTTGAGTGACCTATTCTAAAGATAATTTAATTGGTGATTGAAAGGAAAGGATTGTGTGTCACACTCAGTGGTGTCTTCCTGAAGTCAGGAGTGACCTCCAGCAGTGCTCAGAGGACCATGCACAGTATTAGGGATTAAATCAGGATGTTCACCAAAATGTAAGGAAAATACCTTAATGCCTGTTCTAGCCCCCCAAATAGCCACTTAAAGGAAACTCAGTGAGTGATAAGGAAACACAAGTAATCCGGATGAATCTAGAAACCAGTGAATTGAATAAATGAGAACTGCAACACAATACAAATGATAGGAAAAAAATCAAAGAGCAACTCTGAAGTGGAAGATGAGATGAATGAAATAAAAATTATTAAGAGCAATAGAAATCATTTACAGCAGGATGCATCAAGCAGAATAAAGAGTCTGTGGATTGTAAGTCAGAAGCTTTGAAGTTATACAGTCGAATGATTAAAAGAAACACAAAGGAGTGAAAAGAGCCTATGATATCTGTGAGGCATCAAAATCAGTTCCAATTTGCAAATTAATTGTATTTTAAAAGGAGAAGAAAAGGAGATGGTGTCAGAAGGAAATATTGTCAGACAGATTTAGATGTTCAATTTTATGAAGTTCATAAGTCGTTAAACAAAGTCAACTTAAAGAGATCTCTCCAAGACATGTTATAATAAAGGCAATAAAAACTTGAGGGAAAAAGAAATTTTAGAGAAGCAAAAGAAAATAAGCTTAGAAATTATAAGAGAACCCACCCCCTAAGGTTATCAATAGATTTCTCAGTAGAAACTTAAAAGGCCAGGACAGAATGTGATATTTTCAAAGTGCTGAAAGAAAAAAAAGCCTGCCAATCAAGAATACTCTATGACTCAAAGTTACCCACAAAGTAAGGAGTGATAAATACTTTTCAGAAAAACAAAAGCTGAGGGAACATTTCCATTAGATAAGCCTTAGAAAAAAATGTTGAAAAGAGATCTTCAAGCTGAAATAAAAGAAAGCAAATAAGCTACACAAAATAGAAACATATGAAAATGTGCAACATATTAGTAAAGTAATTATATTTTAAGACAGAATATTATATACCATAATATAGTGTGTATAACTAATATAAAATATAATCAACACTAAAATTATAAATGATTTTAATTGCCTTAATTTGTTAATAAATACACAATATACAAAGAGGAAAATTGGGACATCAAGAACAGAAAATAAGAAAGTAAATGTTGAAGTTTTTATATGACCCAAATTATCACTGAAAATTGAATTTTAGATCTAGAAGACATTTTATGGAGGCTTCATGGTCACCACAAAGCAAAAATGTACATTAGATACACAGGGCATAATAAAAAAGAGAACAAATCATATCACTATAGAAAATCATCAACTTATAAAACAAGACAGTATGAAGGGAAGAAATGTATATGGGTAAAACAGGTAATCAGATGGTATTAGTCCTTATTTACAAATAATTACATTAAATACCATTAATTATAATGTAGATAAATTAAATTCTCCAACCAGCATAGAATGGTGGGTGAATACAATAGCAATTATATATACGATGTCTGTAAGAACTTATTTAAGTTCAACACCCACATAGGATAAAAATGAAGAAGAGATAGAAAAATATTCCAAACAAGTGGAAATCAAAAGGGAGAAGAAGAAACAATAACAATACTTATATCAGACAAAATAGTCTCTAAATCAAAATATATAACAGAAACTCATCAGTAAGACACAATCATCATAAATATACTTGTACCTAAATGGAGCAACTAATAAACAAATATTATTATATCTAAAGGGGAAAATTCACAAACAATAGTAGGGAATGTCAATATTCTATTTACGATAATGGATATATCTTCCAGACATATAAAGAATAAGTGTTATAATTGAACTATACTTAAAAGATCCAATACATATAAAAGACTAATCTAGTAGTATCTGCATACACATTCTTTTCACGAACACATATAACTTCTTCCATAATAGATCTTATGGTTTATCACAGAATATATCTTAGAAAGTTTCAAGACAAAAATCATTCCAAATATCTTTACTGACCATCACTGTCACTGTCACTGTCTTTCTGTTATTCATCAATTTGCTCAAGCGGCACCAGTAACGTCTTCATTTGTCCAAGCCCTGAGATTTTAGCAACTTCTCCTTACTCGTCTTTCACAACACTGCTGTATTGGAGGCTCTTTCAGAGTCAGGGAAAACAGACCTGTTATTGTTACTGTTTTTGGCATATTGAATACGCCACAGTTAGCTTGCCAGGCTCTGCTGTGTGGAGAGGATGCTCTTGGTAGCTTGCTGACCACTCCGATAAATATATATATATATATTCCTGTATTATATATATATAAATATATAAATATATGTATATATATTTTCCCTCTATGATTTGTTATCTACTTATTTGCTAATAAATAAATAAAAAATAAATAAAAGCTAACTCAAATGTTGGTGAGGCTGTCCATAAAAGGACCTTATTTGCTTTGGTAGACCTGTCAACTGGTGCAACCAACCACTGTGAAAAACAATGAGGAGAGACAGACAGACAGACAGACAGAGATAGAAATAGAGAGACATAGACAGAGACGGAAAGGGAGAGAGAGGGGAGAGAGAGAGAGGGAAGAATCTTAGAAAGAAAAAGAAATGAAGGAAGGAATAAAAGAAGGAAGGAGGGAGAGAAAGAGTATTGATATGATTTAACAATCCTATTTCTGGGAGCAGATCCAAAGGAAATAAAAAGAGGATTTTAAAGTCACGTCTCGGTTTCATCTTCATCACTTTATTTGCAACAGCCAAAAGAGGACAACAGCCAGAAAGTTTGTCTATGGTAAAAGGATTAAAAAAGATGCAAAATACACACACACACACACACACACACACACACACACACAGAGCACTGTAGCACTATCGTCCCGTTGTTCATTGATTTGCTCGAGTGGGCACCAGTAATGTCTCCATTGCAAGACTTGTTATTACTGTTTTTGGCACATCAAATATGTCACAGGCAGCTTGCCAGGCTTTGCCGTGCGGGCAGGATACTCTTGGTAGCTTACTGGGCTCTCCAAGAGGGGAGGAGGAATCAAACCCAGGTTGGCGAAGTGCAAGGCAAATACAATGTCTCTGTTATATAGCTCCAGCCCACACACACATATATCATGTAATTTTAATCATTTGTGAAAATGAAGGAAATCCTGCCATTTGTGACAACATGATTGACCTTGAGTTAATTAGAATAAACGACATAAGTCAAAGAAAGATAAATACTGCATGATTTGTTTATGTATAAAAGCCAAGCTCAAAAACAGAAAAAAGCAAAACATAAGGCTGCTGCTTAAAATAAAGAAAGTGGGGTGATGATGAGTATAATTACAAACATAGCGATATGAAGCGTAAGTTTGGTTGATAATATATTCAAAGTAGTTAATGTTATATGTTTTAAAAGTTGTTTAGAGTGGCACCAGAGAGATACAGAGTGTAAAACACTGACTTGTATGCAAATAGCCTTGATTTGGTCCCTGACACCACAGGTAATCCCCTGAACATGAATACAAACAATCCCAAAGCATAGAGCAAAGAGTAAGCCCTTAGCACTGCCAGGGAGACCCCAAAACCAGGATGAGCAAGGAGAGGCTGATAAAATCTCAGAGACAAAATAGGCTGCCAAAACGAAGAAGGACTAAAATGACTGTCTGTACTTTCGATGCACGTACACTGGCATCGGAAGCATCCATCAAGGGCCTGATGGTGCAAGAGCAGAAGATCAAGTACGATATCATTGACCTGACCAAGGTGAGAAAGCATTGATCACATCATGCCATTTTCGACACTGGAGAAGAACTGTTTCTTGAAAACATACAAGAGTAGAGACATCAGTGGTGTTGGTGTCATTGTCAACAAGAACTTGGCCATGAGCGTCGATTAATTCTAATGCCTAACCAACCAGATCAGATACTCACACTTGAATAGATGTGGCTCACTGCCAGCAATTTCTACTTTTGTTGTCTTCTCACCAACATCCAATTATGATAAAGGAGAAATTGAGAAGTTCTACGTGGAGCTGGAGAAGTTCTATAAAGAAGACGACACCTTCTACAAGATCATTGTCAGTGATTTTAATGCCAAGATAGGACAGAGATGGTTGCCAGAAGAACTCCACATCAGGATCGATGACCTAGAATGGAATAAACAGGGTGAGAGACTGAGTTCATCATGTCGACCAAGACCATCCTTGGTAACTCAGTTTCAGGAGGCCAAATCTAAATGTTGGACATGGAAGTCTCCCGGTGGACAGTTCCACAACAAAATTGACCACATTATATTTAATCGATGGTTTTGCCTGACCGATGTCACTGTTGTCCCAAACTTCCAAATGGGATTAGACCACCGTCTCCTTCATGCAAAATTCTACTTCATGGAGTGGGGAGAAAGGTCTGCAAAGTTTAAGAAGAGAACTCCCAGAACGACCACCAACTGGGAGCTCTTTGGCATTATTGCAGCAACATGGGAAGATGCTGTCATTGACAACATTGATGAGGAATACGATCGACTGTCCACCTGCCCACATACCAAATTTTGCAGGATGGATATGTCGTCCCCAACATTCTCCATTCTGAAATCCAACACGCCATTTTGTCAGTAAAGAAGAGAAAAGCACCCGGCCCAGACAAGGTCAGACCCGAACACCTGAAGAATCTGCCACCAGTACTTGTCAATACACTGGCTCGGCTCTTCACATGCTACCTGTAAGAATGCAAGATTCTGTACCAATGGAAAAACAGCAGGACTGCTCTGTGGTACAAGAAAGGAGATATCCATGACATTGGCAACTATCACCTGACCTGTCTGTTGTCCATCATCTACAAGATGTTCACTCGAGTCTTCCTGAATAGAATAGGCAGAACACTAGACAAAGGACAACCGTGCAAGCAAGCTGGGCTCCAAAAAAGATTCAGCATGATCGACCAAATCCACATGGTGAAACTCTTCAGTGCCACCCTCAAGAACGTCATGCAATGATTGAAATGGGAAGAAATGGGAGTGAAGATAGACGGTCGGCAACTACACCACCTTTGCTTCACTGATGACATTGTTCTAATAACAGCAAACATTAGCCAAGTGGCACAAATGCTGGCCGACTTTGACCATGAATGTGGAAAGGTTGGACTGCAGCTGAATCTCACCAATACAGTGTTCATGAAAAATGAACTAGTCCCTGATGTTCCATTTGCTCTCAACGGAATGAACATCTCTGAATGCAGCAGCTATGTGTTCTGGTGCAACTCTAAACAACTTTTAAACATCACTTGTATCACTTGTTATCCCCTTGATCATACCCTTGATCATGCTGGGTTGAGAACTCAACATGAGGAATGACTTGATGCCAAAACTGTACAGTAGGAAGAGAGTGGCATGGAATGTCTTCAAGATCATCGAAGAAGTGGTTAAGAGGACGAAGAACCTCTGGCTTCAGGCACAGCTTTTTGACTCCATCGTTCTTCCTGCACTAATATATGCCTCAGAGACCTGGGCCCTACGAAAACAGGATGAGAATGCAATTTGGATCACCTGAAGAGGAATCGAAAGAGCAATGCTTGGAGTATCACACTTCACTTAAGTGAGAGAAGGAATCCAGTATTCCGACCTTTGTCGATTATTGAAGCTCAGGGAAGCTGCCTCGTTTGCCAAGGTGTTGAAAATCAGATGGGCTGGACACATAATGCAATTTGGAGATGATCACTGGACTAGAGCTGTTTCTGACTGAATTCCAAGGGACGTCAAAAGATCGTGTGGCCGCCCACCTATGAGCTGGTCAGACTTCTTCATCAAAACCCTGAACAAATTGTTTGAGGCTCTTTGTGTTCCTGGAGCGAGCAGACGCCATTGGGCTACACTAGCACGTGAGAGGGATGGATGGAGACATTACTGGTGCCCGCTTGAGCAAATTGATGATCAAGGGGATGACAAGTGTTACAAGTGATGTTTAAAAGTTTTTTTGACTTGCACCAGAAAGATACAGAGGGTAAAGCACAGTTTTGTATGCACATAGCCTTAATTTGGTCCCTGGCACCACGGGTAGTCCCCTGAACATGAATAGAAATAATCCCAGAGCACAGAGCCAGGAGTAAGCTTTTAGCACTACCCGGGAAACCCCAAAACCAAACCCCCACTGTGGCTACCACATAGAAAACATGGTAATTTTGTGACATCATTAACTGTTTACTACTGCTACTGTGATGATAATTTGCAACAGAATGTTGACCAAATGCACACATTTTATGCCCTAAACTATAATAGAGCTGAAGCTATAGCACAGCCAATAGGGTGTTTGCCTTTTATGTGGCTAACCCAGGTTCGATTCCTCCGTCCCTCTTAGGAGAGACCAGCAAGCTACCAAGAGTATGCTGCCTGCACGGCAGAACCTGGCAATCTCCCTGTGGCATATTCGAAATGCCAAAAACTAACAAATCTCACAATGGAGACATTACTGGTGCCCGCTTGAGCAAATCAATGAACATTTTATTTCATTGAGGACAGTGCTACAGTGCTAAACTATAATGTGGCATAAACCCTGAGAGATGACCTTTCTTTTTTCTATGGGATTCATTGGGCATCACAACCCAGCCAGCCCTGACCGTTTTCAATCTTTTTAAAGGAGGCCATTCCTATCAGTGTGAGATGAAATCTCATTTTGTTTTGATTTGCATTACCCTGATAATCAGTAACAGAGAACAATTTCTTATATAACTTCTGGACAAATATATGTCTTTTCAGAAAAAGTGCTGGTTCATTTCCTCTTTCCATTTTTTTATGGGACTAATAACTTTTTTTGTTGAAATTTACAATTTTTATTTATTTTATTTGGGGCTACGCGTGGATAGGATCATACCTCCCAGTGCTCAGGGTCTACTCCTGTTTTTGTGCTCAGGGAATTATATACAGTGCTGGGGATTGGAACAGGTTCAGCTATGCTCAAGGCAAGTATCTTAACCCCAGTACTGTCTCTCTGGATTGAGTCTTTCCTTTCTTAAAATGCATATGAAACTGTTTCTTATTTGCTATATGTTATCTTTCACATTCACAGTCCACCCTTAAAGAGCTGCCAAGAAGGGATTTACTTAGCTTTTTCCTCAGGGTGAATTGTTTCTGACCATACAATCTACTGAACAATCTACCCTTTTACAGGGTCATTATTTTATACTTTCTCTCATAGAGTCATTATGTGCCACTTGTATGCACTACTGTTTCTGATCTCTATTTTGCTCTCTTGGTTCTTTTGTCTATTTTTTTGTGCTTTGTTATTTTTGCTTTTCTTATTTTCTTACTATGACTTACTCTGTTTTATGCATTATGCAAGGAAAAGAAAGACATGAGTCAGTTGGTGAGCTATATCAGTATCAGGTACATTGGATTTCTTTCTTCTTTTTAAGGCTTCTTTGTATACTGTTTATTATTTCATATAAATATTGGCCTGTGCTTATTCAATTCTCCAATTTGAATATAGTTTTAACTATAGTGATAGTTATAACTATAGGTGATGTTATGTTTGTACAGTAATATGAACCATTGGCATCTTTAATATTTCAAGGAGTTTGGAGTTCCAAATATTTAACTTACCTACTAGGTTAGCCCTAAAGTTTTTATCTATTCTGTTCTTATGAGATTTTTGTTAACTTAATTTCAATGTGCTTTATAATTTTTATTGTTAGTAGGAATAAGATCTTGTATTACATGTTCTAAGTAGCAATTACTGATATAGAACAATGCTGTTAATTTTTATGATTTGGCCATTCTGGCACCTATGATGAACTCTAATTACTTTTAATAGCTTGTTGATATTGTTGGTTTTCTAGGTAGGTGGTTACAACATTTATGAGTAACATTTTATTTCTCTCCATAATGTTAATATATGCTGACACTTTCTTTTCTATAAATTTTTGCTCTCTAGCAATAGCTATACTAGTGAATATTTTTATTGTATTCTTAATTTTGCAGGCAATACACTTAAAGTTTATAATTAAGCATGTTTGATGTCTTTAGTTTTGGCACTTAATCTTTATGAACACATAGAGTTCCCTTTATTTTTCTCATAAAGAGGCTTTTAAATATATAATAGAAATATAATTTTAATCACTGTTATGTTTTGTGTTACTTGAAACAATAATATGTATGTTCTTCCTGTACTTTACTAATATAGTAAGTTGTACTAAATTACTTTATATTTGAAAGAATCCTTGAATTTCTGAATAACTCCTGCTCCTTAATAATATATTATGAAATTCACAAAACATAAAATGTGTTATTTCTATTAGAGACAAGACTACTGAAACCTGAGGCTATAGAAAGAAGCCAGTATTTTGCTTTATCTTTCACTTCTCTTTCATAAAAAAATTAAGAAATATATATATATACATATATATATATATACTGCTTTTTGGGTCACACTCAGTGATGCTCAGGGATTACTCCTGGCCCTGCACTCAAGAATTACTCCTGGCGGTGCTTGGAGACCATATGGGATGCCGGGGATCGAACCTGGGTCTGCTGCATGCAAGGCAAACTCCCTATCTGCTGTATTATCGCTTGGAACCAGAGGTATTCTTTTTTTTTTTTTATTCCAAGAAGTTATGTATAAGGTTTGGTCATTTAGAAACTTTCAAAACTATAGGGCTCAATTAAAAAAAAAGACAAAATCTCTTACATGGGGCATGCGTGATAGTACCACCTTACATACAGCTGACCACGATTCAATCCCTGGCAACCTAGGGCACCATCAGAATCAGGAGTAGCCCCTAAGTACTGGCTCGTGTACCCAACCCCCACTACTCCAGCCCAAGGCTTACTTTAATTTTCCATTTTTGATGACTGGGAATTTCAGAATTTTAGAAAAGTTGAGAAGCAATCCCTTAAGTTGCTTTCATCCAGAGACCATCTCTCCTAACATTGAATTTGGCTAATTATAGCAATGAGCTGCTTTTTATTTTTTTTTGCTTTTTGGGTCACACCTCAATGCACAGGGGTTACTCCTGGCTCTGCACTCAGGAATCACCCCTGGTGGTGCTCAGGGGACCATATAGGATGCTGGGAATTGAACCCGGGTCGGCCACATGCAAGGCAAAAACCCTACCCGCTGTGCTATTGCTCCAGCCCCTCAATGAGCTGCTTTTTAAGAACTATTTTCACATAGCAGGAGGTATGAATAATCAAAACCAGCCAGCTTCCAGCAGTTCCTGCCTCAGTGAGCACTACAAGGACATTACTTGAAATTCCCACTGTAATTGTGCATATCTATAGCATATTATAAACCATGAACAGTCCTACTAATGGTTCTAAGCTACCAGAGAAAGTTTATTTTTATTTATGTATTTACTTGGGTGGGCTGGGGGGCTGGGGCCCACCTGGTGGTGCTCAGGGACTATTCCTGACTTGTGCTCAAAAATGACCCGTGGTGGTGCTCAGAGGTCCATAAGTTGTGCTGGGGATTTGAACTGGGGTCAGCAGCATGCAAAACAAGCAGTTCATTTCCTATACTATCTTGCTCCCAGAGAGGATTTAGACTCAGCTTCAAATTCTTTATCTCTCAAGTATTTGATAGAAAGTCAAAGAGACTTGACTCATCTGGCCAGTCCTGTACTGCACTGGGTTCCTGGAACGGACATTAAGGTCAGGCCCTGTGAAGACTTCTCTGTTTTTGGACCATCTACTTCAACCATCTCTGCTAAAGCATGTCTGGAATCTTTCATTCCACGTTATTCTCTCAAGAATGAGGAGTAATTCTGAGTCTGAACAGGGCCTTTGTCTTTCTTTCCCTTTAGTTTTTTGGGCCATTCTGGAAGTGCTAAGTCTTATTCTGTGTCTATGCTAAGGGATCACTCCTGGCAGTGTTCAGGGGGTTGGAAACATGCAAGGCAAATGCCCTATCCAATGCATTATCTCTCCAACCTGGACCCTGCCTTCATTTTTGTAAGGGATAATTTTGCATTTGTTTTTGTTTTAATTCGATTTCATGGGACTCATGTTGGTTCCTTACCATCATCTCCCAAACTCTATACTATACTCTTCTTTGGTCTACTTTACGTATCAGTATGAGGCTGACTCTATGACATTTTTTCTTACTCTGGTCCCTTTGGTCATTTGAGTTTTTCCAGTGGAAGGTACCGTTGCAAAATATTCCAGAACACTTGCAGAGCCTATGATAGACAAAGAAACTTATATACAGCTCTTCTTGTGTGGTTTCTCTCTTATGTCTGAAGCTCTTGTGAGGGTCTAGAAATTCATTCATTTCCCCTTCTGGTTTAGGAAAAATTATGACCACCACTATTGGTTTTATTTATTTATTTATTTATTTATTTATTTATTTTTTACTGTCATCTCTGGTAACAATCTCTTACATAAACCACTTCGACTAATTCCTTGAGTGTCTTGTTAGGTTGCTACTCTTCCAGACTAGTCACCCAACTGAGATGCCGGTTGAAAGACCAAACCTTGTGTCACAGTATGCCTCATTATGGGTCTAGGGGGTACTATGAACTAACGATAGACCCTCCCTGCTCTTTGTAACCAAATTACAACTTATTTGGACTTTATTACTAGAAATAAACGTCTCAGTGTAAATATACTAACAAACATGAATCCCTATTAAGCTTGAAGAAGCACCTCTTTTTGATTCTAGGTCTGTGTTGGGTTTTTGTCCACTGAATACTGTAATTTAACTGGGAACTGCATACAGAACCTCATGAGTACCCATTATATTTCTCTGATGTAGTTCAGAGTACAGGTCATTTCAGAGTCAAGAATCACAATAGTAATTATATGTATATATGCTTTGTGTCTCCTTTTGTAGGTTCACAAACATAGTGAGTGATCAAGCACAGGTCTGTTTAACTCTAAATCTTAAACCTTGGGCACTGTTGTATCTTTCTATATTTTGAATTCTTCATTTTGATTTTATTTGATTATTTTTCATTTTCTCACAGGCAACTTAAAGTAGCAGCTCCTCGTGTGAGATAAAGTAGATTTCATGATGCATATTGGATTTCACTTCAAAATATCTAATCATCATACTCTAGCTTTCTTTGAATGGTACTTATTGATTCACATAAATAGAAGACAAAATATTCGCCTGGCTATTCTCTGTTTGTGACTCACATCCATTTTTCTCATTTGTCTTCAATATGACGAGAGTGGATTTTAGAGAGAGAATCACTGCACTCTCTCGACCTGTGGGTCAAAAAAAGATTCTTGTTGGTTGAACCATAAGAAGCATGGCATGGGATCATCTTAGAAAAGAGCTAAAATTGCATTCCTATTGCAATTTTGTACTTCAAGTTTTTAAAGAATCTATTTCTTTTCTGAGTGCTGTAGATTCTATCAGATCACTTTTTTTTTAAGGAAATTTGTGGGTTCTGTTAGCTGTTCCGTCTCCCGATCCCTCTATATTTATGATCTTAACTGCCTATTATTACTTACTAGGTCTTTGTAAAACTGCCTTCATTATCCCAGTTAATAGTGCAAAGAAAATCTTATTGTGACCTTCAAGTAAGAAAATTTGTTTGTTTTTTGAGGAGCACACCTGTGCTCAGGGCTTACTCATCGCTCTGCACTCAGGGATCACTCTTGTCATATGGGGTTCCAGGGATTGTACCCAGGTCAGCTGCATGCAAGGCAAATGCCTTACTTCACTTACTATACTTTCTTTCTAGCCCTTGGGTGAGAAAAATTTTTATAATTTTCCAAAGAAATAAAAAAAGCAAAATAACTAAATGAAATAATTAGACCCAGATTTCATGATCATATGTCTTTGAAAGGAAAACTGGAGGAATCTTAATCACTTAACTTCCCGTTAGTTGTCGATTTGCTCCAGCGGGCGCCAGTAACGTCTCCATTTGTCCCTGTCGCGTGCTAGTGTAGCCCAATGGCATCTGTTCGCTCTGGGAACATGGAGAGCCTCAAAACGATCATTCATGATGTTCACGAAGAAGTCTGACCATCTGGTAGGTGGGCGGCCACGAGGTCTTTTGACATCCCGTGGAATCCAGTCGGTAACAGCTCTAGTCCAGCGGTCGTCTTTAAATCTCATTACGTGACCAGCCCATCTGATTTTTGACACCTTGGCAAATGAGACAGCGTCCCTCATTCTTGATCTTCGACGGATGTCAGAACTCCGGATTTTTTCCTCTTATTTGAGTGAAACGTGATATTCCAAGCATAGCTCTTTCTATTCTTCTTTGGGAGACCTGAATAGCGTTCTCATCCTGTTTGCATAGGGCCCAGGTCTCTGAGGCATATGTTAATGCAGGAAGAATAGTGGAATCAAAGAGATGTGCCCAGAGCCGGAGGTTCTTCGTCCTCTTAGCTATTTCTTCCACGTTTTTGAAAGCGTTCCAAGCCGCTCTCTTCCTCCTGGAGGAATCTAGTCAGTGTTTATTCTGAAGTGAGGTATGAAGACAAAAATTGTACCTGAGGACCAATATTTGTGATGCTACAACCAACTTTCGAAACATCTTCTGTATGCAGTTCCTCTAAAGGTGCTGAGAGAACCACCAACATAATCTGACCTGATACTGTTGAATCTCTTTAATCACCTATTGGTCCCGGGGAGATAGTAAAAGGGCTAACATGCATACCTTGCATTCATGAGGCCTTGTGTTTGACCTCCAGCACTGGGTCATCTAAGCATAAACAAAGACAGACCTGGGAACCTCCAAGCACCACTGATGTCCAAGGAATGCCATATTTTAGTTGTAGCATTGAGTTTTCCTTTCTAGAAGGCTGGATATTATCAGCTATAGCCCTTGGTTCCAATTAACAGATAATTTCCCAGAAGTCTAGAAGTTGATATTAACTTTGATTGTAGGAATTTTAATAATTTTTTACCATAAATTTATTTCATTTTTTCTTGGGTTCTTGCTAAAATTCTCAAATCTTTCAATTATACCAACAGTAAAAGAGGATCCATTTGTCTCTTGTGTAACAAAAATCACTATCCCTTTCCTGATTTATAGCTACATAAATACATTTAAACTTAAAAGTCAATGTGATTTGAAATGAAAATTTTAGGGTAGAGATAAATTTGTAGACTCATGGCCTTAGGGCCACACTTGAATCCTTAGAATAAATACGAGACAGAAAATGTCATGATGGATTCTACTAAAACCATGGATAAAAATAATGCAGTCAAAAACATGATTCATAGGAGCAATGAATAAAGCAGAAAGTGCTGGAGCACATACATGCATGCTTGAGACCTGAGTTTGTTTTCAAGTAGCTGCATGCTTTCCTGAGCATCACCGAGTGTAGCTTTCATGGCCTTCAGCACTGCCCAAGCAGTTCTATAGCACCGTGCCTGAGTAATGAACTGTGCAGCTGATATAACTAGGTCAAAAATCATTGGGGATGTTCACCAGGCCTCCTGGACACTGTTTGGGGCACCCCTCAAACACAACTGAAGTAAATAGAAAGAAGAAGAAGAAGAAGAAGAAGAAGAAGAAGAAGAAGAAGAAGAAGAAGAAGAAGAAGAAGAAGAAGAAGAAGAAGAAGAAGAAGAAGAAGAAGAAGAGGAGGAGGAGGAGGAGGAGGAGGAGGAGGAAGAGGAAGAGGAAGAAAAAGAAGAAGAAGAAGAGGAAGAGGAAGAGGAAGAGGAAGAAGAAGAAGAAGAAGAAGAAGAAGAAGAAGAAGAAGAAGAAGAAGAAGAAGAAGAAGAAGAAGAAGAAGAAGAAGAAGAAGAAGAAGAAGAAGAAGGGGGAGGGGAAGAGGAGGGAGGAGGGAGGAGGAGGAAGAGGAAGAAGAAGAAGAAGAAGGAAGAAGACTATTATTTAAAAAAATGACAGATGTCCCATAGTTTCTTTATCTGTTCTTGGGAACTCAGGTTGTTTCCAGATTCTGGCTATTGTGAACAGTGTTGCAATGAACATAGAAATACAGATGGTGTTTCTGCTATGTATTTTTGTACACCCCTAGGATATATTCCTGGAAGTGGTATTGCTGGGTCATATAGAAGCTCAGTTTGTAGTTTTATAAGGAACAATATTGCTTTACAAAAAGGTTGGAGCAGTCAGCATTCCCACCAACAGTGAAGGAGGGCCCCTTTCTCCCCACCTCCATGCCAGCACTGGTTACTCTTGTTCTTTTGGATGTGTACCAGTCTCTGGGAAATGGGCCAGGAGGACTGGTCAATGGTTGGAAATTAGCAAAGGGTGTGTGTGGGATGGAGGATAGTTAAGATAGAGAAGGGTCCATTATGACAACATTAGTTGCAAATTATCAGTCTGGACAAGAACTGAGCATTGAAAGTAGGTAAAGGGATATGTACATTATAACATTTCAACGTCTGTATTGCAAACCAAAGTGCCTGAAATGAGAGAGCGAGCGAGAGAGAGAGAGAGAGAGAGAGAGAGAGAGAGAGAGAGAGAGAGAAGAGAGAGAGAGAGAGAGAGAGAGAGAGAGAGAGAGAGAGAGAGAAGGAAGACAGAGAAGGAAGAGAGGTGGCTGCTATAGAGGCAGGTTTGAGTGGGGGTGGTTTAGGGATGGTGAGAGGAAATGAAAGATATTGGTACTGGGAAGTTATACTGGTAGAGGGATAGGTGTTGGAATATTGTATGACTGAAACCCAGTCGTGAACAGCTTTGTAATGCTCTATCTCATGGTGATTCAATGAAATAAAAAATTAATATTAAAAAATGACAGTTTGGAAGCCTGTCCTTATGGTCCACTCAGTGCCTTTCTCCGGTCAGTTTTTCATTTTGTACGTATGGCAGAATTGTTCTGGTGCATTCCCAAAGCAAAGAGCAAGTTCAGATCTCAGAGCAAAGATCCAGGAGTGGAACCTGAGTGGAGCCTGATCATCATTGAGTGCAGTTAATACAAGACAAATCTGCAAGATCAAAGAACATCCTCTTTAAAGTCTCTTTCCTGGTCTCAGATGGGAATGGTGTGATTTCAGCTAGTCCCCTCTGCACATGGGGACAATAAAATGCCAGTTCCTGCCCGAAGGCCTCCCTTCTCCTTCATGAATTTGTTTGGAGCTCTCCTGGTATGATGGGTGAGGGAGGAAGGGGGGCAGCTCATCTATATCCCTCACAGAGCAATAAAATAACCATTTCAGAGAAATTAATTATATTTTAAAATATAATTTAAAAGTTTGACAATTTGGAAAACCTCTTATGCCTTTCCTCTTGTCGACCTCTGATTTTAGGGTTGGAAAAAAACAAAGGGCAGTGAGCACATGTCTGAAATAATGGCTGCTAAGACTTTAGTTGATAATTCCACGATCAATACCATGTGAACAATTTTACTGGCCTTCAATGTCATACAGTGTGATAAAACTACATGTTTGTAGACATTATAGCCCTCCGTTCTATTTAAGACTTTATACAACTTCCCTGATTTAAAAATAGGCATGTAACATCTAAGCCATCTCAGTTATATCAGAACACCTATAATCCTTTCAAGGTGACAGCACTAGTCTCTTAATAATAATTGATCTTAGCTTTTATTACAATCAGGTGTGTCCAGCTCAGTTATATTCTACTTCCTCCTGGTTATACCATAAGCTCCTCTCTCATCCTTCCCCAGTTTTTTTCGGAGGTGGGGGGGAGTGGGGCAGCACATCAGGTAAATATTTGAGTTTGCCTCTTATAAATGTGAGGGGAACTGTTCTTTAACTGAACCCAGGAATCCTTCCATACCTACTTCCTTTCTTGTCATGACTTCTAATTCTTTGAATAGATTCATTTTGTGGATATACAGTCATTTGTTCCAATAAGTTACATGCTTTTCGCATCTTGAGTTACCTTTGAGTCTGAAGCTGGCAGCCAATCAGGTAGGCAGTCTCTGATCCCACCCCCACTAGTCCTTCCCCAGTCCCCAGCAATGAGTCTCTCTCTTGGGAAGTAAGGAAACCAAAATCTCAGGGCTGGAGCAATAGTACAGCGGGTAGGGTGTTTGCCTTGCAAGTGGCTGACCAGGGTTCGATTCCCAGCATCCCATATGGTACTCCAACCACTGCCAGGAGCAATTCCCGAGTTCTGAGCCAGGAGTAACCCTTGTGCATTCCTGGGTGTGACCCAAAAAGCAAAAACAAAAAAAAAATAGGAAACCAAAATCTACATTAAAGAAGTCACCCTGTCTCCAACCCAAACAGTCTAAAACTATGAAATCTGGAGACCAAGTAAGATGCAAAAAAGAAGAAAAGAAAGTCAGATAAAATTCTAATAACAACAGTATATCATCTAAGACCCATGCCTCTGAGAATAAATGCTTCAGAAGAGCAGAAAAAAGCACCAATAAAAGTATGAAAAAATATCCATCAGAAACTTCAGGCTCTTCCTCTAGACAGTGCCCTAGCAATATACTCTATTGTGTATAGAAAACCCCAAGTGAGGGAAGCTTGGGAAAAGTTCTATTAATTGTATTTTAAATTTTGTAAAGGAAGGAAGGGTACATCCCCATCTTGGGATTCACAAGCATCTCAGTTTGGGGTGTGTACTATCAGCTCTCTTCTTGGTGGAAAGAAGTCCAAGTTCTCTTTTGAATCTCTCTCTCTCTCTCTCTCTCTCTCTCTCTTTCTCTCCCATCCTATTAATTAAATAAATATATTTTAGTTAACATCCTCTTCATGATTTTTTTTTCTGTGAGGATAAAGTATGAACTGGAGAATTTGGGCAGTGGCAAAAACTGACTCCACCCTCCCCCCAAAGAGAACAAATCTTCACTTCAGCATGAGGCCACGGATCCCTAAGAATTTAGGTATTGACAACCAGGTCCCATGCCGTGATGATCAACTGGACCTTCTTTTTAGCTTGATATCTGTCCAGTGGGGTTGATAAGATGCTAACATCCATGCAAGGCAGATGTTCTTGGAAGTCTTTATCAGTCTAAACCCTCTGGTACCTTTCTAGGGAGTCAGAGATGGGTCGAATAGAAAAGCAATAGCAGTTTCTTAAAGCTATTACTTTCCTCTTTCCTCACTTTACCCAAGTCATCTTCACGATTCGGAAAGAAAGCTTGAAGTCAGGTGAACTACAGTAAGTCTTCCATTTGACAAGAGATTTCTGAGGTTGGCAGGGCAACTACAAACATTTTCACCCAGAAAAATCAGTATCATCAACTTCAAAGGTAATGATGTGGTTTAAGAGTCTCAGGGAATTTATAACATTATAGTACATTTATGTAGAGAGGAAAACAAGATTGGAAAATGTGAGGAAATTTGGGGACTATTAATTGTTTTTCTTCTAGGAAATATTCAGGTTGGAAGGAATAAGTAATGTTTTCTAGTTTGGATGGTAATCTGCTAGCCTTGGTTAGAATCACATGTACTTTTGATAGTTATTATGAGCTTTGTTGTTAGGAGACATTCCTTAGGAGTAGTGGTGGAGTTGTATACATGAATACATAAAACAAATGCTATACAGTCACAAACATCAACCAAATAAATCACTGGAAAGAGATGGGGAGAAGTTAATGCACATTTCACGTAATCAGTGGTATCTGACATGAATGTTCATTTAAACAAAAAGAGAAGAAGATGAAAGAGGAAAAAAGAAAAATGTTCCACAAATAAGGGAAAGCATGAACAGGGCATAAGTTGTGGAAGTTAAGCTGTTTCTGGTTTGATCAAATCAACCTGATGCGTAGCTTCTAATAACATTTTCTGGAGGAAGTCAGAAGGAAATCATCCAGGAAATCTATGATGAGATCATTAAACAGCTCAGTGAAAGATACCCTTGAAATTAATTTCATTTGAAACATGCATGCTTATGAATAACTATATTTGTTGGGATGTTGTGAAAAGGTCAGAACTAATTATATGTTTGTTATGATGAGCTCAAATTTTGGCTGTCATTTGTTATCTTGGTTCCCCTGAGACAACGTAGACTTAACTTCAATCCTGCATTGTGGTTCTAAGTGTCATTTTTAAAAAGGTTTAATGAAAATGTTTCTTTCATCACTATAATTTGGTTTATTATGCTTAATGCCACCAAATTACATTTAAGTCTTGGCATGGCTTTATTAAAATTTGTCTCATTTTAATTTGCTGCTGGGGTACAGAATTCATCACGAAGACAAGCAAAAGCAGTCTGCCTCTCCAAAAATATTCTGGAAGTGCCTTAATGACAGATATGTAAGTACTGAAGACACCGGAAACATATTTCATGTTGTCTCTGATGTTAGTCATTTGAAAGTATTTATCTTGTGTGTGACTGTGATCCAAGTTTCTGAGATTACTATACATTCTTGATCTCTGAATGAAGAATTTTTCAGAATGTTTTCCTGTGCACAGATGGAGATTTAAAGCCTAGAAAACTTAATGGCAAGCAGTCATAGCTACAGTTCCTAATAATAAATTCTCCCAATAAAATATTACCTTTTAAAATTGACTTATTCAATTCTAAGATTCTCAAGGGCAAGAAAGTATCTTAAAAGATTTGTGGCTGAACATGGCATATATTCAAACATTTGTTTGTTGCTCAGCATAAGGAAGAAGTGAAAAAGCTTCTATAGAGGATTACTATTTAAAAAGAATATTTAAATTCATCCTTCTAGAGGTTGAAATCAGCTGGGGTTTATAATCTAATTGTCTCCAGTGAAATTATGATGAAGGAACAGGATGAATCTTGAGCAATTCATAGAAACTGTTATGTCATACCGTCCCTAAGCTTTAATTAGGATTTGAAAGGCTCGCCATAGGAATGAAACAGGTTCAAAAGTAATATCCAATCAGTAAAACAACTGGTCTACCTATTTAGTGTGGAGTTCATTTTATTAAATATTAAGGGTTATAAATCACATTTTGCTATTTCAGTACCTTCCCAAAGTATTGGTGTGCTTAATTATTGCTTCTGGGAAACATTGAAAACTATTTCTCTATTCTCTTTAATGATCGAAGGAGATGACTAATTACCTTCAGGATAGTTCTTTAAAAGTTGGTTCAATATTTGCATTAAAACAAAGGTAAGTTTATCATGGTAACTTAAAGCCTATGGACTCTTAGAATGAAGTTAAAATCTTGGTTTTGACCTACCAGCCAGTTTGACCTTGGAACGCCATTAAACCTTTTTTTCTTTACATTTCCTTTTGTATAATAGAAGTAATCATACAATGTTGCCAGCTCATTAGGCTGTTGAAAAAATACTATGAGATCTTGCTTGCCTGGGGCAGAGACTAAGTTTGGACCATAATTTCTGAGGCTGGAGTGATGGAATAGCAATACAGCAGGTAGGGAGTTTGCCTTGCACATGTAAACGCAGGTTCTATTGCCAGCATCCCATATGATTCCCAAGCACCACCAGGAGTAATTCCTGAATGACGAGCCAGGAGTAACCCTTGTGTATTGCTGGGTGTGACCCAAAAAGCAAAAAATTTTTTTCTAAAAGTTATGAGAGAGTGGGTAGCAGTTGGCATGATGTAGAATGAGCTATGAAGTATATGCCACTATATATTTAAGTGACCATGAATCCTTAAACAAGTTGTCTGAACACTGGCATTTTACCCAGCCTCTTTCCACCAAATTTATCTTAAGATTACTCTGGCTAATATAGGAACATAGTGTATTGGACAATCATATTATAAAATGTACTCAGAGTGTACACTCCTTTGCTAAATGATACCTGCTATTATAATTATTAATATCTGATGGGATGTCATTGCTAGTTACTGAGAGCATAGCCCAAGTCACACTGGTGTGATCTCTTTACCTGCCGCTATGTACCATGTTTTGTAATATTCTTCTCATAATTCATAACTGAAATGTCAGTCAGTTTGACTCCTTCCATTTCATTCTGGATTATTTTGATGGTGGAGTAGGTTTCTTGTTTTGTTGACTTATTTGCATGAAACTCCTTTCTGTAAATATCAGATAATTATGAACTATTTCATGTATAAGGATGCCACCAAGAGAAAGTCTGATAAATGAGCAAATATCTTAGGATTTTAGTCCAATTTGAAATAGTTTTGTGTGGGTAAATGGATTAGGATAGAATAGGATGTCTGGATACTTTGACAATGAATAGAAAGGATAAGAAATATAGAGGAAAGAAAAGCAAGGTTTAAAAGCAAGGCACTCTGAAGCATCCGTACTTAGTAGGAAAACATCCACCTATAAAGCCAGTCTATGTATTCCTGGATATCTACATAACCTGCCATGATGGTTTAACGTTGGGTCATTTTTCTCCCAAGGACCTTGAGCTGCTACTAGCAAATATAGTTTATAAATTCTGGTGAATTTACTGTTTTTCTTTTGTCCTGCTTCCCACCCACCCCCCACTCTTCTTAGCAGCTATTTCTTTAAGGTATATAACTGGGAAAAATCTCCTTTCATATGCAGGACAAAACCCAAACAAAAATTGAAGAGAACTGAATATTCCTCTGAAGTACCAGCTTTGGTTTGCATTGCCTCTATCTTGTCTCAGTAGGCTTCTTCTTTAAGAATTCCAGCCATAGGAGAAATGACTTGCTTTCCTGACCCCTGGAAACTTTCAATATTCCTTCAGATATCCTAGATCAAGTTAGTATCTAACTGTTCTAATATAGTAGAGTCAACTAATAAACTTGAACAAATTGATTATATTTATACCTCTTTTAGGTGCTGTTAGTTTCCTAACATATTAGTTTCTAATATGGGAAAGAATGTGTGTGGGGCATGTATTTTGGGATTGGTATACTTTATGTTTCTTGAAAAATCACATGGAAGGGATAGTTCTTGGAGATATGTTTTCCAAAACAGACACTCTTATATTATTCCTCTCTTGAGATGACAATCATGGAAGATACTTTATTAAGGAACCCCTCATACTTTTCTGTCAGATAAAGAGTTAAAGTGACAGATACAAAGGTAAAGAAAATAAAACCATTCAAATATATTTTATCTTCATCTTCTTTTAACCCACGTCCTCATTTCTGTATCACTTCAGCACTTCTAGACTAATAATCTGAAACTCTAAGTCCTATAAGTATCAGCACTCACAAGGTGTCAAATAGTGAATTGTACTAAAGCAATAAGGGGCCAGTTTTGAACTTGAAAGAAAAAATAAATCTCAAATGTGGAAATTGTTTTTCAATCAACTCTGACCTCCTTCTCTCTTCTTAAATATCTCACCTGAACAATCTTGTTCTATTAGCATCAATAAATTGCTGAAGGAAGAAATGTTAGATCTAGTTTTTAATTAACTCTGCAATTGATTTCTACATAACAATGTATGAATCACTGTTCTTTAGTGAGAGGGAATGAAACTCTTGGAGATTTTTTGAACCAAGTTCTGCAACTTATTTTGCTGTTCTCTGAACTCATAAGATTGCTCTATTCTTCATCCTAATGCACATAGAGAAATGAAAAGCATGTTTTCATGAACACACAACAAATGTGCTTTTAGAATGAAATTTTAGAGAGAGGGAAAGAAAAATGATTGTGTAATACCTATAGTAGTTGACATAAAAAATCTTATTCTGAAATTTTGCCTAGTTCAACATATGTTTTTCAATTAACTTATTCTTTGAATCAACATTTTTTTTTGCTTTTTGGGTTATACCCAGTGATACTCAAGGGTTACTCCTGGCTCTGCACTCAGAAATTACTCCTGATGGTGCTCAGGGAACCATATGGGATCTGGGGATCAAAACGAGTTGGCTGCATGCAAGACAAATGCCCTACCTGCTATACTAATTCTCAGGTCCCTTGAATCAAACTTTTATCAGTAAATTATGATGAAAGTGGTTTACTAGACCTTAAAATACCTATAAACCAGATTGACATGCAATATACGTTAGATATTTGATGCTGATCTTTTTTTTTTACACAATTGACAACAACGTTGTGTGAAAAGATACAGAAATGGTTTAGGATGTGAAAACATAACCAGTCACATTAGAAAATATGAAATAGAATATTTTTGGCATAACTATTAGTGAATCAAATAAATTGGGTCAATCTAGTTCATCTTAAGCTGGTTGTAGTCAAATTAATTTCTTTTTTTTTTTTTAAGACCGTACCTTGTACTGCTCAGGGCTTACTCTTGGCTCAGTGCTCAGGGTTCACTCGTAGCTGGGTTTGAGGTCTATATGGGTACTGAGGATGGAAACCTGTGTTGGTCATGTGTAAGACAAGCATCTTACCCATATTTTTAATGTAATGCATTTCTTTAATGGACTGTATTTTCCCCCATTTTATGAGAATTAAATCTATTGATCTCAAACCTGAGCCTGGATTACAATCACAGAACAATATTTGTCCCTAGATTGAGTGGGGGACACTTCGGTGAAGGGTGTGGTTTTGAAACATTGTATATATGAAGCCCTAGAATTAACAGTATTATAAATCAGGGCTTCTGAAATAATTTTTTATAAGAAGAAAGAAAAAAATCCTTATCCAGACCTGGTTGTAGCTGTTTTAAAGATTGCTTTCCCCCAGTTTTTTATGTTTGAAAATATGTTTGTGCTTTAACTCGACAGGGACTAGATTGAAAGTTCCTTTTTGTTATAGAATAATCTTGCAGGAACCAATGGGATTTGATTATATGAAATATTGATCTCAAGTCTACTTCTTTTCCATTATTTCTTGTTACTGCTGTAATGAAAGATATCTCTGTACACAGTTAAGCTTCCTTCTTCCGCAGATCTTGGAGTTTTCCTTGACTCCATCTTTCCTCCCTCAGTACCAATTTCTGAGTCTCTGATCATAAGAATTGCTTCCTCTCTCCATCTACTAATCTCTGCCACACCTCTGGACCAGAACATAATACCCTTTCTCTGGGTTGATGAAAGCGGTTACCTCACTCTCTTCTTCTCTGTCTTCTTTCTATCATTTCTTTCTCTACTGTCTGCCAGAGTCATCATTAGCTGTCAAGCTCCTGTACTTCATGTATCTTAGCCAAGCTGCTTTTTCTCTTTGATTCTCTCCCTATGTGCTCTTATTTCAAAGCTTCTACGTTGCTGCTTCATCAGTGTGCTGTGTTTGCCTTCCCCAATCTTCTTCTGATTGGTTTGCCATTTTCAGGTCTAACTTTAATTGTACTTTCCTTAGGAAGTCTCCCTTGCCCTTATATCAGTTAAAGAAAACCCTTTTCTGCATCTTCTTCATTCTAACTCCCTCTAATGAAGAACTAATCCTTTTAGGAGTCACTGATTATTTTCTTCTTAATTTTACAATAAATGATGTGAATGTAGGGACCATATCTCACCTTCTCTGTGCATCCCCAGAACCTTGGATGGATCTGAGAATATGGTGGACATTTGTTATTAGAATAATTTTTCTTTTTAATATAATTTTTATCTTGTACCTACTGATATTTCTGGTACTGTTTAAACTATAAAACCAGGTATGAAGGAGAAGTGGGTGTTGAAAGAAAGTAAAGGAGTTATGCATTAAATTATCAGTAAGAGTAATGTGACCACAGCATCTAAAATTTAAAATTAAAGTGCCTGTCATAAAAATAGGCTGGGTGGTGTGAGGGGAACTGGAGATCTTGATGGAAGGCAGTGGACATTGGTGAAGGGATTGGTGCTGGAACATTGTATGCTGGACAGTATTGATAAACATTGTCATCATGGTGACTAAATAAAAACAATAAACAACAATGCTCCCCCCATATTAGAACATGAAGATGAATGGTTTCATCTTACTATAATAACTTTTGAACTGGGTAGATAATTCAATGGACTGAGCTCACGCTTTTCATTTGAGAGCTTGAGGTTCAGTTCCGAGTACCACATGATCTCCCCAGCAATACCAGTAGTGACCCCTGAACACCGAGTTGGGAGTAGCCCCCACTCACCAAAGGCTATGGCTGACTAAACAAACCAGAACAAAATAAACCCACACACCTACTTACATTAAGTTAAAAGTTTTTTAAAAATTCAGATGAAAATAATTGTTTATCTAAACAGGTGAGAGGTTTCATTTTGTTCGGAACACTTGCACAATAAGCATTGTGAGTGTGAGCACGTAATGGAGCACAAACGCACACTCAAACTTATTATGAAAAGAAAACCCTGTTTTTTATTATTTAAGAAAGCACACACAGCAATTTATTGGGGGGAAAAGTGAAAAGGCAAAATAAGTGAGCATACAAATTCATTTCCGACGAACTGGTGCCACTTGGCAAGTTATAGTTGTTTTTATGAGCTTTGAACCTTTTGTATTTCTTCTATCTGTATACATAAGCAGCTTTATGTATAGAGACATATGGAAACACATTGCACACCCATCAGAAATCCTTTTCCCCAAATTCTGGAGGAGGTGTATGCTTTTTCTTCCTCGAAGCTTCTGACCATTTTTCTTGGCTCATGCCACTGTCTCTTTTCTCTGAGTTCGTCTCTGATGACAAGTAAGGATACTTGTAAAGGAAGATTTCCCCTTAGTTCTTGATTTTTTCTTTAACTTTTTCTGATTTTTGAGTGAGATTCCCAGTTCTTCCATGATGGCATTGAAAGAGAGACACTAGAGAACATGAAATAATAGGGCATCAGTTTTAACCGAATTATTTTCATCACCCAGCGGTCTGTCTCTTGCTTAGGATTTCATGAACACAAGGTATTAGTCTAAGGCAATTCTGATACAAGGCAGCTTATCCTTCAGTTCCCACACCTCCTCCTCCACCCACCAGCCACCCACCCTTCATTTCCCCCCTGTTGGTGATTCTGAGGCAGTGATTTAGGGGATACTCACAAACGCAGCAGTACAAAACTACCCAGTTAAAGAAAACTCATGGCCCTCAAAATAGATAACTTACCTTTGCAGAGACACCAAAATAGAGTTAAGTTAGGTCATTTCCCCCATTGAGATGATCCAAACATTGATAGGTTTATCAAGGCATACGAACACTTCAGTAATGCTATAGAAAATGAACAAACCTTCTCTACACCAAGGCTTTGTTTTTTTCTCCCATGAAACCTTACTTTGTTCCTAAAATAAAATCTAATTCTTGATGAATTTCCTTTCTGATAAAAAAAAAGAAAAAAAAACAATTTTAAATTGTATATTTTCTCAAAAACAAAACCAAAAACAAACCACACACATACAGAGATCTGGCAGCAGCAGTGATACAGCTGTGGTGGAAATGAAAATAACATGGTACTGAACTGCACAGAAAAGATGAAGGTGTAATACAAAAATAAAATGGAATTATGATTATAAAATGATATACATATGCAGATGGCATATATATTCATGTATAGATCTATTATAACTTCACTATGACTATTCATTCACATGCACAATATATACATGGCATAATAAAGCATCATTTTCTGTCATTTCTTGCAGCCAAGATAAGATCTCTGGATAATAAATCTCTGCTGATTGAGAATAAATTGTCCATAAAGAAGCATAGTTTTTGATGCGATTACTCTTAAAACACTTCCTCAAAAAACCAAAGCCTTTGGTAAAGTGTATGGAGGTTCAAGCATTACTTTTTACTATCAAGTCACAAGTATGATTGAAAATCAAATGACAACATGCCACCAGTTGATTTATCTAGGTTGTAAATGCCTGAAAGGAAGAAATGAATTTGTTTGTGTGCAAAGTACAAAATGTTTGGTGTGATCTCAGGGTCAAAGTGCATTATAATGTCATATGCATCTTTGAAAATATGTATTTATTATATTATGTCCCCCACAGAGTTGATATCATTTACAACAATATGCTCCTATTTTTTCCTGCTGATTTGAAAACCAGATATATACATTTAGATCTTAGGTGTGAATTATTGGTGTACGAGATGTACAAATCTAAACAAACTAGTTGTTCCAGTGCAATTTTTCTGTCTTATGCATAAAAAGCGTTTCAGATTTAAATTTCATTTCTAGTTCTCCATGCTATTGAAAACTAAAATTTCTCTTCATGCATGTTAATTTCCTTTCAGTGAGTTGAGAAGGCTGTCATGCCACACAATGAGGAAAATGGAAGTGTTTTATGAATTCTACTTCAAAAAATATCACAGCAAGTAAGAAATGAAATATAATGATTTTGCAGCATTAAGTGATGTGAAGTGTATGTGTTACTACTAATATCAAATAAATGTTTTAGTCACATTGTGGTGAATAGTATTATATTGGGGGTTTGGCAACCTTTCCTCATAAATTTATTTCTATGGAAGAAAGATTTTTGCGTAGGACATTCCTAGGAAATTTAGGAAAATCATTAAAATGAAGAGGGAAAGAAAGAAAGTCATTACACATAAAACTCATGACAAAATAGGGAGGGAGTTATTATGCTCTTTATAGAGATAGTAAACAATATTGAACATAGTAAGTAATTTTTGCATGAAATATAGGTCATGGAAGGAAAAGCTTTGCATTTAGAACTCAACCCACCTGAGTACTCAAACTTCAAATCTATTCACTTAAAATCGCTGATACTTGGATTAATTTTTTATTGTTCACCTGCACAGCAAAGCCTGGCAAGCTCCCCGTGACATACTCAGTATGCCAACCACAGTAACAACAAGTTTCACAACAGAGACGTTACTGGGCCTGCTCAAGCAAATCAATGAACAACGGGAGGACAGTGCTACAGTGCTACAGTTGTTATTATTATTATTATTATTATTATTATTATTATTATTATTATTATTTAACCACACCTGGCTGTGCTCAGTGTTTAATCCTGGTTCTTCACTTAGGAGTCACTCCTGGAAGTGATCTAAAGACCATATTGGGTGCCAGGGATTGAACTCATGTGGGCCAAGAGAAGGACAGTGATCTACTCACTATACTATTACTCTGTTTTTAATTAAAATGACTATAAACATTGTTTATTATTATTATTTTTACTCCTTTCCCATCATATATGTTAAGAAATTCCACTTTTTTTGCTTAACTCTCAAACATTTGATCTTAGACATTTCACTTTAGTTTCCATTGGAACAACCAAAGTCAGTCTCTGTATGTGACTCATGACTCATACAGATTCAACAATGGTTGAGGGGATGAAGGGTGCAGAGAGATAATACAGTGGTTAGGGTGCTTGCCTTGTCCTCTGTTTGACTGGGTTCCATCTCCAGCACCCCATATGGTTCTTCAAGTCCTGTCAGGAGTGACCCCGAGCAGAGAGCCAGGAGCAAACTGTGAGTACAGCTAAGTATGGCTCCCCAAACAAACAAAATAAAAGGACAGACAGGAGGAACTTATAATCCTCCCTCCCTATTTTGAGAAGGACAATTGTAGATCTTAACTTGATCATACGTTTCAATTCAGTTTTTCATTGAAAATATAATTTTCCTCTATATTTTATAGTGCTTAAAAAGAAAAGCGCTCTATTTTTTCCCCTATTAACCCCAAGTGTTTATTCTTGCAACCAGGATGAAAAAGAATATAAATATAGTCTTATCAGTGTCCAGGATTCTCTGTCTTTGATCACAAACTATGATTTTTTTTTTTGATTCTCACTTTGTCTCCAACTGTCAAAAAGGAAACGGCAAGATATTGGGGCTGACCTTTCTGCTTCTGAGTTTTTGCCATAGCCACAAGGAAAGATGACCTTTAAAGCACCCACCAGCCATGAGCGCAGGTAAAGCCATACATTCTCGAATCCACAGGAAATGAAACTGTGAAGGTCATCTCGGTAGAGTCGTGAGGGAGGGGCTGATATTCATCAATCAACTCAACTTTGACAATCTCAAGATGAAAGATGTCTATGTAATATAGAACGATTGAACTTCTTAATTAGTTTCAAAATTTAGTAGCATTTCAAAGCTTGTGTTTCTGTGCTGTTTTCACAAACATACTCATGAGGTCAAAGAAAAATTATGTATAAGCATGACGTGTCATTCCTAAACTTTAGTAATGATGTCTAGCTACCTTGCAGGGGAGTTGGGTGTAGGACACAACAATATCTTTCCGGGTATAAGAGCCTGAAAATTCCCCTACGGACTTGAACCCTAGATCCACCAGATGTCAATGGAGCTTGTATTTATATTTCATTTAGAGTAATTTGTTTTGTTTGTTTGGGAGGCTAAAAGGCTTACTCCAGGCTCTGTGCCCAGGTAGCACTTCTGGCTGGGCCCAGGGCACCACAT
Source organism: Sorex fumeus (assembly GCF_029834395.1). Taxonomy (NCBI): domain Eukaryota; kingdom Metazoa; phylum Chordata; class Mammalia; order Eulipotyphla; family Soricidae; genus Sorex; species Sorex fumeus. The sequence goes on along the minus strand of NW_026606322.1, from coordinate 31,712,591 downwards.
GTGTTTCCAGGGATTGAACCCGGGTCCGCTGCATCCAAGGCAAGTGCCCTACCAGCTGAAGTATCATCCGGGATTCCTAATATTTTAATAGAATAAAAACATGATAATTAATTATCATAGTGAGATTGCCTCTGGTGTCATAATGCTGGAATTTAAATTGAGTTTGTTGTAGTTGTTTGTTTTTTAAATCACACCAAGTGGTGTGCAAGGCCTTGTGCAAGAACTCTTGGTGTGCAATAACTCCTTGCTCTGCTCTCAGTCTTCACTCCTGGTCGGCTCAGGGGGACCAGAAAAGGTACTGAAAATCAAGCCTAGGTTGGCAGTTTGCAAGGTCAGTGACCTATCCTCTGTACAATCTCTCCCACCCTCAGAGTTTAATTGTTACTTAACTGCTATATTGCTATTTATTATCTCCCCCTCCCCCACCCTGTTCTTTCTTTTTTTTTTTTTTTTTTTTGCTTCCCAAATAGTGCTCAGGAGTCTTCAAAAGCCTCTCCTGGCAATTCTCATCCTGCTGATGCCATGCAAGTGTTGTAGGCAAGTAGACAGGGAAGGACTATGGCAATGGAATTCCTAGATAGTAACAAAGTCAATAGGGCCAAGGCTGCAAACACAGGAACCAAGACCTGGTAAGACCCTTACTTGGTGCCAGCAGCAGACCCCGGGAAGGCTGGAAACCCCTCTCAGAGAGAAACTCCAGCAGGAACAAAAGGCCAGGGAAGATTTTTTTTTTTTTTTTTTTTTTTTTTTGCTTTTTGGGTCACACCCAGCAATGCACAGGGGTTACTCTTAGCTCTGCACTTAGGAATTACTCCTGGTGGTGCTAGGGGGACCGTATGGGATGCTGGGAATTGAACCTGGATCAGCCACATGCAAGGAAAGTGCCCTACCTGTTGTGCTATCGCTCCAACACTGTAGGGAAGAAATTTTAAGAAAGGCCACAGACCACTCCCAACTCTACTCTCTTGGAAACCTACCTAGCAACAAACTTTTACCTAAGTAGAATTCCCATGTGGGGGTAGGTTGGAGAAACCTTATAAAGGCCACCTTGAACAAAGGAAGGGCGCACATATGCTGCCTGAGTCCATTAGTGGCTTGTGTCCACATGGCCAAGCAAATGTGTTGCCTGCATCTCCCTTCTTGAGATATGTAATTTTATGCTTCCATATCTAATGCTGGGATGTGATTAGGGGCTCTCTCTTCTCTTGGAGAAACCAGTGTTCTCTCTTGAACACCTTGATTTTTCTTACTTTCTCTCCCTCTTTCCCTTTCCTAAGAACCACCAAATAAAATCTGTTTTTACTTCCACTGCTCATCTACTCCTGAAATTCTTTTCTGCAAGGCAAGTCAAAGAACCTGTAAACCCTGGGTAAGGCCTAAGACTCACTTTCCAGACTTTATCAGTCCTAACCTTTCCAACTGGTTCCCTGTGACAGAGGCATATTGGGAGAAAGTGCTCATCTCCCTCCTCTCTGCCTCTCAGATGCCAACTGTGGGGGCCACTGGCTTTATAAGGACACAATGACACACTGCTGCTGGGGGAAGGCATGGAGTTGTGAGCACACCAGACCTGGCTGCACTATGTTGGGGTACTTTGTGATGCCAGGGATCCTGCAAGGACAGCCTACACACCAAGAAGGAGCGTTAAATCCTGTATTATCTTTTCGGCCTCTCTTTTCTCTTTGAATCAGTTTCCTTCTATGGAAAATAGGAATAAAACTCTTTCTTCTTAAAGCTATAGTGATGAACATTGAGCCCATATCTGTGAAGCTCTGGAGTACAGATTCTGAAACATGGGAGGTACTCTGTTTCTTTAAGATGAAATTCTCTCCATCATTGAAAATAGGTCTAGGGTCTTTGTTGATAAATATATGTTTTGATGGAGGGAAGGGACAGGAAAAAAATTTGATGCTTTAATTTTAACCATTAGGTACCCTTTTGTGCACCAATTTCTTTGAATTATTTATTTTAATTATTATGTATTTTAACTCACATAGGTTCTATGTGTTTAAAATGTAAAATTTTCAATATATATTGTTACCTGTTTTACCTAATTCTAATATATTTAGTGTCTGTAACAGCTGGTGTCTTCCCAGTGAAAAATAGGTGTTCAGCTAAGTTTAGATCCTTCAAACTTTATAAACAACTCGTGTCCATACTTATGAAGTCATTAATAAGAAATCCCTCTGATACAGTTGCTAGGAAAACTTAACTTACGCATGGATTTGCAGCAATGCCAGGATCATTTATGCTGTTCTTGTCTATCACTATCACGATCACCCCGTTGTTCATCGATTAGCTCGAATGGGCCCTGTCACGTGCTAGTGTAGCCTGATGACATATTGGGAGTTCCTTCAGGGTCAGGGAAATGAGGACCACTCATTGTTCCTGTTTTTGACATATTGAGTATGCCACGGGTAGCTTGTCAGGTTCTGCCATGTGGGTGGGATACTCTCAGTAGCTTGCCCGGCTGTCCGAGAGGGATGGAAGCTTTTGGGGCAGCCGCTGATCATCTTTACAGGTGTTCCTAGTCAGGCATATAGGCGGGTATGATACTTTCAGTAGCCTGCCAGGTTCTCTGAGAGTGAGAACTAGAGAATAAGAGGTGGCACTTCTGGGAGCTTTGTTTTAGAGCCTCTGGATCCTGGCCATTGATGGGGTTACATGGCAGTTGGTGGGTGTAACTGTCTAGCTACTGGAAGGTGGGGGAGCTGGGTGGAGGAGGCCCAGTCCTGAACCGAGTAGGTTTGGAGATCTCAGCCCCTGGTTCTGCACACCTGGGTTCCTCTGCCGGTTCCTCGTCCAAGCATGTGGAGAGTGGTCTCAGCATGGCTTTGGCTGGGTCCCGGAGGTCTTCAGCTGTCAGGGCTTGCTCAGGGTGGAGAGGGAAGCTCAATCCGCCCTCTTCCAAGGGGCCCCGGTGAGGACAGCTAGGCATGGGGGCAGGAGACTGCCTTGTTCTCTTCCAGGAGCTTGGTTTTATATGTTCTTGACACTATTCAAAAAGCAATTGTGTGTGTGTGTGTGTGTGTGTGTGTGTGTGTGTGTGATGTTATATAACAATAAGAGAAGTTAATCTCTTATACAGAGTAGCTGCCCGGCAAGCTACCGAGAGTATTTGATATGCCAGACACAGTAACAACAAAGTCTCCAATGGAGACGTTACTGGGCCCGCTCGAGCAAATCGACGATCAACGGGAGGGCCTTTACCTTTTACAGAGTAGCTGCAAATCAACTAGAATAGTAGCATTCCTCTAAAACAAATAGGGCTTACTTGTTTCTATCTTTGCTTCCTTATTTTGCAACTCATTCCTCTTCTTCCCTTCTTAATGTGTGTGTGTGTGTATGTGTGTGTGTGTGTGTGTGTGTGTGTGTGTGTGTATGACTGGGCTCATAAGCTTGCCACACACAAACACACACACACACACATTCCTTCCCTTCTCCCACCTTTATTTTCTTAACCTTCGCCTTCAGTTTATTCTCTGATTGGCAGCTGGGTAGCATTTCCCTTGGATTGACTGCACATACTTGATTTCTTTGTACTCTGGTGAGAACGAGTATAGCTATCCTTTTCCTGACCCCTTATCTTATATTGTATACAATAACCAGGCGGTTTTGAGGGAGGAGCTAATCAAGTTCTTTCTGTTTGGTAGCTAAAATAAACTACCTAAGAAAAATAGTCCAGGGGTGAAAAACAAAAGAATTTTTAAACTGTATAGAATTCTCCTAGAATTCAATCTGAGTTTGCAATAATGAAAAGAACCAGAATTTCTGTCTAGGACTGCCTTCCCTACTGCTGGCAAATTTAGCATCAGACCGTGAATATCAGTCTGATTTCTCAGTGTATAGATAATACGTATGCATTCAAGACTTGTATTCATTGGTATATCTAAAACAAGTTCATTAGATGCTTGTCTTTATGGGTTTATTTATTTTTCCATTGTTATTTTCTAGCCTGTGCTAGTTTATTCAAGAATACAATGCAAAATTTACATTTCTTTCATTCCTTTTATCTCCCAAGTTGTGCTCAGGGGGTCAGGAGAAGGTCTCAGAAGCACTCAACCCACTAGGCCTGAGGGTTCAATGCTTGGGACTGAGAATGCAGAGCTGCTTGCTTCCCCCAATCGCCTTCTCCTCCCCCCTCCCAGAGAGAGGGTACCACCTGGGCCAGCCTACTAGTAATTAGAGGGCCACTATGGCTACCTGGTGGTTCCAGGGATATAAATGTGCAGTGCAAGAGATCATCCCTTTGCCTGTACCTGTAAGCCCTGTGCTGGCTCCCTTGTCCTAGGTTTCTTTCTTCATTTTATGACTTTCCTTATTTAAACACACATGAATGCTTTATGACATTGTCTAAGAAATTTATACATTACATATGAGAGAGAATTTAGTGGGAGAAAATACAGTAAACACTATCTTTTCTTTCTTTCTTTCTTTCTTTCTTTATTATTATTATTTTTTTTTTGTTTTTTGAGCCACACCAAGTGATGCTCAGGGTTACTCCTGGCTCTGCACTCAGGAATTACTCCTGGTGGTGCTTGGGGGACCATATGGGATGCCAGGGATTAGTGTTACTCCTCTCTATGTACTCAGAAATTACTCCTGGTGGTGCTCAGGGGTTGATATGGGATGCCAGGGATTGAACCTGGGTCAATTTCGTACAAGGAAAATGCCCTACCTTCTATACTATCATTCTGGCCGTATAGGTATCTTTTAGAAAAAAATCTTTGCTTAAAACTGCTCTAACATGAAGGCAGGCTATGATCTGAATGGGTTTTGTGAAGACCATTTTTAGCAAATATGTAATATAAATGAAGATATTGAGAAATAGAGGGATTATTATTACTGTTATGTTATTTTTCTTGATGTGGTAAATGTAACTAATGTATTTCTGTGATAGTAGTGTCTTGATGAGTTGCTTTTTTTTAACAAGTAGGCCCAAGGATTTAAAAAAAACTCTCTTCATTATTTTTCATTTTATTTTTGGGGTGTCATGGGGTTGGGCTCAGGGATCACATCTGGCTGTATTTAGGGAACCAGGGTTAAACTGGGAGGTCAGTTTGCATGCATGGTAGGTGCCTTGACTCTGTACTACCTCTCTGGCTCTCATTTAGAAAAATCAATATTTTATTAAAACATTCCTAAGCCTATTGTAGAACGGCATGCTATATGCACATATGTGTATGCACATATAAAAGAGTTTTAAGAATTTGTTTATTCAGCAAGAAATTTTTACCTGAAACAGCTGCTCAGACCCATACTCCCAAACTCTTAGAATATAGAAATGTATAAATTTATTTTCTTCTAGCATTAGGAATAATTCCATGAAAAAAACTACCAAAAGTGAGGTTACTATTGCACCAATGTAACATTTTAATACAAATCCCTATGCCTTTTCCAATTCTTCTGAATTTAAACCCTTTTCCCTACTTTTAAAGTTGTAGCAAGAACCTTTGATATGCACTGCCCCAGGATTAGGGATGATAAGGAAAGAGAAATAGAGTCAAATTTGCAGCTTAGAGCTCTTAAATAGCCTTTTATGGATCTACAGAAGCCCTGGCCTTCTTTGAAGCTATTAATTACCACAGCCAGGTGTTTGAAAGGAAAAAGAAGTCTCTTTGAATGGAAAAGTTTGCCTCAGAGCCTTCAGGATCCAACAAATAGGATTGGGGATGGGTATGAAGAGAATTGTTGTGAATTGACTTTCAAAGAGTTCAGCATGCTGAGGAGAAAGCTTGGATACTGAGGAATACCTATACCTCAATTGGCCTTTGTGGATTCCAATGCCCCGGGGATGAAACAAGGTAGACAGCTTGATTGAAGCCCAGAAAGTAGAGAATAGGTACCCTTTCTTTCACCTAGACTTTTCCAGGAAGGTCCCTCAAGAAGACTAACAGCTGACCATATCGAGATGGAGTCTTCCAGGGCCTTTGTGGGGCATTCAAGAGCAAGTAAGCCTTTTCTTGGCCCCAGAAAGGGCAGGAAGAGGGTTTCAGAGTAGGCAAAGGAGACTGGGACGTGACTCACTTTAGCATCATGCCAAGAAAGCAAAGAACTGCTTTTATGTGTGGGGAGAAGTTTCTAGTAGGCAACCAGAGCTAAGCAGTTCTTCTGACTTCAATGCCTGGCAATCAGAGTATCCACAGGGCCACTTTCCTTCTCCTACTCACTGTGTGTGGTCACTGTCAGCCCCTCTTACAAGCTCAGAGCTCCCAGAACCACTCTAGGCATTCTTCTTAGATGTCCATGAACGGGTCTATAATGAGAATTGAGATTGATTGTAGGATAACACTGTTTTGTCCTTCCTGCATAGCGTCGGGTAGTTTAGGTTTATGGCAGAGCCTGGCAAGCTACCCGTGTTGTATTCGATATGCCAAACACAGTAACAACAACGTCTCCAATGGAGACGTTACTGGGCCCGCTCGAGCAAATAGATGAACAACGGGAGGACAGTTACAGTGACAGTGACAGTGGGTTGCTCCTATCATAGTGCTCCCATTCTTCTGTGTTTATTTGTAACTTTCTTTGTGCTCTGTTGACTTGTAATTTCTGTTTTTGTCTTCTTCCTAAGTCCTTTGCATAGTTTATTCAGAGCAATGTCCTTTTTGTATGGACACAAGAAAACATGCTTTCTGACTGACTCTCAGTGATATTTTCCTCCTGGGCATCTGTTCTCTCACCTAAGCCTCAGCTGCCCCAAAGCAGGGTCGAGACGAGGGACTGGATGGAACCAGGGCAAGTTGTAAGCTATGTGCTACCCTGGCATCGAGATGGGCATGGCCAAAGTGCCATAATGCTTAACTCTAAGTTAAGAGCTTGGGCATGAAGAAATGCTGTCATGATCCAAATAGTAATAACTAGATTTGGACCCTGCTAGGGTTAGGAAAGAGTAATCTGGCCTGAGCGCTATAGTCTGAGTCTGTGGCAAGATGGTCCCAGGAGAGCTGCCCTACAAGCCTCAATGGTATCTCTTGCTGTGTCCATACAAAAATAACTAGTATTGAGATGTTGATAGAGTTATTGGACTAGGGAAAAGAGGAAAACACCTTAAGGGGTATTTTGCCCTTGGGCAGTCAGGAAGGACTCTGGAATACCTCTCGAGTGGTGTTCCCTTTGAACCTGGTGACCCTAAGGAAGGGCTTTCTTGATTTTGCTACCTTACTGGGTGCAGTGTCTGCCCAGAGTGCAGGCAAGTTGGAGGCAAGAGAGCTGGAGAGAGGAGAGAGCAAGGCTGCAAGATGGACAGCAGAGAGGCTAGCAAGGGGGACATAGAGAGAAGAATGCAGAAGAAAAATACAGGACCAAGCACATGGAGAGAGAGAGCCCAGGCTGCAAGATGGCGTGCAGAGATGAGAGGGAGAGACAGAAGGAGATGGGAATGAGAAGCAGTGTGAGACTGATGTAGGCAGGTAGACAGGGAGGGTCCCCTCCCAAGGCAACGACAAAAGCCAGCCCTGCAGAAAATAGCAAAACGGGAACTAAGGCTTGATAAGACCCTCACCTGGCTCCAGCAACAGACCCAAAGAAGCTCCTCTGGGAACAAAAGGCCAAGAAAGGAATTTCAAAGAAGACCATCACCACTCCCATCCTCCCTGGTAACCTCCTTAGCAACGGGACATTTACCTGGGAAGAAGCCCCACGTGGGGGCAGGTTGGAGGAACCCTATGAAGGCCACCTTGAACAAAGGAATGGCGACAATAGGCTGCCTGAGCCCATGTGCTGCTTGCGCCCATGTGGCTGAGCACATGTGGTTCTGGAGCACGTGTGTCGCCCGCATCTCCCCTCTTGAGATGTATACTTTCATGCTTTCGTGTCTAACTTTACTCTCTCACTCCCTCTCCCTCCCTCCATACCTAAAAATCCTCCAAATAAAATCTATTTACTTCACTGCTTGTCTACTCCTGAAATTCCTTTCTGCGAGGTGAGACAAGAACCCAGCAACCCTGGGTCCCGAGTGGCAGAGGCGAGTGGGGAGAAAGTGACAGTCTTTCTCCTCCCCGCTTCACATAAGTCACCCGTGGGGCCCACCGACATCAAGACTAGAATGTGAGGCTCAGAGAGACTGGGGCAGGCACATGGGGAGAATGGAATAAACGGCATCTGATCAATCAACCGGCTTGGCCCTCGTCTCCTCCGCCATCTGCCTCACGGCCTGGGCTGTCCTGGCTGGGTGAACAGCCCAGGCCCACCCCGAAATGCAGGCTATGAGGGCAAGAGCTGTCTGGGCCCCCCTGGCTGCCCTCAAAGATTTTACAGTTGATGTCCCGGGGATTAGCCTTCTCTCACCTAAAGAGGAGTGCCTGATCCTTTTAGCAACTCAGAGCTTGAGTTAGGGCCATAAAACTAAAGTTCACAAAAAAATTCTTGTCTGTCTCTCCTGCACAGAATAATTCTGCCTCGAGGTATATCTATCCTGACAGAAGATGTTAGCTGTGCACAGTACATGTGTCCACCATATGTAAAATCTTTAAGGTATCAACCTATATATCTTATATATCTAATGAGTAATATTTTTTGCAAGCTATAAACTCAGGTGTGCCCCCCTCCCACAACCTATGTGGTTCCTTTTAAAAGAATAACAGAACTCACTTTAGCTAAGAGGTTACACTCTGCTATTAGATCTCTTCAACATAAGGTTATTAATTCACTTTTGTTTTAAAATGCTTTTAAGGGAGTAGGATGATATTGGCTCAACTACTGTAGCCGTTTCCCACCGTCCTCTTCCTCCTCTCTTCCTTTATTCTGAGTGCCTGAGGGTTATGGAGGGCCTGGACATTGCTAAGAAAGGAAGAGGCTACTACCTATGCTTCTGGGCAGTGTTCACCACTTGTCTTTATGTCTACCTGGCTTCCAGGTCAGAGATACACTTTGCTACTTTTCTACTTCTGCCTCCAACTTACACAACTGCTAGGAGTACTACCAGTCCTTTCACAAACTCATTCTTGGGAAAGGCTGTGAAATTTTTGAATGTTTCATCTGAGATACTCCAGGAATGAGCACTATAAAGTTGTTCATAGACTAACTCCTGGATACTGGTATACTTGACTCAAGAGACTTGCTTATAAATTTCACAATTTTTCTGGGATGTTCTAGTTAACACAATAATGACATTTTCTATTTAGGAGTTCCCCTGAACTTATCAGTTTTCTTTCTTTCTTTCTTTCTTTCTTTCTTTCTTTCTTTCTTTCTTTCTTTCTTTCTTTCTTTCTCTCTCTCTTTCTTTCTCTTTCTTTCTTTCTCTCTCTTTCTTTCTTTCTTTCTTTCTTTCTTTCTTTCTTTCTTTCTTTCTTTCTTTCTTTCTTTCTTTCTTTCTTCCAAGACGGGATGAAGCTAAGGGACACACATTAGGCCTCCATCCAGAAATACTGACATCATCTCAAGTTCAATGCTTCCTTCCAATTCTTTTTTTTTAATTTTTTGGTGGCCAAAAATATGTTAGGGATAGAAAATATTTAGAGTGTATAATTGCATAGATTTTCCCCAAGTTTGGAATTTTGTGTTTCAGTTCTTGCTAATTACAAATATATATATATATATATATATATATATGTGTGTGTGTGTGTGTGTGTGTGTGTGTGTGTGTGTGTATACTGTCACTGTCACTGTCCTTCCATTGTTCATCAATTTGCTCGAGCGGGCCCAGTAACATTGTGAGACTTGTTACTGTGTTTGGCATATCAAATACGTCACGGGTAGCTTGCCAGGCTTTGCCATGTGGGTGAGATACATATACATATATATTATATATGTATATATTAACTAAAATAGTTTATTAATAAAACCTGTGGATCTTCAGCTGGAGAAGCATAATTTTCATGACTTTTTGTTTATGCTACAAATTTGTATAGTCTATTTAAAAATGCAAAGTTATGAATTTGTCTTATTCCTACCTTGGAGAAAATTGTAAGTAAACCTCGATGCTTGATCAAACTAGAGAAAAAGTGGGAAGCAAAGGCAATAGAACATAAAAACAATGGGAAAAAATGTCCCTTTCCTTTGTTTCTCCTTTTCACTTAGCAAAATCACTTCAGTTCTGTAACAGTTTTCACTTTGCTTCGAGTCAGTCCCACTGAATATCTCTTTCTAGAATTATGATGGAGTATGTGATCAGATCCTAGCTTCCAGTAATCTCTGGGTAGATGCTTTTAACCTATTGTACAGACTACTCAAAACAAAGAATAATTCTGTCTGTGACTTCCTTATATTTGCAGTGATTTTTATGATTGAGTGGGTAGTTTTTTCATTCTTTAATACCAGGATAGTGGATTTTCCCTATACTCAGAGCAGGCTATTACACATTCAGTTAATGGTGAAGCAAGATAACTATACAACACTATAAAATTCTATATATTTATGTATATGTAAGCTTGATTTTATACTGCTTCTTTATTGATATTTTCTTTCCACTATCCTAATGGCTTTAAGCGATATCCTGGTGACAGGCCAACACCTCAATTTGCAGAAGAGACTGAGGTTGAGGAAAGCACAGAATTTTCCCCCCAAACAGCAGGGAAAGACTTGAATTCTTGATTTGTAATCCCAAAGTCATCTTCTCATTGGAACACAGACATCTTTCACTGTTTGTTTGGTTTTTAAGATAGTGACAACTTGTATATTGGAGGTTATTTCTAAATGGATGTTAATTACTTCCTGGCCTCTCTGTTAATTGATCGATGTAAAGATTTCCAGGCAGGAGAAAGCTTCTTTGTAGAATTACAGAAATAACCTGATTAGAGAGACTTCTTCAAATCATTTTCTAAACCAGTTGATCAGACTCCAGAAGAAAACAATTTGGAGATACTTGAAAGCATCTTATGAAGTACCAAACGACTCAAAGAGAAGATAAATACTAAATTGGGATGGGTTATTAATAGACACTAGTTTCTTAGTTTGTATGGTTGATAAAGACTTAGCGATCTTGTCAATGTTATTATTAAATTCTTTTTTTGTAAATTTTGTTCTGCTCAAGTAGAGTTAAAAGCTGGGAGAGTGGGGTGATCCCGGTGATTCTCAGTCCTGTCGTTTAATGTTAGGGCCCAAGGACTCTGATATTCAGACACTCTGGAGGTGAGGATAACTTGAACCCAGTTGCCCCAACAGCGCTAGGTGTGGCTCAGGCTTGGGAACTAGGTAGTGCCAGTGATTGAATGGGGAATGTGGCTTGTCTGCATGCAAGGCAAGTAAGTACCTTAACATGTGTACTATCTCTCCATCTCCAGGTCAGTATTTTTATTTGAAATAAAGAAAGTCTGAATTAACTCTGAATACTCGAGTGGAAATATAAGGTAAATTAGGCAGAAAGAAAATTCTGATCAATTTTTAAAAGTGATTGATGTAGTGAGCTAAGTAATATAATCACATTACTTAAATTCTATTCATTATTTTCTGTGTCTGTCTGGATGTGAATGTCAAAAAATGGAAATTTGTTTTTCTGCAATTTGGTCTTTGAGCCCTATTTCGGCAGGTAACTTCCAGGTTCAACGGTGCCAAACCACATAGCACATTCATAATGTTAATTTTCTTGAACAAGGAGTCCTTATCTTTGTAAAAATAGAATTCTTAAAAAATGTAAAAAAAACTCATTTTCCACAGTATCAATCTCTATGGAAGAGTTTTTGAAAGAAAAAAATAATGATTTTAATATGTGTGTGCATCTGGACATAAAATTCCTTAACTACTAGAAGTATAATGAGATGGTTCCTAAAGGCTCGTTAAACTGCAGCGGAAGGCAGAAAATTTTTATTGTCAGTAAGAGTTAATTAATAATGCCATTTGGCACTGTTAGATGTGCAGAAAATATTCCAAGAACTAAGAATGCTTTGCTTTCTTTTCTGATTTTCGAGGTTATTCAGCTATATTTAACTTGCTAACATTGAAATAGACTTCACAGTATAAGGGTCAGATTGGAAGCAAATTGAAATTCATTGTGTTGCGATTTTGCCACAGATAGCTCATATAGAATATTATATAATGCACGTCAAATGCATTAAGGTATTTGGGGAAAAAATTTCCTTGGATAGGTTTATAGTCATGTGATCTAGCTAATTTTCTCAGGCCATGATCATGATCTACTATTCATTCCTTATGTAGTTCCAATTTTGCTGGAAAAAGCTCTAAATCTATTCCATTTAAAATTTTAGTCTACAGTGAAATAAGCTGTATTTCCCCCCTATTTTAGTAGTCTATAGATGGGCTTGTCAGACAACACATTACACAGGATTAGGTGCTGCCTGGCTGTCGATGCACTTGTTCAATCTTTCCATGCCTCCCTGTTCTCTTCTTAACTTTAAGCAGCATTTCTCAAAGCACAACCCAGAGATAACTTGCCAGTGTTAATGAAAATTCACGTTTGCCACCTAATTTGAAGACAAACTGCTGCACTCAAGTGGGTTTTAATGAAAATTTATGTTTTTCCAACTACCTTTAAGTAAAACAGCTGTATGTAGGAGTATTGGGGAAAGAAACCTCGAATAAAAACCACTGTTCAAAACAAACAAACAAAACAAAACCCAAAACTCTTGTCCTGAAGATTGTTTTAAGAAACACTCGTGTGCACTGCTGTATATGGAAGCACACTGTATTTGAATCAATTTTGATGAAAAGTAATATGCACAAATAGTTTTAAGCATTCACTGTCTAATTTTTAAAAAATACAAATAAAGACAAACACTAACTTCTGCTCTTTATTCACTGGGGAGGAAATTCTAGAGGGAGGAGTGGCTTCAATCTATAATTTAGAGTGTTTTCCTAGACAATCTTAGGCATACTGAAATACTATAACTACTTATGTAAAAAATAGAGTTTACATGTTTTACCTTAATGTAGCAATAGCACAGCAGTAGGGCATTTGCCTTGCGCACAGCCAGCCCGGCCGAGCCGGGTTCGATTCCTCCGCCCCTCTCAGAGAGCCTGGCAAGCTACTGAAGAGGATCTCGCCCGCATGGCAAAGCCTGGCAAGCTACCTATGATGTATTCAATATGCCAAACACAGTAACAAGTCTCAAAATGGAGACGTTATGGGCCTGCTTGAGCAAATTGATCAACAACGGGAGGGCAGTACAGTACAGTACAGTGCCTTAATATACAAACATTTGGGAAAGTAGAGGTTGGCCACACTTGGTGGTGCTCCTGAACTTACTCTTGGCTCTGTACTCAGGCTCAGGGGACCATATTGGGTGCTGGGGATTGAATCTGGATGAGTCATCTGCAAAATTAGTACCTTATCTATTGTACTATCTCTCTGGCCTTGTAAAAAGTTTGCTTTTAGCAAATTTGATAGCAAGGATGTGTGAAACTATATCTAATAGGATAGCAAGGGCTAGAGGTTTGAGTCTACAAGGAAGAGGCAGAGAGTATAAGGAACTCAGGTATCTGAAATGAATGAAGGTTGTATGGCATACCATACAACCAGGCATGACATTTGTCAATAGAATGCAATGATGCATCTATCTTAATGATGTGAAAAGTTTTTTTATTGATCCTCCATGGAAAAGGTCTTTGAATTGAATGTTGAATGTTAAGTAGCTCTCTATATGTTGCTTGGAATTAGTGGTCGAACTTCTTACATCAGTCAATAAACAATGATTTATTAAGTGATGCACATCAGATTATGCTAGCTTACTCCTGCATATCCGAATCAACTGAGCCCCTTAATAATTATTATTACTTTGGCCCTATTCCAAAATAAGCTAGAATTTCATGCATTGCCATTTTTTTAAATGTTTGTATGAGGAAAAGAGGTCTTAAATGTAGTTTGAGTGTCTGAATCAGAAAACCTGCTTCCCAAGCCAGACTCTGTTTTAATATGTCCAATTTTTTCTTATCCCCCTCCTTTTTGGGGCGGGGGGGGAGCTCATAAGCAGGGTTGCTCAGGATTTTACCTGGCTCTGTGCTCAGGGATCACTCTGGGTGGGGCTCAGGGACCATATGTGACACTGAGGATCAAATGTGGGTTGGCTGCATGCCAAACAAATGTCCTACCCATTATTCTATCTCCCTGGTCCTTGTCCAATGTTTTCTTACTGTCCATCTGCCCATGTGAGTAAGAACAATACTTACTATATATATAAGGAACTGAGATCTATTAGTCAATATCTATTAATAGGAGTTTTATAAGACATTTTATTTTTATGCCATTATATTATTTCATTTAATTCTCAGCAAATCTGAGAATTAAAGTCTAAAACTGAATTAATGTCAAAATTTAAATTCTAAAGTCTAGACTAGAATTAAAGTCTAAAATCTGAGAATGAAAGTCTACAACTCCAGATAGACAACTCTAATATCAAATTTACTGCTTAGTTCAACTGAAAAAATAGCTGAAAGCATCAACTCTAATGCTATACATGAAAACATTTTGAAAGTATGTAAAATTTAGAATTAGGCAGTATACAGTGTACAACAATACACCAAAATTAATTTTCAGAAGGAACCACATCTTTACTCAAAAACTCAGAACTATGTATTTAAAACCTAGTTTATATGTAAGTCCAGTATTATTATTGTACGTTCCCTGCATCTAAATTTATCACTCCTGAACTGTTTTGGTAGCATTTTTGTCATATTAGTCTTTGAGAATATAAATTTATGTAATTTGTAGTTTCTGCATATGAAATTCTGTATATGGAATATACAGTGATTATGAAACTAAAAATAGTGTGACATTTATTCCAGCACTTGGTCCTATTCCTTATGAAAATGTGAACTCTGATCATGGGCAAACATGATGCTGCATTCACTTTACAAACAGTAAATCCTTGTGTGGGACTTTACAAACAGTAAATGCACTGTTGCCTTGCATGAGTAAAGAAAGTAACAATAGTATATTATTGTAGCCTTTAAAAAATTAAAAATACTAAAAATCTGTTAGCGCTATTTACAGGTACTTTCTTTAAAACAGCACTTATTTAAAGTAGAGAGCAATACTGAGAAATACTCAGGGTAAGAATCAACTGTTCTGAACATGTTATCCAAAATGTATAGTCAATTGAAGGGATGTATGCTTCAAAAATTAGAACCCTGTTAGCGCTAAGCAAAGTGAAGGCCAAAATGCAACATGATTGCACAGCTGGCTTATTTCTACTTCTGAGAAATATATTTTTGGGGATCACTTTATCTGTCAAGGTAATCCCATTAAGGAGAATCAAAACCAACCAATCCCATATCGAGGGAAGATGAAAGACATGTTCAATTCTCCTCCTCACTCTAGGAAGAAACAAGCCCAGGAGGAAAGTAGACATTCTCTGTCACAACAAATTAAATATGCACTTGGCTTTCTGTGTCACTTAGCTGAGTTAGAGTGGGAATTATTTACAGCAGGTTGAATGCAGGTGGGCAATAAATCTTGAGAGATCTGAAACTAATGTGTATGGAAATTCTCCCCACTATTTATTTTCTCCTCTTTGCCCTTCTCTTCAATACATTTGGAATGAATTGAAAATGGCAAAGAATCCAGAGAAATGAGTATGAAACCAGCAGCGCTCAAAAAAGATTGCTACAAGTACAACCGCTTCATCCTGGGCGAGTGGGAAGGAAATGAAATAATATCATCGTGCAAAGATGTTCATCAATGCAGAGTGAAGTCGAGTGAGTGGAAAATGGAAGATGCTATGCATTTATTTGGAGCATAGGACTTTGCTTGGAGCTTGCAAGAAATAATATATAGCTTGAAAAAAAACCTTTCAGTTCTTTAGAAAGTGGTAATACTATCTATCAGAACCCACAGGAGACTGTTAGGCTGTGCAAATATGTGCAATTTGAGAGCTTTAGGTTAATGGCTTTCCAGCCAGGGATCCTCTTGATTGTGTTGTGCTTTCCTGAGTGATGTTCTATTTAGCTCACTCTCTTTTGTGACATTAGAAGAGACTCACAGTTAATTTTTCCTTTTTTTGGGGGGGGGGCACGGTCTTTCTGAACTTTTAAAACCCAAGGCAACCTTTGAGTTTCTGTGTTTATAATACATCTTACGAAATAGAATCAACTTGCATGAAAAATTAACATTGTCATTATTATAATAAAAAGATAAGAGTTACTGGTAGCTAGCAAGAATATAATGGGCAGAATATATGCAAAAAGAGGGAAAAAAGATTCACACCGATGCAAAGAATTCCACAAAATTAGCCCTTTTTTCATGCTTTACACAGCTAAGTCTGCATCTACTTTTTCATAAGGAGTTGCCTTTTGCTTTGGTTTTGGTTTTGGTTTTTGAGCCACACCTAGAGATGCTCAGGTGTTACTTGTGGTTCTGCACTCAGGAATTACTCCTGGCGGTGCTCGGGGGATCATATGGGATGCCAGGAATCGAACCCAGGTCAGCCATGTGCAAGGCAAATGCCCTACCCGCTGTGCTATCACTCCAGCCCCATGATACTTATTTTTAATGCGTGAAGATAAAGCCAAGACAATCATTCTCTCGGTGTCGAAGCAGGTTCCTGTAGGCACACCTATCTTGATGTCTGTACCAACACATGATGTCTGTGTCTACACACATTGCACATTCATTTCCAGTGCATCATATTCAATTTCTGAAACAGTTGATTTTTGCTATAGTGAAAGTGTAAAGAATTCTGTCTGTGCTTGATAGGTACAGATAACATTGATGTATCACAAACATTTTATACTGAATGCACTTTTAAAAAATGGATCACACAATATGTACTGAGGACTGTGTCCGAATCCCTCTTTCTCTCAAATTAATTTGCCACATCCTAAATTCATAAAGTGGTTCCAGAAGTGGAGTTGGGCTCATAAGTTTGCTTACACTATAGTCCATAAAAGAAACAAAAATGCTTGCATGCAAAAATGGTGAGAAAACATATAGAAAAATGAATAAATCGGAAGCAAAAATGAGTGTCTAAACAAAAATTCATATCAAATGAAGCTGAAAATTATGAGGAGCGCAAAAAGCATAACAAATATAAGCATTCAGTTTTCAAATTAGTTGCATAAAACAAGACACATCAAGAGCAAATTGAAAGTTAAAACAAAGCAGATCAATGAAGTGTCCCTCTTAGTAAAAATGTTTTCTCTAACAAGGTCCAGGGAAGGAGTGCTAGGTGTTCTCAAAATTGCACTCTGGTTTGGGGAAATTTTTATGATGAAACCAGAATAAAATCAAACATGACTGGTTTAGGGATTTTACAAAAGTGCTTCTACTTCAGGAAAGTGTATCTACTGAGAGATTATTAATCAAAACTGGTCACACAATTTGTAGCACTAGTGCAAAATTAAAATGTGGAAGCCTTTGTTCAAAAGCTATTACAATTTTTATAACAGTGACTGCCAAGCTTTAAGCTAGCATTATTCACAGTTCATAGTTTCAAAATTGTAGCAGCATTTTAAAACCGAGGTGACACCTGACTGTATTACAATGGTACTGAGTTCTGTGTGCTATTTATTCTAATATGCTTGTGAAGAAATCATAATCACAATCATCTTTGAATAGTGTAAAATCCTGTTGTGATTTCATTCAAAACTAAGTTAAATGGCTGACTGTTCAATCCTAGGCCTCAGTATAATTTGGGAAAAAATCTAATATATTTTAGTATAATTTTGCATTGTTTATTACTTTCGAGGCCAAAAATCCTGGTGAATTGTCTTTTAATAAATCAGACATTAATGCAAGTGCTCAGTTTCAAATTACTATACTTATATCTTTATATACATCTCTTTGCTTTAGAACCTGTGCTCAGCATTTATATTTAAGGAATGACTAACATTTCTTTCACAATCTCTTTTTATATCTTTTCTGATTTGGGGTTTATTTTTCCATGGTCTGTCTAGAGTTTCTGTCTTAAGAACAAATAACTGTTTGAGAAAGCACCTGAGTTTGGAATTTCTGCACCGTCATTCCAAATAGCATTAATTGGATTTAGTGTATAAGGCACTTCCTTCTTCTCATTAATAAATGATGGCGCTATTGTGCCAGAAGCACCTGGCTGGGATTCAAGAGCTCTTTGCTCTAACTCAAAAATGGCTCTTCTGGGCATCTAATTCAATAGACTGTTACAAAAACAGGCAAGCATCCTTAACCTCCCCAAACTTAAGACAGATAACACAAAAGAAAAATTACCCAGTCCTAGAAAGAGATGACTCACCTGGTCGGTATCATTATTCTTTCGTGATTTGTATATAAATTCACCAATGGCTACAAAAACAGAAAGGACCAGTCCAGCAGCTAGAACAATGAAGATGCCACCAATATTTTCGACTCCCAGAGCACTGGCCTCTTTGCTATCTTCCTCGGGGCAGCCATTCCCTCGCCACCACTTCTCTTTCATCATATGAAGTTTTCCTTCTTCTTGTAATTGAAGAATAGCAATAGTTATTTTATCCCGGTAAGGAGAACCTGCAGGTATGATCATTTGGATATTGGTCACCAAAAAGTAGAAGAAGGTGTCAGGAAGGAATACTATCTTACACCTGATGGCTGTTGGCATTCCCAATATAAAAATTGACTGATAAAGAGCACAAAAGTCAAATTCTAAAACTTGAAGGCTCTAATTAACTGGGTAGGGTAATTGCTGACATGTTGAGATGAACTCTTGCACATTGGGTGTTCTCTTTAAACAAGAGAAACCAAGCTAGGAATTTTGACACACCTCTGCTTCCAGTGAGTTATTCATGAATCTTTTCCCCATGTTTGAAGATTCCATGGGTTCTATTTTAGTTTATCTTGGCTTTTTGTTATTTAATATTGTGACAGTCTTGGTCAAAAATATTATTTCTTTTATTTTCTTCCTATGGGAGTGGCTAAATAGTTCTTTAACTTCTTTGCAATACAGTGTGGTTGTGTGACTTTTTCCTAGCCCTTGGAAGCTTACATGATGTAGAATTATGTTCACTCTTATCCATAAATCATTTCACAGTGATCCTCTAGTCTCTCTCACCCTTTCCCCAATAACTGACAGGAAGGCAGGACTTCAGATCAGTAGTAGTGACTGGGTCCTAGAATGACTGCATGAAGGAGAATTTCTCTTTACATACATGTTGGCCCATAGTAAGGTCATACATAAAATATTGTATGTAGTACAGTGTAACACATAAAATATTGCATATGTTGTTTATAGTAATTAGTCAATACTACCTCACATACCTATTCTATGAATAACAGGCCTTGGATAATTCAAAATTCAGTTTCTTAAAAAAATTATAAGAGCTAGATTGATATAATTTCTATTCCATCTTCTAGTAAAGTCTTTAATGTGCTAATTTTATTAGAGCTAAACAGCCACTATTTGCTTAAAGCCTTACCTTGCCCAATGATAGATACTTATGTGAATCATTGCAAAGGAAGAAATGAAAGATAGTAAGAATTTAACTTAATTTCTCTTTGGACAATGATCAATATTTGTTAGTATTTATTATATTCAGAAGGCTATGACTGTGTAAACTTTAGAGATATTTTTAGTGGACATGAAAGAATAAAAAAAATAAGAAATGAAAAAAATCATGCACTTTAGAACCAGAAATGATTTTAGGAATTAAAATTTTAGTCCTCTTATTTAACATTTGGAAGTATGTAGGAAGCCATAGTCACTGTCACTCTCCTACCGTTGTTCACCAATTTGCTCGAGCAGGCCCAGTAACATTGTGAGAGACTTGTTGTTACTGTGTTTGGCATATCAAATACGTCATGAGTAGCTTGCCAGGCTTTGCTGTGAGGGTGAGATATTCTCGGTAGCTTGCTGGGCTCTCCGAGAGGGGTGGAGGAATCAAACTCAGGTCAGCTGCGTATAAGGCAAATGCCCTACCCACTGTGCTATCACTCCAACCCAGGAAGCCAAAGTATAAATGAAAATAATAGGTACTGGAAGATCTAAGAATCTTCTCCCTTTGCCTCCCTCACTTTTCTTTTTTCCACATAGACATCTTATTCTGTGAGATGGCTGAAATTAGAAAAGCAGATTGTGACATAAGTCACAGTTTATTTTTTTTTCCCTCCACCCCAGTATCTTCCCAGTATCTTAAAGTGATTATCAGTACTCAAAATTAAGAGTAAAAGAGAAAAATTTTTTTGAGTTAGATTGTGACTTCCTCATTAAGACTACGGAATATACATTCATTTTTGAGACTTCTTATTTTAGCGGGATTTGGGTGGTGCTTGGGCCACAACTCAGAATTTTCAGGGCTTATTACTAGGTGTGTGCTCACAGGTTACTCCTGGCAATACTTGAGGTGCTGGAGATCAAACTAGGTTCAGCCACATATGAGGCAATATCCCTACTCTGTGCTGTCTCTCTGGCTCCATTACTGAGATTCTCTGTGAGGAAAACATTAATTTGGGGAGGGACCTCCCCAATGGTATTCAGGAGACCCAGGGTTCCAGATGGTGATTCTTGGCCAGTGGATCACTCTACAGAGAGTAAAGATGCAATTCACCTCAGATCCTTCAATGTGGGAGATAGTTGGGTCACTCTGATGGTGCTAGGGGTTCTTTGGCGTCATACCTGGAAGTGCTTCGGGGTCTCTAAGCCAGAGCTGCACCCAGGCATTCTTGTGGGACGTTTTCCTCTTGAGAACTGAACTCAGCTCAGGCATATGTTAGGCATGTACCTAACCATTATCTTATCTCCAGGTATCCCAAAATAAATTCTGGTATTATGTGAGCCATTGAAAAATAAAGGATACGTAATTTAGTCAGAGAAAAAGGCTCTTTGAAGTCAAATTAAAAAACATTGGTCAATTGCTTAAACATCCCCAGAATAACGGCTAATGTCAAAATGAGCACCATTAGCGTCCACATAGCATGTGGGCAATTAAGAACCAGCAAAATATTGCTATATGTACGTGAAATTGCTTTGAAAGGTGTGAGAATGTTTCTTCTGGTAGCAGTTGCAGCAGTAATAATAATAGTATACACAGCGGGCATTCCATAAATGTTGACTCTCTCTCCTCTCTCTGCCTTTAGGCTGCACAATACCAGAAACATTTTAGACAGACATGGATAGGATCTCTCTTTAAAGTCAGTCTCTCAGGAAGGTGATTTCTGGCCTCCTGGTAACATGTTTAAGGCTTAACTGTTCTCCTTCTTCTCAAGTTTTATTTTGAGTCCCTCAGGAGGCCCATTTGTAGAGCTTCTGTCCTAAAAGTCTGTCAGAAATGAAGTCTTCAATTTTGCGTTATGACTAAAGCTGATGTTGCCAATCTTTAACCATGGGAAGGAATTTGGAGCCTTTAGGGAATTGTTAGGGTAAGACCAGACTTGTGCAGAGAGCAATTTCTCTTATATCTAAATATATTTTCACTTCAGTCTTTGTTGGTGTTGCTTAAATGGACTGACACTGGAAATCATTTCTCACAAGTCATTGAAAAAAATATATATATGCCCGAAGATCTTTCTGAATAGCAACTGATCTTTCTTAAAGAATCAATTCATCATAGGAGAAACATCTCACAAATTTATCCAACAGCTGTATTCCCAATGGATGTATTCTCTCTGAGGTCTGCCATCTGTTCCAATTATTCCTTCATTGTTTTTGGTTTAAAAGCATGACAGGTTTATAACCACGAAGAAAAATTCCTGGAGTGTATGTCTCTTTATCTAGAGAGGGGGAAAACTCTTCCACTTTAGAACTTGGATGTCAGATTTTGGGTAAGTTTAGCCAAAAATGTAGACTGAACAGATAAATTCAAATCTCTCTGCATCACATTATATAAAATATTGTGCTACTGATTGCTGGGTCAGACTCATTCACATAAATGTAGAGTCATTTTCATACTGTTTTAAGTCAGAAATCTTTCAGAAAGGAACTGCTTGATTTCTTGTCACCCTGATTCAAATTGGGGCATTGGAGTTTTTTTCTATTACATTCCATTAAAAGTCTCATATTAAAGTACAACTATTCTCAGACGTGGTGAAACACATGCTCTTTTCTATTATTATTACCCGACAAGAAATTTGATGGGCAAAGAAGGGTATTGAAAGGTGGTAAAAAATAGCTTCTGATATGGAAGATGGGATGATAGAGGCTGTATAATGTAGTTTAAAGATAGTTCTATTAAGAAACTACAGTTGCCCTTCTAAGAAGATGCACACTATATGAGTCTATTTTAAGTTCCTGAGTTTAGAAAGATTCTGGAAAAGGCACACACTTGCACTTTCCTTGCTTGATACATAGCTCATTAAAATAAAATCAGCATATTTAAATAAAACTAATAAGGATGGAGCATAGATAATTAGCACTTATCTAGCTTCTCTGCATATTGATTTCTAAATGGGGGGATAGATCTTGGTTAGGGAGATAGATAGGACATTGCTTTACAACAAAAAAGACAATATTCTTTTTTTTTTCTTTTTTAGTTACACCCAGTGATGCTCAGGGGTTACTCCTGGCTCTGAACTCAGGAGTTATCCCTGGTGGTGCTTGGGTGACCATATGGGATTCAGGGAACTGAGCCCAGGTCGACCACATGCAAGGCAAACGCCCTATCTGCTGTGCTATCACTTCAGCTAGACAATATTCTTTATTCTTGT
The DNA here is from genome assembly GCF_029834395.1 of Sorex fumeus. Classification (NCBI taxonomy): domain Eukaryota; kingdom Metazoa; phylum Chordata; class Mammalia; order Eulipotyphla; family Soricidae; genus Sorex; species Sorex fumeus. Next base: position 31,690,117 of record NW_026606322.1, on the reverse strand, counting down.
GTCTAAGAAGTCCCCTTAGAAGTTCCGTAGAATAAACAAACAATTTGCTCCAGTGGACACAGTAACGTCTCCATTTTTATACTTGTTGTTACTGTGTTTGGCATATTGAATACGTCATGGGTAGCTTGCCAGGCTTTGCCATGCGGGCAAGATACTCTCGGTAGCTTGCCAGACTCTCTGAGAGGGGCGGAGCAATCAAACCCGGCACTGCCGGGCTGGATTCATGCAAGGCAAACGCCCTACCACTGTGCTATAGCTCCAGCCCTGTAGAATATGTTGACTTAATTATAGCACAGCATTCTGTTTGGAAAAAATATATACCTGCATACATAACTAACAATATTTGTCTTTCATCAGGAAAGAAATGGAATTGAAAGGATCAGATGATACAGGTTTCCTAGTTCAATTGTTATGTAGAAAATTCATATAGAGGTCATTATGATAAAGCAATAAAAAAGATTTTATTCCAAAGCATTTATTTCTAATATCAGATACAGAGTCTGGAGTCATACTGGTTTGGACTCATGCCAAAGGGTGCAGAGTTTCCCTTTATCTGATTAATCAAATTTGTATTGACTGAAATAATTATTTCTGCTTATAGTGCTAGCTCCATTTTGAAAGGTGATTGTCCTTTGAGATATTTATCAGAAAATTATCAATAAATCATTTGAGAGAAGGAGATTGCCAGCATACCAAAATGTTACATAATATTACATTCTCTAAAGTGTTGCATAGTACAGAGGGAGTTTTCTATAGAGAGGCCATCAATAATTTTCCCTTGAATATAAAATTCTATATCTTAGATAAACAAGAAAACTTTGCTGTGTAAACCGATACATCTATAAGGCAATAATAGTCTTAGGGATCACAGTGGTATAAATTCCTGAAATAGAAATATTGGAGGCTTTAGATAGTTATCATTAATTGAATCTAGTATTCTACCTGAGCAAATTATAGTTTAATCTTTATCCTTTTTCTTATAGCAGATATAGTTTTATTTTCAAACTGTTAACATGAGAAACACCAGCTCTGCGATTTTTGTATTGTTTTGAATCTATCCATATAAAACACACATACTCGATTGTACTACATTTTAATATAATTAGGGTAGACAAACTTCATAAGCAAGTATGAATAGCAAGTTAAACAGCATTAAGAGAATTATTTCAGAAAGTGTATAAAAATGTAACTGGGGACTGAAGCAATAGCATAGCAGGTAGGGTGTTTGTCTTGCACATGGCCAGCCCGGGTTCGATTCCCAGCATCCCACATGGTCCTCCAAGCACCGCCAGGAGTAATTCCTGAGTGCAGAGCCAGAAATAACCTCTGAGCATCACCAGGTGTGACCCAAAAAGGAAAAATAAATATGTCTGTTAAAATAAAACCTATTCTAATATATATGTAGTTATAGAACTTCCAAGAACTAGTGAGTTGAAGGTTAATTCATGTGACTATCTGGAAATCTTTACCTAGACCACACCACTGATCAATATAGATCTTTCTCTTGTTGACTAGTTCACCACTGGTCATGCAGACCTTCTCAGAAGGTGAAGCAGAAATTCTCAAAAGTCCATTCCCTTCCATCCTCTGTGATTTCCATTGCCCATCCCAGTCTTGGCTAATCCCTGACCCTCTTACCGATAGGTGTTCCCACGCCATAACCTTTGGAGTCAATGAGGCCCCCAATCTGAGTGAGGTTGCAGTTTCTCTGGGTCACGTACTCGATGTTGGTGGATTCCATTAGTAGGGCATAGTCAGTGGTGAGCACTCGCTGGATCGCCTCTTCATTGTTTTGGACTAGGACAGTCTGCTCCCTGCTGCTCATGAAAGCCCACATCTTCTCATAGGTGGATATCTTTGATTTCTGCAAGGAGAAGAAGCACACCACCAGCACAAGAGGGCTGAGAAAATCAGTGCCAACACTTTTTTTTTTATTAAAAAAAAGTCCTCGTTGTGTAAAGAATCTAGGGAAGATTCTTTCTCTGCGGGTAGAAAACCAAGATGGATTATTCTGCTATGATGTCATAAGGTAGTTGGCAAGGGCCCAGTTCACTCCAGGAAAACACTGCAGGCACTGAAAGTGCTAGTAAGAAAGGGGAGATCTTGCCTTTTGATGTTAGACATAGCCCCTGGGTCCTCAGCTGACCAACAAAAATTGGTACCTATGGCAGTGTTTGGCTAATGAACTGTAGCCACAAATCTTCAAGGCCCACTGAGCAAAAGGTGACTAACTCTCTGTAAGACTGTATTAACTTCATTTATTTTTCAACATTTGAAATTCAGCAGGCTTTGTTTCATTGCCTTATAACTCCTGATTCAGCATCCTTTGCTAGGAACAACCCTTGGATAAAACATATACTTTTCCTATTTTATTCAGGAAGGAACTTCCCTTCACTCTTTTCAAAACATGTAGAAGATTAGCGTTCTTTTCAAATTAAAATTCATATCATAAACCTATATTCTACTCATTTTCTTTTCACACACATATTATAATTTTTGATTGCATTGTATTTTAGACAATGATGAGTGATTATTTTTTTAAGAGTGTTGTCTGAGGTAGAATTGAATGCAAGAGGGCAGCCCAGTGGACTGTGGAGTCAGTTGTGTTGTGTTAATATATATTTTAAAGAGGTTGAAGGTATACCCTTAAGACACAAGCAGAGTATAAAGAAATGTTTCCTCAATAAAAAAAAGTGTTCAGTAGGTAGTCTAAAATCTTGTCTTTTTTCTTAATCAGATTTATGGTGGATTCAGCAATAAACCATATTTGGCATATACATCTGTACATTCCATAATAAGATATCTCATTACCTTCCTTTGTTAAAATATACCACCTGTTTTCCTACTGCTTAGGTATGAATTTAATCTTCTTTGAAATTGTGATCTACCATCAGGCATATAACAGTTTACTCTTTGATTTCTGTAATGTTTCTCTTCTCTCTGAATTTGTCTTCATTTACATCAGTACTCTGTTATGAGGATGAACGACATTTTGGGAATTGCTAATAGTTCGGTGTCAACTCCAGCTCTCATGCATATGTCTGGTACCGGCTGACATTAGACAGAATCCTTGGCAAGCACAGGTTATGTCATTTCAGAAATGCAGAGCGGCTTAAAACATGATTTGGGGCCATAAATTCAATACCTGTGGAATCAACTCTAGTGTGGTTATTCATGCTTAAGTGTTCCTGGGGGCTCACTCAATTTTTAAGCCTCTTTAATACCCGGGTTAATGCCATAGGCTTTATGAGTGAGGGGGAGGACAGATGGCTTTATTTTGGGTTGTTAAGCATTTGAAGAGCCCCTTGAGAAAGGTCTTGTGAGACAAACAGCAATTCAATAAACAGTATCTGATAGATACTGGTATTTTATGAAAGCCATTCTGTCATGATTAGGCCCCTGTGAATTACTCCTCAACCCGAGAGATAACTGAAAATTGGCTCTCATGTCTTTATGACAAAGGCACACTTTGGGGGTCAGGGTCAATGCTTCATCTTTGTGTGATTTCAGCTCGTAGGAGCCAGATAATACTAAATTCATAATAAAGTGCTACCCTTAGAAGTTCAAGGAGGTCAGTCTGTCTTTTGGCAGTAAATGCACAGTTGGGAAAATTATTCCTCCATCAGGAAAAAATTAACTTAAGGGAAAATAGTTTTCTTAGATGTGTGAAATTTTAAAGCTGTCAGAGACATTAGAAATAGACACAGTCAAACTACTATTTTCACAAGGGATGAAATTTTGGTATGAAGATTGGGCGATTTCAAGAAAGTCTCAAAACTGGAATTAGATTTGACAATGGATTCCATAGCCTGCAGTATCTAGTTCAGTGTTATTTCTCTCAAGCTAATTTGGGAGAAGTGAATTTCTATATGGGCAAAATTCTTCTGAGAATATTACTAATCATATTTGATTTTAATTTATGTTTCTTGATCTACCTGTGACAGATATAGCTTGTTTTAACAGACTTAGTATTATTCCCAGAAAGAGTTTGCTATCCTGTCTCAAATTAATTTAAACATGAGACTTCAACCTTTATATAAAAAGTTTTGTGAAATAGCTATATTTTCCCCATATTTAAATTTTATTTAGAAATGTACGTCATAAACAGAAACTCAGATTTTAAGTGGAGGAATGTTGAAGACAAAGGGGAAAAGTGACCATTTCATTCATAATAGATGAATAGCGAATAGGAAGCCCTTTTACAGCATTCAGAATTGAGGACTTGGAAGAAGATGAAAAGATTCAAGTCAAAACCTATATGCTTACTCTTATGTTTTGCTTGAGGTGTGACTCTCAAGTAATTTGTGGTAAAAAAAAACAAACTGTGTTTAACATCCAGATAGACCACAGATCTATCTGTGGTCATTGTACTGGTATTTAGCTGGATCTGATGTGTGGTTTATATATATGTTAAATGTATTCAATAGTGATGCAGTTCATCTATACCCACGGAGATGTGCCTATTCATTCTGCACTCAGTGACATCTTCCTATTTAAGAGCTATACAATTCCCAAACTCAAGTCTCAGTTTCCACACCTCATCACAGCTTAGTACAAAATATTTCTTTGGTTGGCATGGTCCTCATGCCATACTTGGAGTAGCACTGTTCTTTGTATTTAACTGAACTTCGCTTTTGCTATTCTTGGAGAAGAAGGTGACTCTTGAACTCTCTGAAGTGTAATAGGGGAAATCTAGCTGCAAATCTAGAAGCACATCAGAGACCATGTTATTTTTAGTAAGAAAATGACCCCTCAGTAGAGGACTTGATTGAATTGAACACAGCAAACATTATGCTTTATCTTTGGACTCCCTCTGCTTTTCTCAAGCCAGCCTAATAAAGGGAAACACAACGAACAAGAGGATAGCACTTTTTCATTGAAAGCTTTCACCATTATTTAGAGAGTTTGCTGTTGTTACACCCCATTCCACCATTAGAATGACAGGCTGTGTGAGAAGCTAGAAGCTGAGAGTTCACAAACTAGACCAATTCTACAGTGTGTAGTATGCTTGCCTTATATGCAGCTGGCCTGGGTTCAGTCCCTGGCATCCTGTATGTTGTTGTGAGCCCTGCCAAGATTGATCCCTGAGGGTAGAGCCAAGAGTAAGCCTGGTGATAGCTAGGTATAGTCCCCAAACAAATAAACAAACAGAAATCCAACATGTGGATAAAAGTCACCATTGATCACTTACCTGGCACAAGTACCTTCGGGTTTTGTCAATTTTCCAAAACTAGAAAGGGAACTTTTTATGTGTGAGAGTTTCATTCAAGTTCTGGAATATTTTATCTAGATAAGTCCCTTCATATGATTAATGTGCTTCCCTTCTTTGAGTACAGTTGTAAAGCACAGAGGTCCTTTCTGTTGGTGAAAGAGCTGTGACCTAATTCATGCCTCTTTATCCTAACTCAGGTTGTATCCACCGCTATGCTATCCTATAATGTTTATTTTGTGTTAGTCCAGGAAGTATTCTTCTTAGAATAATAACAATATATTTATTACTTTAAAAAAAACAGTCACTGTGAATTACAGTTATTAATGTTTGCGTTTCAGGCATAAAATGTTCCCAGACCAAGCACCAATCTCTTCTCCAGTGCCCACTTTCTTCCACCAAATTTTCCCTCTTACCCACTACCTCTATGTCAGGCATTATTTTACAAATACATTTTAGGCACTGTGGTTTATAGACCTATTCTTTTTAATAGCACTGTAGCACTGTCCTCCCTTTGTTCATCAATTTGCTTGAGTGGGCACCAATAACATCTCCATTGTGAGATTTGTTGTTACTGTTTTTGGCATATCGAATACCCCAAGGGCAGCTTGCCAAGCTCTGCCATACAGGTGGGATACTCTCGGTAGCTTGCTGAGCTCTCTGAGAGAGATGGAGGAATCAAACCTGGGTAGGCTGTGTGCAAGACAAATGCCCTACCCGCTGTGCTATCGCTCCAGCCCATTCTTTTTACATAGATTTTTAAATTCAGATTTTTTTTTGTCTATTTGTTTGAGGGTCACACAAAGTGGGGCCTTGGGGGCTATTCCTGATTTGATGCTGAGTGATTCCTCTTGGTGGAATTTGGAGGTTTGGTGACAGGGTTGAACCTGGGTTTCCTGCTTGTGAAGTTTGTACTCCATACCATACGTATTTGGACTCTGGCCTCGATAGCACAGCGGGTTGGGCGGTCGCCTTAAAAGCGGCCAACATGGCCGACCCGAGTTCGATTCCTCCGCCCCTCTCGGAGAGCCTGGCAAGCTACCAAGAGTATTCGATATGCCAAACACAGTAACAACAAAGTCTCCAATGGAGACGTTACTGGGCCCGCTCGACCAAATCGACGATCAACGGGAGGGCCTTTACCTAAAAGCATAAATATAAAGAAATAAATCTTAGACGCATATGATAATAATCCTAAACAATTAGGAGAATGCTTAATAAAAATTATTATAAATATTAAGAGACCAAAAGTCAGGACAGTTTGAATATTTCTGCACTTCTAAATCTTCTGTACTTGTAGCTTACTCAATAACTCTAATATATATGTGTGAACACATATTTATATAAAATGAGATAAATCATTATCTTTGGAGCAGATATATACACATATGTATATATACATATACATTAAAAGCAGCAAGTGCTTCTCATTTCACTGAATATGTCAAAGGTTAATTAGGATATTTCAAAGTACTCTGAGCTTCTTAACAAAAGTTGCTAAACCTTGAAAACCTCATTTATTTCATTCAAAATCCAGTTAAAAAATTTCTGGAGAGGCATTGGGTTGAGATAAATTCATTTTATCTATTTAAACCTGATAATATGGTTAATCTAATGCTGATGAAACATTGTTAGCAGAGAATAAGCATTTATTTTTAAATCTAAAAGCTGTTATCAGAGGGGATTATTCTATTACCATTTCATGATCATCAGTTGTTTCTCCTTTGCCCCCTATCATGCATGCTAGCGAAACACTGGCTTATTTGCTTATTGAAGATAGCAATGATTGCCAGCACATGCAGTGTTTATGGCCTGCCAAGTACAGTCTTAAGCACTTTGCATATTTTTCTTCATGTACTTTTTACAATGATAATATGGAAAAGATCCCTTGTTTCTCTTTTATTTATTATTACTCTTTTTTATTTATTATTACTCTTTGTCAAGACCCTGAACGATCGGTTTGAGGCTCTTCGTGTTCCTAGAACGAGCAAACGCCATTGGGCTACACTACTACGCGACGGGGACGAATGGAGACGTTACTGGTGCCCACTCAAGCAAATCGATGAGTAAGGGGATGTCAAGTGATCAAGTGACTCTTTTTTATTATTTCTTTTTTTTTATATATAGACATGGAAGCAGAACACTGCACAAACAAATGAAGAAGCCAGGACATAATCCCAAATCCCATCTAGTTGCAAGGTCTGTGTTCTTTTCATTTATTTTTTTTTCCTGTTGGGACTTCACAAGCAGTGCTGGGGGAGGGGGCCTTCCTAGTGATATTCAGCCACAAGTTAGGATCTGGTGACACTGGCACTGGGAGACAGCTGCCAGTGCTGGGGCTGGAGGGTATTCTGTCCTGGGATCCAACTCAGAGCCATGCCTATTGTAGAGATGCAGCCCAACCCTCCAAACTGGCTCCCTGAATGCAGGGAGTCTGTGTTCTTAGCCATTAAGGAATCAGCTCCGTTTTAGTACAAAAGATCTGACAACTGTTTTAACAGGAGTTATAATTTCTCTAAAGAAAAAGTTGACATCTGTTATAACCAGAACTGTTGCAAGCAGAGCTTTGTGGGACCCACTATCACTCCTGGATATATTTGGCCAACTTGGCTGTTCAAGATCATAAGGGCTATCCCCAGGGATGCTCTCAGGCCTCCATGATGGCAGCTGGGAATGGTTGGGAGGCCGTTCATTGCCAGGGATTGAACCCGGATCTGGCTCCTGGAAGGCATGGGATCTATCCCCTGCATCATTTCTCTGGCCTGATTTATGTTTGGGTAGATCAAAAATTAGTCAGCAATTTAGGAAATGAACCATGTGGACAGTCACTGTCACTGTCGGGCCCAGTAAGGTCTCCATTGTGACAATTGTTACTGTGTTTGGCATACAAATATGTCACAGGGAGCTTGGCATACTGTGTTTGGCATATCGAATACATCACGGGGAGCTTGCCAGGCTTTGCTGTGCTGGTGAGATACTCTTGATAGCTTGCAAGGCTCTCTGAGAGGGGCGAAGGAATTGAACTCAGGTCGGCCATATTGGCCACTTGCAAGGCAAATGCCCTACCTGCTCTGCTATCGCTCCAGCCCATGTGGACAATGGAAGAAAAATGTGACTATGGCTCATATGACTTCCTTGAACAGTATTTTGTATTCCATCTTGTTTTACAGTTTTCAGTTGGTTGCAATGTTCTCCCATAACAAGCAAAATGTGTATAAATTCTGGAATGCAATATTATCTTCATACTAACATGGCTCTCACTCAATAGCATGTTCCTCTAATATTTTCTTTTTACTATAAAAATCAAATTATTACTTATCACATTATTCAACCAGATTGTAACAATTCTACAGCAAAGATGTATTATCCTATTATTCAGTATGATGAGTGATTGTGATTCTATTTCAGACATATTGGTTTATGTCTGAAATAGCTTTTATATAGATAATCATGTTTATATATGTTTTTTCTGGCACATATCCATAACTCCACTATCTTTGTCCATGCAAAAATAAATTTTGATCATATTAAAATAACTTTATATACAATATATAAATATATCACATATACTATGAAGATAATATTATATATATTGATATAAAATTAAGCACAGAGCCTGCAGTTTTATTTTACTGTAGGTAAATTATGATAAAAAATTTAAAAAAAATCAACTAAAGACATGGAAATTGTTCCTTTGCCTATAATACAAACTTGTGAAACAAATACATCAGAAATTAATAGGTGCTTTATTAACAACTTTTTTTCAAATAATTATGAAAAATAACATTTCACTAAATAGTAATTCTTTATAGTGATTTTAAACATGATTTAATTGTAAAAAATCACTTTGAAAGAAAACCATCAGGACAAAGAATTTATAGTACAGTGGAGCCTCTTGTCTCTAAAAAGGTATATAATATGATCAATGCAGTTGATTATGAAACCTTTAATTGATAGAAAGTTATGACATTTGAAGAATCCCCAAGATTTTAAAAATTCATGTGTTACCTTTAAAAAATTCCCTCGGTGGGATTTAAACACCTCTGCTAAAACATTTTTCATGTTTTCTTCCTGTCTAGAGTTAAAGATTGGCCTATTTCAGGAAATACAGCAAGTTTGAAGAAGGTTAACTTTAATAGATTTCTTCTCAAACAAATATATTTTTAACCTACAGGGACTTAACATTTTGGACACTGGTGGTAAAATTAACAGGGTCTTTTGAACAAGAGCTGTTAGGGCTGTGTGGAGAGGACTCTTCTATGCAGGGATGTTCAAGAAATGACTTTCATCTTTGCTTCTTTATACTAGTATATTTCTATTGGAATCCTGCCTGCCTGTAAAGACTCATTGCTTCAGTCAGTTGCACTGGTGCAAAGCTTAGCAACTTTCTTGAAATGTCTTTTGGGCTGACGATAGTACCTAACCAATCCCTGGAAAGAGATGATAAAGGTTAGAGTCCCTTACTCCCACAGCTGATCCAAAGTCCCTAGACCATGAAAGCCAGAAATGACAAGTCTGTTATGATTTTTTAAGACCTATTTTATCCAAGTCATTTTAGACTGAATCACGATCTAATCTGTGTAATCCTCTGACTTGGGTCTGAGAGGATAGTGATTTGTTACAAGGCCAGCATCTACTGAGAAACTTCTCTTTACATGAGCATTTTCTGGCCATTATGGCTCACAAGTAATTCTGATGTTGTACAAACCACTTTCTGGCCACAAAACACACATTCCTTCAACACACATTAAGTTGCATTGAACAGGGATGTGTGTATCTTGTCTTTCAACTACTTCAAGCCTTGCACATTTTTTCTTTGCATTTTTTTTCTTTGCCCTTCCTGTCTCTCACAAAGGTCATCTCAAGGATTGGTCAACTTGGAAAATCTGGGAAAGGTATAAATTGAGATAAATGAAGTTGAACTGTCTCACTTTGCTTCTCAACTGAATTCTATGAGTAGCCACATCATCTGTTCCTTACCTACCATAGGGAAAGTTTTTTTCTGAAAATGCAAGCAAGTGCTCGTGAATGGTTTCCAAGGACTTTGATACCCTGTTCTGTACCAACCTCTGAAGATATTTGAGAATGTGAGCTATTGTACTGCCTCTGAATGTCTCTGTCCTTGAGCGGGCTGCACATTTCCCAGAGATCAAGGACAGTAAAAAATCCAACCGAAGTCCAAACCAGAGCCTTATAGACCCAGAGGAACTACAATAGTAGGACTCAGAGTTTGCAGATAAATTTTGGATGTTAGTGGTGTTTGTAGTGATAATTATATGATTTTTATTCTTTACAGCTTGTATAGTAGTATTGTAAGCACTTGATCTCTGTGAAGTTTATTTTTTTTAATCTTTAAGATAGCTTCTCTTATATTACAGGCAATTTACAGGCAAAGCACTTCACTCATAGAGAATTTAAATAATTTGCCATGTGCTGTAGCACTAATATCAGTAAACTAGAATTAAAATCCAGGATGTTTAATTTTTCAAAGCTGCACCCTGAAGCACTTTACCCTAAGTTGTTTTTTCTACCTGAGCTGTTCATGGTAGCTGGATCTCCAGTGGTCGAACAATAATCTAAAAACTTCCTTCTCTCAGATGATGGTCAGTGAAGGGTTTTGACATTTCATTTCTTCTGAACTCAACTGGCCCTCAGACTTTATTTTATTTATTTATTTATTTATTTATTTATTTTTAGTGAAACACCATGAGGTTCAGTTGTAAACTTACATATTTTTGTGTTTGGGATTCAGTTATACAATGATCAAGTACCCATCCCTCCACCAGTGCCCATTCTCCACCACCAATGAACCTAGTAGCCCTCCCAAGACTTTATTTCTAATTTTCTTCATCATGGGAGAAGTATGTCTTGCTAAACGGTCACTGTAAGATCTAAGTTTGGAGTATTACATTCATTTTGAAAGTTAATAGAATTTATAGCAAGAAGAAAGAATTTTTTGATAAAATCTCTATCTTCTGTGAGAGATGGAAAGAACTGGTGCTTTAGAGGTTTATAATAATAGGAAAAATTGGACTTACATGCCATTGTTGTCAAATGTCTTGAATATAAAAAAATGAATGGGTCATTGCAGATATTAGACAAATTTCACCAGCATTATCTCTACAGTAGTCATAAACTGACCAGTCCTCCTCCTCTATGATGATGGTAGTGCTTACAGGACATTGGAAGGACAGGGAAAGCTATCACTTTCATGCTTGTAAAACAATTGAAACACCAAGCAATTTGCCAGAAGAGAAATGAGATGCCAATATTTTAGTTAATTTTATCTTATTCATTAGCATTATACTGAGCTAAAAATATGAAAAATGTTCTCTTGGTTATGGAGAGATATGTGCAGTGGTTAGATGCTGTCTTGCATGGTTTGACCTCTGCCATTCCATACAATACCGTGAGCACTACCAGGGATAATATCTGAGCGCAGTGTAGGAGTAACCCCTGAGTACCTTTAGGTGTGGCCCCCAAACCAAAAGAAAAAAATTAAAAAGCAACTATCTCTTGGTATCTCTTGAAATTTTGAATTATTTATATATTGACTTCAAAAAATGTATCAATTAATTGCAAACCTGGTGTAGAGAAGAAATGGTCCCCTAATAATTGGAGAAAGCCTAAAACGTTTTTGCCAACTGTTCAGACAGTGGTTAGATATCCTGTCTCCCTTTAAGCCTGTCCTATTAATCGATTTAAGGGTTACTGTTACCCTGTGATCAGATCAGTATTATGCTGTTCACAGTGCTGGAGAATCTGCTGGCACTGCGAAAAGAGGCAACATTTAATAAGCATCATCAGTGGAATTACCTTGGCCATAAACCCGAGGACTGTCTTTCAGAGACAGCATCAGAGAGAATCTCAAGGTGTCCATCTAAACTTTTGAGAAGTGGCAGCATTGGATTTATAATTCAATCCCTGTTCTCTTGTGTGAAGATGGTCCCTGATGGTCAATGAGGCTGGTCCACACACAAATGACTCCGTGAAGGAGGCCTGCACCAGCCTTGCCTGTCTCAGACGCCTCATTCCTGAACATAGTTCTTGCCTATTTAATGGCAGTTTATTCCCTCAGCCTTCCCTGAATTCAGAAAGTGAGTAGTGTCACCTTATTTGAGCTACTTTAAAAGCATTTATTTTTTTCTGCATTGGAAATCAGACACCCAAATTTGAAATCTTAGGTCCTGCTATCTGCAGAGGCAGAAAAATCTGGGCCCAAAAGTTTTGGGATTTACAGATCTTGATTGTACTTCTGGTCACAACTTTTCTAAGGGGATTTTTCATTAAAAATATCCCTTGATGGATATAGTCTTTGATTAAGGGAGAAAAACGGAGTGGGGAGCAGAGAGACAGTATAGTAGGTAAGTTTTGTATGACAATGACCCAGGTTCGATCCCCAGTGACCCATATGGTTAATAGTTCCTGAGCACAGGGAGACAGAGACACACAGAGAGAGACAGAGAAAGGCAGAGCGACAGAAAATGGGGAAGGAGGTGTAGCAGAAATGAAATATTGCAGAGCCAGACCAGGACTGAGTCTTATAATCCTGTTTTTTTTTTCCTTTTTGGGTCACACCTGGCGATGCACAGGGGTTACTCCTGGCTCTGCACTAAGGAATTACTCTTGGCGGTGCTTGGGGGACCATATGGGATGCTGGGAATTGAACCCGGGTCAGCCACGTGCAAGGCAAATGCCCTGCCTGCTGTATTATCACTCCAGTGCCTATAATACTATCTTTAGTGAATTAACGTAAGGAGTGCACCAAGAGTTGAAAAGTTGAAACATTTCAAATTTCTCTCCATTGTGGAATAACCAAGCCTTTGGCAGCTTGTTGCTCTAAATAAGATATAATCCTCGTTATCTTTCTGCAAGTAAATTGCTTCTTGATAAGTATGGTTATTGGACTACCAACCAACTTGTAAATCGACAAACTTAGTAATAATACCTATTCCTAGGAGGATTTCTATATATCCTTCCCATTATGATGTGGATGTGTCACTCCAATTGTCATATATTGAAATATTGAATATGAAAGTGACGGTTGGGAGGTGCTTGGGTCAGGTTCATGCCTTATGACCAAAGCTTCTGAGAGAGAGAGAGAGAGAGAGAGAGAGAGAGAGGAGAGAGAGAGAAGAGAGAAAAGAGAGAGAGAGAGAGCTGTCTCTTCACCATGTGAGAGTACAATGAATAGTCTGTGACTTGCATGAGGGCTCTCTCTTAACTGTGATGGCACCCTAATTTCAGACAAACAGTCTCAGAAACTGTGAAAAATATGTTTTCTTATAAACCACCCCAACAGAGGCATTTTTCTTCTTCTCGCTTCTCTCTCTCTCTCTCTCTCTCTCTCTCTCTCTCTCTCTCTCTCTCTCTCTCTCTCTCTCTCCTTTTTCTGAAAACATATTTTCTGAGTATCTTCAGATGTACAAGGTACTGTTTAGAATTTGTGGATATAATGGCAAATAAAACAGATCTTATTCTTAAGAAATTTACCCTATAGAATTCTCTATTTCTCCCTGGTTTTCCTTTTTTACCTGATTTTTTTTTGGTAGTTGCACCCAGATGACCTAAAACAAATGACCAGTGTATTTGCAAAGAATCCATCACTTTGAGTGGTGGAGAATTGTCTCTCCTCTGTATTTGCAGTGTGCCTTTAGATGGAAATAACATTTTCTCTCTTCCACCCTCCATTTACTAAGACTTTAACACCTCTTGTTACTGGTGAAAGAGGTCAGTCCTTTCAGATACCTTTTTCAGACATACTCAATTCCCCTTTGCTAGTACCCCTCTGTCCTCCATGTCTTGCAGTGACTTTTCAGGTTTCTGACAACTATTGTGATGGATCACTAGCTTGGGGTAACTTGCGCCTCTTCACACTATTGATTTCAGGAAAATCTAAGCTCTCAGAAGCTTGGAGAGCCATTTATTGAATGTCATTTGTCCTTAAAACAATACTTGTCTAAGGAAGAAACAGTCACCACACTTTATACATTCATTATATCAATGACATGTCTCTTAAAATAAGAATGTTTAAATCCTAACGTTTTCTAGTAATCTTTATCTTAAAATAGTGTTTTACTTATTTAGTTATTTATTGTCAACTGTCAAAAAAATTATTATGGAGTTAACACCTTTCTTAGTGAATCAGTACTGTTATACAAGGAAGTTCACTTTTTCTTATCCTTATTATTATTTTTTTAATTATCTTTTTTAATGCTTTTTTGGGGGGGTCACACCCGGAGATTCACAGGGGTTTCTCCTGGTTTATGCACTCAAAAATTACTCCTGGCGGTGCTCGGGAGACAGTATGGGATGCTGAGAATCAAACCTGGCTTGGCTGCACGCAAGGCAAATGCCCTGCCCGCTGTGCTATCATTCTAGCCCCATTGAAATTATCTTTACAAGCAAAATATTCCACTGTCCCCTGGGGTGATAAATTTATTTTTGGTCATCTGAATATGAAGCTTTACCAAAATTATTTCATTTTTTAATTTATGAGCGATAGCACAGCGGGTAGGGCGTTCGCCTTACAAGCAGCCAACGTGGCCGACCCGAGTTCGATTCCTCCGCCCCTCTCGGAGAGCCCGGCAAGCTACCGAGAGTATTCAATATGCCAGACACAGTAACAACAAAGTCTCCAATGGAGACGTTACTGGGCCCGCTCGAGCAAATCGACGATCAACGGGAGGGCCTTTACCTTTACCTTTACCTTTGATTTTTTTGTGGGCCACCCCTACCAGTTCTTAGGGGCTATTCCCAGCTCCCTGCTCTGAGGGTCCCTGATGGCAGTATTTGAAGGGACTCTGTGGTACCGGAGGGGGGTCTCCTGCATGCAAAACATGTGCTCAGTCAATTGTGCTCTATCTCTGCCCCCCCTCAAGAATTTCATCTTGTATTTATTTTTGAGGAACTTGGGGGTGTATCCAAGTAGGGCGCTGGGCTTACTCTTAAGCTGTGACCTGGAATCACTTCTCAGGATGCTGAGAAAATCACTTATGGTGCTGGGGATCCAAGCTGGGTCAACCATGTACAAATCAAGCACCATAACCTTTACACTATTTCTCTGCCCTCTCCGCCCACCCCCCCCAAAAAAAAACTTTATAAGGTTTATTTTGATCAGAAGTGCTATTTTGATTTCTCTTCTAGGCATTGCAGTGACCTCTTCAAAGAAGGTTATAGCCCATTTCTTTAACAGACCAAGTCTCTGTCACTGTCACTGTCCTTTGGTTGTTAATTGATTTGCTCGAGCCAGCCCAGTATCATTCATCTCCATTGTGAAACTTGTTACTGTGTTTGGCATATGAATACATCACGAATAGCTTGCCAGGCTTTGACCTGTGGGCAAGATACTCTCAGTAGCTTGCCAGGCTCTCTGAGAGGGGCCGAGGAATCGAACCTGGGTCGGCCAGGTCAACCATGTGCAAGGCAAATGTCCTACCCGCTGTGCTATCACTCCAACCCAACAGACCAAGTAAATGATTTTATATAGATAATTTAGATTCTGGAGGTTTTGTTCCTTTTATTGTGGAAGGCTGAATGCTGTGATTTCTCAGGTGTTCTAGTCATCTCTAAGTCTCCCTGGGTTAGTTAATATTCATGGCTTCCCCATTGAGAGCTATTTTGAAATTTGATTATTCCATGAGAAAGAAAAAATTCAGTTTCATTTCTCTGGGTAAGTAGTTTTAAAAGGTAGGAATGATTAAATGCAGTGGGCAAGAAAGCTTTGTCAACATAATTTTCGTTGGGGGCTTTAGAAGGTTGTCCAGGCCACCCTAACAATCTTGTTCTCATTGTTGTAGCTACAAAATTTGGTAGGAGTGCAGAGGCTGGGGGAGGGGGGGAATTTTTTTTTTACTTTATTTTTTTATCAGTTAATTGGAAAATTAACATCTTTACTTTTTAAAAAATTTTTTAAATTATTTTATTTTATTTTTTTAAATTTTTATTAGTGAAACACCATGAGATACAGTTGTAGACTTACAATTTTTTGTGCTTGGGTTTCAGTTTTACAATGATCCAGTACCCATCCCTCCACCAGTGCCCATTATCCATCATTTACACTTTTTTAAAAATTTTTGTTAGTGAAACATCATGAGGTACAGTTGTAGATTTACAAATTTTTGTGCTTGGGTTTCAACTGTAAAAACTATGGAACGCTTCACAAATTTGCGTGTCATCCTTGCACAGGAGCCATGCTAATCTTTTCTGTATCGTTCCAATTTTAGTATATGTGCTGCCGAAGTGAGCCCGGGGTGGGGGGAGATTATTGGTGTTTGTTTTAGTTTGGTCTTTTGTTTGCTTCTTTGTTTCTTTTAGAGGCCTCTCAAGCCATGTTTGGCCAATCCTTTCAGCAGTTCAGTACCAGGGTCCAAGGATGTGGTGCTGCTCAGGCCCTCTGAAATGCC
This sequence comes from Sorex fumeus, assembly GCF_029834395.1. NCBI lineage: Eukaryota > Metazoa > Chordata > Mammalia > Eulipotyphla > Soricidae > Sorex > Sorex fumeus. The sequence goes on along the minus strand of NW_026606322.1, from coordinate 31,673,503 downwards.
AGGGATTACCCAGTCCATCCCAGGGCTGCTCATGTCTAATAATGCTCAGGGAATCATGTGGGCATGAGGATCGAACTGAGGTCAGCTGAATGCCCACATATCTACTTACTATCTGCTTTTCAGTCATCAACTACAGAGCAGAAGGAATAGCATACAACGATATTTTGAGGATCAGAATTTCAGAGGGAACAATATTTATTGTGTCCATTCGATTCAAAAATAATAAATGGATGGAAATTTGACTGAATTAAAAAAATATTGCTTTTTTTCTGCTATAAAGGCCGAAGAGGTGGCTGTGAAAATGAGTCAGGGGGCTGATATTTATGATTTCTATGTGAGCACAGCCTGGTTCCCTGAGCTCCACAAGGGCTATGCTCCCACCCAACTCTTTGTGCTCCCACGTAGAGAAGAGAAAGGTAAAGATAATTGAAGATGTTGATAGCGCTGTAGCACTGTCCTCCCATTGTTTATTGATTTGCTCAAGTGAGCACCAGTAACATCTCCATTGTGAGACTTGCTGTTACTGTTTTTGGCATATTGAATATGCCACTGGGTGCTTGCCAGGCTCTGCCATGTGGGAGGAATAGTCTTGGTAGCTTGCTGGGCTCTCCGAGAGGGGCGGACAAATCAAACCCAGGTCGACCACATGCAAGGCAAATGCCTACCCACTGTGCTATCACTTCAGTTCAAAAGCAGTGAGTGGTAACAAGGTCAACCTAAAGTCAACCTGCAGAAAACTATGAACTAAACTAAACTCCTGAATGTACTTTGAAGATGTTGTATTTCAGTGTATTAAATTGGGAGTAAATTGAATAAGGCATATTTGGACAAGAGTCATGTTAGTTCTCTGCAATGGAATTACTGCACTTTAAATTTTACTTTTAATAAAAGTACCCCGGGGCTAGAAAAATAGCACAGCATATAGTGATCTTGCATTGTAGGTAGTAGGTCTGTGTTTAATTCCCTGGCACCACATATGATTGTCTGGGCCCTCCAGGAATGATCCCTGCATGTAGAGTCAGGAGTTAGCTCTGAGCACACCACTGTCTATGGCCGTGAAAACAAAACAAAAATAATGCCCAATTTTTTAAAGGAGAAACAGTTCTTTTTATTCCATTCTTGCTCCTTCTCAGTCTGAGATAACCCTTTAGAGAATATTTTGTCAAATCCTTACCTTAAAGAAGGTCATCGTCGATCCATCTCTGACTGCGCCATACTCTATCTTGGTCTGCTTTGCCAGATCATCAGCTGAATCTATAGGGGATTCCATTCTCTCCACTGTTAAGAAGGCAGCAAGGTTGGCAGTGTAGGATGAAATGATGATTAGGGTGAAAAACCACCATATCCCTCCAACTATTCTGGTTGAGAGAGCTTTTGGCATCAGCTCTGATCCTGTGATGGTATCATCAGAGTAAGAGTGTTAAATAGAGTTTGGAGAAAAGGGAAGATTTAAGATTCAATACTAACTAGACTAGGGAAATAATGCCGTTTTTGTGACATAGAAATTATAGATCCATCAATTTTGCATGGATGAAATGTGTGCATTTTTTAAAAAAACAGTGGCACAAATCTAAATGAACTCTTATCATTAATTACTACAATAGCTTAAAATATGTCATGAAAATTTTATGGTATTTAATGATCTTCACCCTGGGATATTTTGAGTCTAAAATTTACTGTTAATTTCATTGTTTCTATTCAGTTTTTAAAATTAAGTTCAACCCAAGGCTTCAAGTCCTTTATTACTAATACAAATCTTATTGTGTGTCCTGTGTGAGACAGAATGTCCCAGGTTTTCATACAACTATAGAAAAATTATGAAATGCTAACTTATTTTTATTTAAGATTAAAGAATATGAGAAATTTTTAAAAGATGAGTAAATGATTTATCACATGCACTTTAACAAAACATTGGGGTTTTAAAAATAAAATGAAATAGGATCTAATCACAGTTGAGAGTAAATCAACCATTTTTAGTGCTATTTGTTTGTTAGTTTTAAAGTTAGAATTAGTTTGAATTTAAATTCTTATTTGAATAAAAATAATGGAGTCATGAAAATGGATAATTTTGTCTTTACATAAAGAACTGTTTCCAGTTTAAACTTCAAAGAGAGCTGTTTTTCAGGTTAAAGAGTTCGTGCCTGCTCAGAAATAGCATGTATTTAGATGTCACCAGGGCTGGAGCGATAGCACAGCGGGTAGGGCGTTTGCCTTGCAAGCGGCCAACATGGCCGATCCAAGTTCGATTCCTCCACCCCTCTTGGAGAGCCTGGCAAGCTACGGAGAGTATCTCAACCCACACAGCAAAGCCTGGCAAACTCCCTGTGACATATTCGATATGCCAAACACAGTAACAATTGTCACAATGGAGACATTACTGGGCCCGCTCGAGCAAATCAATGAACAACAGGAGAACAGTGACAGATGTCACCAGAGAATTCATAAGTATTTGCAAAAGATGATTTAAGAACACTTAATTTATTTACAAAGAAAAACTTTCAAAGGAAAGAGCATTGGTTAATTATACTTATACAAAGAATAATCTATAAAAATTGTCCAATTAAAAAATTTTGGTCAAACTGAATAATAGATGTCTATAAATCCAGCAGGAGATGTAAAATTAATCATTAGGAGCTCACTTAGTTTATATAATGTACAGAGCTCACTTAGAATGTGTTGATTGATGGATGGAATTTGGATAATGAATTTGACTAACATTTTACCACTGGTTGTATGTTAGAACTTTTTCCATAAACTTGAGAAATTTTATGCTACCAGGTAAAAAGTGAAAAAAAATACCTTATATTAAAAAATCCATAAGAAAATGTATAGGAGGTGAGCAATTTGGTTTAAAGTATTTCTTCATTATTTTGAATGAGCGTTTTGAAGTTTTATAGTTAATGACTTAGGATGGCAAGGGAAGTTGGAGTTTACCCATCTACAATTAAGTTTTTGCTGAAGTTTATAAACAGGCATACATAATTCTCATCAAATCAAAGCCAACTTGCAGCTTGTGACAAGCAGATCAAGGTTAGCAGAGTTTCTAGATTTTGAATTAATAGTTCTATTTTCCTAATGGAATTAGGTATTATATACATATATATTTATATATCTTTAATAAGCTAAATGGTTTTGCTGCAGGTTCTTATTTCTCTATTTTGTTTGTTTACTTGAATTTGGATTTGTAATATTACAAGGATTTATAGTAGTTTTCATTAAATTGCCTCCAAGGATTTAGTGGAATAGTTTGTTGCTGTTGTTTTAGCCTTGTAGTTTAATGGAATTTTTATGCCTGAGGGTATGTGTGTATGTGTTTAATGCCCAAGTTTGTTTCGTACCTTTGTACTTAATTGATCTAACAGCCTGGTAACAGTGAGATAATATTTTAGATCTGTAGCTGGTTATCATCAAAATACCATTTATTTAATAAAATAGCCACAGGAAAGAAATAGAGCTAACAGACACATTGTTTTTAGTTTTAGGTAGAGATTTCCTGCTGCACCTATCCATATAAATTTCACTGCATTTGTAGAAAATTAAGGCCTGAATATATGACTTACATTATTATGTGGCAGTCATACTGGACAGGTGGATAACCGATTGCTGATATACAATAGAAAATGCCATTGATTCCTTTTTATCAAACAAAAATACATATTTTTAACTATTTTAGAAATTCAAAACTTCTATAAACCTTCTAAATTTACATTTTAAATCTTTGATAGAGGTTATAAATTAGATTTATCAGCATTTTATTCTATTATACAGCTTTATGTATTTCATGACTCTCAGTGCTAAACTGCTATGTTTAGGAATGGCTCCTCCCAATCAGAGACGATTTGTCTAAGTTCTGAACTTTAGAGATGAAGTTATGAAAACAATCAGAGCAGAGTGAAACATCATTAGGAAAGATTTGGGATGAGAGACAATACTTGCTGAAGTCTCTTTTGTGCCTTTTACACATGACAGCCAATCCTGATCCAGACTTTGCTCACGCTCTGTAGGAAAGAGAAAGTCTGATCATCATGTTCAAACAGAAATCAGACAAAGTGGTTTCCAATTGCTGACAGCGCCAAGCTTCTGCTTGAGAGGGAGCAACTGCAGACTCGGAGCTTAACTAACTCAATACCACGCCACATGCCAAGGACAGATGCAGGAACAGTCACCAGTACCACCAATTTTTATATGGAAAGGTTTGTTTCGCCTGACCAATGTTTTTAAGTTCTTGAGAAAATAAGCAGAGTCTGGTTGGGGCTGACTGTCATGTACCCAAGGTAGTGGTAACTAGCGGCCACTGCATCCCACAGTTTGCTGTGAATGGTAGCAAACTCCAAAGAGGGAGAATATGATGAAATTTGCAGGGTGAGTCCACCCAGATAGCTTCAGGTGGTCCTAGCCATCTTAAGGACCTACTCAGATCCTCTAAGAAGCTAAACTGACATGCTCCTATTCTAAAGGCATGGGAACTAGAATAGTTAGGACAGAGAGTGTCTCACTCAGAAAATAATTGCTCACAAGATGAATGGTCCAAGAGTTAATGTCCCAGGATAGCAGTATATGTTTTCAAATATCTCTCTCTATATATATATTTCTGCAATATATATATAGGAAAGCATATATATATATATTGCAGAATTAATAGTGTGTTTTGCCCTAAACTCATGAAAGGATTATGGTAAATTTGGTGCCGCTATATATCTATTTGTTAGTACCCACCTAAATTATACTTAATTGCATGATGAGAAAATTTATCCACTCTCCTCAATGACTTGGATTTTTTTTCTACACTAGAGGCCCTTGCTCTCCTTCCCTCTAATTTCTAGGTGGAATATAAATATTTCAAGTAGCAAATCCTTGTCTTGTGGGTTATATTTATGAAAGCACCTCATGAGGAACCTTACAGTGAACCACCAAGTAACACACATATTTAGAATAGATCCCAGTTGCATTTCCTTTCGCCAATTTATTTTTGAGCTTATTGTCAAATGAGTAGATATTCCAAATGCAGTAACATTTGTGACTTATGATATCTTAACGTGAATGCATTTCATCATAAAAAAATATTTTCTCTACCATGCACCAGGAATCAAAGCTGAGAAAAAAAATCCTCAAAAGAGATGCATTTCTTCCTAAGGTTAAATTAACTCATGTCTCCTTCTCCCCTTAAAATAACAATCCTCCAAATCATAGAAAATATATAAAATGTATTACATTTCTGTGGTCTGAATTTCATTTCCCAAACCCCTCCGGTTTACTGTTGCTATAGTTACCAATTGAGCGATATTCTACAAAGTTAATGGGAAGCTAAACTGAATCCCAGTGGGGTTTGTCAAGAGTGGTAATTGGGTGGCAATTCTAGACACTGTCAGTTATTGGAAGAATTTAAGTCAACTTAATCTTTGGACTCAGATTCTACTCCTCTGACTTGGGAAGTAATGGTTGAAAGAGCACAGACTGATAACTTCCTGTCTCAAATTTATAAATAATTTCTAGGTTACTTTGTCCTTTCCTTCCCTTTAGCAACATTTTATTGACTGCTTAATCAAAGTCTTATTTTAGACCTATAGCAAAGGAGATCGATGTAAGTCCTATTTTTGTCCCTGATGTTTTTCGTGATGGCTAAGAAGTCATTCTGGTGACTTCTGAGATGCCTTTTGAAGCCTCCTCTCTGGCTTTGGGGGTGGAGTTTACCAACATGAAAAATCTGTCAGCAGACTGTGGAATGCATGGGACCAAAAGGAGCAACCAGTATACCTTGCTGCATGAGAGCGCCAACTCCAAACCAGAAACTATTTAGCAAAGTAAAATTGTTTTCCACCACATCTGAGTCAGGGTTGCACGGGTGGGGGTTATACCACTCGTAGGGTGTAAACCTGTGATAGTTAACAGAAACAATTTACAAACGTCAGAAACATACACGTACCACACATGAAACCTGCTGAACAACGCAGAAAGCTAAACAATTAAAGATGAAAGCATCAAAACCAAAACAGTGAATGAAGACCATCTCCATATATTTGTAGCTGTGGCGGGTAAAGAATCAAACAGTACATCCAACAAGTACCATATTTGTAAACTTACAACTTTGGTGGGTAAAGAACGAAGATATTTTGAGGGAGAGCACTGACCAGATATTTTTCCCCCTAGGAAACTCCCATTGATCGGTTTGAACTGGACTCCATAGGTCTATCTATGACTACCAAATGCTTCTGATATTTCAATTCTTTCCACTGGAATTCACATAAAGGCTCACTCAATGCAAGAGTGATGGCAGTGATATATGTGTTGCACTCCAACGACAGGATTGGGTTGCTAGATTCTATGGGGTGCTAAAGAGGCATCACTGGGCAGATTCCATAAAAAGGAGTCTATTGTTTTTTTTTTAATAATGAATCAAAGGATCTGCAAGGCTGAAACACTTAGTGAATAGCACCAATGTAATAGGTCTGGATTTGGGGACCAGCAAGATAGTACAGAGGGTAAAGCACTAGCCTTGCATGTGGCCAACCTGGTTCAATCCCTATCGCCCCATGGGGTTTTCCTAACCTGCCGGGAATAATTCCTGAGCACTGACAGATGTGGTTGAAAAACAAAACAATAAACGAAAGAAAGCAAAACAAAAGGTCTGAGTTTGGGATGTTTTAGATGTTCTTAGAATAGAATGCAAAAGTAAACTTCACGGTCCTCAAATTGATAGATAAAATGGAAACTTAGAAGAATCCTGGACATGGCAGTTCAACGTGACTCACACCCCAGTATGCCTTGCTGGATAATTTTAGGTGGATAATTCTCTTCTTGACTTATTTTAAAAGCAGTTTCTGGGGCTGTAGCAATAGTAGAGCGGGTAGGGGATTTGCCTTGCACGTGGTGATCCAGGTTTGATCCCCAGAATCCCAGATAGTCCCTGGAGCACCACCAGGAGTAATCCTGAGTGCAGAGCCAGGGGCAACCTCTGAGCATCGCTGGGTGTCACTAAAAAAAAGAAAGTAAAAAATAAAAAAGCAGTTGCTTCCAGAATTATGACTAAGTCACTTGCCTACCAACTCTGGTTAGGGTAAATTGAACTTGTAAAAATCGTTTTTCCTCTTTGGTCTCAGTGTCCTGGTTTGTTAGAGCCCAGGAACTTCAGATATCACTAGGATTATTAAAGTAAAACTTGGTGGAGCTGAATTGATTTTTAGTCTTTATTTTCTAAGTATCTGCCTCATCTGTATAACCCAGAAGAAGTCCCTGCTCTACAGTTCTTTCTTAGGACCATCTTGCCAAGGAGCACTTATTTTTTCCAGAGACGCATTAGCAGATGCTCTGCAAAGTGATTTGGAAGTGATTTAAAATGCAGTAGCTCTCAGCTCAGGAAGCACTGCCGTTTGCCATGGAATCCTTTTCGTGCAAGCAGGAGTGTTAATGTTAAAACACCATAAAGTGGGTGAGCACATACGGCATGCTCTCCCGCCATAAGGTTTCAGCAGTAAACAATAGCAGGCTGCTGACATACCAGAGAGACCTGGGATTAAGGTGAATACATTATCCATTCCATAGCAGGGCACAGTACATCATGCAATAGGCAGTGGGCAGACAGCTTTCCCTTAATGAAAAACCATTCTTTAAAGCCCCAGACTCCTTCTGGAAACTTTACATGTCTCCTCATCAAGTCTCAGGGGGACTGGGGTAACAGCTTCAGAGTTTATCCCTCAATAACCATCTCCGACTCCTTACTGAGCCTTCTCCACAGCTGTAGGCACACAGTACAGGTTCCTGTGAAGCTTATGAATAGAGTTTTAATTGACAATGCCATGCCAATACATTTTAATTACCGTTTCAACAATATAATTAAGTTTTGAATTTATACACTCTTATAACCATGGTCGTTTGCTAAGATGAAGAAATGAACACCAATATTAATGAACCTTCTAATTGAAACACTCGGCAGAGTAAAGATGGCATTACTTAAACAATATCACTGTCATTTGTGCAATCATTTAAAAATATTAATTGCAGTAATTTGAGAGGCTTATGCCTTCAGAAATGAAGGAGTTTCCAAAAGCATCCACAAAACCTGGCAACTGCTAGCCCGCTGTTATTTTGGCATGAAATTCAAGCCCTTATCTGCTCTGATCAAGGGACTTACCACTCTCCTTGTTGGAATACGACTTTGAACCTGATCTGGCTTCAGTAATTCATACTTTGCAGTTATAAGTGAACAATCAATCTAATTCTTTTTGGCCAAAGGAAAGCTGTCCAAACCACAAAGTGATTCTGCCTGCTCTGCCGAGATAACTTAGGTTCTTCCTCTCTGGGATTCTGAGTGGCTTGGGGTGTGCAGGGACAGAAGGAAATGCAGTGGTGATAGGAGGGGTTTGGGCTATAAGATATTGGCTTTGCCTACTGGGTTAGACCTACAAGCTCCTTGGATATTGGGAATTCAGCTTGAAATGTTTAATGCCCATTTAAAAATGGTATGTGCAATAGCAGCTTTTGCATGAAAAAGTGTGTGACACATATTCACAAATGACCTACACCAACCATACTGCTATACCGCCAAAAGATTTTGATTCTTTTGTAAAAGAGACAGGGGCACGTGGTTTAGAACTTGTGTCATAATAGACTGTATAAGGAAGTATAGCATTCTGTTGAAATGTAAACGTTGCATTTGTTTATATATACCAGACTCCTACCGGAATGGAAGATACAAAATGAGAGGCATATTGGGGAACTCTAAGGGTTTTTTTTGTGGCTCAAAATAAATATTGGACTTCATGGCAGTAAGAGAAAGTAGCATTCACTTTTTTACAAAAGAAGGCTCTACTTGAACTTGGAAAATAGCCAGGGATGTGAATCCAGTGGTAGGATGAGTGCTTTGCACATTAGATCTTGGATTGGTACTTTGGGAAAAGAAAAAAGAAACAAAGAAAAGGGGAAAAAAAGTCTGAACTTGTAAAGGAACTATTTGGATTGCAATATAATTTTTAGAGTTATAGTATCTCGCCCGCACGGCAGAGCCTGGCAAGCTACCCGTGACGTATTCAATATGCCAAACACAGTAACAACAAGTCTCACGATGGAGACGTTACTGGACCCGCTCAAGCAAATCGATGAACAACAGAAGGACCGTGACTGTGACCGAGTCAAAACAATCTTTTAAAAATTGGATTCCAATTAAAATATGTTTTATTAAAAAATCATAAATCACAGAATGTAAGCATTCTATCTGGATATCTGGTCTGTTTAAATTATGGTGAACATAATAACTTGGGATTACTTTTTTAAATAATTTAAAAACACATCAACCACAAAACAAAATCAACAGCATGCACAAGTCATAGAAACAGATTTTAAATATCTCTCCTTAGTTTGCCTGTTGGCATCCAGATTCTGCGTTTTACTACCATACTGTTTTCATATGTATGATGCATCACTTCTGCACTTCTCTGAGACCCAGAGGGAGAAGTCAGTGATAAATGGAAGAGGAGTCAATTTAACCAGCTTTCATAATCATTGTCAGAGAAAACTTCCCTTACAGATATTCATTTATGAAGTGGATGTTCGTGGTCATTATTAATTGTACTTAGGTTCCGATAATGAGAAGAGCACATCTAATTTATCTTTCAAATTTGGGTTTGCAAAGATAATGACGTCTTGAATTATTTAGAGTTGGGTTTTCAACCTTGGTGCTATTGATATTTTGAGGTAATTTGCCATTATTGTTGTTTGCTTGTGTGTGTTTGTCCTATGTTCTATAAAATATCTAGCTGGATCTCCATATTCTACCCTCTGGATATTAGCAGCATCTTCTACTTCAGCTGAGAGGATAAATGGACAGTTTCCAGGCATTGCCAAAGATATCTAGGGTATAAATCTCCCTAAGTTGAGAACCACTGAGTTGAAATAATAAAGTACTATCAGATAAGACCCTGTCAATATGTTGTTTTTGGAGGAAATAAATAGGGAAGAAAACTTTAGTCATGATTATTATTTTTTAGGATCTAATATATTTGATTTTATTATTTTGCAAAGTGGAGGGAAGTTATATTAATCCATTAGTGAAATGTAGGGAATTTTACCTCACAAAAAGGGAAAAGCAAAGAGAAGTGGAAGAAGGGGGGGGGAGAAAGAAAAAAGGAGAGAGGGGGCGGAGAGAGAGAATAGAAAGAAAATATGAGAGAGAATATGAGAGAGAGAGGGACAAAGAATTTTGAGTACCTTTAGATAAATTATCTCCAGTCTTCATAACCAGAAATGCAAATAGGAAAAAATATAGGTTTAAATATTCTCTAACTTGCCCAGGTCCAAGCATGAAAGAACTGGAATCCGTAGTCTCAGGAACGTCCAGGCACCAAAGTTCCTACTCCGTGGACACTTGGAAGGTTTGGAAAATTTGGGGGAGGATTCTCTACTCCTCTGATAATCTCATTTCTGATGTTTGACTCCCTGAGTCTGAGTGGGTTAGAATTTGGGGTCTCTGTTCACACCATAATCCCACACCCTACACACACACCTCACCCCTGCATATTCCCTCCCTTTCAAGCCTGACCTGGGTTTTGGCTCTGTTTGTTTATCAATTTTAGGACAGTGCATTCACCGTTCTCATCTCTCGCCCCTATATGATTATAATTATTATTTCCTATTTGGGTGGGCATTCAGGGGTTAAGACTATGCTGGCTAATTCCATGGCTCTGTACAATAGATCCTGGAAAGTTAAGGTTAAGGTCAAGCCAAAGTCCTTCACTTGTGGGAGAGGATTATGTGTGTGAAAATGTTTGTTCTAGGTGCCTCTTCTTTTACTCTGTCACCTGAAGGGGTTATAAGGGAACTCCCAGAATCACAAGATACCAATCAGGGTCCATTTCATATTGAATATATAGATATCCACAAGTGAGAATATGCATTTATTCATTTCTACTATGTCGGGCTGTGGATCTTTTAGGCCCTTCAAGCCTGGACTGGTTTTTCCAAGTTTTCTTTAAAATTATGCCAGGGAGAGGGTTACCTGGCATTAATCAAAACCAGACAGTGGACAGTGACAAACAGCTAGTGTGAAGAAATATTTCTCTTAGAAATCCCTGGAGGGAAAAACAAAAATGAATTAGGGGAAAAGTTCAATGAGTTTTCCTGAGAGATGAAAAGGACTAAAGAAAAGTAGGGGACATATAAAGTAATTAATTTTATATGGTTTATCTAGGGATATCAAAGCTAACAGAAAGACAAAGTAGTTGCATTTCAAATTCACCATCAAATATTAAAAAAAATTCTTAGCTATAAAAACCCTTTGAAGAACTGTATAGAACAGAATAGTTAAATAGAAAATTAGCTCACAAATTAACCAAAGCTGAATCATTACTGAAAGCTGAATCACTCCACATCTCTAAACTCAATATACAAGTTATCTTACTTTTCACAGTTGCTTCTAGAATTCTTTTGAACTCTTTAGCATTACAAAATAAGTTCTATAAAATTTTCAAAATAACTATTTCTTGGGAGGACATGATTTTCTTTGATTCTACAATTTTTATTTGCTACAATGAACCCCAGTTTTCCTTTTATATTATATTTATTTTTTTATTTTGGGTCATATTTCCAACTTGGTACTTGGGAGTCATTCATGGTAGTGGTTGGTGGAATCATGAAGTACAGGGGATCAAACCCTGGCCTCCACATGTAACAGATGAGGTCTGGTCCATTGACTATCTCACTGTTCCAGTACTAACATTTTCCTTCTTGCTTTGCTTATATTATAATATTTTATAATAATGGTAAATCCTTTAACTCCTCTTCTTGAGTCATTTTATATTTATTAACTGAGTTGTTGCTTACGTTGCAATAGAGTTCAGATAAAATAGTTAAGTAATCACTTATCTTACCCAAAACACCATTAGAATTAAATTACTATAAAATTACATTGTTATTGTCTTTTGAAAGCATCTTAATAAACAATTAGAAACATTCATTTACAGAATAACTTATTTGTGGAGAACTTGATGGAATATACCACTAGGCGAAACTGGAAGAACATTTTGAAGTTCTAACTCTGTGTTTATCTTTCAAGGACAACCAGACAACCAGAGACAGGCTTACAACTATTGTGATTTTAGCATTTCTCAAACTTACCTTGCAATTACAAAGAGAACACAACTGACTCCCAAGCAAGCTAAGAGCACATACATCCAAATGTCAGGAGACAGAGGGTTGAGGAAGGAGAACACGCCCGGGTTGGTACCATTGGGCTTCCGGTAGAGAATACTGATGCCCAGTGTCATAAAGGGCTTAGAGAAGTCGATGACCTTCTCCCGTACATAGGTGATGGTAAGGGGAGCTACGGCCAGGTCAGCCTTCTGCAAAAAACAAGTTTGAAATTGGGACCATAGTTATCTAGCTTCTACACACAAGTCTTAAATTTCTCCTGGGTGCTTTTCATCTCTATTCTCAACCCCAAGTGTTTCTCTTGCAAGAAGTTTCAGTGATAACTGGCTCTGATTATTTTTAAAGCCTCTTTTAAGTTTATGAAATAGTTGTTATTGGTGATGAGAAACCAAATAGTATAAAATACACATACACAGTCTAGAACTAAAAATGGAAGGGGAAAAAAGCTTCAGAATGGTATAATTTAAAAGAGTATGGGAGCAAAGCCACGAATGAGCAACTTTGTTGACAGGATGAGATTTTGCTCTGAGCTGAAAATTTTATATTTCTTTATCTAATTTAAGAATCATTAGGCTTTATTTTTCAGTATGAAGGTAAGGTAAAGGTAAAGGCCCTCCCGTTGATCGTCGATTTGCTCGAGCGGGCCCAGTAACGTCTCCATTGGAGACTTTGTTGTTACTGTGTCTGGCATACCGAATACTCTCGGTAGCTTGCCGGGCTCTCCGAGTATGAAGGATGAGCCCAAAAAATTTCTACTCTCAAGTTTGCTCTCTTACTTCACAAGTAAGCAAACTTCATTTCTAAATTGTTTCTTCCTACTTTAAAGTCATTTATGACTCAAAAAGGGAAACATTTTTTTTCTGATTCTGATGCAACCACCATTTTCTCTCTTTTAACTACATATCATCTATGCTTTTTGAATTTTTTGCTCTTTGATGTTGAGGACACATAAGTAGGAGATACAATTTTGCTTACGTGTTCTATAAGTTCTTTGACCATTCCATTCCACTCTCCTTTGTCATTCTGAGCTCCATATTTGCCATCTGGGACAAGTTTAACATCATAAATAAAACCCAGAATACTTGACAATTCCTTCAGCAGATCCAAACAATATCCTTCAAATCTGTCATTCCCATATAGGGGCTTATCAGATTTCCTGTACATCACATAAGGCTCTTCCTAGATGAAACAAACCCAAATAAGAATAGCCTATTATAACAGAAGACATAATTTACTCATAAAAGCTTTATCAAGATCTGAAGACATAAAATCTTTGAAGATAATTTTTAAGATTTGAGAGTAACCAACTTCATTATTCACCTTCCTGCCTTTGCTAAAATTATTTTCCTTACCTTTTACTGAGTACTTCATAGACCACTGTGTTTTTCTCCACTCTTTGACGAAAGGTTTTCCTTCCAATGTAAAGAAGGGCTAGATTGTCCACCCTTTAGTGTGATAGAGATATAATCTAAAGATATGATTTTTGGGTAGCAGGATTCCAAACTTCCTTTGTATGACTCACCCTTCAACCCTCCTTTTATCTAATAGCTACACCCACTTAGAAAGGGGCATCTAAATTATCCTTCAGACTTTCTGTCCTCTAAGTACTCATTCTGTTCTTTCAACTTCCTAAGTACCCATTGCTTTACCTCCTGTTCACTCATTAGCTACAGCAGCATTTTTCAGCCTTTTTACACCTGATAATCAGGGAAAATGGGAGAAATATTTTGTGAGCCAGCTGATAGCTGAGACAAAATCCAATGTAGACAGTATTTTATTTATTAAATAAATATTATAAAACCACAAATTTAAGCTAGTGTCACATCCACTGCTGCTTAGAAAAAAATCAACTTCATATATGATTTGGGGTTGGGGGGAGATTTCTGAAAGACCATCAGAAAATTTTCACAAATCAACAATGGTACACGGACCAATTGTATCAATCATATTATTTGACTCACCTCATATATCACATATGGTAATAAATTTCTTACATGCTTGCCTGAAAAAAGCCCCTTATCCTATGAATAATGAATAGTTCTGTACTGTCTTGTATGCATCACTGTATTTTATAAAATTATGATGGTTGCTATATTACTTATATTCTCTAATTTTATCTCTAACCTGATGGAAGTAGAATACCACATGCTTGCATCAGATTGCTTCAGAAAAAAGTAGTCACTTTTTCTCTAGAAAAAATCTTTAGTTTTAATTAAAGTACCTCAGAAGTGAATTATTTCATAAATAAATGAAGGTCACATTATGGGTTAAACAGAATAAAATGGAAATGAGAGAAAGAGAGTGATTAAACAACTGATTGAAGTATAGTGGCTGGGAGGTGGTGTAAACCCTCTTGGGAAAGCAGGAAATATTCTTACATAAACTTTTGAAAATAATTAGTAAAGGAACTATTTGTCAAAGAGTTAACAGAGTGAAGGAAGTCAATGAGAATTTATGTGAAAGGAGAGGCAGGGATGCAGATACAAGGTGGTCAACTTCTGGAAGCTGGTTAACCACAGCTGATTGGGTGATGAGAGAGGGATTCTGGAGACCAAGGAAGGATCACTAGCAAGTTAGTAACTGTGGCTGGGATGGACAAAATTTCTCGCAAAATCATTGGAGGAAAGGGGATACATTTCTTATTTCTTCCCAACTGTTTCCTTGGCCCCTTGTCAGAATAGCTCCTTGATTAAACCCAACCAGAGGACAAGGCAAACCATGTGGATTGAGATAGAGATGGGACAGAGCAGATCTGAGAATCAATTGGAGGTTGGACAACTACAGCACAATGTTAAAAATTTTCATTCAATCTATACAAACATGTTCTTGTAGCCCTCCCGTTGATCATCGATTTGCTCGAGCAGGCCCAGTAACGTCTCCATTGGAGACTTTGTTGTTACTGTGTTTGGCATATTGAATACGTCATGGGGAGTTTGCCAGGCTCTGCCATGCAGGCGAGATACTCTCGGTAGCTTGCCGGGCTCTCCGAGAGGGGCAGAGGAATCGAACTCGGATCGGCCATGTTGGCTGCGTGCAAGGCAAACGCCCTACCGCTGTGCTATCGCTCCAGCCCCTTGTAGCATCTGACAGAATTGTTGGACTGAAGAATATAGTTCAGGAATCCTTGAAGGTCTAAGTTAGGACTGTGGGAAAGATGCATTGAATTCTACAGTCAACTTACCAGAATGGTGGTGACTATGAGCGTTCGGTTGGCCAAGGAGTCAGTGATATTGCTGAACCTGTCGTTGTTGCCATCTGTCATATTCAGCCCACTGTTGGAGTTCCAAATCCCAATCTATACAGAACACAGTATGTCAGAGACTGATAGCTGTCATTATAACACTTATACTACAGTGAACCCCTTTTACACAGGAATGGGTATAAAAGCTCATAATCTGGAGAGAAGACACCAGGATATCACAATGGAGACTACTAAAAGGGGGAAACGGGCAGTGAAGAAATGAATGTGTACATGGAACCGAGAAATTCTGTGTATTTGGGTAAGGAGTAGGGGATCTCTTTTGTTTTTATTTAGTGCGCTCTTCTTTTGTTAATTAAAAAAGTCTTACATGAGCATCAGATTTTTATATAATATATTTGTTGCATATATATATCTATGCTAGAATTTGGAGAACATTTCAATGAAGAAAAAAATTTTGAAAGTGGAGCTTAGTTCTATTGATGTAAATGTACATCACCACAAGGTAGTACCATCAGCAGTTTAATCAACTTAGAGATAGGGGATAGAGAAAGCAGAGTAAATGGAAAATAGATTGGAAATACAAAAGGGAAATAAACATGAAGAAAAATAGTGCACAGAATGTAAAGAAAACCTTCTGGATCTAGCTTCATCGAGGACACAATG